>NC_142475.1:84730211-85474726 GCF_049115385.1 Moschus berezovskii
CAAAGATCATGGCATCTGGTCCCGTCACTTCATGGGAAATAGATGGAAAAACAGTGGAAACAGTGTCAGACTTCATTTTTTTGGGCTCCAAAATCACTGCAGATGCTCATTGCAGCCATGAAATTAAAAGACGCTTGCTCCTTGGAAGGAAAGTTATGACCAACCTTGATAGTATATTAAAAAGCAGAGACATTACTTTGCCAACCAAGGTCCGTCTAGTCAAGGCAATGGTTTTTCCCGTGGTCATGTATGGATGTGAGAGTTGGACTGTGAAGAAGGCTGATCGCCGAAGAATCGATGCTTTTGAACTGTGGTGTTGGAGAAGACTCTTGAGAGTCCCTTATACTGCAAGGAGATCCAACCAGTCCATTCTAGAGGAGATCAATCCTGGATGTTCATTGGAGGGACTGATGCTAAAGCTGAAACTGCAATACTTTGGCCACCTCATGCGACGAGTTGACTCACTGGAAAAGACTCTGATGCTGGGAAAGGTTGGGGGCGGGAGGAGAAGGGGACGACGGAGAATGAGATGGCTGGATGGCATCACCGACTCGATGGACATGAGTTTGAGTGAACTCCGGGAGTTGGTGATGGACAGGGAGGCCTGGCGTGCTGTGATTCATGGGGTCGCGGACAGTCGGACACGACTGAGCGACTGAACTGAACTGAACTGGATATGTATCTCAGCCTCCTCTGGTGACCTCAGTCAGTGAGTAAATTTTCTTAGGGATTTTCCACCTGGATGAAACCCCATAGTTCCATCATTTAGAGTCCTTCATGCCTCAGCTTTATCACATAATTTTCCAGACCAGGAATGCAGGCTGTTATGGTGTAGGGAAAGAATCAATAAGGTGACAATGTGTTGCTCAGGGATGAATTCTCCAGAATATCTGCTTCTGGCAAAACATTACAAAACAGAGATAATTAACTCCAGGGAGAATAAAGCCTTAGACAGAAAGATTGGTTCTTTGATGTTCTCAGTATCCTCTCTAAACACTAAGATTCATAGAGAAAATGTTTCCTAATTTTAAGAGAAGACTAAGAAAAGCTTATTAGGTAACGGAATTATTTGTGTCTCTTGTTCTATTAGCCATAGACTAAGTTCTGAAAATCCGAAGATTCCCCTTAGTACATAAGACTTTGCGTTTCAAAATCAGCATAGCATTTTCTTTTATTTTGATGTGGTTTTCCAAGGCATTGGAGGATGCTGAGTCCATTTGTGTCATCTTTACATCTCTGCTTCCTGTAGAATTGTCCAGGCAGTGGGGACTTGAGAAATATGCATGATTTGACATTATAAGTAATGGCTCTTTCTTTTTTTTTTCCAGTGAAAAGTTTTTTTTATTTTTTAAATTTATTTTATTTATTTTAATTGGAGGCTAATTACTTTACATTATTGTATTGGTTTTGCCATACATTGACATGAATCACCAGTCCAGGTTCAATGCATGATACTGGTTATTTCTTATTACTAAATGCCTTGGGCATTCTCCTTAACTGCAGGGTCAACCATGGTAAGTGAATTAGAATTGCTGGTTTTGGTTTTTTTTTTTTTCAAGTTTTTACAATTCTGTTTTCTTCCAAGGAATTTTTACAATGAAAATCATTAGAGATCTACTTCCTAATATTTTGAGGATTACTTTTAGATACCCTTGGATCTTTTGCAGAAATATTTGTTCTCCTTCATATACATGGATTTATCTGTAATTTATCCAGAATAGGATTACAATTTGTGGATTCTGAAGTCAATTTTTAAGTCAGCCTGGCACTAAAGGGAAGGTCAGCATTTAGATTTTGTTCTTTGAAGGAAATCTTCTGCTCAAATATTGAATTCCAAATGGAAAATGTGTTAATATATGGCATCTACAAGAATGCTATAAAGAATGTACCCTTTGCTGTAGTTGGGAATATACATTAAATCCCAAGCTCTGGGGAACTTTTTATTCTATTCTATTTAAACATTCTTGGATCTTCTAACCAGGTAAGATCTTATTTCTGCTGGAATGGATGTGGTCTCTGCCATATGACTGAATTTCTGCATCCCTGACCTAAGACAGACCTTTCTCTTAGAGAGTCAAGACGCATATTGCTGAAGATAAAAGATGAAAGTTAATTCTCTTTGTCACCATAAGGTGGTTTTATTGCCCTTGTATACACTGGACTTAAGTCATCTTAAGGAAGGTAAGGTGTGGTGGTGGGAAAAAGAAATCACTGTGCTGGGCATTAGAAAACTTGGAATCTTGTCTGCTACAAATCAACTGTGTTTCCTCTCTGGACCTCAGCCCCCTCAGCCCCCTCATCTTTAAAGAGAATATGCGTTGATAAAATGCAAGTGCTGGAAAAAAATTTTTTTTAACTTTTAATTTTGTTTTGGGGTATAGCCAATTAACAATGACTCAGCCATACATATATATGTGTATCTATTCTCCCCGAAACTCCACTCCTCTCCTTGGTGCCACATAACATTGATCAGAGTTCCATGTGCTATACAGTAGGTCTTTGTTGGTTATCTATTTTAAATCTAGCAATGTGTACATGTCTATCCAAAACTCCTGAACTATCCCTTGGTATTGGAAGAATTTTAAGGCACCAAAATTCTGAAATTGTTAAATAGATCCTGAACTCATTAACATCTAACTGTACATCTCACAGCTTAGCCAGATAACTGCTATGGATTACATATGGTCACAGGTGGTAGCTTTGTCCAAACTCTGACCTTGCTGATTCCAAGAAGTAAACTGGATCTACACTGGAGAGCTAAATTCCAAAGAGCTAGACCCAGACATACTGGTTTTTAATACAGACTTTATTTATTTATTTATTTTATCATTTTGACTTGGACAAATTGTTTACCTTCTAACCATATTTACTTTTCTTTAGACTATAGATAATAGTGTACCAAACTCATTGGATTGTTGTGAAGGTGTTGTGTAATGGAATAGTGCATGTAAAGCTGTAGTAAATAGTGATAGCATGTACTATAGCATAGTGTAGTGATAGCACATAGCAAAAACTCAACAACATTTAAAGATTATTATAAGAACAACGTGTGGTAAGTTGCTTCAGTCGTGTCCTACTCTTTGCGACCCTATGCACTATCGCTGGTCAGGCTCCTTTGTCCTTGGGGATTCTCCAGGCAAAAATACTAGAGTGGGTTGCCATGCCCTCCTCCGGGGATCATCCTGACCCAGGGACTGAACCTGTGTCTCTTATGTCTCCTGTACTGGCAGGCAGGTTCTTTACCTCTAGTGCCACCTGGGAAGCCCATAAGAACTACATGGTGGAAAATTAATCTCTGCATTCTATTAAGAATGAGAAAAAGCAGATTGATAGTAAAAGTTTGTATCTTATAATGTTTGAGTATATGGAATTTAAACAAGTAATAAAGGTTTCTCTGCTTGGAAGGAAGTTTATCTGCTTAAGTTATTGCCTCTCAGTTGCAGTATTAATACCTTTATAAAAGATAAAAATTACTCTGTGAGATTTACACTGTTTCTCATTTCTCCAAAAATATGTACCATAGAGGATTTGAGTGTTAATAGGCACAGATAAGTCTAGTACAGAAGAAGAAAATGATCATGTGTTTGAGTCTGTCAGTTAATAGAGGATATCAAAAACATTGATAAGATAGGACTATTTTTAACATAGTTCTAATTACTTCAAGGTTTGTAAGAAACTGAAGCAATAAGTGAAATAATGAGAACAGGTGGGTCATGTTTGGAATTTTCTATCTGATTTTGGTCATGAAACCCAACCTTTGGTACAGACCTTCAGGAAATTATAAAAACATATTATTTGGTTCTTGGTTCTCCCAAAGGCCATCTTCTCTAGGGAAGAGTTAGCAATTAGAAGTATATTCAACTTGTTCCTCAAGTGTTCTTGTCCCTGGAAGGATTCTGTGATGCACTGGGCTATCCAGAAGGGAGACCACCATCCTGGGGCTTGTAACTCTAAAGCTGGCTTCTCAATGGAGAGTTTGTGGGATCATCTGGGAGAGATTTCCTTTCCACATAACTCATTATTCAACTTGACCATGTGTAAACTGGGAGAAATCATCTTACTATTCACTGTCTTTTTGCTTTAAGAATATCTGAAGAGAATAATGGAATCTGAGATCCAGGAAAAAAGTGAACATTAATAATGCCATTATTAATGCCCTATAAAACTTAGTTTTATATGCTACCTTAAAGTTTAATTGAATAATGTGTGTATTACTATTACTTCAAGTAAGTTGAAATAGACTTTGCTTTAAACTGATATGGTTGATTATTCAGAGGATTTATTGGCTACAAGTATAAACAGTATAAGTTAAAAGCAGAGGTCAAAATTTTGGCTTGGTAGAATAAAGATGGGACCCATGGGGCAGTCGGGGCAGCCTCACCCTTCATCCTAATTTTCTGAAGTCAGTGAGTGCCAGTTGTGGTCTCACTCTATGTCTAGTTGGCGAATTGATAACAATTTCTAGTACATTAGAGCAGTTATTATATTCAGATATTTCTTGGGGTCCCATGATATACAAAAGTACAATTTCCTATGTCTGTTTTCTCATGCATATTCCAATCAATTTAAAATAACATAGTTTCAACACCACAGCTCTAAGACAGAACATGAAAATTATATTTATTTTCTCATGATAGAATTAGTAATGCAAGCTGTAGAAATTGAGAAAATACTGAAAAACATGAGAAATAAGATATCAACCATAATCTACATTCAGGAGCAAATGTCCTCAATGTATTAAATTATTTTTCTTACCAATCTTTTATACATATGTTTTAACATAGATTAAAAAAGTATATACAATTTTATAAGTGAAATTTTTGAATTTGAACTATATTTTTAAAAGATGCCTATAAGACCTATAATCTTTAAATGTTAATTCAATAAGTACATTCACTAAATTTTTACCTATTTTACATAATTTGTAAAAATAAGCTTTTGTGATTTTTTTTATTCATGTTATTTTATACATAAACTTTTAGATTGTCCTTCAAAATTGTTATGTCTAATGGCCCAATTTTTCCTTTATATTGATGTTCCATTGAAATATTTCAGACACTGTGGCCAAGGAAATTGAATTCCTTTCTTCTGGTTTTTCTATGTCTTACAAAAATAGCTTGAGATTAGAATAAAAAAAGACTAATTCTGTAGAGCTCGGCGGAGTTGCTTCTGAAAGAAGGGACACGGACAGCTTTCTGAAGACTGACAATTTGCTTTATTCTTCAGGCGTTTTATATATATATATATATATATATAGTTTTACAAGGAAGTAGGACTTCAAAAACCATAGCAACATGACGAAAACCAGAACATCTGTGGAATATTGATAACATCAGGTTTACTAAACATGCTGTCTCCACCTTTAAGCTTAATCAGTTTCCCAAGCCCCCAAGTTAGCTATTAATCATGGCCCCTGGCATAGTTTTTGATTATCTCAAGGACTACAGGCACAGGCAATGTTCCTTAGTCTAAATGGAAAGAGCAGGGAGTGTTCCTTAAGCCAAATGCCAAGAATTGTTAAGGGCTGAGTGAGACAGCTTCAAAGGACAAGATGTTTATGAGAACATTGGAGACGTGCTGAGTGAGGCCGTGCCTTTGCCATTGCCTCTGGTGAGGACCTTCTCCTCTGGCAACCTCTTCCTCAGTTTCTCAACATAAGTCAACTAAAAGAAAGAAGTTTTAAGACACTACTCCTACAGAGTTTTGGGAAAAGCAAGACTCATCTGTGACGTTATCAGAGAACTGTTAAAAAAGCAGAGTTTTGGTGTATTTGACTCTTTTATGGTTCTTTTTTATTTTCTTTTTAAGGCAAAGCATTCTTTCCCTGAGTTTTTATTACCCACACCACATAGATGGAGAATGAAAGGAATGTGACTACATTCATTCTACTAGGTCTTTCACAGAACCCCCAAATGCAAAAAGTACTGTTTGTTGTGTTTTTGGTCTTGTACATGATAACTCTCTCGGGCAACCTACTCATTGTGGTTACCATAACTACCAGCCCTGCTCTGAACTCCCCCATGTACTTCTTCCTGACCCACCTTTCCTTGATAGACACAATTTACTCTTCTTCTTCAGCTCCTAAGTTGATTGTGGACTCCCTTCAGGAGATCAAAACAATCTCCTTTAATGGGTGTATGGCTCAAGTCTATGCAGAACACATTTTTGGTGCTACTGAGATCATCCTGCTCACAGAGATGGCCTATGACCGCTATGTGGCCATCTGCAAACCTCTGCACTACACGGCCATCATGAGCCACAGGCTGTGCCTCCTCCTGCTGGGGGTGGCCTGGACTGGAGGATTTCTCCATGCAACTGTTCAGGTCCTCTTTACAGTCTGGCTGCCCTTCTGTGGTCCCAATGTCATAGACCACTTCATGTGTGACTTGTACCCTTTGTTAAAGCTCGTCTGCATGGACACTCACATCCTTGGTCTCTTTGTTGCTGCCAATAGTGGGTTCATCTGCCTGTTAAACTTCCTCCTCCTGTTGGTCTCCTATGTGGTCATCTTGAGCTCCCTAAGGACTTACAGTTTGGAGGGGAGGCGCAAAGCTCTTTCTACATGTGTCTCTCACATCACAGTAGTTGTTTTATCATCTGTGCCCTGCATATTTGTGTATCTTCGCCCAGTCACCACTCTGCCCATTGATAAAGCTGTTGCTGTCTTTTACACTGTTGTGTCCCCTATGTTAAATCCCTTAATCTATACCCTCAGAAATGCTGAGATAAAAAATGCTATGAAGAAACACTGGAAGAAAAAGTGACTTCAGATAATAGTTAAACAGAATCATTGAACATTACAGATAGAAGTAATAGAGGTACTATAATCCAAGCCTCTTGATGAAAGTGAAAGAGGAGAGTGAAAAGGTTGGCTTGAAGATCAACATTCAGAAAACGAAGATCATGGCATCTGGTCCCATCACTTCATGGGAAATAGATGGAAAAACAGTGGAAACAGTGTCCAACTTTATTTTTTTTGGGCTCCAAAATCACTGCAGATGCTGATTGCAGCCAGGAAATTAAAAGAAACTTACTTCTTGGAAGGAAAGTTATGACCAACCTAGATAGTATATTAAAAAGCAGAGACATTACTTTGCCAACCAATGTCCGTCTAGTCAAGGCTATGGTTTTTCCCATGGTCATATATGGATGTGAGAGTTGTACTATGAAGAAGGCTGATCGCCAAAGAATTGATGCTTTTGAACTGTGGTGCTGGAGAAGACTCTTGAGAGTCCCTTGGAGTGCAAGGAGATCCAACCAGTCCATTCTAGAGGAGATCAATCCTGGGTGTTCATTGGAGGGACTGATGCTAAAGCTGAAACTGCAATACTTTGGCCACCTCATGCGACGAGTTGACTCATTGGAAAAGACTCTGATGCTGGGAAAAATTGGGGGCAGGAGGAGAAGGGGACGACAGAGAATGAGATGGCTGGATGGTATCACTGACTCTATGGACATGAGTTTGAGTGAACTCCGGGAGTTGGTGATGGACAGGGAGGCCTGGCATGTTGTGTGATTCATGGGATCTCAGAGACTCGGACACGACTGAGCGACTGAACTGAACTGAATCCAAGCCTCTTAATTATTATATCAAATCTAACAACGGAATGAGTAATACTTGCTGATCACCACTTAAGCACAAGAACTAAAGCTTGGGTTGGAATCCAGACTTACTGTCTCCCATCTCTCACTCTCTTTATCACAACTTAATGCTTCTTAATCAATAAATACTTATCTGTTAACAGGAAATCTGGAAATACCTTCAGAAGCGAAAAAGCACAAATCTAGAGTTTTGAATTGGTCTTATGTAACATCAAGATGTGTCAGCTACTACTGATTATTAAAAAAAAAACAAGTGGCTAATTATATTCCTTTACTTTGAACTCTGGCCTCAATATAGATTTTTTTGTGTAAATTTTCTTGTTCATTAAATCTTGGTTGTACAGTAAGAGAAATACATGTTTATAAGACAAGCATTATATTATGTATTTTCCATATTGTGTTAGGTGGGGTCCAGTCAGAGAACAAAACAGTGATTTGAACTGAAATAGTTCACATGCAATCATTAAATTATGTCAGGGTAATGAGCTCTCAAAAAAAGCCCTTCGACTGAGAAATGAGTATCCAAGGAAGGAGTTCATTTAGAATGTGGGCTTCCTTCCCAGGCCAGGATTTCACTCTTTTGGAGAAAGTGTAGATTTTGCCCATGGATGAAAGGATGGCATGTCTGACAAACTTCAAATTGGTGGTAGGACTGAGACACATACTGAGATATGACTCTTTGTCCACACACCGTTTACTCATTACACACAACTCTAGGGTGTGTTTCCCAGACAGTTTGGACAGAAATGAGGTAATGAAGCTGGTGATATTTATTAAAAAATAACTTCACCTCGTTTCCCATTGAGCATGATCAGACGGCCCCAGAGATGACCATTAGTTCATCAGCCATAACAGTGATCTCCACTCACACTGCACGTCATTGCCTATGCTGCTTTAACTGTTTCTCTTGAAGTTCTGGTACTTATATCACAAGACAATTTTAATTATCCTTAAAACAGTTAAAAAGCTGTTCTTTTATCAGTTCTACTTCACTCTTCCTTTGCATCCATGTACCCATGTTCCTCAGACCAGCCTGCTGCCACCACAAACTCACTCCTGTATGTTTTTGTGCTTTGTTTTGTCGCTAATCACTACGGTCAACAGTTGCGGCTATGCCAAACTACACTCACATTTATAATTTTTATGAACAGTTTTGACTCATGAGAATAATAATTGAAAACATTGGTATCATTATGTTAAGGTACCAACAACATATTATATAATAATTACATCATATAATTTGGCTTCTGATTTATAAAATAAAAGCTTTTTCATATGTGAGGAAAACTGTATAACACTTTATTTTATTAATATTTAAAAATTAAACTTGGCACACACATTTCTACAAATTCTCATAGTTCTTTTTTAAAATTAATTTTAATCAGAGCATAGTTGCTTTACAATGTTGTGCTAGTTTCTTGCTTTACAGCAAAGTGAATCAGTCATACATACACGTATATCCCCTCCTTTTTGGATTTCCTTACCAAACTGAATAAAGTTCTCTGTGCTATACGGTGGGTTCTTATTATTTATTTGTTTTATGCATAGTAGAGTGTATATGCCAGTCCCAATCTCCCAATTCTTTACACTCCCCCTTCCCCACTTGGTAACCATAAGTTTGTTCTCTATATGTGTGACTCTGTTTTTGCTTTGCAAATAAGTTCATTTGTACCAGTTTTTAGATTACACATGTAAGTGATATTATTCAATGTTTGTTTTACTCTTTCTGACTTACTTCACTCTGCATGAGAGTCTCTAGGTCCATCCACATCTCTGTGAATGGCACTATTTCAGTTTTTATAATATTCCATTGTATGTATGTACCACATATTCTTTATCCATTCCTGTGTTGATGTATGTTTAGGTTGCTTCTATGTCCTGGTTATTGTAAATAGTGCTGTAATGAACATTGGGGTGCATGCATCCCTTCAGATTGTGGTTTTCTCTGGATATATTCCTAGGAGTGGGATCACTGAATCACATGGTAGTTTTAGTTTTTTAAGGGACCTCCGTACTAATTTTCATAGTGGCTGCACACATTTCTATTCCCTATACATTTCATGGTACATTGTCCTTCCACTATTTTATAATTTATAACACCTTGTTGTAATTTTTTACTCCCTCTTGGTAGTTTCTCAATGAATCTTAAGCTTTTTGCAGGCAGAATCCAGGTCTCTCTCTCTCTCTTTTTTTTTTACCATTGCAACCCCAGCAACTATCAGTGTCTGATACATTCTGTGTGCCCCAAGTGTTTATTAGCTAACGAATTAAGACAAAAAAGAATAAAAGGAGTGCATTTATTTTGAAATTGCTTAGTAAGTAGACAGAGCCACGTATTTTAAAAAACAGCTTTTAATAATGAAATGTTACTGAAAAATAAATAGGTTAACTGAAGAATATAGCTTAAAGAGCTCATGTTAATAAGATAAAAAAATTCTTGCTGAGAACAGGAAGAATAATAAGGTAAGCTATTTGCTCATATGCTGAGAAGTATAGTTTAAATTTCTTTCTCACCCTCAGTTTAAACAGGAATAAAAGCAAATAGTAGTTCCCCCTGAGGTCAAGCGAGACTTTTCCTTGAAGTTGAATCAACTTAAAATGGAAATGAATTCCCTAGCTTCTAGTACTACTTTTCGGACTTCATTTAGTGAATTTAATTGTTTCCTTTATTTTTTAAATTTTAATTGGAGACTAATTACTTTACAATATTGTATTGGTTTTGCCATACATTGACATGAATCCGCCCCGGGTGTACATATATGTTCTCCACCTTGAACCCCCCTCCCACCTCCCTCCCCATATCATCCCTCTGGGTCATCCCAGTGCACCAGCCCTGAGCATCCTGTATCATGCACTGAACCTGGACTGTGGATTCATTGCACATATGATAATATACATGTTTCAATGCCATTCTCCCAAATCATCCCACCCTCGCCATCTCTCACAGAGCCCCAAAAACTGTTCTATACATCTGTGTCTCTTTTGCTATCTCACATACAGGGTTATCGTTACCATCTTTCTCAATTCCATATACATGCATTAGTATACTATAATGCTATTTTTCTTTCTGGCTTACTTCACTCTCTATAATAGGCTCCAGTTTCATCCACCTCATTAGTACTGATTCAAATGTATTCTTTTTAATGGCTGAGTAATACTTCACTGTGTATATGTACCACCATTTTCTTATCCATTCGTCTGCTGATGGACATCTAGGTTGCTTCCATGTCCTGGCTATTATAAACAGTGCTGTGATGAACATTGGAGTACATGTGTCTCTTTCAATTCTGGTTTCCTCGGTGTGTATGACCAGCAGTGGGATTGCTCAATCATATGGCAGTTCTATTTCCAGTTTTTTGAGGAATCTCCACACTGTTCTCCATAGTGGCTGTGCTAGTTTTCGTTCCCACCAACAGTGTAAGAGGGTTCCCTTTTCTCCACACCCTTTCCAGCATTTATTGCTTGTAGACTTTTGGGTAGCAGCCATTCTGACTGGTGTGAAATGATACTTCATTGTGGTTTTGATTTGCATTTCTCTGATAATAAGTGATGTTGAGCATCTTTTCATGTGTTTGTTAGCCCTCTATATGTCTTCTTTGGAGAAATGTCTGTTTAGTTCTTTGGCCCATTTTTTGATTGGGTCGTTTATATGTTCACCCACACAGTCAATATTTATCATGCATTTGATATTGTGCTATCTTGTAGAAACTATTGCTAGTGCTCGCCGCCCCCCGCTGCCGTCTCCCCGGCGTGCGAGTCCGGGGGTTTCAGCTTCTCCTCGGGCTGGCCCTGCGGTAATTGCGGTCGTTCGCAGCGTCACAGGCTCGGCGACATGTCGATGCTGGCTGAGTGTGAGTGTTGGGTGCGGAGGCTCGGTAGGGCCCGAGGGTGAAGGTTCCGCTGACACGCTTGCCAGAGGGCACGGGTCCCCGGTGCGCAGTGGGCTGGAGAATGCCGGGGGCCCGGGGTCTTGGAAGCCCCTGTCGGCTCTCCCTGGCTGCCGCGGAGATTTCCCAGCTCAGCCTTCCTCGAAAGTTAGCTACAGGGCTGCTGATGAGACCGAGTGTCCACTTGGGACACTTGTCCTCGCTCTCAATCCTGGACGCGTGGGCGGTGGGTTTCAGTGTGTGTGTGTGTGTGTGTGTGTGTGGGGAGTCTTACTTCCCAGGCCTCAGCGTCCTCTGGCTAAAAAGTTGTTGGGCCAGCAGTGAAAGCCCTTCCTTGAAGATGTATTGAATCAAGAAAAAGAAAAGCAAAGAGCTTAGAAGCAGTAAACACTGGAAGTTAGTGTTTCTTAGGGGAGGAAGGGCTAATGAGTGATTCTAAATAAAATCGTGGTGGTTGTGACTTTGGTAGTTGGAATTAGTAAAGGTCTTCTTTGAGAGGAGTGTTGGCCGCAACGCCAGCGGTGCCTGGGTTTGCCTTTGACACTCATTATTATTTTGTGAAATTCCTCAATTTCCTTCCTTTGGAGAGGCTTTTTAACTTTTGAATGGCACGTGTAGTTAGACTATCGGCCACCAGAGGACAGTCGTGCTTTGGTCCTGAAAGGCCGACCGGTCACTTTGAAAGTAGTGAACAAGGCAATGGCAAGCCACTCCAGTACTCTTGCCTAGAAAATCCCATGGATGGAGGAGCCTGGTAGGCTGCGGTCTGTGGGGTCGCTAAGGGTCGGACACGACTGAGCGACTTCACTTTCACTTTTCACTTCCACACATTGGAGAAGGAAATGGCAACCCACTCCAGTGTTCTTGCCTGGAGAATCCCAGGGACGGGGGAGCCTGGTGGGCTTCCGTCTATGGGGTCACACAGAGTCGGACACAACTGAAGTGACTTAGCAGCAGTAGCAGTAGGCAAGTACTTTACGGTACTTTACAGAGTATGACTGTTTATATAAAAAAATAGAAATTCTTTTCTGACCTCAAAATGTTCTTTTACTTGAGTCATTACTCTTTCTGATGTGTTACCAGCAGAGCTTGGGTTATATGAGCAATATTAAATGGTGCTGAAGGCTACAAGGAAATTTTGAAATGGTGTAATATTCATTATCTACCCTTCAGAGGTAGACAGGGCCAGTGCATTTATAGTGTTAAATAGTTACATACTATAATATTGCAGGTACCATGTGACTTTCAATTGTGATATATAAAAACAAGCAGTTATTAATGAAAAATTATTAGATTTTTATAATAATGATCCAGTATATACACTGTTAAGCACAGGTCCTGGTTGAGTAAATGGTTAGTAGTACAATTATCTAAACATTCTGTCATCATTGCCTGGAAGTTCATTGACGTTCAGTGCCTGACCTAGGAAATTAGTCAATTTTGATTACTGGTTTTCCAATACATCTGCTTTGATGCTTTCCTCTTGACACCTTTTGATACTTTCCTTTTTCTGCTTCCCAGGTGGTGCCAGTGGTAAAGAATCTGCCTGCCAATGCAGGAGATTCAAGAGACATAGTTTCAATCCCTGGGTCGGGAAGATTCCCCTGGAGTAGGAAGGGCAACCCACTCCACTATTCTTGTTTGGGAAGCACGTGGACAGATAGGGACCTACAGTCCATGGAGTTACAAAGAATTGGACAGGATTGAACATGCATGTATGCACATATATCTTTATGCATACCTCTTTGGTTTATTATAGAGAATATTTGTTATTGTTCAGTCACCTAGTTATGTCTGACTCTTTGCGATGCCATGGACTGCAGCACACCAAGCCTCCCTGTCCCTCATCATCTCCCAGTTTGCCCAAGTTGATGTTTATTGAATCAGTGATGCCACACAGCCATCGCATCCTCTGACACCCTTCTCCTTCTGCCCTCAATCTTTCCCATCATCAGGGACTTTTCCAATGACTTGTCTGGAGTTTCAGCTTCAGCATCAGTCCTTCAAGTGAATATTCAGGATTGATATCCCTTAAGACTGACTGGTTTGATCTCCTTGCTGTCCAAGGGACTTTGAGGAGTCTGGAGTCTTCTCCAGAAACACAGTTTGAAGACATTGATTCTTTGGCGTCTTGCCTTCTTTATGGTCCAGATCTCACAATCGTAGGTGACCACTGGGAAGACTATAGCCTTCACTATCTGGATTTTGTTGGCAGAGTAATGTCTCTGCTTTTTAATACGCTGTCTAGTTGGTCATTGCTTTTCTTCCGAGAATCAAGTGTCTTTTAATTTCATGGCTGAAGTCACAAACTGAAGTGATTTTGGAGCCCAAGAAAATAAAAATCTGTCACTGTTTTCATTGTTTCCCCACCTATTTGCCATGAAGTGATGGGACCAGATGCCATGATCTTAGTTTTCTGAATGTTGAGTTTTAAGATGACTTTTTCAGTCTCCTCTTTCACTTTCATCAAGAGGATATTTAGTTCTTCTTCACTTTCTGCCATAAGGGTGGTGTCATCTGCATATCTGAGGTTATTATTTCTCCTAGCAATCTTAATTCCAGCTTGTGCTTCATCCAGCCTAGCATTTCACATGATGTGCTCTGCATATAAGTTACATAAGCAGGGTGACAATATACAGCCTTGACCTACTCCTTTCCCACTTTGGAACCAGTCCGTTGTCCCATGCCAGTTCTAACTGTTGCTTCTTGATCTGCATACATATTTCTCAGAAGGCAGGTAAGGTGGTCCAGTATTCCCACATGATTATTTTATATCAGGCAAGTACATTGTGGAATATAACTACATATATAATAAATAAAATTCTTGTCTAATATCAAAATGTTATTTTGAGCATCACTTTTTATGATTATTTTTCAACCTGAGGTGGTGTCATGAGTAGTACTAGATACTCTGAAACCTACAAGAAAATAGGGAAAAATTGTGCAATCTTCATTCAACTCTTACAGAAGTTCAATGACGCATTGCTTTTATAGCTATGAAATAAGTAAATGCTATAATGTGACAGTCAGCATACCAATGTCAACAATGATATATAGAGTTACTAGTGAAAATTAATAGAGAAAGAAAAAGAAAATTAAATCTTGCCATTTGTGACAATATGAATGGACCTAGAGGATATTATACTGGTATTATAGAGGCCAGAATACTGGATTGGGTAGCCATTCCCTTCTCCAGGGTATCTTCCAAACCCAGAGATTGAACCCAGGTCTCTTACATTGCAGGCAAATTCTTTACCAGCTGAGCAACTATTAATCATATTACCTTTCCATCATAATTGCAAGAGAGTGTATCACAGCAATTAAGATTATGGTCAGGAGAATCATTCATATTCTGATTACTGACTCTTCAATATGTTTGTTTTAATGTCCTCCTCTTTCTGCATATTTCCTCACTTACAAAATCGGGATGATAGCAGTGCCTGCTTCTTAGGATTCCTGTAAAGATTACTGCTCAAAACCAAACTACTTAGCATTTTAAAAATTTTATTAGAAGGAAAGTCTATGAATTCACATTCATGGTTGCTGTTGTAAAACTTAATGTCAATTTGGCAGAATCTTCTATGTATGAAAGAAATGGTACTGGGCTATGTTTTTCTCCTTTTGTGCAGCTATTTCTGTTCTATTCAATGAAAAATACTATAATTTTCTATAGTTAATTTCTTTATCCCTTAAGTAGTTCTTACTGAGCTCATCCAAAATGTAATTTTGGCATTTGCCTGGTGGGCTACATAATCCGTGGTGTCAGAAAAAGTCAGACACAACTGAGCGACTAACACTAATCAATGTTGAGTTCTAGGTACATTTATCTGTCAGCTAAAATAACTTTCCTAATGCACAATTTCTTAATGGAATTTTTCATCTGAGCATTTCTCAAGGTATAGATTCAGGGATTTAACATGGGAGTTATCATAGTGTAGAATACAGCAACTGCTTTATCAATAGGTAAAGTAGCTGCGGGTCTCATGTACACAGATGTGCAGGGCACAAAGAATAAGACAACCACTGTGATGTGGGAAACACAGGTGGAG
Source organism: Moschus berezovskii (assembly GCF_049115385.1). Classification (NCBI taxonomy): domain Eukaryota; kingdom Metazoa; phylum Chordata; class Mammalia; order Artiodactyla; family Moschidae; genus Moschus; species Moschus berezovskii. The sequence goes on from NC_142475.1 coordinate 84,745,750, forward strand.
AAGGCTTTGTGCCTGCCTCCAAACTGTAGGTCTTTAGGGAGTAAAGGATGGCCACATAGGAGACAAGCAAGAGAAGGAAGTTTAACAGACAGATCAAACCACTGTTGGCAGCAACAAAGAGCCCTCGAGTGTGGGTATCAGTGCAGGCAAGTTTGAGCAAAGGGTTCAGATCACACATAAAGTGATCTATGACATTAGAGCCACAGAAGGGTAAGTGGAAAATAAAGACAATCTGTATGAATCCATGAAGAAAGCTTCCCACCCGTGCCACTCCCACTAGGAGCCCACACACCTGCCAGTTCATGATGGTGGTATAGTGCAAGGGCTTGCAGATGGCCACATAGCGGTCATAGGCCATCACGGCGAGCAGGATTATCTCAGCACCTCCAAAGAAATGTTCCCCGAAGATTTGAGTCATACAACCATTAAATAAGATAGTTTTCTTTTCATAGAGTGAATCTGCAATCAGTTTGGGGGTACTTACAAAGGAGTAGCAGGCATCAACAAAGGAGAGATGGGCCAGGAAAAAGTACATGGGAGACGTCAATGATGAACTGACATTGATGGTGACCACGATGAGCACATTCCCCACCACAGTGGTGAGGTAGATGACCAGAAACACCGCAAATACAATTTTCTGTGTCTTTGGACTCTCTGTGAGCCCCAGTAGGACAAACTCTGTCATGTTGTTCCTGTTCTCCATGTGTTTCATATAAGGGTTCATTTCATTACCTGAAAGAAAACCACAATTTTCATTCATGCAACTTTGAATTTATCATACTCCATTCCAGTAAGTAATAAATGTCCAGGATACAATGAGCGTGGATTATTTTGAGTTTATTTGACAAATAAAACATTCTAAAATTTCAAAATTACTCCTGTAACCACATATAAGGGAGACCTTCATCTTCTGAGATATCTCAAGTTACTACTAAACTGAAGTAGATTTCCCAAATAATGGCAGATATGTCTGAAATGAGTTAGAAAATGGACATAAAACCCATGAATAGAAAGTTTAGGAAGTGTCTTTTTACTCCCTAAGAAATGGGGAATTTTGGAAGGTTGTTAATATGAGTAGAGGGGTAAAAGGAATTTGATCAAGAGGGAATCTTGTATGCTATTCTAGTAAAGATCTTTATGTATCTTAGATGAAGCTGGCTGAGGTTCACTAAAGGTATGAAAGACGGAGACAGAAACCACAGGAACTTCTTATAAGAGTTGGAAAAGGAGTAACAGGAAGATGGTTATGGAAATATAAAAAAATGAATGCAAGAGCTAATTAAAAGTATTTATAATGCATGTTGACTAAGTCTAATCACTTAGCAATAATGTAAGTCTTATAAGTTAGTCGCTCAATCATGTCCAACTCTTTACAAACCCATGGACTGTAGCCTGCCAGGCTCCTCTGTCCTTGAAATTCTCTAGTCAAGAATACTGGAGTGGGTTGAAATTTCCTTCTCTAGGGGAATCTTCCCAAACCAAGTATCAAATCCAGGTCTCCTACATTGCAGGCAGATTCTTTACCACTGAGCCACCAGTGAAGAAAATGAATGATTGGGTAGCTTAGTAGGTTAGCAGTAAAAAGTCTCCCTGCTAATGAAGAAGATAATGCCACGTTCAGTCCCTGGGAAGATTTGGGAAGATCTCCTGGAGAAGGAAATGGCAACCCACTCTCATATTCTTACCTGTAAAATCAGCTGGACAGAGGAAACTAGCAGGCTACAGTCCATGGGGTTGCAAAGAGTCAGACAGGATTTAGTGACTAAACAGCAACAAGAATGAACAATTGCTGTGTGCATGGTGTAGCAGTACATGTTTCATACCCTCGCTTCCTTTTCTTAGCAATAACAACCTGTGCAGTTGGTATCGTATCATCCATTCTGCAGATGAAGAAACAATGTCATAGACTAATGTTAGCAGTTGTAATAACAATGCTTATACTAAAACCACACACTTACTGTGGCTTTAAGAGCTTATGCTGACATGTAGCCCTCAGTCTAAACCTAAAAGATCCTCACTACTATCATTTTTATAGTGATTTTATACATTAGGAAAGAGAAGCATAGAGAAATTTAGCATTTTGTCCACCACCAAGTGGTTAATAATGGGCAGGGCCAACATTAAGTCTCAGGTTAATCTTATTTATTAATTTTCCCTTCAAAATTTTAACCTATACCCAACATTGTTAAGTTATGATAGACAATGTTGAACTAGTAATCTCATCTTGATAATGATTCAAATTACTTTAATACTACTTCAGAAGCAAGTTTATATAGGACGATTTCATCAGCTCACACACATACATACACACACACACGATGACATCTTTGAACTCTCAGAAAGTAAGTATAATGTGGTGTTGCATTCATTGAATGGTCCTTCCATCTTGAAGGACCTAACTCTCCATTTTCCCTCAGGCCTAACTCTCCATTCTCTTACACTACTCCAAAGACTTGGACACCGGATTTCTCTGCAAAATGTTAAAAAATAAATATTGTTTGACTATCAGAAAAACCTGATTCAAATCTAAATGCAACCTCTTTCATCTAAGGTGCATTTCTTTGTCACATCAAATCCTTGTTTTCTCAGCAAGGAATATATAATAATTATACTCACTTCATAGGTCATCATGATAATTGAGGGAATATATATGAATACATCCACCACGGTGCCATGGATGCAAAAAAAAAGCTTTTGTTTACTTCTGTAACTGTGTGCACACCTGTGGGATAGGAAGAATTAACAGTTGGATCAGTAATGCAGATAATTGTTTAACTGTGCAATGAGTTCCAGAAGAATCAACACCAATTTTACTCTCAAAGACGCAGTAGAAACTCATCTTATCCTTAGCAATTTTTCTCACAAGAGCCTCCATATTTGTATTTGATGAAACTGCTGATGATTTTTGTCACTAATATTTGTAATTTCCTCTTTTATATATGTGAAATGTATTTAAATTTTGTTTTAATCCTCATCAATAGTTTTGCTTACTAAAAGAGAAGTCTCATGACAAAGCCTAGTTCATGGTGTCAGAGAGCTGGGCACCTACAATTTGTTTAACCTCTATGAGCCTCAAAATATCCAACTTTCAAATTAAGTTAATAATATCACAAACTACCTTTTGAAAAATTGGAATGAAGATGAAATATTCTATGACCATATCTGAAAAGTGCTGAAAAATAATGAATATTATACATGGGAAGTATTAATCTATAATAAATATCGGTTTGATTGAAAAACTTACCTCAGCTCTCTTAGATGATTTTAGTGATGTTTGAGGTGCCCAGAAAAACTCCTATATTCAAACTGACCGATTCTTGTAATAAGTAACTTTCAGTATGAAAAATGTCACACTTGAGCAGAACCTATTCACATAACTGTGAAATGAGCAATTGTTAAGAAATTGTATACCTTCAATACGTGTACTTTTTTAGGAATGTTGATTATACCTCAATAAATCTGTTTAAAAAATTAAAGCCTTCTTAGAAATCAAAACCTTTCCACCTAGCTTGAAGCCTCAAAATTTCTTCAAGAAGATCTGTTGAAATCTGTTCACTTGTTTGAATTTAGAAGAGGTTCACTTGAAACACTATGGAGAAGTGATCTTAAATAAATCTCTCTGGTCCCACAGGGCAAGAGGCAGAGAGTGTGGAGGAAGCATATTCAAATGGTTTACTGTGCTCATGATGAATCTTGCTTTGGAGAAGTGAGCTACAAGACAAGTCATTTTCACCTGTTCTTTATTGCTGTTTACAGAGATTTCCATAAGGTTCAAGGACCTTGTCTTGCAGTTGCTGCTTTCTTTCCAAGGAATTATCTCCTCTTATGGTAAGGCTTTGCCTTAGAAGCAGGTATTCAGGAGTGAAAAATTGGAGATTCACCCATTCTTTAGAAACCAATTAAATTCTCTATACCTGAAACTAAGTTTATGGGAGTCCCTTTGCCTGAACCTGGATTGTTAAGAAAAATGAGCATCATGTAATAACAAGGAGGTATAACCCCAGTGTGTGGACCTGTGATTTAATTTCCCCATTGAATCAAGTCATGGAATAGTTCCTGTTTTGTTGTGAATACTAAACCCTTATTGGAAACCACAACTGATTACTTGATAGCCAGATCAGTGAGGGTACAAAATTAATGAGAAACATTTGAAGTTTTTGACTCTGAAACTGTTTTTCTCTCTCTGCCTCATTTATTGAAGTATCATGGAGAAATAAAATTGGGAGCACAGGAAGATGGCGGAGGAATAGGACGGGGCGACCACTTTCTCCCCCACAAAATCAGCAAAAGAACATTTGAATGCTGAGTAAATCCCACAAAACAACTTCTGAATACCGGCAGAGGACATCAGGCACTCAGAAAAGCAGCCCATAGTCATCAAAAGGAGGTAGGAAATAGTATAAAAAATAAAAAGAGAGACAAAAGAGGGAGGGACAGAGCTCTGTCCCGGGAAGGGAGGCTTAAAAAAAAAAAAAAAAAAAAGAGAGAAGTTTCCAAACACCTGGAAACACTGGCGAGTGGAACCTCAGAGGGCTGCATAACTGGGAGACAAAAGACATAAATAATTAAAACCCACAGACTAAGTGTCCAGAGGAAACTCTCAGCAGAGAAGCAGCTCAGACGTCCACGCCCCCCACTAGCAGGTCGGGGCTGGGCAGGGAGGTGCAGGCAGTGGCGTTTAGAGGAAGAACGGGGCTTGAACTCCCCAGGGCAAACTGAGGGAGCGAACTTAAAATATCAAAGCAGAAGCTGCAGCTAAAAGGCGAAAAGGTTAGGAAAAGCCTGCAAAAAGCCCCACCCCAGGACTCCACCAGCCCCACCCACAGAACAGGGCGCTGAGCAGAGCGAGCCGGCAGCAGGCGGCCCATATACACCAGCCGCTGCCGACACAGGCAAGGAGGGCGGCCAGCGCCAGGGAGGGGCAGCTGCGGCCCCAGAGAGGCTTCCCGTGCCAAGCTGCAGGCAGGCTTCCTTGCTGACCAGGACTTCTTGGGTTTGGGCCGGTCGATATCCGCCTGAGAAAGTGCGCCGGTTGTACTCCCAGAAAACCGAGCAGCAGGGACCGGGAAGGCAATAAGTAGCAGTGACTGCGCTCTCCAAAGGCCTGATCACCTGAGCTGCTCGGACCAGGGAAGGCACAAAACGCAGGCCCAGCCAAATCTGTGCTTTTGTGGAGTAACTGAGGACCTGAACCTGAGCCGCTCAGACCTGGGAAGTGCATGCAACCTAGCGCCAGGCGCGGATAGCTTCCAATAGAGCAACCTAGAGCCTAAGCAGCATAAACAGGGAAAGCACACGCGCCTCAAGCGGGAGCATACCCAGTGTAGCCGAGACACTGCGAGCACTTCCCACAGATGCCAGGGAAATTTGTTAAGTGCGTTCCTCCCTCGCCACAGCAGGACTGAACAGGTGAGCCGGGAAAAAAAAAAAAGTGTCCACCACCGCATCCTGGTGTCAGGACAGGAATTGGACACTGAGGAGACCAGAAAACAGAAGAGCTTTTTCAACAGAAGGAACTGCCTTGGAAGTAACAGAGCGAGAAGCGTTGAGCCTACTGCAAGAATAAGACTGAAAAACAGAGGCAGAGGCTTAAGTCCAAATCTGAGAACACCAGAGATCTCCTGTTCCAGAGAACATTAATTGATAGGTACTCATCAAATGCCTCCATACATACACTGAAACCAGGCACCACCCAAGGGTCAACAAGTTTCAGTGAAAGACATACTATGAAAACTATCCAGCAACACAGGAGAATAGCACTGAGCGCCAATATACAGGCTGCCCAAAGCCACTCCAAACCCACTGATATCTCAGACTCATTACTGGACACTTCATTGCACTCCAGAGAGGAGAAATCCAGCTCCACCCACCAGAACATTGACACAAGCTTCCCTAACCAGGGAACCTTGACAAGTCACTCATCCAATCCCACACACAACAAGGTAACTACATAATAAAGAGAACTCCACAAATTGCCAGAAGACGGAAAGGCCACCCCGAACACAGCAATATAAGCAAGATGAAGAGGCAGAGAAATACCCAGCAAGTAAAGGAACAGGATAAATGCCCACCAACACAAACAAAAGAGGAAGATATAGGGAACCTACCCGATAAAGAATTTCGAATTTTAATTGTGAAAATGATTCAAAATCTGGAAAGCAAAATGGAGTTACAGATAAATAAACTGGAGAAAAGGATTGAGAAGATGGAAGAAATGTTTAATAAGGAATTAGAGGAAATAAAAAAGAGTCAATAGACAATGAATAATACAATAGATGAGATCAGAAACACACTGGAGGGCACAAACAGTAGAATAACGGAGGCAGAGGACAGGATAAGCGAGCTAGAAGATAGAATTGTAGAAATAAATGAAACAGAGACGGAAAAAGAAAAAAGAATTAAAAGAAATGAGGACAATATTAGAGACATATGGGACAATATTAAACGCACCAAAATTCGAATCCTAGGAGTCCCAGAAAAAGAAGACAAAAAGAAAGACCATGAGAGAATACTTGAGGAGATAATAGTTGAAAATTTCCCTAAAATGGGGAAGGAAATAATCACCCGAGTCCAAGAAACACAGAGAGCCCCTAACAGGATAAACCCAAGGCGAAATACTCCAAGGCACATATTAATCAAATTAACAAAGATCAAACACAAAGAAAAAATATTAAAAGTACCAAGGGAAAAACAACAAATAGCACACAAGGGGATCCCCATAAGGAAAACAGCTGATCTTTCAGCAGAAACTCTTCAGGCCAGGAGGGAATGGCAAGACATACTTAAAGTGATGAAAAAAAGTAACCTACAGCCCAGATTACTATACCCAGCAAGGATCTCATTCAAATATGAAGGAGAAATCAAAAGCTTTACAGACAAGCAAAAGCTGAGAGAATTCAGCATCACCAAACCAGCCCTCCTACAAATACTAAAGGATCTTCTCTAGACTGGAGACACAGAAAGGGTATATAAACTCGAACCCAAAGCAATAAAGAAAATAGCAACAGGATCATGCTTATCAATAATCACCTTAAATGTAAATGGGTTGAATGCCCCAACCAAAAGACAAAGGCTGGCTGAATGGATACAAAAACAATACCCCCATATATGTTGTCTACAAGAGACCCACCTCAAATCGAGGGACACATACAGACTGAAAGAGAAGGGCTGGGAAAAGATATTCCATTCAAATAGAGACCAAAAGAAAGCAGGAGTAGCAATATTCATATCAGATAAAATAGATTTTAAAACAAAGGCTTTGAAAAGAGACAAAGAAGGAAAGTACACAATGATCAAAGGATCAATCCAAGAAGAAGATATAACAATTATAAATATTTATGCACCCAACATAGGAGCACCGCAATATGTAAGACAATTACTAACAAGTATGAAAGGGGAAATTAACAATAACACAATAATAGTGGGAGACTTTAATACCCCACTTACATCTATGGATAGATCAACTAAACAGAAAATTAAAAAGGAAACACAAACTTTGAATGATACAATAGACCAGATAGACCTAATAGATCTCTATAGGACATTTCACCCCAAAACAATGAATTTCACCTTTTTGTCAAGCGCACACAGAACCTTTTCCAGGATAGATCACATTCTGGGCCATAAATCTAGCCTTGATAAATTCAAAAAAAATGAAATCATTCCAAGCATCTTTACTGACCACAATGCAGTAAGATTAGATCTCAATTACGGGAGAAAAATCATTAAAAATGCCAACATATGGAGGCTGAACAACACGTTGCTGAATAATGAACAAATCATAGAAGAAATCAAAAGAGAAATCAAAATATGCATAGAAATGAATGAAAATGAAAACACAACAACCCAAAACCTCTGGGACACTGTAAAAGCAGTGCTAAGGGGAAAGTTCATAGCAATACAGGCACACCTCAAGAAAAAAGAAAAAAGTCAACTAAATAACCTAACTCTACATCTAAAGAAACTAGAAAAGGAAGAAATGGAGAACCCCAGGGTTAGCAGAAGGAAAGAAATCATAAAAATTAGGGCAGAGATAAATGCAAAAGAAACAAAAGAGACCATAGCAAAAATCAACAAAGCCAAAAGCTGGTTCTTTGAGAAGGTAAAGAAAATTGACAAACCACTATCCAGACTCATCAAGAAAGAAAGGGAGAAGAACCAAATCAATAAAATTAGAAATGAAAATGGAGAGATCACAACCGACAACACAGAAATACAAAGGATTATTAGAAAAAACTATCAGCAATTATACGGCAATAAAATGAATAACCTGGAAGAAATGGACAAATTCCTAGAAAAGTACACCTTGCCAAAACTGAACCAGGAAGAAATAGAAAATCTGAACAGACCCATCACAAGCACAGAACTAGAGGAAGTAATCGGAAATCTTCCAGCAAACAAAAGCCCAGGTCCAGACGGCTTCACAGCTGAATTCTACCAAAAATTTAGAGAAGAGCTAACACCTATTCTACTCAAACTCTTCCAGAAAATTGCTGAGGAAGGGAAACTTCCAAACTCATTCTATGAGGCTACCATCACCCTAATCCCAAAACCTGGTAAAGATCCCACAAAAAAAGAAAACTACAGGCCAATATCATTGATGAACATAGATGAAAAATCCTGAAAAAAATTTTAGCAATCAGAATCCAAAAACACATTAAGAAGATCATACATCATGATCAAGTGGGCTTTATCCCAGGAATGCAAGGATTCTTCAATATCCGCAGATCAATCAACGTAATACATCACATTAAGAAACTGAAAAATAAAAATCATATGATTATCTCAATAGATGCAGAGAAAGCCTTTGACAAAATACAACATCCGTTTATGATTAAAAACCCTCCAGAAAGTGGGAATAGAATGGACATATCTCAACATAATAAAAGCTATATATGACAAACCCACAGCAAACATTATCCTCAATGATGAAAAACTGAAAGCATTTCCCCTGAAGTCAGGAACAAGACAAGGGTTCCCACTCTCACCACTACTATTCAACATAGTCCTGGAAGTTATGGCCACAGCAATCAGAGCAGAAAAAGACATAAAAGGAATACAAATTGGAAAAGAAGAAGTAAAACTTTCACTATTCGCTGATGACATGATCCTCTACACAGAAAACCCTAAAGACTCTACCAGAAAACTACTAGAGCTAATCAATGAATACAGTAAAGTTGCAGGATATAAAATCAACACACAGAAATCACTTGCATTCCTATACACTAATAATGAGATAATAGAAAGAGAAATTAAGGAAACTAGTCCCTTCACTGTTGCAACGAAAAGAATTAAATACTTAGGAATATATCTACCTAAGGAAACAAAAGACTTGTAAGTAGAAAACTATAAAACACTAGTGAAAGTAATCAAAGAGGACACTAATAGATGGAGAAATATACCGTGTGCGTGGATTGGAAGAATAAATATTGTGAAAATGAGTATACTACCCAAAGTAATTTATACATTCAATGCAATCCCTATCAAGCTACCAAAAATATTTTTCACAGAACTAGAACAAATAATCTCACAATTTGTATGGAAATACAAAAACCTCCAATAGCCAAAGCAATCTTGAAGAAGAAGAATGGAACTGGAGGAATTAACCTTCCGGACTTCAGGCTCTACTACAAAGCCACAGTCATCAAGACAGTATGGTACTGGCATAAAGACAGAAATATAGATCAATGGAAAAAAATAGAAAGCCCAGAGATAAATCCATGCACCTATGGACACCTTATCTGCGACAAAGGAGGCAAAAATGTAAAATGGAGAAAAGACAGTCTCTTTAACAAGTGGTGCTGGGAAAACTGGTCAGCCACTTGTAAAAGAATGAAACTAGAACACTTCTTAACACCACACACCAAAATTCAAAATGGATTAGAGAGCTAAATGTAAATCCAGATTCTATAAAACTCCTAGAGGAGAACGTAGGCAAAACACTCTCGTACGTAAATCACAGCAAGATCCTCCAAGACCCACCTCCCAGAATATTGGAAATAAAAGCAAAAATAAACAAGTGGGACCTAATTGAAATCAAAAGCTTCTGCATAGCAAATGAAACTATAAGTAAGATGAAAAGACAGCCTTCAGAATGGGAGAAAATAATAGCAAATGAAGCAACTGATAAAGGATTAATCTCCAAAATATACAAGCAGCTCCTGCAGCTCAATTCCAGAAAACTAAGTGACCCAATCAAGAAATGGGCCAAAGAACTAAACAGACATTTCTCCAAAGAAGACATAAAGATGGCTAACAAGCACATGACAAAATGCTCAACATCCCTCATAATCAGAGAAATGCAAATCAAAACCACAATGAGATACCATTTCACACCAGTCAGAATGGCTGCTATCCAAAATTCTACAAGCAATAAATGCTGGAGAGGGTGTGGAGAGAAGGGAACCCTCTCACACTGTTGGTGGGAATGCAAACTAGTACAGCCACTATGGAGAACAGTGTGGAGATTCCTAAAAAAACTGGACATAGAACGGCCATATGATTCAGCAATTGCACTCCTGTGCATACACACTGAGGAAACTAGAATTGAAAGAGACACATGTACTCCAATGTTCATGGCAGCACTGTTTATAATAGCCAGGACATGGAAGCAACCTAGCTGTCCATCTGCAGACGAATGGATAAGAAAGGTTTGGTACATATACACAATGGAGTATTTTTCAGCCATTAAAAAGAATACATTTGAATCATTTTTAATGAGGTGGATGAAATTGGAGCCTATTGTACAGAGTGAAGTAAGCCAGAAAGAAAAACATCAATACATTATACTAACGCATATATATGGAATTTAGAAAGATGGTAACCTTAACCCTGTATACGAGACTGCAAAAGAGACATAGTTATATAGAACAGTCTTTGGAACTCTGTGGGAGAGGGTGAAGGTGGAATGATTGCGGACAACGGCTTTGTAGCATGTATATTATCATATGTGAAATGAATCACCAGTCCAGGTTCGACGCATGATACAGGATGCTTGGGGCTGGTGCACTGGGATGACCTGGAGGGAAGATATGGGGAAGAGGGAGGTGGGAGGGGGCTTCAAGAAAGGGAACACATGTACACCCGGGGCGGATTCATGTCAATGTATGGCAAAACCAACCAATATATTAATGTAAGGTAATTTTCCTCCAATAAAATAAATTTTTTAAAAAAGAACAAAAATAAATAAATAAAAAGAAATAAAATTGTGTGTGTGAAGGTATATGATGATATTTTGATACAAGTATTCAAACTGTGTTGCTGGAGGTGACTCTTAAGAGTCTCTTGGACAATAAGGAGATCAAACCTGTCAGTCTTATAGGAAATCAACCCTGAATATTCATTGGAAAGAATACTGCTGAAGCTGAATCTCCAATACTTTAGCCAACTGATGTGAAGAGCCTATTTACTGGAAAAGATCCTCATGCTGAGAAAGACTGTGGGCAGGAGGAGTCGGGGGCGACTAGGATGAGATGGTTGGATAGCATCATCAACTTAATGGACATGAGTTTGAGCAAACTCCTGGAGACAGTGAAGGGCAGAGAAGCCTGGCGTGCTGCAGTCCTTGGGGCTGCAAAGAGTTGGACAAGACTTAGCTACTGAACAGCAACAACAATATACCTTGTTAATTAATTGCCACTATCAATTATTTTATATATTCACGACTAATATTGTTACTAATTTTTCTTTTTTTGGTGTTTGGCGATAACACGTAAGATCCAATCATTAGGAAATTTCAAGTGTACAATGCAGTATTGCTAACTATAATCACATTGCTATAAAAGAGATTTCCAGAAATTCTTCATCTTCATCTTGTATAACTGAAACTTTGTTTCCCCAATCAATGTCTCCCTATTTCTTGCTTCTCAGTCTTTGGCAATCACTATTCTACGTTCTATAAGTTTGAATTTTTAGATTCCATACATGAGATCCTGCATTATTTCTCTTCTTCCTCTTGCTCATTTTACTTTGCATACCATTCCCTAGGTTTATTCATGTCACAGATTACTTTTGCTTTTGATAAAGACTACACCATATGTATATTAAAAAGCAGAGACATTACTTTGCCAACAAAGGTCCGTCTAGTCAAAGCTATGGTTTTTCCCCTGGTCATGTATGGATGTGAGAGTTGGACTGTGAAGAAAGCTGATGGCTGAAGAATTGATGCTTTTGAACTGTGGTGTTGGAGAAGACTCTTGAGAGTCCCTTGGACTGCAAGGAGATCCAACCAGTCCATTCTAAAGGAGATCGATCCTGGGTGTTCATTGGAAGGATTGATGCTAAAGCTGAAACTGCAATACTTTGGTCTCCTCATGCGACGAGTTGACTCACTGGAAAAGACTCTGATGCTGGGAAAGGTTGCGGGGGGGGTGGTGGAGGAGAAGGGGATGACCGAGAATGAGATGTCTGGATGGCATCACCGACTCTGTGGACATGAGTTTGAGTGAACTCCGGGAGTTGGTGATGGACAGGGAGGCCTGGCTTGCTGTGATTCACGGGGTTGCAGTGTGTCGGACACGACTGAGTTACTGAACTGAACTGAACACCACTGAACTGAACTGAAATATACATTACACTATCTATTCATCCGTCAATGGGTGTATGGATTGCTTTCATACCCTGGTTGATGGGAATAATCTTCAATGAACATGAGTGCAGATATCTCTTTGAGATATTATAATTGATTTGAATTCCTTTGAATATGCACCCAGAAATAGGATTGATGGATTAAAAATAGTTCTATTTTTATTTTTGGAGGAATATCCCTGCTCTTTTCCATAATGGTTATGCCAAAGTATTTCTGACCAAGAGTACAAAATTGTTCCCTTTTCTCCACATACTTACCACTGCTTTTTATATTTTATCATTTTGATAATTATCATACTTAAAAATGTGAAGTGATACCTTATTGTGGTTTGAATTTGCATTTTCTTGATTATTAGTGATGTTGAACACATTTTTATACAACTGGTGATCATTTGTATGTCTTCTTTTGAGAAATGTCTATTCAGATCCTTTGCCAATTTTATTTAAAATTTGTTTTACTTCCAGAACATTGATATGTAATTGACATATAGCGCTGTATGAGTTTAAGATGTAGATCATAATTATTTGATTTACACACACCATGAAATGATTATCACAATAAGCTTAGTGAACATTCATCATCTGATGCAGACAAAAATTAAAGAAATAATTTTGTGTGTGTGATGAACTCTTAGGGTTTATTCCCTTAAAAACTTTTGTATATAACATACAGCTGAAAGGTTGTTGTAGAACGACACAAAGACCCTGGTATTTTTGGCCTCCGGAGAAGAATTCAATCCAGGACACTCACAATAATGCAAGACACACAGCGAGGTTTATTTCCAGCTAGCTGGGGTCCAAGTGTCTGCCCGACGCAGCGGGTTTCAACAAGGACCCCGAGCCCTCAGAGCCAAGGGGTTATATAGCATTTTCAAATCGTGATATTTCTAAATTACCTAACTCACAGGAATTTTTCACACACACACTCACACACACAGCAGTGCATATCTCTATCCTGGTGTCTTAACGAGATAAGTTTATCAGACCTGTTTACCTAATTTTCAGTGTCGCAGCCGCCCACATTCTTGGTACTTAAGATTAACTTGTCTCCCAGGTTTTATCTAGTTCTTCTTCCCTCAAGTCACGTACTCAGTAAAAATGGTTTTTCCGGCCTCTAAGATGGCCATTCTTATGCTAACCCATTCTTACAAGACGAGGCTTGATCGCTCAGAGCTTTGGTGTAATAAAGTTTTATTGAAGTATAAAGGAGATCGAGATCCAACCAGTCCATTCTAAAGGAGATCAGTCCTAGGTGTTCATTGGAAGGACTGATGCTAAAGCTGAAACTCCAATACTTTGGCCACCTCATGCGACGAGTTGACTCACTGGAAAAGAGTCTGATGCTGGGAGGGATTGGGGGCGGGAGGAGACAGGGACGACAGAGAATGAGATGGCTGGATGGCATCACCAACTCGATGGACATGAGTTTGAGTGAACTCCGGGCGTTGGTGATGGACAGGGAGGTCTGGCGTGCTGTGATTCATGGGGTCGCAAAGAGTCGAACACGACTGAGCGACTGAACTGAACTGAACTGAAAGGAGATAGAGAAAGCTTCTGACATAGGCATCAGAAGGGGGCAGAAAGAGTACCCCCCTGCTAGTCTTCAGCTGGATGTTATATAGTCACTAGCAGTCTGTTAATGAAAGAAAGGAATGTCTTAAAACTCAGAATAGCACCAGGCCCCTCACTCATAAAATGCATTTTGGGATAAACTTGACACCAGATGAGTCATCCCAACCATAAAATGATTAAATTGAATCTTGTAGAAGGGCAGATTACCATACAAATAGTTTCATTTACATAGATTAGGGGAACAATGAGTATAACATACTGGTTTGTCAAGTAGGTTCTGAGCCATTTGGCAAACGGACTTGAAGACAGAGTTTGGGGTAAATGTGTAGTACATTAACATAACTTAAGACCAACATTTCCATAAGACAAATGCATTTAACTCAAGGTCTGAGAATAGTTAACTTCAGGTGAAACCAGGTGTCATTATGGCAACACAGTATTTTAAGAGAAACTTCCTTTTAAATTTGTATAGAGAAGAAAAAATATTGCTAGTTTGTTTCCTCTGGCCGCTTAAGAGAGATAAAACTGTCTGACACTTGCAGCCTCTTTCCTCCGTTTGGAGACCCCTGGCCTTCCAGCCTGTTACCCTCTCACAGCAGTGTTAATTATATTTATCATATTGCACATTTTATTCTTCAGTTCAGTTCTTGCTTATTTTATAACTGGAAGTTTGTATTGACTTTTGGCTTCCTTCCTTCATTGTTTCCCCCTTTCCCTACCACCTCTGGAACCACAAATGTACTCTTTTCTTCAATGAGTTTGTAAGTCTACCGTTTGTTTTAGAAGTATAGTTGACTTACAATAGTTCTTCTGTGTATTCTTGCCACCTCTTCTTAATGTGAAGTCAAGTGGACCTTAGAAAGCATCACTACAAACAAAGCTAGTGGAGGTGATGGAATTCCAGTTGAGCTATTTCAAGCCTTGAAAGATGATGCTGTGAAAGTACTGCACTCAATAGGCCAGCAGATTTGGAAAACTCAGCAGTGGCCACAGGACTGGAAGAGGTCAGTCTTCATTCCATTCCCAAAGAAAGGCAATGCCAAAGAATGCTCAAAGTACCGCACCGTTGCACTCATCTCACACGCTAGTAAAGTCATGCTCAAAATTCTCCAAGCCAGGCTTCAGCAGTATGTGAACCGTGAACTCCCAGATGTTCAAGCAGGTTTTAGAAAAGGCAGAGGCACCAGAGATCCAATTGCCAACATCCGCTGGATCATGGAGAAAGCAAGAGAGTTTCAGAAAAACATCTATTTTTGCTTCATTGACTATGCCAAAGCCTTTGACTGTGTGAATCACAATAAACTGTGGAACATTCTGAAAGAGATGGGAATCCCAGACCACCTGACCTGCCTCTTGAGAAACCTGTATGCAGGTCAGGAAGCAACAGTCACAACTGTACATGGAACAACAGACTGGTTCCAAATAGGAAAAGGGGTACGTCAAGGTTGTATATTGTCACCTTGCTTATTTAACTTATATGCAGAGTACACCATGAGAAACGCTGGGCTGGAAGAAGCACAAGCTGGAATCAAGATTGCCGGGAGAAATATCAATAACCTCAGATATGCAGATGACACTACCCTTATGGCAGAAAGTGAAGAGGAACTCAAAAGCCTCTTGATGAAAGTGAAAGAGGAGAGTGAAAAGGTTGGCTTGAAGCTCAACATTCAGAAAACGAAGATCATGGCATCTGGTCCCATCACTTCATGGGAAATAGATGGAAAAACAGTGGAAACAGTGTCAGACTTTATATTTTTGGGCTCCAAAATCACTGCAGATGCTGATTGCAGCCATGAAATTAAAAGACGCTTGCTCCTTGGAAGGAAAGTTATGACCAACCTTGATAGTCTATTAAAAAGCAGAGACATTACTTTGCCAACCAAGGTCCATCTAGTCAAGGCAATGGTTTTTCCCGTGGTCATGTATGGATGTGAGAGTTGGACTGTGAAGAAAGCTGATCGCTGAGGAATCGATGCTTTTGAACTGTGGTGTTGGAGAAGACTCTTGAGAGTCCCTTATACTGCAAGGAGATCCAACCAGTCCATTCTAAAGGAGATCAATCCTGGGTGTTCATTGGAAGGACTGATGCTGAAGTTGAAACTGCAATACTTTGACTAACTCATGCGACGAGTTGACTCACTGGAAAAGACTCTGATGCTGGGAAAGGTTGGGGGCGGGAGGAGAAGGGGATGACGGAGAATGAGATGGCTGGATGGCATCACCGACTCTGTGGACATGAGTTTGAGTGTACTCCGGGAGTTGGTGATGGACAGGGAGGCCTGGCGTGCTGTGATTCATGGGGTCGCTGAGAGTCGGACATGACTGAGGGACTGAACTGAACTGACTTACAACACTATGTTATTTTCTGTTACAAAACATAGTGATTTTTTCCTATACATTTCAAAATGATCACTAAAAGTCTAAATATGATATGCATCAAAAAGACATTACTTAGTATTGATTATATTTTCCACACTGTACATTTTATCACTGTGACTCATTTATTTTTCTGCTGGAAGTTATTCCTCTTAATTTTTTTCAACTATTTTTTTCGTCTCCCCATTCCGTCTCCTTTGGTATCTAACTGCTTTTTTTCTGTGACTATTTATGTTTCGCTATGTTTGATTATTGGTTTCGTTTTTTAGATTCAACATATACATGAAATCATATGATATTTGTCTCTGACATTTCACTCAGCATAATACCTCTAGGTCCATTTATGTTGTCACAAATGGCAAGATTTAATTCTTTTTCTTTTTTGTATCATTAAGTAATATTCCATTTACTCTACATAACACATCTTCTGTAACCATTTATATATTTATGGGTACTTGGGATCCTTCTATGTCTTGGCTATTATAAATAATGCTGCAATGAACGTAGAGTGCATATGTCTTTTCTGGTTGAATATGAATGAATATGTCTTCTTTGGAAAAATGTCTATTCAGGTACTCTCATTTTGTAAAAACTGGAATGTTTGTTTTCTTGATGTAGTTGTATGAGTTTTTTTTTTTTTTTTTATATTGTGGATATTAACCTCTTATCAAATGTATTGTTTGCAAATATATTCTCTCACTTAGTAGGTCTTTTGGTTTTTTGATAGTTTCCTTCACTGTCCAAAAGGTTTTTACTTTAATGTATCCTCATCTGTTTATCTTTCCTTTTGTTTGTTTTGCCAAAGGAAACATATCCAAAAATTATTGCAAAGATCAGTGTCAAAGACTGTACAGTCTATATTTTCTTCTAGAAGTTTTATCATTTCAGGTCTTATATTGAAGTATTTAATCCATTTAGAATTTATTTTTGTGCATGGTGTGAGAGAACGGTTAATTTGATTCATCTTTTAGCTTTCCAGTTTTTCCAACATTGTTTATTGAAGAGACTGTCTTTTCCCCTTGCCTCTTTGTCATGGATTAACTAATCATATAACTGCAGGTCCTTTTTTGGGCTCTCTAGTTTGTTTCATTGGTCATGGTATCTGTTTTTATGTTTAAGTAATACTGTTTGATTACTATAGGTTTGTAGTATAATTTGAAATCTAGGAGTGTGCTACTTTATCGGGGTCCAGCCTCGATATGGCCCAGGATATCCTCGGGATGAATGGCGTCAGCGTCAGAGAGAGAGAGAAAGAGAGAGACAGGGGCTGACGATTCCTTGGTTTATGCTGGAAACCAATAAAACCCCAGCATGGGGCTTGCTCTGTTTACGTAGGCCACAGGCGCCCTCTGGAATCGCTGGAGGCACCCCACCAGGGCACCCCCTCGAGTGGGTCTTAGAAGCCCAGGCAGATAAGTAAACTCAGAGGGCCCAGCGCTCCAAGGATCTCAACCAGAAAAAGGAGAATAGAGAAAAGGATGGAAAAAGAGAAAGAATGACACGGGGAGACCAAGCTTCAGTGAGCAAGGCTCAAAACTTTATTTTCCAGTGTTGCTTTTATACCCTAAGTTATGCGCATCAGAAACAGAGAAAGGGAGGTATAGAGTCACGCCAAAATCGGGTGGGGTCAGCAGTCTTGACCCTTATCAGGATCAGGGCTTATTTTTGTGTGTCTCATGATAAAAGTTTTTAGGTGGTTTACATTATCTTCTGGCCAGGGGGCCTGCTAACAGTTTTATGGCCCTCTTCTCCTGACAATAGGTTAGTTAGCAAGTAAAAGACTTTTCTTTTAAGGTGACTTTCCTAAAGTTAGGTGCATAACAAAGTTACATTCCTATAAGGCACCGGTGTAGTGAGCTGCAAGAAAAGAACTTATTAACTTAAGGTCTGATGTGGTTAAATCAAAGGCTACTACTTATATTCTCTATATGTGATTAATATATTTCCAAGGATACAATAGAGGAAACTTTGCAGCAAGCATTGATTCAACAATGAAATCTTTTTTAGTACTACTCTAATGATTTTAACTTCTTCAACAGATTCCTGTATTTTAGAATATTAGGCTTTCTGTCCTTGCATGGCTGGGAGGCTATAAACAGTCACATTCGTAGTTGTAAGAGCCCGGACAAACTTGTCATGCAAGCTAGAAAGCTATCAGAGGGGTTTGGATTGGAATACTCCTATTAAGCCGAGGAGAACTTTTAAACTACAGCTCTGAATTAATGTTTTCAGAGAAAGGTGGTTGAGGGGAAGCCCCTGTAAGTATTAGAGGACTTGGTAAGAGGCGTAAGATAGTAAAGCAGTCAGACTCCAGTTTTCTTTGGGGTAGATGCTCAGGTAAGTCCAGGGGGTTCCTCGAGCCCTGATTAGCCTTTGCCCGTCAGGCCTCTTCCCCAATTGACCTTTGCCATGGGTAGGATTTCCCTCGCTGGCTCCCGGCACTACTTCCACTTTGTTCTTTTTCAAGACTGTCTGGCTCTTCAGGGTATTTATATTTTTGTATAAATTTTAGAACTATTTATTCTAGTTCTATGAAAAATAACATTGGCATTTTGGCAGATATTTCATTGAACCTATATATTGCCTTGAATAATATTGTGATTTTAATAATAGTAATTCTTCCAGTTCATGAACATGATATATATTTACATGTATTTGTATAGTCTTCAGTTTCTTTCTTCATTCTATTACAGCTTACCAAGTCCAGATCCTTTACCTCCTTAATTAGATTTATTCCTTAATATTTTATTCTTTATCATGTAATTGTAAATTGGATTGTTCTCTTAATTTCTATTTCTGAAGATTTGTTGCTAGTGTGTTGAAGAAATGCAACAGATTTCTGTATATTAGTTTTGTATTCTGAAACTTGACTAAATTCATTGATGAGCTCAAGTAACTTTTCAAAGATTTTCTATATATATTGTCATATCAGCTGCAGTGACAGTTTTACTTCTTCCTTTCTAACTTGGATTTCTTTCATTTCTTTTCTCTGATTGCTATTGGTAGAATTTCCAGCAAATAATAAATGTGGCAAGAGTGAACATCCTTGTCACTTTTCCTTATCTTAGAGGAAATGCTTTCTGTGTATAACATTATACACTGAGCATAATGTTAGCTGTGGGAATATCATGAATGGCCTTTATAACATTGAGATTTGTTTCCTCTGTTCCCACTTTCTGAAGAGTTTTTGTTACAAATGTGTGAAGAGCTTTGTCAAAAGCTTTCTTTGCCTACATTAAGGTGATTAAATGATTTTTAGTACTCAATTTGTTAACATGGTATATCACATTGATTGCTTTACTGATACTGAACTATCCTTATATCTCTGGGATAAATCCTACTTGATCATGGTGTATGATCCTTTCAACTTATGTTGAATTTAGTTGCTAATATCTTGTTGAAGAATTTTGCATCTAGGTACATCAGTATATTGGCCTGTAGATATTTTTGTCTGGTTTTGGGTGATGCAGGCCTCATAGAGTGAGTTCAGAACCACCCCTTTCTCTGTAAATTTTTGAAATAGTTTCAGAAAGACAGGTACTAACTCTTCACTAAATATTTGGTAGAACTTACCTGTGAAGTAATCTAGTCTTGGTATTTTTTAATTTTTAATTGAAAGTGTGTGTTATTTGCTCAGTCATGTCTGACTCTTTGTGACCTATGAACTGTAGCCTTCCAGGCTCTTCTGTCCATGGAATTCTTCAGGCAACAATACTGTAGTGGGTTGCCACTTTCTCCTTGAGGGGATCTTCCCAACCCAGTAATCGAATCCTGGTCTCCTGCATTGAAGGTGGATTCTTTACCACTGAACCACCAAAGCTTTAATTTTTTTTAAAATTACTGATTTAATTTAATTACTGGTAATTGGTACATTCATATTTCCTGTTTTTTTCCTGGTTCAGTCTTGCAGGATTGTGCATTTCTAGGAATTTGTCTATTTCTTCTAAGTTGGTTATTTTATTGGAGTAAAGTTGTTTGTAGTAATCTCACCTAGAGAGAGACATGCTGGAAAGTGAAGTCAAGTGGGCCTTAGGAAGAATCACTGCAAACAAAGCTTTGTAGTGGAGGTGATGGCATTCCAGATGAGCTATTTCAAACCCTAAAAGATGATGCTGTGAATGTGTTACACTCAATAAGTTAGCAGATTTGGAAAAATCAATAGTGGCCACAGGACTGGAAAAGTCAGTTTTCCTTCCAGTCCCAAAGAAAGAAAATGCCAAAGAATGCTCAAACTACTGCACAATTGCATTCATCTCACATGCTAGTAAAGTGATCAAAATTCTCCAAGCAGGGCTTCAGCAATACGTGAACTGTGAACATCCAGATGTCCAAGCTGGTTTTAGAAAAGGCAGAGGAACCAGAGATCAAATTGCCAACATCTGCTGGATCATTGAAAAAGCAAGAGAGTTCCAGAAAAACATCTATTTCTGTTTTACTGACTGTGTCAAAGACTTTGACTGTGTGGATCACAATAAGCTGTGGAACATTCTGAAAAAGATGGGAATACCAGACCACCTGACCTGTCTTTTGAGAAACCTGTATAAAGGCTGGGAAGCAACAGTTAGAACTGGACATGGAACAACAGATTGGTTCCAGATAAAAAAGGAGTATGTCAAGGCTGTATATTGTCACCCTGCTTATTAACTTCTATGCAGAGTACATCATGAGGAACGCTGGGCTGGAAGAAGCACAAGCTGGAATCAAGAATGCCGGGAGAAAATCAATAATCTTAGATGACACCACCCTTATAGTAGAAAGTGAAGAAGAACTAAAAAACCTCTTGATGAAAGTGAAAGAGGAGAGTGAAAAAGTTGGCTTAAAGCTTAACATTCAGAAAACTAAGATCATAGCATCTGGTCCCATCCCTTCATGGGAAATAGATGGGGAAACAGTGGCAGACTTTATTTTGGGGGGCTCCAAAATCACTGCAGATGCTGATTGCAGCCTTGAAATTAAAAGACGCTTACTCCTTGGAAGGAAAGTTATGACCAACTTGGATAGCATATTAAAAAGCAGAGACATTACTTTGTCAACAAAGTTCCATCTAGTCAAGGCTATGGTTTTTCTAGTGGTCATGTATGGATGTGAGAGTTGGACTATGAAGAAAGCTGAGTGCTGAAGAATTGATGCTTTTGAACTGTGGTGTTGGAGATGACTCTTGAGAGTCCCTTGGACTGCAAGGAGTTCCAACCAGTCTCTCATCAAGAAGATTAGTCCTGGGTGTTCATTGGAAGGCCTGATGTTGAAGGTAAAACTCCAATATTTTGGTCACCTGATTCTAAGAGCTTACTCATTTGAAAAGACCTTGATGCTGGGAAAGATTGAGGGCTGAGAAGGGGACGACAGAGGATGAAATGGTTGGATGGCATCACTGACTCAATGGACATGGGTTTGGGTGGATTTCGGCAGTTGGTGTTGGACAGGAAGGCCTGGCGTGCTGTCATTCATGGGGTCACAAGGAGTCGGACATGATTGAGTGACTGAACTGAACTGAACTAATCTCTTATGATCTCTTTTGCTTTCTGTGGGATTATTTGTAACTTCTCTTTTTAAACTTATTTTTAAATTGATTTAGACCTTGATGAGTCTGGCTAAAGTTTTGTCAATTTTACTTATCTTTCCAATGAACCAGGTCTTAGTTTCATTAATTTTTTTAGTTTTAGCCTCTTTTCCCATATATTTCTATTCTTATCATTATGATTTCTTTCCTTCTACTAACTTTGGGATTTGTTTATTTTCTTTTTCTGTTTCTTTTAGGTGAATTGTTAGGTTGTTATGTGAGATTTTTCCTGTTTCCTGAAGTAGACTTCTATTGTTCTAAACTTCCCACTTAGAACTGTTTCTGCTGCCCGCTATAGATTCCTGGAGGAGGGCATGGCAACCTGCTCCAGTATTCTTGTCTGGAGAATCCCCATGAACAGTGGAGCCTGTAGACTATGGTCCACAGAGTCACACAGAGTAGGACAGGAATGAAACAACTTAGCATGCACACATAGATTCCAGGTAACTTTGGGCTTTTTTCTTTGCTTGTTTCTGTTTTAGTTTGTCTTCAGGCATTTTAAAATTTCTTTTTTCAATGATTCATTGGTTGTTTAGTATTGTATTGTTTAGCCTCCACTTGCTTTTTCAGTTTTATTTTTCCTATAGTTGGTTTCTATTTTCGTAGTGTTATGGCCAGAAAAATAATTTCTTGAAATGATTATACTATTATCACTGTTTTCTCCAGTTCTCCATCTACTGCCTAGCCATAATATTTAAATATAATAGCTATATAAAGTCATATAACATGTGACTTAAACCCTCTTCTCTAGGCTGCAGGGTATTTTCTAACAATATATGTTTCACTGTCCTGAGTATAATGCGAAGAAAGTTTGAAAAAATAATCTGTTTGCCTAAGTAGACTTGGGCTTCCCTGGTGGCTCAGCGGTTAAAGCATCTGCCTCCAATGCGGGAGACCCGGGTTTGATCCCTGGGTCGGGAAGATCCCCTGGAGAAGGAAACGGTAACCCACTCCAGTACTCTTGCCTGGAGAATCCCATGGACAGAGAAGCCTGGTAGGCTACAGTCCACGGGATCACATAGAGTCGGACACAACTGAGCGACGGAACGGAACGGAACGGAAGTAGACTTATTTACTGAATGACCACTAGAATTCACAAAAACCTAAAATAGTCAGTGAGGAGGCATACGATTATATCTTTCTATATTTCTACACCAGAAGTGTTGGTACTAGAATTTTAACCTCTATTTGTTCTCCAACTCTAGATATCACACTGCCTGAAAATATAGAAAGTCACAAGGTTCCTATAGATAACATATGTCCTGATGTGTCTATAGTACAGCTGAGAGCTTGAATCAGAACGTTACCCTCTTCTGGTGACCTTAACTAGTGAGGAAATGCTCTCAGGGATAGGCAACCTTGATGAAATCCCATGGAATTGTTCACATAGTGTTTACTATCCTTTATATCTCAGTTCATGATACCCTAGGGTTTATATGAGGATTGTTTTCTCAAACAAATTTCCAGCCAGGAATGAAAACTGCTATTACGTTAGTTTAAAGTTCACAGAAAAGAACCAATCAGGTGAAGATGTGCTGCTTGTGGACAAATTCTCACAAATATATGTTTCTAAGGCAAAATCTTAAAAAAACAAACAGAGATACTTAATTCCTAGGAGGACAAAGACTTAGATATTAACAGAAAAATAAGTCCTTTAACATTCTTAGTATCTTGTCTAAATACTAAGATTCAAGAAGAAGTTGTTTTCTTATTTTAAGACCAGAATAAGAGGCGTTTATGCAGGTCAAGAAGCAACAGTTAGAACAGGACATGGAACAACAGACTGGTTCCAAATAGGAAAAGGAGTACGTCAAGGTTGTATATTGTCACCTCCTTATTTAACTTCTATGCAGAGTACATCATGAGGAACGCTGGGCGGGAAGAAGCACACGCTGGAATCAAGATTGCTGGGAGAAATATCAATAACCTCAGATATGCGGATGACACCACTCTTATGGCAGAAAGTGAAGAGGAACTCAAAAGCCTCTTGATGAAAGTGAAAGAGGAGAGTGAAAAGGTTGGCTTGAAGCTCAACATTCGGAAAACTAAGATCATGGCATCTGGTCCCATCACTTCATGTGAAATAGATGGGAAAACAGTGAAAACAATGTGAGACTTTATTTTTTGGGGCTCCAAGATCACTGTGGATGCTGATTGCCGCCATGAAATTAAAAGACGCTTACTCCTTGGAAGGAAACTTATGACCAACCTAGATAACATATTAAAAAGCAGAGACATTACTTTGCCAACCAAGGTCCATCTAGTCAAAGCTATGGTTTTTCCAGTGGTCATGTATGGTTGTGAAAGATGGACTGTGAGGAAAGCTGATCACCGAAGAATTGATGCTTTTGAACTGTGGTGCTGGAGAAGACTCTTGAGAGTCCCTTGGACTGCAAGGAGATCCAACCAGTCCATTCTAAAGGAGATCAATCCTGGGTGTTCATTGGAAGGACTGATGCTAAAGCTGAAACTGCAATACTTTGGCCACCTCATGCGAAGACTTGACTCACTGGAAAAGACTCTGATGCTGGGAAAGTTTGGGGGTGGGAGGAGAAGGGGGCGACAGAGAATAAGATGGCTGGATGACATTACCGACTCTATGGACATGAGTTTTAGTGAACTCCGGGAGTTGGTGATGGACAGGGAGGCCTGGCGTGCTGTGATTCATGGGGTCGCAAAGAGTCGGACACGACTGAGCGACTGAACTGAACTGAACTAAATAAGAGATAGTTTTATGATTAATGGATTCCCATGGAGAATCCATGGGAGAGAAACGGACAGCATTTGGATTCTACTTTTTGAAGAAAAAGCTCAGTTCAAAAACTTAGATCCAAAGAGAAAATGAATTAAAATATGGCATTAAAAATGTATCCTCTGCTGTGATTGTGAGTCTTTATTAAACTCCAAGCTCAAAGGCTATTTTATTCTAATTCTATTCAAACTTTGGTGGATCTTGTTAGATATTATTTTTGTTTCAGTGGATGTGGTCCCAGTAGCATGCCTGAATTTCTGTATCCCTGAACTGGACTTCCCTGGTGACTCAGTGGTAAAGAATCCACTTGCCAGTGCAAGAGATGCAGGTTTGATCCCTGGGTTGGGGATCTTCCTGAGTAGGAAATGGCAACCTATTCCAGTTTTCTTGCCTATACAATTCCATGAACAAAGGAGCCTGGAGGGCTGCAGTCCATGGAGTCACAAAGACTTGACATGGCTGAACACACACACACACACACACACACACACACACACACAAACTTAGATTTCCATCTTTTTCTTAGAGTGTCAAAACAGGTATTACTAAATATGAGAGATGAAACCCAATTCTCTTTATCACCTTATGGTGACTTTTTCCCCTTGTATATATTCACCTTAAGCTGGCTGAACAGAGTAAGTAAGATGTGGCACTGTGAAAAAAAAATTACTATTTTGGGTTTTAGAAGACTTGGATTCTTGTGTACTAATAACCAGTTAGCTGTGTTTCTCTCTGGGTCTAAGCTTCCTCATCTTTAAAGAGCATCATGGCATTTGGTTCCATCACTTCATGGCAAATAGATAGGGAAACAATGGAAACAGTGACAGATTTTATTTTCTTGGGCTCCAAATCACTGAATATGGTGACTATAGCCATGAAATTAAAAGATGCTTGCTCCTTGAAAGAAAAGCTATGATGGCATATAAAAAGCAGAGACACTACTTTGCCAACAGAGGTCTGTCTAGTCAAGGCCATGGTTTTTCCAGTAGTCATGGATGTGATTGGAACAAAAAGAAAGCTGAGTGCTTAAGAATCGATGCTTTTGAAATGTGGTGTTGGAGAAGACTCTTGACAGTCCCTTGGACAGCAAGGAGATCAAACCAGTCAATCCTGAAGGAAATCAGTACTGAATATTCACTGGAAGATTTGATGCTGAAACTGAAACTCCAATACTTTGGCCACCTGATGTGAAGAACTGACTCATTTGAAAAGACCCTGATGCTGGGAAAGATTGAAGGCAGGAGGAGAAGGGGACAACAGTGGATTAGTTGGTTGGATGGAATCACCAACTCAATGGACATGAATTTGAGCAAGCTGTGGAGTTGGTGATGGACAAGGAGGCCTGGTGTGCTGCCGTCCATGGTGTCTCAAAGAGTCGGACATGACTGAGTGACTGAACTAAACCGAACTGATGAGATGATAAAATGCAAAGTACTGGGAGATTTTTTGTTTACAAAATTCTGGGTCTTGTCCAATTGACCCTGGATCCCATTATCATCTTTCAGTATATTTTGTAGGTTAGCAAAAGAACTGCTATGGATTCATGTGGTCACCGGTGGCCATGTCTAAACTCTGGTATTGCTGATTCCCAGAAGTAAACTGGATTCCTTCTGGAGAGGCACTAAGTGGTAAACAGCTAGATACAGGCATCCTGAATTTGAATACAGTCTTCTCTATTAGGTTTTTCATCATTGTTACTTTTGGCAAGTCATTTATCTTCTTGTAACCACAGTTTATTTTTCTTTAACATACAGACAAGGGTACACCAACATCACAAGGATCATTTCAAAGACATGTACATGTAAAATATTTAGTATAATGGCCAGCACATTGTGAAACTCAACAAAGCTAACAGTTATTATAGGAATGCCATGGTGTAAAAAATAAATCTCTGAATTTTATAAAGATTGAGGGAAAGCAGACTTATAGTAAAAGTGTATGTCCCAATGTTTGAGTATATTGAATTTAAGCAAGTAACAAAGATTTCCCTGTTTAAGAAGTAGTTTGTTTGCTGAAGTTCTTACCTCTTAATTGCAGTCTGAGTGCCATTTTATGGAAGGTCAAGATTATTTTGCTGTCCATAACTTTTGTCCATTTCTTATTTTTCCAAAATTATGAGTATTAGAGAATATGAGTAGAAATAGGAACAGAATTGGTCTTTGGATTAAGACAAAAAAAAAAAAACAAAAAAACAACAAACTGAAAATTATCCTGTGTTTGGGTCTGTCAATTAAGAGAGGAAATAAAAAATGTCCGTTGAGTTTGACATAGGCCAAGTTGTTTTGTTTGTGAGTTGGTTACCATGTTGTGTGGGATGAAAAGAACTGATATGAATTGTAAAAGAGAACTATTTTAAAGCTAACTGCTTCAAAGTTTGCAAGAAGCTGAGGTAATAAGTGAAGTAATGAGAATGAATGAGCTAAGTTTGGGATTTTCTGTCTGATTTTAATCATGAAATCCAACCTTTGGTACAGGCCATTGGGGAAGTATAAAAATTTATCAGTTGGTTCTTGGTTCTCCCAGATGCCATATTCTCTAGAGAAGAGTTGGCAATTAGAAGTGCACACAGACTTTTTTCTCAAATGTTCTTGTCCCTGGAATGATTCTCTGATGCCCTGGGCAATCCAGAAGAAAGCCCACTATCCTGGGGCTTGGAACTCAAAATCTATCTTCTCAACGAAGAGTTTGTGGGATCATCTGAAAAATGATCCTTGGTGCAGAGAATCTGGGGCTTCCCTGGTGGCTCAAACAGTAAAGCATCTGCCTGCAATGCAGGAGTCCTAGGTGTGATCCCTGGTCTGGAAGATCCCCTGTAGATGGAAATGGCAACCCACTTCAGTACTCTTGCTAGAAAATTCCATGGACAGAGGAGCCTGGTAGGCTACAGTTCATGGGATCACAAAGAGTAGGACAAGATTGAGTAACTTCGTTGGAAGAATTACCTCATTATGTACCTTGCCCACTTGTAACATAGACAATTCATTTTACCCTTCACTACCTTTTTGCTTTAAAAATACATAAATATAAAGAGAATACTCAAATCTTAGTTATTGTAAAATGCAAAGATTAATAATGACAGTACTTAGTCATTAATAATGACAATAATTAGTATGCATGTTGCTAAATTACTTCAGGCATGTCCGACTCTTTGTGACCCTATGGACTATAGCCCACCAATCTCTTATGTCCATGAGATTCTCCAGACAAGCATTCTGGAATGGATTGGCATGCCCTTCTCCAGGGGATCTTCCCAACCCAGGGATCAAACCTGGATCTTGATGTCTTTTATGTCTTCTGCATTGGCACTCAGGTTCTTTACACTAGTGCCATCTGGGAAGCCCACTTAGCTATCTATATTACTTTAAAGTTGACTTGACTAATATATGTATTCCTCATTAAGTAAATGGAAATAGACTTTGCATTAAAGTGATCTGGTTGATTACTGAGACTTGGCTTATTACCTGTTAGTATTAATGGCATATGTTAAAACTAGTGATCAATAATTTTTAGATGGTAGACTAAAGACAGTATCTAGGATGATTAAGAGTGGTCCATGGGGCAGCTAGGGCAGACTTACCCCCTGCCCTGATCCTCTAAAAGCTGTTCGAGTCCAGTGAGGCCCTCATTCTATGTTCATTTTGTGAACTGATAACAATAGCTTTATGAGTACATTAAAGCAATTTCTTCAAATATTAATATATTCAGATAATATATTTTTGGGTCCCATAATGTGTCAGTACATAACTTCCTATGCTTCCTTCCCTATACATATACCATTCAATTAAAAAATTCATTGTTTCAACCTAAGGCCTCCAAGAAAAAAACATGCAAGTCATATTTATTTTCTGATTAAAATTAGTAATGCAAGCTCCAGAATTTTAAAAACTATTAAAAAATGTAAAAAAAAAAAATCTTAGAGAGTCAACTAAGTGAAATTTTGGTGTATGGATTCATAGACATTTAGGGGAAAAATGAATAATTTGTGATATTGTCAGAGTACTGTAAAAAGGTAGTATTTCGTAGTAATTCATTCTTTTATATTCTTTTTTTCTTTCTTTTTTAAAGGTAAAGTCTTTCCCTGAGTTTTTATTACCCACACCACATAGATGGAGAATGAAAGGAATGTGACTACATTCATTCTACTAGGTCTTTCACAGAACCCCCAAATGCAAAAAGTACTGTTTGTTGTGTTTTTGGTCTTGTACATGATAACTCTCTCAGGCCACCTGCTCATTGTGGTTACCATAACTACCAGCCCTGCTCTGAACTCCCCCATGTACTTCTTCCTGACCCACCTTTCCTTGATAGACACAATTTACTCTTCTTCTTCAGCTCCTAAGTTGATTGTGGACTCCCTTCAGGAGATCAAAACAATCTCCTTTAATGGGTGTATGGCTCAAGTCTATGCAGAACACATTTTTGGTGCTACTGAGATCATCCTGCTCACAGAGATGGCCTATGACCGCTATGTGGCCATCTGCAAACCTCTGCACTACACGGCCATCATGAGCCACAGGCTGTGCCTCCTCCTGCTGGGGGTGGCCTGGACTGGAGGATTTCTCCATGCAACTGTTCAGGTCCTCTTTACAGTCTGGCTGCCCTTCTGTGGTCCCAATGTCATAGACCACTTCATGTGTGACTTGTACCCTTTGTTAAAGCTTGTCTGCATGGACACTCACATTCTTGGTCTCTTTGTTGCTGCCAACAGTGGGTTCATCTGCCTGTTAAACTTCCTCCTCCTGTTGGTCTCCTATGTGGTCATCTTGAGCTCCCTAAGGACTTACAGTTTGGAGGGGAGGCGCAAAGCTCTTTCTACATGTGTCTCTCACATCACAGTAGTTGTTTTATCTTCTGTGCCCTGCATATTTGTGTATCTTCGCCCAGTCACCACTCTGCCCATTGATAAAGCTGTTGCTGTCTTTTACACTGTTGTGTCCCCTATGTTAAATCCCTTAATCTATACCCTCAGAAATGCTGAGATAAGAAATGCTATGAAGAAACACTGGAGACAGAAAGTGACTGCAGATAATGATTAAAGAGATTCACTGAGCTTTATAGATAGAAGAAAAGAGATAATCTCATCCAATCCTCTTGATCTATAGATGAATACATCAACTTTAAAAAAGACTGAATAATAATTGCAGATAGCCACTGAATGACAGGATAGTCTGGCATGCTACAGTCTATGGTGTTGTAAAGTATTGAACATGACTTAGGGACTGAACAACAACTTAAGCACAAACCTAAAGTTTAGACTGGAATCCAGATTTACTTTCTCCCATCCCACCCTCTCATCATGACAAGTTAATGCTTTTTAATCAATATTTATCTATTATCTGGTTATCTCAAATGTCTTCAGAAGCTACACGCTAAGAACCTACAATATTGAAATTATTGGTATTCAAATTATCTTATTATGTAACATAGAGATGTTGGTTACTACTGATTACTGCAAATAACATGTCAAAAATATTCATTTATTTTGGACTCAATATAAAATTTTTTGTGGAATTTTCTTGTTCATTGAATCTTTGTTTTACAGTGAAAAGAAATAGTGTTTCTCAAATGTTTGTAAGGCTAGCATTGTGTTTGGTATTTTACATGTGATACCAGCTGAGGTCCAGCCAGGAGACAGACCACAGTGCAATTTGAATAGAAAGAGTTCACATACAATAAATAATTGTATCAGGGTATTAACTACAGGGGCTTCCCTGTTGGCTGGGTGGTAAAAATTCTCCTGCGAATGCAAGAGACATGGATTCGACCCCTGGGTTGGGAAGATCCCCTGAAGAAGGAAATGGCAGCCCACTCCAGTACACTTGCTTGGAGTTCCCATTGACAGAGGATACTGGTGGTCTACAGTCCCTGGAGTTGCAAGAGAGTCAGACACCACTTAGTGACTTAACGACAACAGCTAGTGACTATAACAGGGTGTAATGAGCTTTCTAAAGAAGGACCTGGGGTTGCAAGATGAATTTACAAGAAAGTAACCTATTCAGAATGTGAGTGTCCTCCACAAGCTTGGGATTTTATTCTTATGGAGAAGGTGTAGTTGCCCATTGAACAGTGGAAAAGCTTGACTGTGTTGCCTTGGGAGAGAAATAATTCACGATGGCTGAACAGAGGCTGGCAAGAATGAAATGTTTCTGGGACTGGTGAGATGGAGCCTTTCACTGTAGTTCTGGTTGGCTGAGGCTCATGAACAAGGAACTATGACCTTAAGTGGCAAGCAGAAAAATCCATTGTGGGTGTAGGTGCAGCAAGGCTGGCAGAAAACACAACCCACCCCAGTATTCTTGCCTGGAAAATCCTTGGACAGAGGAGCTTTGCGGGCTACAGCCCATGAGGTTGCAAAAGAATCAGACAACACTGAGCAACTAACTGAGTGATCACTGATCTCATTAATCCTTTCAGTAAAGATGCACAAACAGAGATGTACAATCACTTGGATGTGGTTATTGTAGAACAAATTTAAGCATCTTTGTTATTTAAACTTTTATTTAGTTCTGTAACAGAATAAAAGAATGAAAAGAGAATTTATCAGAATCTGTTGCATACCCCTGAAGCTGCTCAATGCAACTAAATACAATGTGAAATCTTTAATAGGTGTGAAAACAAC
This sequence comes from Moschus berezovskii, assembly GCF_049115385.1. Classification (NCBI taxonomy): domain Eukaryota; kingdom Metazoa; phylum Chordata; class Mammalia; order Artiodactyla; family Moschidae; genus Moschus; species Moschus berezovskii. The sequence goes on from NC_142475.1 coordinate 84,777,214, forward strand.
TAATGGGTGTTAGCATAAAATTTTGGGAATTTGAACAAAATCTCTGCTTTAATTAATAATACTGTATCACACGCTAATTTCCTGTTTTTTTTTTTTGTTGTTGTTGTTGTTTTGTTTTTGTTTTTTACAACATAGTATTTCTCAGAATTGGATCAAAAGTTTCAAGCCTTATCCAATTTTTTTTAAAATCCCTAAGATAATACACTTTCTAGACTTTTAGTAGTAATACTAGATGGCAGAATAAATGGAACTATATCAAAGTTTTAAGTGAATTATTCTGTTGGAAATATTTTCTATTTTTTCTTGTTATGGATTCTTAGATGGGCTTCCCAGATGGCTCATCAATAAAGTATCCACCTGCAATGCAGGAGACCCAGGTTAGATCCCTGGGTCAGGAAGATCTCCTGGAGAAGTAAATGATAACTCACTTCAGTATTCTTGCCTGGTAAATTCCATGAACAGAGAAGCCTGGTAGGCTAAAATTCATGGGGTCACAAAAGACTCAGACACGACTTAGAGACTATACAACAACAACAACAACAATGACTCCTTAGAGCCACTCATCATTTAAAGGTGGACACTTAATTTCCAGAAACATTACTGTTTTAAAAGAATCTTTGATATTAATTTCTCATTTAAATGCTATCTTCTCTGCAATCATCCTCCATGCTTTCTCAGTCTTTTAACTTTTCTGAGGTTTTTAATGGCTAAGTCAAAGATCTCTTGGTGAATGTCACATTGCACTTGCAATTATGTGAGTTATTGTCAAATATATTTTAATATTTATTTCTAGCATAATTCAACACTGATAAGAGAACAGACTGTATGATTTCAATTCTTTTAGACCATGAAAATTTGGCACCTTGTTTTATGCCCCTGGATATGTTCCAGTGTCTTATGGTTTATAGTCTATGGGAACTTGAATAGAATTGGTATTTCACTGTTGTGTGAAAATTGTATAAATTTTTATTATATTGAATTAGTTAATAGTGCTTTTCAGGTCTACTTTATCCTTCTACTTTTCTGCCTATTCATTCTATTATTTTTTGTGAGTTTGATGTTGAAACTCCAACTAAAAATCTAATTTATCTGTTTAAAAATAATTGTAATATATAGTGGAACTACATGTAAATTTGTTCTGCATTTTTCAAGTCTCTTGTAAATGTGCTATCATTCTTTCATAATTAAAAAAAGATAAAGATTAACTCGACCAAACATTGTTGAAGATGTGAATTAACTGAACTTTTATGCATTGCTTCAAACTAAAATGAAAATTGATACAGGCACAAAAAACTTTTAACTCTGAATTTTCATGGATCAGTAAGTACATGTGCATGCTAAGTTGCTTCAGTCATGTCCAACTCTTTGCTACCCTATGGGCCCATCAGGCTCCTCTGTCCATCAAATTTTCCAGGCAAGAATACTGAAGTGGATTGCCATTTCCTTCTCCAGCGGATCTTCCTGACCCAGGGATCAAACCCATATCTCTTACATCTTCTGCTTTGGTAGGTGGGTTCTTTATCAGTAGTGCCACCTGGGAAGAAGTCTAGCACTCTTCAAAGTGTAAATGAAGAATATAGTCTTTTCTCCATTTCAGAGTTTGTAGAGTTAGAGTTTGGCACTAGGATGGGGGCAGGAATATCTAGAGAAGGCAAAGCCCTGGAAATATTTTAAGTAGCTAGCTAGCATCCAGGGACAAAATCAGAAATGATATCCAAAGGTGAATGAAATTTCAACCTGGTAGAAAGGCAAAATCATATATAAGTCAAAAAGATGGATAACAGACACCAAGCCACCCAAGACACTTCAGAGCAATGGGAAAAAAGTAGAACTTGGAGAATTTTACAGGGCACAACTCTATGGTATTTTCCTACTCATTCTATAATTGTAAGGAAATTAATAAAAATGCCTGGTTTGTATAGGAACAAGGTCAGTGAAACTGGTGTATTGATTATAAACCTTCATGTAGATTCCCACTAAGCATGATCAGATGGTCACAAAGATTAGTTAGACAGGCTTAATAAATGATGTCTCTACTCAGTTGACTCAATGGATATGAATTTGAGCAAACTCCAGGAGGTAGTGGAGGACAGAGGAGATGGGTGTGCTGCAGTCCATGGGATGGCAAAGAGTTGGACACAACTTAGTGGCTGAACAACAATAATAACAACAATCACATTACACTTCATTGCTTTTGTTAAACATATTTTCCTTGAATTCTGTTTCTTGTATCACAGGGCAATTTTAATTCTCATTGAAAATATAAAAAGCTGTTATTTTATCAGATATATCTCATCTCCCTTTGCATCTAAGCATTCATGTTCCTCAGATCATCTTGTTTCCATCACCAATTCATTTCTGCATGCTTTTTTTTTTTTTTTTATTTTACTGTGTCATATTGCTAATCATGGCCATCAACAGTCAGAGATAATGTCACTCATGTTTATGATTTTTATGAACAGTTTAGATATATGCTGATAAAAGTCACAAATACTGGTACTCTAAATATAAACATTATATTATATAACAATTATATAATAATTTTCTTCTAACATTTTTAAATGAAAATAAATTTTCATATGTGAAGATACATGTACTATATTTTATTTCTTCATTAACCTCACTTGGGAGCACACATTTCTACAAGTCCTTATAGTTCTCATAAGAACTGTATCTTTGCATTAAGTTTTGAGATTGAAAGTATGAATTCTCCAACTTTATTCTTCACTTTTCTTCACTTTCAGATTTCTTTCTTTTTCTTTTTTTGGATTATTTGGGATTTCTTGCAATTCCGTATGAAACTTCTCTACTGTTTCACACAAATTTTAGTATTAATGTTTCCATTTCTGCATAAAGTGGATTTTTATAAAAATTGCATTAAATATGCACTCTGGGGGATATTGTTATCTTAATTATATTAAGTCTACAAGTCTATGAATATAGGTTACATTTATATTTACCTGTGCTCAGTCGCTTCAGTCATGTCTGACTCTGTGCAACTCCATAGACTGTAGCACATCAGGCTCCTCTGTCCAAGGGATTCTCCAGGCAAGAATACTGGAGTGGGTTGCCATTTCCTCCTCTAGGGAATTTTCCTGACTGAAGTATCAAACCTGTATCTCCTGTGTTTCATGCATTGCAGGTGAATTATTTACCCACTGAGCCACCCTATGCCTTCTTTAATTTCTTTTAGTGATTTTTTTTTCTTTTTAGTTTTTAGTGTACAATTCATCCACCATTTTGGTAAATTTATTCCAAAGTGTTTTATTGTTTCTGATGGTATTGTCAACATACTTATTTTCTTAATTTTGTTTTTAGACTACTAATTCCTAGTGTATTGAAATATAACTGATTTTGTATTAATGCTAAGAACTTCTTTGTATGTGTGTCGATTCCTTAGATTTTTTTTTCTACATAAGATTATGTCATTTGTTAGTATACTTTTACTTCTTCCTTTCCAATTTGTATGCCTTTTATTTCTGTTTCTAGTCTAATTTTTCTGACATTAATCTTTAGAGAAATATTAAACAGAAGTGATAAAAGGGAGCATGTTCTGATTTTATGAGGTAAGCTTTCAGTCTTTTGTCATTAAGTATAAGTCTTGGTTATGGGAGAATGTCAGCCTTCTGGAGCACTTTGTCCCAGAGTTACTATGAATTATCATCTATCTGGTCATGTAATTGCTTTCAAAAGGCCATTAACCAGTTTTATTCACCAACTTTCTATGAAGATTTTTGTCTATAATTTGAAAATATTTCCTGAACTCTATCTGTCCATATTAGATGAGGTTCCCTAGATGCAGATACTGGGATGGGATTTTTACAGAAATGATTTATAGGAAGGGGTAGAATGAAGTGACTATGGTAGGAGAAGAAAGTGTCTAAACTCAATTCTGGATTCAGCCTGTAGTCATGAGAGCTATAGAGTACAATCTTATGGATCCTACACTCTGAGAAGGCAGGATCAAATCTGTTTTTCTTAATCACTGAAGACCCAACAACTATCCATGTGTCCAATTCATTACTTGAAATCAAAAATATTTACTGATAAATGAATGAAAGACAGGAGTGATGGAAACTTTATTAAATTGTTCTGAATGTAGATGCAGGCACAAATTAACACACACACACACACACACACACACACACACAGTTTTTAGTAGTGAAATGTTGCCAAAAGGTAAAGATTAACAGAAATATAATATGAAGAGCTCATTTATAAGATAATGAAATCTTTTTAGGACAGGAAAAACATCAAGGTAAACTATTTGCTCATATTGCTGATAATCTAAGTTTTCCTTGCTATCTGTCTCTCAAAAGAAACGGTATAAAGAAATTGTGATTTCCTTAAACAGTTCAACTAGAATTGTCAGGATCTGAATTAAATAAAGGCAGGAAGAAATTCTCTCAACTACAGTGCCTTTTTTCTTCTATGTTTTGTTGAAATTTTATTCTACTTTAAACTTTTATTTATTAATTCAGTATTTATTATTAACCAGAAACTGTGCTACCTTGAAGTAACTATTTTTATATACCAGAAAAGATTTTTATGGAATATGTTTGATAGAAATTCCTAACTGACATCAAGAGTTTCTTCTATTTGAGTCATCACTCTTTCAGACGGTTTTTCAACCTAAGATGGTGACATGAACAATACTAAGTGCTAAGAAGCCTATAAGGAAATTTCAAAAAATCATACAATTTCCATTCAACTATTACAAATGTTCAATGGTCAATTTTTAATTAAATGTATTTATTTTTAATTGAAGAATAATTTCTCTACATATTGTGTTGGGTTTTATAACAATAAAATAATTACATACCATGACATTACAGATAACAGATCACCATCAATTATGATGCATAAAGTGAAGAGTTATCAATAAATAGTTGGATTTTTAGTTACAGTAGCAAACTACTATTAACAATCTTTCCAGCATAGTCCTTGTCTCAATGAAAGGTAATTAATTTTTTTCTTCCCTTTCTATCATTTCTTGATAGTGAATCAAGGCAGTAAGGGTTATGGTCAGGGAAATGGGTATGATTCTGACTAATGTCTTTTCAATATATGTGCTTTGATGCCATCCATTTTCTTACAATTTCACCACTTGTAAAACAGGGATAATAGCAGCTAACTACTACATCTAAGATTTCACACAGGTCGGGGGGGGGGGGGTGGCTGAGAGGAGCTACCCCACACCCGAGGCCAGGGGCAGCGGGTGAGAGAAGCTACTCCTCAACCAAAGTCAGGGGCGGTGGCCGAGAGGAGCTACCCCACGTCCAAGTGGCAGTGGCTGCATGGGCGCAGGAGGGCCGAGAGTAGCTACTCCACATTCAAGGTCAGGAGGGGGGGCCACGAGGAGATACCCCTCGTCCAAGGTAAGGAACAGCGGCTGTGCTATGCTGGAATAGCTGTGAAAAGATACCCCACGACCAAGGTAAGAGAAACCCAAATAAGATGGGAGGTATTGTGAGAGGGCATTAGAGGGCAGACACACTGAAATCATAATCACAGAAAACTAGTTGATCTGATCACATGGACCACAGCCTTGTCTAACTCAATGAAACCAAGCCATGCCGTGTGGGGCCACCCAAGATGGGCGGGTCATGGTGGAGAAGTCGGACAGAATGTGGTCCACTGGAGAAGGGAATGGCAAACCACTTCAGTGTGCTTGCCTTGAGAACCCCATGAACAGTATCAAAAGGCAAAATGATAGGATACTGAATGAGGAATTCCCCAGGTCGGTAGGTGCCCAGTATGCTACTGGAGATCAGTGGAGAAATAACTCCAGAAAGAATGAACAGACGGAGCCAAAGCAAAAACAATACTCAGTTGTGGATGTGACCAGTGATAGAAGCAAGGTCTGATGCTGGAAAGAGCAATATTGCATAGGAAACTCGAATGCAAGGTCCATGAATCAAGGCAAATTGGAAGTGGTCAAACAGGAGATGGCAAGAGTGAACATAGACATTCTAGGAATCAGTGAACTAAAATGGACTGGAATGGGTGAATTTAACTTGGATGACCATTATATCTACTACTGTGGGCAGGAATCCCTTAGAAGAAATGGAGTAGCCATCATGGTCAACAAAAGAGTCCGAAATGCAGTACTTGGATGCAATCTCAAATATGACAGAATGATCTCTGTTCGTTTCCAAGGCAAACCATTAAATATTACAGTAATCCAAGCCTATGCCCCAACCAGTAATGCTGAAGAAGCCGAAGTTGAATGGTTATATGAACACCTACAAGACCTTGCAGAATTAACACCCAAAAAAGATGTCCTTTTCATTATAGGGGACTGGAATGCAAAAGTAAGAAGTCAAGAAACACCTGGAGTAACAGGCAAATTTGGCCTTGGAGCATGGAATGAAGCAGGGCAATAGTGAATAGAATTTTGCCAAGAGAATGCACTGGTCATAGCAAACACCCTCTTCCAACAACACAAGAGAAGACTCTACACATGGACATCACCAGATGGTCAACACCGAAATCAGATTGATTATATTCTTTGCAGCCAGAAATGGAGAAGCTGTATACAGTTAGCAAAAACAAGATCAGGAGCTGACTGTGGCTCATATCGTGAACTCCTTATTGCCAAATTCAAACTTAAATTGAAGAAAGTAGGGAAAACCACTAGACCATTCAGATATGACCTAAATCAAATCCCTTATGATTATACAGTGGAAGTGAGAAATAGATTTAAGGGACTAGATCTGACAGATAGAGTGCCTGCTGAACTATGAACGGAGGTTCATGACATTGTGCAGGAGACAGGGATCAAGACCATCCCTATGGAAAAGAAATGGAAAAAAGAAAAATGGCTGAGGAAGCCTTACAAATAGCTGTGAAAAGCACAGAGAAGAAAAAAGCAAAGGAGAAAAGGAAAGAAATGAGCATCTGAATGCAGAGTTCCAAAGAATAGCAAGGAGAGATAAGAAAGACTTCCTCGGTGATCAGTGTAAAGAAATAGAGGAAAACAACAGAATGGGAAAGACAAGAGATCTCTTCAAGAAAATTAGAGATACCAAGGGAACATTTCATGCAAAGATGGGCTCGATAAAGGACAGAAATGGTATGAACATAACAGAAGCAGAAGATATTAAGAAGAGGTGGCAAGAATACACAGAAGAACTGTAAAAAAACATCTTCACTGCCAAGACAATCACAATGGTGTGATCACTCACCTAGAGCCAGACATCTTGGAATGTGAAGTCAAGTGGGCCTTAGAGAGCATCACTATGAACAAAGCTAGTGGAGGTGACGGAATTTCAGTTGAGCTATTTCAAATCCTGAAAGATGATGCTGTGATAGTGATGCAGTCAATATGCCAGCAAATTTGCAAAACTCAGCAGTGGCCACAGGACTGGAAAAGGTCAGTCTTCATTCCCATCCCAATGAAAAGCAATGCCAAGGAATGCTCAAACTACCACACAATTGCACTCATCTCACATGCTAATAAAGCCATGCTCAAAATTCTGCAAGCCAGGCTTCAGCAATATGTGAACCGTAAACTTCCAGATGTTCAAGCTGTTTTTAGAAAAGGCAGAGGAACCAGAGATCGAATCGCCAACATCTGCTGGATCATGGAGAAAGCAAGAGCGTTCCAGAAAAACATTTATTTCTGCTTCATTGACTATGCCAAACCCTTTGACTGTGTGGATCACAACAAACTGTGGAACATTCTGAAAGCGATGGGAATACCCGACCACCTGACCTGCCTCTTGAGAAACCTATATGAAGGTCAGGAAGCAACAGTTAGAATTGGTCATGGAACAACAGACTGGTTCCAAATAGGAAAAGGAGTACAAAAATGTTGTATATTGTCACCCTGCTTATTTAACTTCTATGCAGAGTATATCATGAGGAACGCTGGGCTGGAAGAAGCACAAGCTGGAATCAAGATTGTCAGGAGAAATATCAATAACCTCAGATATGCGGATGACACCACCCTTATGGCAGAAAGTGAAGAGGAACTCAAAAGCCTCTTGATGAAAGTGAAAGAGGAGAGTGAAAAAGTTGGCTTGCAGCTCTACATTCAGAAAACTAAGATCATGACATCTGGTCCCATCACTTTATGGGAAACAGATGGGGAAACAGTGGAAACAGTGTCAGACTTTATTTTGGGGGACTCCAAAATCACTGCGGATGCTGATTGCAGCCGTGAAATTAAAAGACACTTACTGCGTGGAAGGAAATTTATGACCAGCCTAGATAGCATATTAAAAAGTAGAGACGTTACTTTTCCAACCAGGGTCTGTCTAGTCAAGGCTATGGTTTTACCAGTGGTCATGTATGGATGTGAGAGCTGGACTGTGAAGAAAGCTGATCGCTGAAGAATTGATGCTTTTGAACTGTGGTGTTGTAGATGACTCTTGAGAGTCCCTTATACTGCAAGGAGATCCAACCAGTCCATCCTAAAGGAGAACAGTCCTGGGTGTTCATTGGAAGGACTGATGCTAAAGATGAAACTCCAATACTTTAGCCACTTCATGCAATGAATTGACTCTCTGGAAAAGACTCTGATGCTAGGAGGGAATGGGGGCAGGACTAGAAGGGGACGACAGAGAATGAGATGGCTGGATGGTATTACTAACTCGATGGACATGAGTTTGAGTGAACTCCGGGAGTTGGTGATGGACAGGGAGGTTTGGCGTGCTGTGATTCATGGGGTCGGAAAGAGTCAGACACGACTGAGTGACTTAACTGAACTGAACCAGTCTTCCTGGTTGTTATAGAGATACTGGTTAATACTAAACTACTTAGTATTTCTTTCATTTTATTTAATGAAGAAATCCATAAATTCTCATACATGTTCTGCTTTTCAACCTGAACCCCAATTTGGTAGAATTTTCTAAATATGGAAAGAGTGATTCTGGGATATTTTTTTTTCTCTTTTTGGGGGGAGGTTAGTAGGTTCTTATTTCTATTCACCTAAGTGCAGAATTCATAATTTGTTTTCGTTAATTTACTTTTTTTTCTTTACACATTCCTTGTTAAGATAATCCAAATTATCCTTCAACCTATGTATCAGTTGACCAGTTTTTTACTCTAAAGCACATTTATCTGCTCCCTGAATAAGATTTTCTACTACACAACTTTCTTTTTTTTTTTTTTAATTTTATTAATTAATTTATTTTACTTTACAATATAGTACTGGTTTTGCCATACATTGACTTGAAACCTCCATGAGTGTACGTGTTCCCCATCCTGAAACCCCTCCCACCTCCCTCCCCATCCCATCCCTCAGGGTCGTCCAGGTGCACTAGCCCCGAGCACCCTGTACCATGCATCAAACCTGGACTGGTAATTCATTTCACATATGATATTTTACATGTTTCAATGCTATTCTCCCATTTCATCCTGCCCTCACCCTCTCCCGCAGAGTCCAAAAGACTGTTCAGTACATCTATATCTCTTTTGCTGTCTCGCATACAAGGTTATCATTACCTTCTTTCTAAATTCCATATACATGTATTAGTATACTGTATTGGTGCTTTTCTTTCTGGCTTACTTCACTCTGTATAATAGGCTCCAGTTTCATCCACCTCATTAGAACTGATTCAAATGTATTCTTTTTAATGGCTGAGTAATATTACATTGTGTATAAGTACCAAAGCTTTCTTATCATTTGTCTGCTGATGGACATCTAGGTTGCTTCTATGTCCTGGCTATTATAAACAGTGCTGCGATGAACATTGGAGTACATGAATCTCTTTCAATTCTGGTTTCCTTGGTGTGTATGCCCAGGAGTGCGATTGCTGGGTCATATGGCATTTCTATTTCCAGTTTTTTAGGGAATCTCCACAATGTTCTCTATAGTGGCTGTACTAGTTTGCATTCCCACCAACAGTGTAAGAGGGTTCCCTTCTCTCCACACCCTCTCCAGCATGTATTGCTTGTAGACGTTGGATAACAGTCATTCTGACTGGCGTGAAATGGTACCTCATCGTGGCTTTGATTTGCATTTCTCTAATTATGAGTGAGGAAGTCTTTCGTATCTCTCCTTGCTATTCTTTGGAACTCTGCATTCAGATGCTTATATCTTTCCTTTCCTCCTTTGCTTTTCGCCTCTCTTCTTTTCACAGCTATTTGTAAGGCCTCCTCAGACAGCCATTTCGCTCTTTTGCATTTCTTTTCCATGGGGATGGTCTTGGTCCCTGTCTCCTGTACAATGTCACGAACCTCCATCCAGAGTTCATCAGGCACTCTATCAATCAGATCTAGTCCCTTAAAACTATTTCTCACTTCCACTGTATAATCATAAGGGATTTGATTGAGGTCATATCTGAATGGTCTAGTGGTTTTCCCTACTTTCTTCAATTTAACTCTGAATTTGGCAATAAGGAGTTCATGATCTGAGCCACAGTCAGCTCCTGGTCTTGTTTTCACTAACTGTATACAACTTCTCCATCTTTGGCTGCAAAGAATATAATCAATTTTATTTCGGTGTTGACCATTTGGTGATGTCCATGTGTAGAGTCTTCTCTTGTGTTGTTGGAAGAGGGTGTTTGCTATGACCAGTGCGTTCTCTTGGCAAAACTCTATTAGCCTTTGCCCTGCTTCATTCCATGCTCCAAGGCCAAATTTGCCTGTTACTCCAGGTGTTTCTCGACTTCCTACTTTTGCATTCCAGTCCCCTATAATGAAAAGGACATCTTTTTTGGGTGTTAGTTTTAAAAGGTCTTGTAGGTCTTCATAGAAGCGATTAACTTCGGCTTCTTCAGCATTACTGGTTGGGGCATAGGCCTGGATTACTGTAATATTTAATGGTTTGCCTTGGAAACGAACAGAGATCATTCTGTCGTTTTTATGATTGCATCCAAGTATTGCATTTTGGACTCTTTTGGTTACCATGATGGCTACTCCATTTCTTCTAAGGGATTCCTGCCCACAGTAGTAGACATAATGGTCATCCGAGTTAAATTCACCCATTCCAGTCCATTTTAATTCACTGATTCCTAGAATGTCTACATTCACTCTTGCCATCTCCTGTTTGACCACTTCCAATTTGCCTTGATTCATGGACCTAACATTCCAGGTTCCTATGCAATATTGCTCTTTATAACACCGGACCTTCCTTCTATCACTGGTCACATCCACAACTGGGTATTGGTTTTGCTTTTGCTCCATCCCTTTATTCCTTCTAGAGTTATTTCCCCACTGAGCTCCAGTAGCATACTGGGCACCTATCAACCTGGGGAATTCCTCATTCCTTATCCTATCATTTTGCCCTTTGATACTGTTCATGGGATTCTGAAGGCAAGTATACTGAAGTGGTTTGCCATTCCCTTCTCCAATGGACCACATTCGACTATGGTCCATATGATCAGATCGGATAGTTTCCTGTGATTATGATTTCAGTTTGTCTGCCCTCTAATGCCCCCTCCCAATACCTACCATCTTATTTGGCTTTCTCTTACCTTGGTAGTGGAAAATCTCTTCACAGCCACTCCAGAAAAGTGCAGCCGCTGCACCTTACCTTGGAGGAGGGGTATCTCCTCAAGGCCGCCCCCCTGACCTTGAACGCAGAGTAGCTCCTCTCCGGCCTCCTGCGCCCCCGCAGCCACCGCCTGTTGGACGTGGGGTAGCTCCTCCGGCCGCCAGCCCTGGCCTCAGGCGTGGGGTAGCTCCTCACGGCCGCGCCTCTTTGCGTGGTTCGTTGCGCCGGGGCTGGCGTCTCTCGCGTCTGTGCTGCCGGGACCGGCGTCTCTCGCGTGATAAGAAAGACTTCCTCAGTGATCAATGCAAAGAAATAGAGGAAAACAACAGAATAGGAAAAACAAGAGACCTCTTCAAGAAAATTAGAGATTCCTAGGGAACATTTCATGCAAAGATGGGCTCGATAAAGGACAGAAATGGTATGGACCTAACAGAAGCAGAAGATATTAAGAAGAGGTGGCAAGAATACACAGAAGAACTGTACAAAAATGATCTTCACCACCAAGATAGTCACGATAACGTGATCACTGAACTAGAGCCAGACATCTTGGAATGTAAAGTCAAGTGGGCCTTAGAAAGCATCACTACAAATAAAGCTAGTGGAGGTGATGGAATTCCAGTTGAGCTATTTCAAGTCTTGAAAGATGATGCTGTGAAAGTGCTGCACTCAATATGCCAGCAGATTTGGAAAACTCAGCTGTAGCCACAGGACTGGAAGAGGTCAGTTTTCATTCCAATCCCAAAGAACGGCAATGCCAAAGAATGCTCAAACTACCGCACAGTTGCACTCATCTCACACGCTAGTAAAGTCATGCTCAAAATTCTTCAAGCCAGGATTCAGCAGTATGTGAACCGTGAACTCCCAGATGTTCAAGCAGGTTTTAGAAAAGGCAGAGGCACCAGAGATCAAATTGCCAACATCCGCTGGATCATGGAGAAAGCAAGAGAGTTTCAGAAAACATCTATTTCTGCTTCATTGACTATGCGAAAGCCTTTGACTGTGTGGATCACAATAAACTGTGGAACATTCTGAAAGAGATGGGAATCCCAGACCACCTGACCTGCCTCTTGAGAAAACTGTATGCAGGTCAGGAAGCAAGAGTCAGAACTGTACATGGAACAACAGACTGGTTCCAAATAGGAAAAGGTGTACGTCAAGGTTGTATATTGTCACCTTGCTTATTTAACTTATATGCAGAGTACATCATGAGGAACGCTGGGCTGGAAGAAGCACAAGCTGGAATCAAGATTGCCGGGAGAAATATCAATAACCTCAGATATGCAGATGACACTACCCTTATGGCAGAAAGTGAAGAGGAACTCAAAAGCCTCTTGATGAAAGTGAAAGAGGAGAGTGAAAAGGTTGGCTTGAAGCTCAACATTCAGAAAACAAAGATCATGGCATCTGGTTCCATCACTTCATGGGAAATAGATGGAAAAACAGTGGAAACAGTGTCAGACTTTATTTTTTTGGGCTCCAAAATCACTGCATATGCTGATTGCAGCCATGAAATTAAAAGACACTTGCTCCTTGGAAGGAAAGTTATGACCAACCCTGACACTATATTAAAAAGCAGAGACATTACTTTGCCAACCAAGGTCCGTCTAGTCAAGGCAATGGTTTTTCCCGTTGTCATGTATGGATGTGAGAGTTGGACTGTGAAGAAAACTGATCGCCGAAGAATCGATGCTTTTGAATTGTGGTGTTGGAGAAGACTCTTGAGAGTCCCTTATACTGCAAGGAGATCCAACCAGTTCATTCTAAAGGAGATCAATCCTGGGTGTTCATTGGAAGGACTGATGCTAAAGCTGAAACTGCAATACTTTGGCCACCTCATGCGACGAGTTGCCTCACTGGAAAAGACTCTGTTGCTGGGAAAGGTTGGGAGCGGGAGGAGAAGGAGATGACAGAGAACGAGATGGCTGGATGGCATCACCGACTCTGTGGACATGAGTTTGAGTGTACTCCGGGAGTTGGTGATGGACAGGGAGGCCTGGCGTGCTGTGATTCATGGGTTCGTGGAGAGTTGGACATGACTGAGGGACTGAACTGAACTGACTGAATTATTAGTGATGTTGAGCATCATTTCATCTGTCTGTTAGCCATCTGTATGTCTTCTTTGGAGAAATGTCTGTTTAGTTTTTTGGCCCATTTTTTATTGGGTCTGTTATTTTTCTTGAATTGAGCTTCAGGAGTTGCTTATATATTTTTGATATGAATCCTTTGTCAGTTGCTTCATTTGCTATTATTTTTCCCATTCTGAAGGCTGTCTTTTCACCTTCCTTATAGTTTCCTTTGCTCTGCAGAAACTTTTAATTTTCATTCAGTTCAGTTCAGTTCAGTCGCTCAGTCATTTCCGACTCTCCGCGACCCCATGAATCACAGCACTCCAGGCCTCCCTGTCCATCACCAACTCCCGGAGTTCACTCAAACTCATGTCCACAGAGTCGGTGATGCCATCCAGCCATCTCATTCTCCGTCGTCCCCTTCTCCTCCCGCCCCCAACCTTTCCCAGCATCAGAGTCTTTTCCAGTGAGTCAACTCGTCGCATGAGGTGGCCAAAGTATTGCAGTTTCAGCTTCAGCATCAGTCCCTCCTATGAACATCCAGGATTGATCTTCTTTAGAATGGACTGGTTGGATCTCCTTGCAGTATAAGGGACTCTCAAGAGTCTTCTCCAACACCACAGTTCAAAAGCATCAATTCTTCGGCGATCAGCTTTCTTCACAGTCCAACTCTCACATCCATACATGACCACGGGAAAAACCATTGCCTTGACTAGACGGACCTTGGTTGGCCCCATTTATTTATTTTTGCTTTTATTTCCAATATTCTCGGAGGTGGGTCATGGAAGACCCCGCTGTGAATTATGTCAGAGTGTTTTGCTTATGTTCTCCTCTAGAAGTTTAATAATTTCTGGTCTTACGTTTAGATCTTTAATCCATTTTGAGTTTATTTTTGTGTATGATGTTAGAAAGTGTTCTAGTTTCACTCTTTTACAAGTGGTTGACCTGTTTTCCCAGCACCACATCTTCATCATCTGATTGCTTAATGTACTTATTATCTTTCTCTTCTAATTAATATGTGAAGTCCATGTAGTAGAGGTACTGGCTCCCCAAGCTGCAATCAAGATTGCCAGGAGAAATATCAACTACCTCAAATATGCAGATGACACCACCGTTATGGCAGAAAGTGAAGAGGAACTCAGAAGCCTCTTGATGAAAGTGAAAGAGGAGAATGAAAAAGTTGGCTTGAAGAACAACATTCGGAAAACTAAGATCATGGCATCTGGTCCTATCATTTCATGGCAAATAGATTGGGAAATAGTGGAAATAGTGTCAGACTTTATTTTTTGGGGCTCCAAGATCACTGCGGATGCTGATTGCAGCCATGAAATTAAAAGACGCTTACTCTTTGGAAGGAAAGTTATGACCAACCTAGATAGCATTTTAAAAAGCAGAGACATTACTTTGCCAACAAAGGTCCGTCTAGTCAAGGCTATGGTTTTTCCAGTGATCATGTATGGATGTGAAATTTGGACTGTGAAGAAAGCTGAGTGCCGAAGAATTGATGCTTTTGAACTGTGGTGTTTGAGAAGACTCTTGAGAGTCCCTTGGACTACTAGGAGATCCAAACAGTCCATTCTGAAGGAAATTAGTCCTGTGTGTTCGTTGGAAAGACTGATGCTAAAGCTGAAACTCCGATACTTTGGCCACCTCATGCGATGAGTTGACTCACTGGAAAAGACTCTGATACTGGGAGGGATTGCGGTCGGGAGGAGAAGGGGACAGCAGAGAATGAGATGGCTGGGTGGCATCACTGACTTGATGGACATGAGTTTGAGCAAACTCCAGGAGTTGGTGATGGACAGGGAGGCCTGGCATGTAATTCTTGGGGTCAGAAAGAATTGGACACGACTGAGCGACTGAACTGAACCGAACTGAACTGAATTTTCTAGTAGAAACTTTAGGGTTTTCTACGTAGAGCATCATGACATCTGCAAACAGTGAGAGTTTTACTTCTTCTTTTCCTATCTGGATTCCTTTTATTTCATTTTCTGCTCTGATTGCTGTGGCCAAACTTCCAAAACTATGTTGAATAGTAGTGGTAAGAGTTGGCACCATTGTCTTGTTTCTAACTTTAGGGGGAATTCTTTCAATTTTTCACCATTGAGGAAAATGTTTGCTGAAGGTTTGTCATATATAGCTTTTATTATGTTGAGGTATGTTCCTTCTATTTCTGCTTTCTGGAGTTTTTTTTTTTTTTTTTTTATCATAAATGGATGTTGAATTTTGTCAAAGGCTTTCTCTGCATCTAGTGAGATAATCATATGGTTTTTATTTTTCAATTTGTTAATGTGGTGTATTATATCGATTTATTTGCGGATATTGAAGAATCCTTTCATCCCTGGAATAAAGCCTTCTTGGTCACAATGTCTGATCTTTTTAATATGTTGTTGTGTTCTGTTTGCTAGGATTTTGTTAAGGATTTTGAATCTATGTTCATCAGTGATAGGACCTGTAGTTTTCTTTTTTTGTGGCATTTTTGTCAGGTTTTGGTATTAGGGTGATGTGACTTCATAGAATGAGTTTGGACGTTTACCTTCCTCTGCAATTTTTTGGAAGAGTTTGAGTAGGATAGGTGTTATCTCTATTCTAAATTTTTGTTAGAATTCATCTCTGAAGTTGTCTGGTCCTGGGCTTTTGTTTGCTGGAAGATTTCTGATTACACACAATTTTCTAATGGCATTTTCCATCTGGGCATTTGTCAAGGTAAAGATTAAAGAATTTAGCATGAAAGTTATCATAGTATACAATTCAGTAACTGCTTTATCCATAGGTAAGATAGCTGCAGGTCTCATGTACACAAATATGCAGGGCACAAAGTATAAAAGTACCACTCTGATGTGGGAGATGCAGGTAGAAAAGGTTTTTCATCTTGTTCCAAGATGTAGGCCATTAGGGAATGCAAAATGACTGCATAGCAGACCTTCAGGAGAAGGAACTTTAACAGACAAATGAAGCCACTGTTGGCAGCAATGAAGAGCCCTAGAGTGTGGGTATTAGTGCTGGCAAGACTGAGCGAAGGGTTCGTGTCACACATAAAGTGGTCTATGACATTAGGGACACAGAAGGATAAGTGGAAGATGAAGAGGATCTGTATGACTCCATGAAGAAAGCCTCCCATCCATGACACTCCCACTAGCAACCAACACACCTGCTGGTTCATGATGCTTGTGTAGTGCAAGGGCTTGCAGATGTCCACATAGTGGTTATAGGCCATCACAGTAAGAAGGATGACTTCAGCACCTCCAAAGAAATGTTCCCCAAAGATTTCGGTCATATGTCCATTGAATAAGATGGTTTTCTTTTCATGGAGTGAATCTGCAATCATCTTAGGGGCACATTCAGAGGAGTAGCAGGAAAGATAGTCCAGGAGAAAGTACATGGGGGACCACAAAGATGGGCTTGCAGTGATGGTGACCATAATAAGCACATTTACTACCACAGTGGTGATGTAGATGACAAAAAACATGGCAAATACCATTTTCTGCATCTTTGGATTCTCTGTGAGGCCCTGTAGAACAAACTCTGTCATGTTGTTCCTGTTCTCCATGTGTTTCATGAAATGGTTTATTCACAACCGAAAAGTGAGAGAGTTAATTCTTAGGTAGTTTGATAAGGAGTCTGGGGCCCTCAAAGAGAAAGGGTCCAGGACCTTTGAGCATGAGAAAGGGACAAACTTTTTTTTCTACATTGCTTTGTCTTAGTCACATTTTTTTTCTTACACTGAGATTTTAAAAATCTTTAAAATTAACTTTCTTTAAGCCCAGAGCTAATGATTATACAACAAAACAACTCATCTTGCTATAGGGTATACTTTTTCTTAAGCTCTGTACTAGTGATTATATAACGACAATGTATCTTGCTCAAGGACATGTTTCTCTTCTTAACATGAACCTTCTAACTAATCTTTTTATCTATGTTGTGGGAGTCACTGAGTGACTGAACTCACTGAACTGACTGACTGTGGGAATGGGTCTGGTAAGACCTTTCTATTGTGAGTTCTAACCTTGTGAATTTAAGACGTATATTGTGGGAGTGGGTGTGGTAAAAATTATATAAGGCCTTGATAAGACTTGATAAGAGATAATCTAAGTCTCCCTTCTGATGTCTATGTTAGAAGCTTTCTTTGCCCTTTTTCACTGTAATAAAACTTCTGCGACACAAAGCTCTGAGTGATCATGCCTGGTCTGAAGCTAAATCCTCTTCTTCAGTTCAGTTCAGTTGCTCAGTCGTGTCCGACTCTTTGCGACCCCATGAATCACAGCACGCCAGGCCTCCCTGTCCATCACCAACTCTTGGAGTTCACTCAAACTCATGTCCATCGAGTCGGTGATGCCTTCCGTTCTGTTCTGTTCCGTTCAGTCACTCAGTCGAGTCCGACTCTTTGCGACCCCGTGGACTGTAGCCTATCAGGCTTCTCCGCCCATGGGATTCTCCAGGCAAGAATACTGGAGTGGGTTACCGTTTCCTTCTCCAGGGGATCTTCCCAACCCAGGGATCGAACCTGGGTCTCCCGCATTCGAGGCAGACACTTTAACCTCTGAGCCACCAGGTGATGCCTTAGGAGATCACAAATCCATCCTTTACTATCCAAAGCTGTCAAAGGAAAACATAATTTTAATTTATGCCTTCTTAAACTTACTAAACTTCTTCACTTTAACAAGTAATAAATACCCAGACTTTACTGAGTATGAATTCTTTCTTTTTTTTAATGAAGAAAAGATTCTGAGTTCTTAAGATTAATCCGACTACCTCCAGTAAAAAATTATTTTAATAGCATAGATGTGAGGAACTTTTGTAAACCTATGGAAGGGAGACCTTCATCATCTGAAATGGTTCAGAGTCTAGCCTCAAGTAGTGTATTCCCAGATAATGGCAACTAAGTGTGAAAAGAGGTAGAGGATGGATGTAAAGCTGAGGAATTTTCCTTTTACTAAGAAAGGGGGGCCATGGACCTTAGTTGAAAATGTGAACGGAAGGATGAAAGAAATCTGATGAAGAGGGAATCTTGGATGTTATTCTAGTAAAGATTTTGTGTGTCTAGGATGAAGTTGGCAGGGTTTCAGTAAATGGTTGGAAGATGTCTCCGAGATAGAAACCACAGTAGCAAAGTACTTAGAATAGTTGAAAAAGGAGTAACACTACAAGGTGCATGTGCTAAATTGCTTCATTCATGTCCATCATTTTTGTGACCTCATGGACTCTAGCTCACCAGGCTTCTCCCTCCATGGGTTTCTCCAGGCAAGAACACTGGAGTAGGTTGCCATGCCCTCAGGTTGCCATCTTCCCAACAGGTCGTTGTTGCTGTTTAGTAGCTAAGTCATATCCAACCCTTTTGTGACCCCCCACGGACTGTAGCCGCTCCACATTCCTCTGTTCATGGGATTTTTCAGGCAAGAATACTGCAGTGGATTTCTATTTCCTTCTCCATGGGGATTTTCTTGACCTGAGGGTCAAACCCATGTCTCCTGCATTGGCAGGCAGATTTTTACCACTGAGCCACCAAGAAAGCCCAAAGAATGGGTGCAAGAACTAATTAGTATTCATAATGCATGTTGACTAAACCTAATTACTTTGCAATAGGTAATAACTTGTACATCCAATGATTTATTGCAATGTTCATAGTATACCAGCACATTCTTTCTTTTCCTAGTGATAACAACTTGTATGGTTGGTATTGTATCATCCATTTTGCAGACGAGGAAACAATCTCATAGAATAATGTGACGAGTTTAATAAAAGTGCTAATATTAACTAAAATGGCACACTTAGTGTGCTTTAAGTGTTATGCAGAGATTTAGTTTTAATACTTGGTACAAACCTACAAGATGGTTACTACCATCATTTTTATGCTTATTTTGCACATTAGGAAATGGAAGCATAGGTAAATTAAGGATTCTGTTCAAGGTTAAGCAGCTAAAATTTTAGGCAGAGGTAAGATTAGTTCAGATTATGCATCTTCATTTTTTTGCTCCAAATTCTTAATCCATGCTCTATATTGTCATGCTATAGTAAATAATGGAGGACTAATACTTCCTTTTGAAATGACCATAATTATTATACTTTTGACTATTTTAATACTACTTGAGATGCAAGTTTATATTGAGAAATCTCATCTGCTCTCTCTCTGTCACACACAAACACACACATTGATATCTCTGAACTCCCAAGTAGTAAGTAAACTGCGGTACTGAATTTATTGAATGGCTCTTTCATCTTGACTTCTTCCTCAGACCTAACTTTTCCTTCCCTGATACCACTCCAAAGAATGGAGCCCCAGATTTCTCTGCAAAATGCTGAGAAAGCCTATGCAACTGGTTATATGGTTTGGTTTGAGAATCAGAAAGATCCAGTTTGAATCCTGGTTCTTCAAATTGCAACCTCTTTCATCTGAATTGCATTTCTTTGGCACCTAAAATTCTTGTTTTCTCAGCTATAAAGTTAGAATAATAAAATCCACTTCATAGATCAATAGTTGAGTGATTATGTATATGAACACAACTACCTGCTGTGGACACAAAAGAACTTTTAGTTACTTTTGTGACTGTGTATACAGCTGAGGGATAGGAAGAATTAACAATTGGAGCAGTAATACAGAGAAGTGTTTAACCATGATTCAAGTTCCAGAAGAACTACTGCTAATTTTACTCTCAAAGAAACAGCAGAGGCTGATATTATCCATAGCAGGTTTCCCTGGAAGGGTCTCCATATTTGTACTTGATGAAATAACTTGTGATTTATGTGATTGATATTTGTAATTTTCTCTTTTATGTTTGTGGAGTATAATTAAAATTTGTTTCCATCCTCATTATTAGTCCTGATTACTAAAAATGATGTTTCATGGCCAAGCATGGTTCCTGGTGTCACAGAGCTGGTTTCCGCAATCTGCTTAACCTCTTTGAATCTCAAAATTTTCAAGTGTCAAATTAAGTTAATATTTATGAATATCTTTTGAAAAACTGAAATGCAGGTAAAGTAGTCTTTTACTATATTGAAAAGTGTTGAAAAGCAATGAGTCATACATATGAAGCAGCAAATTAAAATAAGCACCAGCACTATTGAAAACCTGACCTTAGCTCTTCACATGACTTCAGTGATGTTTGAATGTGTTCAGAAGTTCCATATTCAAACTAGTTTCTTATAACAAGTAACTTTCAGTATAAAAGGTGTAACACTTGAGAAGAGTTTGTTAATTCTGAAATGAACAGTTGTTAAGAAATTGTATGCATTGAACATGTGCAAATTCTTAGTATATCAATTATATCTCATGAAACCTGTTGTAAAAGAAAAAAGTGTTCTTATATGTCTAAATCTTTCCAACTAGCTTCTAAAGCCTCAAATGTTCTTCGCAGAAAATTTGCTTTCTGATTTTGAATTTAGAATGGGTTCATTGGAAATACTATGTAGAACTGATTTTGAATAAATGTCTGTGGTTCTGCAGCACAAGAAATAGACAGTGTGGAATAAGCATATTCAAATGGTTCATTCTGCCCATGATGAATCTTGTTCTAGAGAGGTGAAGAGCAACACAAATCACTTCCACCTTGCTCTTGTATATTAATGGATATTCAAAGAGGCTTTGATAAGGTCAGAGACCTTGTCTTATAGCTGCTACTTTCTCTCCTAGGAATTAATTATCTCCTTTGATGGAAAGACTTTGTCCAGAAGCAAGTACTCACTGTGAAGTGGAGAATATTTTTCCCTTCGTGTGTGTGCATGGGATTCCAGTTGTGTTTGACTGTTTGTGACCCCATGGAGCCTGCCAGACTTTTCTATGTAATTTTCCAGACAAGATTACATGAGTGGGTTGCCATTTCCTTCTCCAGGGGGTCTTCCTGACCCAGGGATCAAATCCACATCTCTTGTGTCTCCTGCATTGGCAGGCAGGTTCCTTATGAGCTGAGCCACTGGGGAAGCTCAGTATTCCCTTCGCCTGGAATCTAAATCTGTGAGATTTCCTCTTTTCTATCAGGACCTGGATTGTTAAGACAAAAGCTGTTTTTCTTTCTCTCTTTCACCTCCTCCTCCAGATTTATTATTGTATCACAATAATAAATAAATAAAAATTTATTTTAAGGTGTATAATAGCATTTAGATACAAGCATACATTGTGAAATAATCATCACAATCAAACTATTTACATATTTATCAATCATATTGTTACCATTTTTTCTGGTGATAACATGATCCACCCTCTTAGCAAATTCTGAGTGTACAATGCAATATTGTTAACAATAATCACATTGTTGTATAGCATACTTCCAGAAATTATTTATCCTTACATAACTGAAACTTGGTTCCCCTTTACCAATCTCTGCTTATTTCTCCCTGGTATTCTACTCTTTGTTTCTATAGATTTGACTATTTTAGATTCCATATATAAGTAAAGGAGCTTCCCACGTGGTGCTAGTAATAAAGAATCCACCTGCCAATGCAGGTAGACGTGAGAGACAGGGGTTTGATCCCTGGGTAGGGAAGATACCCTGAAGGAGGTCATGGCAACCCACTCCAGGATCCTTGCTTGGAGAATCCCACGGACAGAAGAGCCTGGCAGGCTACATTCTATAAGGTTGCAAAGAATCAGACACAACTGAAGTGACTTAGCATGCACACACACATATAAGTAATCAGTCAGTTCAGTCACTCAGTCATGTCCGACTCTTTGTGACCCACTGAACTGCAGCACGCCAGGCCTCCCTGTCCATCACCAGCTGCTGAAGTCCACCCAAACCCATGTCCATTGTGTTGGTGATGCCAACCAACCATCTCATCCTCTGTCATCCCCTTCTCCTCCTGCTCTCAATGTTTCCCAGCATCAGGGTCTTTTCCAATGAGTCAGCTCTTTGCATCAGGTGGACAAAGTATTGGAGCTTCAGCTTCAACATCAGGCCTTCCAATGAACACCCAGGACTGATCTCCTTTAGGATGGACTGGTTGGATCTCCTTGCAGTCCAAGGGACTCACAAGAGTCTTCTCCAAAACCACAGTTCAAAAGTATCAAATTTTGGTCCTCAACTTTCTTTATAGTACAACTCTAACATCCATATACGACTACTGGTAAAACCATAGTCTTCACTAGACGGACCTTTGCTGACAAAATAATGTCTCTGCTTTTTAATATGCTGTTTAGGTTGGTCATAACTTTCCTTCCAAAGAGTAAGTATCTTTTAATTTCATGGCTGCAATCACTATCTGCATTGATTCTGGATACCAGAAATATAAATTCTGACACTGTTTCCACTGTTTCCCCATCTATTTCCCATGAAGTGATGGGACCGGATTCCATGATCTTAGTTTTCTGAATGTTGAGCTTCAAGTCAACTTTTTCACTCTCCTCTTTCACTTTCATCAAGAGGCTCTTTAGTTCTTCTTCACTTTCTGCTGTAAGGGTGGTATCATCTGTATATTTGAGGTTATTGATATTTCTCCCGGTAATCATGATTCCAGCTTGTGCTTCCTCCAGCCCAACATTTCTCACGATATACTCTGCATATAAGTTAAATGAGCAGGGTGGCATACTCCCTTTGCCATTTGGAACCAGTCTGTTGTTCCATGTCCAGTTCTAACTGTTGCTTCCTGACCTGCATACAGGTTTCTCAACAGGCAGGTCAGGTGGTCTGGTATGCCCATCTCTTTCAGAATTTTCCACATTCATTGTGATCCACACAGTTAAAGGCTTTGGCAATATCATGTAGCATTTTGCTTGTCTATGTAGCCTATTGTACTTACCATAATGTTCTCCAGGTTCATTTTCATGTTCTCATGAGTGACATTTCCTTTTAAGAAAAAAGCCTATATAGTATCCTATTATATATATGTGCTACACATCCTGGAGAAGGAAATGGCAACTCACTCCATTATTCTTGCCTGGGAAATCACATGGATAGAAGAGCCTAGTGGGCCACAGTCCATGATGTCACAAAAGAGTTGACACAACATAGTGACTGAACACACACACACACTTCCCACAGGATTTATCCATATATATTATTGCCATATTCTAGTTATTGTGAATCAATATGAATGCAGATATCTCTTCAGCATAATTGATTTTAATTCCTTTGGGTATGTACCTAGAAATGGAAGTGATGAATCAAAAGTAGTTCTAGTGTTAATTTTTTGAGAAATCTCCATTCTATTTTCTATAATTGTTTCATCAGTTTACAAGAATTTCCTTTTTTTCCACATCTTTACCAACACTTGATATTTTTGTATTTTTGATAATTACCTTATAGTTGTGATATCTCACTGCTGTTTTGATTTGCATTTTCCTGATGACTAGCGACTTTTAACACTTTTTCATTTACGTATCGGTCACTGTTTTATTCTTTTGAGAAATTTCCTTTGCCCATTTTAAAATTAGGGTTTTTTATTTTTTTACTATTAAATAATGCAAGTTCCTTATGATATCCCATATAGGGATATCAACCCCTTATCAGACATGTGGCTGCAAATATTTTCTCCATCCGTTGGTTGCTTTTCACTCTTGATTGGTTCCTTAGTTGTGCGTGTTTTTTTTTATTTTTTTTTATTAACACAACCCCACATGTGTACTTTTGCTTTGGGTGTCGTACTTAAAAAATCATTACCGAGACCAAAGCCAAGATTTTTCTGTGTTTTCTTCAAGTAGTTTTGTTTGTTTGTTTGTTTCAGGTCTCATATTTAAGTCTAATCCATTTGAGTTTTATTGTTTTTATACTGTGAGATAAGGATCTGATTTTATCTTCTGCCTGTGGTTATCCAGGGTACGCAAGCCATTACTGAAGAAACCGTCCTATATCTTGACACCCTTGTGAAAGTTCAGTAGACTGTGTGTAGGCGGGTGGCTTATTTCTGACTTGGAAATCAGGAATTGAATGATCTGCAGTTCTATTCCTCTTGCTCAAGGTAACTTAGGATATTATTATTATTACTGATCTGTATGAGCTTTTATGCAAGAGCTGTTTTTTAATTTACTCAGAGGGCTGTATAAGTAGCCACAAAACACACAAGGCTCCATCTTACAGTAATTTTCTTTCTCTGTACATATGAGTTTGTCAGTGTGAAATATGAGCAGTAAAAATGAGAATATATATCTAAACACAAGAGTTCCAATTGTTTCATATTCTTTTCATTTTAAGTTGCTATTTTCCTTTCAGTCATTCCAAGAAGCGTGTCTTGGTACTTTATTGTGATTTTAATTTCTTGCTTCCCAGTTGCTAATTTTGTAGAGCACTGTTTTTCCTGCTCGTATTGACCATTTACATATCTTCTTTTGTGATATTGCTGTTCATGTACTTTGCATATTTAAAAGTAGAGATTTAAAAGTATATAATGCACATTGTATATATATATATACATATATATATCAGTTTAGTTCAATTCAGTTGCTCAGTCGTGTCTGACTCTCTGCGACCCCATGAATCACAGCACGCCAGGCCTCCCTGTCCATCACCAACTCCCGGAGTTCACTCAAACTCACCTCCATCGTGTCCCTGATGCCATCCAGCCATCTCATTCTCTGTTATCCCCTTCTCCTCCTGCCCCCAATCCCTCCCAGCATCAGAGTCTTTTCCAGTGAGTCAACTCTTCGCATGAGGTGGCCAAAGTATTGGAGTTTCAGCTTTAACAACAGTCCTTCCAGTGAACACCCAGGATTGATCTCCTTTAGAATGGACTGGTTGGATCTCCTTGCAGTCCAAGGGACTCTCAAGAGTTTTCTGAATGTTGAGCTTTAAGCCAACTTTTTCACTCTCCTCTTTCACTTTCATCAAAAGGCTTTTTAGTTCCTCTTCACTTTGTGCCATAAGGGTGGTGTCATCTGCATATCTGAGGTTATTGATATTTCTCCCGGCAATCTTGATTCCAGCCTGTGCTTCTTCCATCCCAGCGTTCCTCATGATGTACTCTGCATATAAATTAAATAAGCAAGGTGACAATATACAACCTTGACGTATTCCTTTTCCTGGTTGGAACCAGTCCGTTGTTCCATGATATATATATAACTTTCTCCTTGCTCATGAATTGCCATTTTGTTTTTTAAAATGGTGACATCTGATGGGGCATGCTCAGTCAGGTCTGACTCTTTGCAACCCCATGGACTGTAGCCTGCTAGACTCCTCTGTCTATGGGATTCCCCAGGCAAGAATACTGGAGTGGGTTGCTATGCCTTCCTCCAGGGGATCTTCACATCTCAGGATTGAACTCGCATCTCCTGTGTCATAGGCATATTCTTTACCCACTGAATCACCTGGATGCAGGTAGGTGGGTGTTTGATATCCCAAGTTGCTACAATATATTATCTAAAATATCTGGTTTTCAGGACTTCCCTTGTAGTCCAGTGGTTAAGAATCCACCTGCCAATGCAAGGGATGCAGATTCATCTGTGGTCCTTTAAGATCCCACATTCTGTGAGGCAGTTAAGCCCATGTGCCACCACTACTGAAGCCCAAGCTCTCTAGAGCCGGTGTTCCACAACTACTGAAGTCTGTGTGCCCTAGAGCTGGTGCTGTGTAACAAGAGAAACTACAGCAAGAAGAAGCCTACACACCACAACTAGCTCACCACAACTAGAGAAAGTCTGAATGCAACAATGATGACCCAGCACAGCTAGAAATAAAAATAAATTAATAGAATGTCCTATTTTCAATAAAAAATTAGGAGATGGTCAAAAAATATATGACACATACAAAGGATGAAATAGAGGCATCAGAAATTGAAAGGTTTAAAATCTTTATAAAGTCTTTTTTTTTCATTATTTTTCTTATTTTATGCTTATTGGATCATATCTAACAAATATTGACCTACTCAAACATTTAAAAATAGATATTAACTTGTAAGTCTGTGAATAATTTCATGTTAATTTTAGG
The DNA here is from genome assembly GCF_049115385.1 of Moschus berezovskii. NCBI lineage: Eukaryota > Metazoa > Chordata > Mammalia > Artiodactyla > Moschidae > Moschus > Moschus berezovskii. The sequence goes on from NC_142475.1 coordinate 84,803,571, forward strand.
GTGCTGTGTTGGTCTTGTGTTGGTAGTAGGTTTCTTTTTGTTTTTTCTTTTCTCGTGGATACCCCATTGAAACAGCATAATTAGTTTAAACTTTGTTTCTTAACCATTGAATTATCTTGAAATCTTTGTAAAAGTTAATGTGTTTGAGTTATTTTCTGGATGTTCTATTATGTTTTTGGACATGCGTGCATGCTCAGTTGCTTCAATTCAGTTCAGTTCAGTTCAATCCCTCAGTCGTGTCTGACTCTTTCTGACCCCATGAGTCACAGCACGCCACGCCTCCCTGTCCATTACCAACTCCCAGAGTTCACTCAAACTCACCTTCACTGAGTCCGTGATGCCATCCAGCCGTCTCATTTTCTGTCATCCCCTTCTCCTCCCAGCATCAGAGTCTTTTCCAGTGAGTCAACTCTTCGAATGAGGTGGCCAAATTATTGGAGTTTCAGCTTTACCATCAGTCCTTCCAATGAACACCCAGGATTGATCTCCTTTAAAATGGACTGGTTGGATCTCCTTGCAGTCCAAGGGACTCTCAGGAGTCTTCTCCAACACCACAGTTCAAAAGCATAAATTCTTCAGCAATCAGCTTTCTTCACAGTCCAACTTTCACATACATACATGACCACTGGAAAAACCATAGCCTTAACTAGATGGACCTTTGTTGGCAAAGTAATGTCTCTGCTTTTTAATATGCTCTCTAGGCTGGTCATAGCTTTCCTTCCAAGGAGTAAGTGTCTTTTAATTTCATGGCTGAAATCAGCATCTGCAGTGATTTTGGAGCCCCCCCAAAATAAAGTCTAACACTGTTTCCACTGTTTCCCCATCTATGATGTTTCCCCATCTATGATGGGACAAGATGCCATGATCTTAGTTTTCTGAATGCTGTGTTTCAAGCCAACTTTTTCACTCTCCTCTTTTACTTTCATCACGAGGCTTTTTAGTTCCTCTTCACTTTCTGCCTAAGGGTGGTGTCATCTGCATATCTGAGGTTATTGATATTTCTCCCAGCAATCTTCATTCCAGCTGTGCTTCTTGCATCCCAGCGTTCCTTATGATGTATTCTGCATATAAGTTAAATAAGTAAGGTGACAATATACAGCCTTGACGTATTCCTTTTCCTATTTGGAACCAGTCTGCTGTTCAATGTCCAGTTCTAACTGTTGCTTCCTCACCTACATACAGGTTTCTCGAGGCTGGTCAGGTGGTCTTGTATTCCCATCTCTTTCAGAATTTTCCACAGTTTATTTATTGTGATCCACACAGTCAAAGGCTTTGGCATAGTCAATGAAGCAGAAATAGATGTTTTTCTGGAACTCTCTTGCTTTTTCTATAATCCAAGGGATATTGGCACTTTGATCTCTGGTTCCTCGGTCTTTTCTAAAACCAGCTTGAACATCTGGAAGTTCACGGTTCACGTATTGCTGAAGCTTGGCTTGGAGAATTTTGAGCATGACTTTACTAGAGTGTGAGATGAGTGCAACTGTGTGGTAGCTTGAGCATTCTTTCGCATTCCCTTTCTTTGGAATTGGAATGAAGACTGACCTCTTCCAGTCCTGTGGCCACTGCTGAGTTTTCCAAATTTGCTGGCATTTTCTTTCAGAATCATCTTTCAGGATTTGAAATAGCTCAACTTGAATTCCATCACCTCCACTAGCTTTGTTCATAGTGATGCTTTCTAAGGCCCAGTTGACTTCACATTCCAAGATGCCTGGCTCTAGGTGAGTGATCACACCATCATGATTATCTTGGCAGTGAAGATTTTTTTTTGTACGGTTCTTCTGTGTATTCTGGCCACCTCTTCTTAATATCTTCTGCTTCTCTTAGGACCATAACATCTCTGTCCTTTTTCGAGCCCAAGTTTGCATGAAATTCTCCCTTGGTATCTCTAATTTTCTTGAAGAGATCTCTTGTCTTTCCCATTCTGTTGTTTTCCTCTATTTCTTTGCATTGATCACTGAAGAAGGCTTTCTTATCTCTCCTTGCTCTTCTTTGGAACTCTTCATTCAGATGCTTATATCTTTCCTTTTCTCCTTTGCTTTTCACTTCTCTTCTTTTCACAGCTATTTGTAATGCTGTCAGATCTAGGCCCTTAAATCTATTTCTCACTTCCACTGTATAATCATAAGGGATTTGATTTAGGTCATATCTGAATGGTCTAGTGATTTTCCCTACTTTCTTCAATTTAAGTCTAAATTTGGCAATAAGGAGTTCATGATGTGAGCCACAGTCAGCTCCTGGTCTTGTTATTGCTAACTGTATAGAGCTTCTCCGTCTTTGGCTGCAAAGAATATAATCAATCTGATTTCGGTGTTGACCATCTGGTGATGTCCATGTCTTCTCTTGTGTTGTTGAAAGAGGGTGTTTGCTATGACCAGTGCATTCTCTTGGCAAAACTCTATTCACCTTTGCCCTGCTTCATTCCATGCTCCAAGGTCAAATTTGCCTTTTACTCCTGGTGTTTCTTGACTTCCTACTTTTGCATTCCAGTCCCCTATAATGAAAAGGACATTGTTTTTGGGTGTTAATTCTGCAAGGTCTTGTAGGTCTTCATAGAACCGTTCAACTTCTGCTTCTTCAGCATTACTGGTTGGGGCGTAGGCTTGGATTACTGTAATATTGAATGGTTTGCCTTGGAAACGAACAGAGATCATTCTGTCGTTTTTGAGATTTTATCCAAGTACTGCATTTCGAACTCTTTTGTTGACCATAATGGCTACTCCATTTCTTCTAAGGGATTCCTGCCCACAGTAGTAGATATAATGGTCATCCGAGTTAAATTCACCCATTCCAGTCCATTTTAGTTCACTGATTCCTAGAATGTCTACATTCACTCTTGCCATCTCCTGTTTGACCACTTCCAATTTGCCTTGATTCATGGACCTCACATTCGAGTTTCCTCTGTAATATTGCTCTTTCCAGCATCGGACATTGCTTCTATCACCAGTCAATTCCACAACTGGGTATTGTTTTTGCTTTGGCTCCGTCTGTTCATTCTTTCTGGAGTTATTTCTCCACTGATGTCCAGTAGCATACTGGGCACCTACCGACCTGGGGAATTCCTCATTCAGTATCCTATCATTTTGCCTTTTGATACTGTTCATGGGGTTCTCAAGACAAGAATACTGAAGTGGTTTGCTATTCCCTTCTCCAGTGGACCACATTCTGTCTGACCTCTCCACCATGACCCGCCCATCTTGGGTGGCCCCACACGGCATGGCTTAGTTTCATTGAGTTAGACAAGGCTGTGGTCCATGTGATCAGATCAACTAGTTTTCTGTGATTATGATTTCAGTGTGTCTGTCCTCTGATGTCTTCTCATAATCCCTACTGTCTTATTTGGGTTTCTCTTACCTTGGTCGTGGGGTATCTCTTCACGGCTGCTCCAGCATAGCGCAGCCACTGCTCCTTACCTTGGACGAGGGGTATCTCCTCATGGCCCCCCTCCTGACCTTGAAGGTGGAGTAGCTCCTCTCGGCCCTCCTGTGCCCACGCAGCCACTGCCAATTGAACGTGGGGTAGCTCCTCTCGGCTGCCGCCCCTGGTCTCCGGAGTGCAGTAGCTCCTCTTGGCCACCACCCCTGGCCTCGGACGTGGGGTAGCTTCTCTCGGCCACGCTTCTTTGCGTGGTCGGTCGTGCCTCCTGGTGTTGCGTCTGCGTGCTCAGAGCCGGTGTCGCATTCAGATGCTTATATCTGTCCTTTTCTCCTTTGCTTTTCACTTCTCACAGTTATTTCTAAGGCCTTCTCAGACAGCTATTTTGCTTTTTTGCATTTATTTTCCATGGGGGTGGTCTTGATCCCTGTCTCCTGTACAATGTCACGAACCTCCATCCATAGTTCATCAGGCACTCTATCAGATCTAGTCCCTTAAATCTATTTCTCACTTTCACTGTGTTGTCATAAGGGATTAAGTCATATCTGAATGGTCTAGTGATTTTCCCTACTTTCTTCAATTTAATTTTGAGTTTGTCAATAAGAAGTTCATGATCTGAGCCACAGTCAGCTCCTGGTCTTGTTTTTGATGACTGTATACAGCTTCTCCATCTTTGGCTGTAAAGAATATAATCAATCTGATTTCGGTGTTGACCATCTGGTGATGTCCATGTGTTAAGTCTTCTTTTGTGTTGTTGAAAGAGGGTGTTTGCTATGACCAGTGCATTCTCTTGGCAAAACTCTATTAGCCTTTGCCCTGCTTCATTCTGTGCTCCAAGGCCAAATTTGCCTGTTACTCCAGGTTTCTCTTGACTTCCTACTTTTGCATTCCAGTCCCCTATGATGAAATGGACATTTTTAGGTATTGCTTAGTGGTGTCCAGCTCTTTGTAATCCCGTGGACTCTAGCCCACCTGCTTTTTTGCCCACAGAATTTTCCAGGTGAGAATACTGGAGCAGATTGCCATTTCCTTTTCCAGGGGATCTTTCCGACCCAGAGACTGAACCCGTGTCTCCTGTGTTTACTGCATTGGCAGGCAGATTCTTTACCACTGCGCCACCTGAGAAACCCATTTAAGTCATGAGTGAGTGAAAGTCACTCAGTTATGTCCAACTCTTTGTGACCTTATGGGTTATAAAGTCCATGGATTCTCCAGACAAGAATATGAAAGTGGGTAATTGTTCCCTTCTCCAGGGGATCTTCCCAACCCTGAATTGAATCCAGGTCTTGCAGGCAGATTCTTTACCAGTTGAGTCACCAGGAAAGAAAAAGAATACTGAAATGGGTAGCCTATCTCTGCTCCAGCCAATTTTCCCAACCCAGGAATTGAACTGGGGTCTCCTGCATTACAGGTAGATTCTTTAGCAGCTGAGCTACCAGGGAAATGCCATTTAAGTCATACTTGCATTTTATTTCTTATTCATTTGAAAAATTTGTCTCTTCTCTATCATACTTTCTTGTCCTTCATCCATACCTCCTCTGTTCCTTATTATTTCTAGCTAATACTTTTTCAATTCTGTTTAAGATAGCCAAAAACCAGTTTTTTGTTTCATTGATTTTTCTATTGTTTTTCCATCTTCTGTTTCAAAGATTTTTTTTTTTTTTTTTGACATTCAGGCTCTTTAATGTCAGCGGAGGTAGGAAGAAGTCAGTGCTGAGTCTCTGGGAAATTCTGCAGACCTTTTAGCTCTCTAAGACCCTCTAGCAACAGGTGGATATGGGCCTTGATATTCATGGAGTCCTTGGTGAGGTTGTCGCTGAGCTCTGTGAGGAGACTGATTTTACGATCAATGAACTTGAGAGCTTCTGCCAGTGTCAACTCCAGGAAAAAACCATATCCAAGGGCCACATAGATCCGTGAAGTGTCTGGGACCACTGTGTCAACAAAGAAACTACAGCCCAAATCCACCTGCATATATAACTCCGAGTGATTAGCTTCCTGGAGTCGCTCAATGACATTTCTCAGTTGAAGGTATTTGGCCAGCTGCTCATATACCTTGTCGCGATGGTCCAGGACCTTTTGCAAGTCCCGCTGCAGCACATCAGAGATGAAAGCCTCGTAGTGCAGCACTTCCTCCGCTGTGGCTTCCACCGCCCGCCTTTTAGGGGGCGTCGCCATGATGGACTCCTGAGAGCCGCCGGCAAAAAGAACTGTCAGTAAGACTCAATGATTTTTTATCTTAACTTTATTATTTCCTATTTTTAACTTGCTTGCTGCTTCAGTTCAGTTCAGTTCAGTTCAGTCCCTCAGTTGTGTCCGACTCTTTGTGACCCCATGAATTGAAGCACGCCAGGCCTCCCTGTCCATCACCAACTCCCGGAGTTCACTCAAACTCATGTCCACAGAGTCAGTGATGCCATCCAGCCATCTCATCCTCTGTCTTCCCCTTTTCCTTACCCCAATCCTTACCAGCATTAGGGTCTTTTCCAGTTAGTCAACTCTTCACATGAGGTGGCCAAAGTATTGGAGTTTCAGCCTCAGCATCAGTCCTTCCAATGAACACCCAGGACTGGTCTTCTTTAGGATAGACTGGTTGTCTCTAATTTTTCTACCTCTCTGAATCAAAACCTTTGATAATTGCTTCTAGATACTATTGAATTTCTAATATAGGTATTTTATGGTTCTAATTTCTCTCTAAGGACTTTTCATGCTTCCCAGATGAATAAAACATACAGTGTAAGTCTTTTGCTCTCTGGTTTAATTCACTAAGCATGGTATCCACTGAATCCATCAATGTTTTTGCAAATGGTGTGATTTTTAATGGCTCAGTAGTATTCTACTATGTGTGTGTGTATGTATGTGTATTTCACATCTTCTTTATCCCTTCATCTGTTGATGGGCACTTAGGCTGCTTCCATATGTTGGCTACTGTAAGTAATGGTGCAATGAACACTGGGATGCATATACTTTTTTGAATTAGTGTTTTCATTTTAGGGGTACTGGAAAAGAGTGATGCTAGGAAGGATTGGGGGTGGGAGGAGACGGGGACGACAGAGAGTGAGATGGCTGGATGGCATCACCGACTCGATGGACATGAGTTTGAGTGAACTCCGGGAGTTGGTGATGGACAGGGAGGCCTTGCCTGCTGTGATTCATGGGGTCGTGGAGAGTCAGACATGACTGAGAGACTGAACTGAACTGAACTGAACTGAACTGAACTGATATTGTGGAAAATTCTGAAAAAGATGGGAATACCAGATCACCTGACCTGCCTCTTGAGAAACCTTTAAGCAGGTCAGGAAGCAACAGTTAGAACTGGACATGGAACAACAGACTGGTTTCAAATAGGAAAAGGAGGACATCAAGGTTGTATATTGTCACTATGCTTATTTAACTTATATGCAGAGTACATCATGAGGAACGCTGGGCTGGAAGAAGCACAAGCTGTAATCAAGATTGCCGGGAGAAATATCAATAACCTCAAATACGCAGATGACAACACCCTTATGGCAGAAAGTGAAGAAGAACTAAAGAGCCTCTTGATGAAAGTGAAAGAGGAGAGTGAAAAAGTTGGCTTAAAGCTCAGCATTCAGAAAACTAAGATCATGGCATCCAGTCCCATCACTTCATGGGAAATAGATGGGGAAACAGTGGAAACAGTGGCTGATTTTATATTTCTGGGCTCCAAAATCACTGTGGATGGTGATTGCAGCTATGAAATTAAAAGACGATTGCTCCTTGGAAGGAAAGTTTTGACCAACCTATACAGCATGTTACAAAGCAGAGACATTACTTTGCCAACAAATGTCCGTCTAGTCAAGACTATTGTTTTTCCAGTAGTCAGGTATGAATGTGAGAGTTGGACTATAAAGAAAGCTGAGAGCAGAAGAATTGATGCTTTTGAACTGTGGTGTTGGAGAAGACTCTTGAGGGTCCCGTGAGATCCAATCAGTCCTTCCTAAAGGAGATTAGTCCTGGGTGTTTATTGGAGTGACTGATGTTGAAGCTGAAACTGCAATACTTTGGCCACCTGATGTGGAGAGCTGACTTGTTTGAAAAGACCGTGATGCTGGCAAAGATTGGGGGCACGAGGAGAAAGGGTTGACAGATTATGAGATGGTCGGTAGGCATCACTGACTCGATGGACATGAGTTTAGGTGTACTCCGGGAGTTGGTGATGGATAGGGAAGCCTGGCGTGCTGCAGTTCATGGGGTGGCAAAGAGTCGGACACGACTGAGTGACTAAACTGAACTGAACTGGTTCTCAGAAATGGTGGTGGTGTTTTACTTACGTAGTTGTGTACAACTCTTGAGATCCTGTGGCCTGTAGCCTGCCACATTCCTCTGTCAACGGAATTCTCCAGGCAAAAATACTGGAGATACTCAGTAGAATTGCTAAATCCTATGGTGTCAGACTTTATTTTTTTGGGCTCCAAAATCACTGCAGATGCTGATTGCAGTCATGAAATTAAAAGATGCTTACTCCTCGGAAGGAAAGTTATGACCAACCTAGATAGCATATTACAAAGCAGAGACATTACTTTGCCAACAAAGGTCTGTCTAGTAAAGGCTATGATTTTTCCCGTGGTCATGTATGGATGTGAGTTAGACTGTGAAGAAAGCTGATCGCCGAAGAATCGATGCTTTTGAACTGTGGTGCTGGAGAAGACTCTTGAGAGTCCCTTGGACTGCAAGGAGATCCAACCAGTACATTCTAAAGGAGATCAATCCTGGGTGTTCATTGGAAGGACTGATGCTAAAGCTGAAACTCCGATAATTTGGCCACCTCATGCGACGAGTTGACTCACTGGAAAAGACTCTAATGCTGGGAGGGATTGGGGGCAGGAGGAGAAGGGGACGACAGAGAATGAGATGGCTGGATGGCATCACCGGCTCGATGGATATGAGTTTGAGTGAACTCCGGGAGTTGGTGATGGACAGGGAGGCCTGGCGTGCTGTGATTCATGGGGTCGCAAAGTGTCGGACACGACTGAGAGACTGAACTGAACTGAACTGAACTGATGGTAGTTCTACATTTAGTTTTTTCAGGAACATCCATACTGTTTTCCATAGTGTAGGCTCCAAACTACAAAAAAAAAAAATAAAAAATCAAAAAACATACAAACAAAAAAGCTGCAAATGATGTACTAAGTTTTTGTTTTCTCTACATTCTTGTCAACATTTGTTATTTGTGGTCTTTTGAAGGGAGCCATTCTGATAGGTGTGAGTGAAGTTCTACCTCATTGTGGGTTTGATATACATTTTCCTGATGGTTAGTGATGTTGAGCATTTTTTCATGTGCCATTTGGCCATCTGTATGTCTTCTCAGGTCTTCTACCCTGAAAATGTCTATTCAGGTCATCTGCCCATTATTTACTTAGGTTGTTTGTTTTTTGATATTGAGTTGTATGAGCCATTTTGATGTAGATTATATGAACAAACTGATGTCTTTTACATTGCTGTTGGAAGTATATATTGATACAAATACTTCAGAAATAAGTTTTATCTAGTTTTATCTAAACATTCACATGATCTCAATTCTTAGGTTCACCTCCTAGATGTGTACCCAAGAAATAGTTGACACGTGTACAATTGGAATTGTGTACTAGTCCTTGTAGTAGACTCTCAGTAGCCTGTAAAATGTGGAACCACCCAGAAATCTGTGAACCAACATCAACTCTGAAGTACTACAATGAACACTGCCTAAGACCATAGGTTTCCGCCAAAATACTGCAGAATTCAGCACTGATGACTTGCAGAACAAAAAGCTCCAGGGAGAAAGGATGACCATATTTGTTTTGTGATGGGAAATAATTTATGAGGAATGTCAGAGAAGGTACATTTCTTTAGTCACTTGAGAAGAAATTCTCAAAATTTTAATGGAAATTTTATCTAGAGTTTGGATCCTGCTTTTTTAAGTTAGTAAAAATATGGCTCCCATTTATTGATTTTTTTAAACTGTTTTTCTATTTAATCCTTGAAACAATGAAGATGAGTTAAATAGGCTGAGAAATCTTGAGTAACTCATTTCAAGGTAAAACTGACAGCACAGCTTAGGTTGGAGATTGGGGTCTGTGCTTACCTAACAGCCATATGACTTAACTAAGCTGTCTTTATTCATTTTTCAGTGAATTACCTATAACTGGTTTTTCAGTCACTCAATTCATTTGAACTCTTCTGCTTATGTGATTTCCAGCTAATTAACAGTGATAATCAAATCACATGGTATACCTGAAGAATGTTTCATAAAGTACAGTGGATTGGAATTGGCTTGTAACAGGATGGAATTACCAATGTACCGGGTGGACTCATAGAGATACTTTCTTCACTATTTAACAGTGATACAGTCTGGCTCAATTCTTAAACCTGTCAGTATTCCTAAACCCTCAATTTATTTAATCTAGGCCTTGGATAATATTTTTCGGCTTCAACTTCAATATCAATTTTTTAAAGAAAACCTTACCTGAGCATTTCATATCTATCTTACTTGACACACACAGATACACACTTGACACACACAGATACACACACACACACACACACTTTTCTATGCTTTCTCTCTCAGATCTTGGGTATATTATCTAAAATCATACAGCTCACTTGTAAAGTGTGAATAATAATAGGACCCATCACAAAATGTACCTCACATAGTGGGTTTGATATAGAGTCTCATTTTTAGCACTTGATAGTTCAATGGTATCATTTTTATTATTGAATAAAACTGCCTGGTTCATTTTAGATATTCCATAAACATTTATTGAAAAAAAAAAAAAAAGAAATGAAGATTCCAAGTTCTGACTGTAGCCTGGTGATCCCATTCCTATAGATGAATTCTAACCCTTGTCAGAAATATCATTCTCTGGTCAGAGGAACCATAGGGGGAAGGGAAAGGCATTTGGTTGTCATTTTGGCAAAGTCTTCCCAAATTAATTTCTCTTCCCTTGAGAAAATAGCACAGAGATGAGTCACCCACTTGAATAAAACTAGTGTCTCTATATTGTAAGAATTGAAGTATTTAAGAAGATTTGCAAAGGTTTTTTGGTGAATAAACCACAAAGGCAATGATCTTCTTTGTGGCTAGCCATGGTCTTTAGTGAAATGATGAGAGAGGGCAGGTTGAGTCCCAAGGACCAAAATACCTGACCTTTCGTTGAGTGTAGATGCTCTGAAAAAAGTTGGAAGAAATGGTTTCGAGAAGTTTCTAACGCAAAGTACTTTTAATCCACTGCTAATTTTTATAATTGGATTTACTTTTTTTAGTGTTAGATTTGGTTATTATGTTCTTAGGGCCTGGAAGACCAAAGTGAAGTCACTCAGTCATGTCTGACTCTTGGCGATCCCATGGCCTGCCAGGCTCCTCCGTCCATGGGATTTTCCAGGTAAGAGTACTGGAGTGGGTTGCTGTTTCCTCCTCCAGGGTATCTTCCCGGCCCAGGGATTGAACTCAGGTCTCCCTCATTGCAGGCAGATGCTTTTACTGTCTGAGCCAAAACTTAAAATATTATAAACATCTATGTGTCTCAAAGAAATAGAAATGTGCTACAGCTGCTGAAATCTTTCCTCTCTCTCTAAACCCCAAATTCCTTTCAAATACAAAGTGCATACATCTTCTGTCTGGGCTAGGTTATTATTTGAACAAGTCAGGCCAGGATGAGAAGTTTTAGACAGGCTGTAATGCGAATTGATATATAAGAGAAGTACAGTTCTCTTTTTTGAAACTTTACTTCATGGTTTTCTTTTCTGAAAACACTTTGATTTTTTTTTCTTTTTTTGCAGTAAATTAACATGTTCATGACTCTGATTATACACACCTTGGGTTGAAGAAAACCCTGATGGATTTTAATATTATTGAGCATTCAAAGGACCAATAACCCTCAGTACTGAACTGGGCAAAAATAACTTTTTCTCTGATCATTTTGCATGTAAGAAAAACTTATGAATTATTTGTCATTATATTTTGTGTGTTGCTAATCTTAGTGGCTACAATAAAGAAGTTAAATAGTTTGGAATTCAAGTGCAGCACTTGTTGGCTATATTACAAAGCACCTGCTTCAAAATGTCTTTCTTGGATCACTCTGCAACATGTCCCTTTTCTTCTCTTTTTCCTCTTCCCTTTTTATCTTTTTCTTTCTTTGTTTCATCCTTTAACTTTTTCCCTCACCTCTCCTGTCTGTTTCTCTCCACATTTCCTGTCTGTCTCACCAAATGCTTTATAATACCAAATATTGGCCAAAAATAAATACATCCAACCAGTCCATTCTAAAGGAGATCAATCCTGGGTGTTCATTGGAGGGACTGATGCTAAAGCTGAAACTCCAATACTTTGGCCACCTCATGTAAAGAGTTGACTCACTGGAAAAGACTCTGATGTTGGGAAAGATTGGGGGCGGGAGGAGAAGAGGACGACAGAGAGTGAGATGGCTGAATGGCATCACCAACTGGATGGACATGAGTCTGAGTGAACTCCGGGAGTTGGTGATGGACAGGGAGCCCTGGCGTGCTGTGATTCATGGGGTCGCAGAGAGTTGGACACGACTGAGCAACTGAACTAACTAACTAACTAAGACTTCATTCTATGAAGTCTTTTGTTTTTTAAAGGTTATATTCCACTTACATTTATTTATTTATTTTGCTTTGGTCTGTATATTTTCTTTTCCTTTTTTAAAAAGAAAATAGTTTATTCATTTTAATTGGAGGCTAATTACTTTAAAATATTGTGGTGGTTTTTGCTATACATTAACGTGAATCAGCCACAGGTGTACCTGTGTCCTCCCATTTACAAAGTCTTTATTTGAATAATGAGTTAAATTTAAAGTTACTCTTTTCCCAGAAAATTCCACACCCAGTCATAAGTTGAAACTAGAAGTATTAAATTTCTTATGTATTGGAATATGGCTTTAGCAAATGAGTTAATGAAACAAATAATGAAAGGAAAATCCCCAAAAGTAAAAAAAAAAAAAAAAAGCAAGAATTAAATCTTTATGTTAAAGATTCTTTAAATAGTTTGCTTCAATTTTTTAAATCTGAGGACTTTCCTTTTTGACATTTTTCTGTGTTCTCCTCAACTGGTTATTTTGCATTTTCAGAATCTTTGCCTTTTGGAGATGTTTAGAGAGAATTTTGAAGTTTTCTTTAATGATAAATTCATGAAAAGAGATAAATCATACAACAACAACAATAATAGTGTTTAAAATGTTGTAATCTTTACAGTAACCTTAAATACAGTTATACATAACCCTCCTTTAACAGGTGAAAAAGTTGAAGAAAAGAGGGATTAAATGAATTAATGTTATATAGTTAATAAGGTGTAAGTCCCAGATTTGAACTGAGGCTTTGGATTTTTAAGTTCCTCTTTCTTTGCTCTTTAATAGATTTCTAACTTTACCTTTCTTCTTTTTTCTCCCCCACTTTCTGTTTTCCTCTTTTTTATTTTATTGTTTTCTTTTTCTCTCTCAGTTAATGTTTACTTTTTGACCAGGGGAGGAGAAACAGTTTATGAATAAAATTGTAACTGTAGTAATGCATATTTTTGCCTTCAATGGCACACACTGTTGAAAAAAGGAGATGTGAGTGTGAAACAGTGTGACCAGTGCTCTAATGACACTGACTGCAGCCTCTGAGATCTGGAAGAGGCACCATTTCTCAGTCTTGAGGAGGTGGAGAAGCTATCAGATAGGAAAAGTAGGAAAAGATATGGCTCATGAGGATCTTATCTTTTGAGTCTTTTTGTTTCTCATTGGTAAACATGTCCAGCCTTTCCAGGTACAAAATTCATACATCTTTGGGTGTTTGTGAATGTGCCACCTATGTAGCCACATCATGGATTGTCTCTTAAAGCTTGACGTGTTTTTTCTTTTCTGATTTTAAAAGTTACACACTTTTTTTTTTTGTCACCGAAGATTAAAAACAAATTAGTAAATTATAAAGAACAAAATAAATACCACCTATATTTTCACTTGTAAGGATATACAAAATAAAAACTTTTTTTTATGGCTTTGTGCTTGTTTTTAGCTTTTGTAAAACTAAAGAAAATAGGCAGTCCATGAAATTATTTATTCCTTAAGTAAAAGGGTTATAATTGAGGATTACTGCTACTTTCTTTCCAACGAAGTGCCTTGTCAGCAGAACGGAATTCATGGAGAGGATGAATAATGTGACGGAATTCCTTCTCCTGGGCCTGACTCAAAATGTGAAGCTTCAGAAATTTTCCTTTGTTGTGTCTTTAATTGTCTACTTGGTCACTTTGGCAGGCAACCTGCTCATCATGATCACCATCAGTGCCAGCACGACTCTAGGGTCCCCAGTGTACTTCTTCTTGTCTCATTTATCCTTTACAGATGGCTGCTGTTCTTCCTCCATGAACCCTAAGATGCTAGTTGACTCCCTTACTGTGAGAAAAACTATCTCTTTTAGGGGGTGTATGACTCAAGTCTTTGCCAAGCATCTTTTTGGTGCTGCTGAGATGATCCTTCTCATGGTGGTGGCCTATGACCGCTATGTGGCCATCTGCAGCCCCTTGCACTACACGACCACAATGAGTCAGCAGGTGTGTAACCTTCTTGTGGGCGTGGCTGGAGCCTTTGTCCACGCAGCCATTCAGATCCTGTTTATAGTCTGGCTGCCCTTCTGTGGTCCTAATGTCATAAATCATTTCATGTGTGACTTGAACCCTTTATTGAAACTGGTCTGCATGGACACTCATACACTTTGTCTCTTTGTGGCTGCCAACAATGGGTTCATCTGCCTGTTGAACTTCCTCCTTTTGATGGTCTCCTGTGTGGTCATCTTGTGCTCCTTAAGGACCTGTAGCTCATGGGGAAGACGCAAATCCTTCTCCACCTGTGTCTCCCACATCACCGTGGTCATTCTCTTTTGTGCACCCTGCATATTTGTATATATGCATCCAGTGATCACCTTTTCCATTGATAAAGTTGTGGCTGTGTTTTCTACCAGTATAACACCTATGTTAAATCTTTTTAATCTACACCCTCAGAAATGCAGAGGTGAAAAATGCTATGAAGAAACTCTGGATCAAAAGGTGACTTCAACTGAGAAATAACCACAGCAGCATAAAATGACTTTAGTTCTTTTAAATACAAAGATAATATAATTTCTCTGGTTCAGCACCAAGTGAACACCATATGTAAAAGGATGTTGGTGTTGGCATATAAATCCTTTGAGGAAAATTTCAGGCAGAAAATTGTTTATCACTTCCAAATACCCTATTTAGATTTATTTAGTGCCCATTTGGTTGTGAAACTTGGGTATATTTTCAGAATTATTTGGAATACTTATTAAAATGTACATTCTCAGGACACAGCTCTAGAGATTCTAATTCAATAGGACTGTGGGGTTGGCATATCTACATTCTAAATAAATTTATGCATATGTTTCTAAGTGGGTGATTTATGCATACACTTTGAATAATAGTGTAGTAGATAATATATGTATCCTCAACTGATTAATGGATCACCTGATTAAAGCATTTCCTAGGGATTATCTTTCATAGCATATGTTATGAGAATGATAAAAGTTTCAGTTCTTCATGGATCATGCAATGCATGCTTACTACCTTTGCAATTCAAAACAAAAAATATAGTATTCTGAGAAAATAGATACATTTTCAGTCTTTATTCTCCATCTTTCTATACTTTTAAAATATTTTGCTACTTATGGGCTGTTGGGTTTTTTTTCTTTTTTCCTGTCTCTGTGTTTACAAAGGGAAGATCTATCATCTATTCTTGCTAAGTTATTTGGAATGTTAATAAAATTCATTGCTATTGTAATCTCAACTATTCATTCATATTGAGAACATTGCTTTCACAATTTTTCTGTGAAAGAGACTTTATGTATCATTTTTTATATGCACATTTGGAGGAATGTGTGATAGGGTTTGATATCCTATGATGGTTAAGTGTAGTCTCTGAGTAAGATAGATCTGAGATCAAAAATTAGTTTCACCACATAGAGTATGAGCTTTGGCAAATCACACCTTTCTAAGTTAAAGGAGAATGATAGAAACTTTATCAAGATTAAATAAATAATCCTCATGGATCTTTTATTGTCAATAAGTGTTCCATAGCTATTAGCTATCATGAATATCATTATTGGAGTCTGTGTAACTATATAGAATCACTCATTAATCTAATGTTTCTGAGCATTAGGAGAGATAATACATAATTTCTCTGCATCTGCTGTGAAGAGTAAGGCTCTGAGCTGACTGGCCTTATAGCATTTCTTGGGGGCTGGAGTGATTCCCCAAATTCTCAGCCATTACTGACCACTCTCTCCTACTTTTCTGATTTCCATTGTCCTCAAGTCCCCTAGGCTTTGGGGCTGATCCATTTATACGTATGATTTCCCCTAAACCTCCCTGATTGTGAAAAGGTCATTTTATTAACTTGAGATCAACACAACAGGCAACCAGAATATGACCAGATATTTGTGTAGAGAAGGTAGTATAGTGCAGTGATGAGAGTTGACTCAAGTCAGATTTCCTGAGTTTTCATATTATTTGGGAAAGTTTTTTGATCTTTCTACCTCATACTTTATTTATCTGTAACTACAGTAGCTGTAATGCCTATCTCATAGTGATATGGTGCCAGTTAAGTGGGTTTACAGATATTAAGTGCTTGAAGAGGTTTCTAGCTCATGGTAAATGTTATAAAAATGTTTTTAAAAGGAAAAAATTATTGACTGGTGCTGACCCACCTTCCAGAAAGGCCAGATTTGGGATTGTATCTCTTCTTGAATTAGCAAGAGCATTGTTTCTTCCAAATCAGGACCTCCATGGATCTTACCTTGGTTCCTTAGGTGAAAAACATGCTTCCTTATATGAACAATACTGTGTCAGATAACTTTTTCCCTTGAACTAACAGAGCTAGTATTGATTTCTACCTCATTAGTTTATGTAACAGTATATGTATTTCATAAGCTTATGGGATCTCGGTTTAGTCTCAGTTCATATGTGCAATGAAATAGTAGTTCATGTCATAGGTCTATTTCAAGCATTAAATGAAGACATTGTATGCAAATATCCATGAGAGTGCTTTTCACTCAGTGGGTACTTAACAAATGTCACTATATTTGCCACTTCCTTCATATCCTCCTCAGTTTCCCATTTATGTCCGACTTTAAAAAAAAACACAACAATGATTTACATTCACTTTTCAACTATATGTAGTTATTATATTAGGAGGTCATGAGGAACTTTCAAAATTCTAAGAGTAAAATCCCCTAAATTAATGCAAGAAGCATGGGATTCACTTTCTAATCAATTCACCTTGAAATGTGAACATCTCCAAAGTTAAAATCAGGTTCAGGAAGATCCCAACATCTGATAAACTTTGTATGACAAATTAGAAATCTGTAGTGCAATAATTTGGAGAAGGTAATGGCACCCCACTCCAGTACTCTTGCCTGAAAAATCCAATGGACGGAGGAGCCTGGCGGGCTGCAGTTCATGGGGTCGTGAAGAGTCGGACACGGCTGAGCGCCTTTACTTTCACTTTTCACTTTCATGCATTGGAGAAGGAAATGGCAACCCACTCCAGTGTTCTTGCCTGGAGAATCCCAGGGACGGGGGAGCCTGGTGGGCTTCTGTCTATGGGGTCACACAGAGTCGGACGCGACTGAAGCGACTTAGCAGCAGCAGCAGCAGTGCAATAATTAGTGATTGTAGTAAAAGCTATTGTTATTTACTATGATTTGGCTTGTGCTGCAAAAGCAAGTTTTTGTTTAATCTCCATAAAAACCTTATGAAAATAGATAATGTTATTCCTACTTTCCAGAAGAATTAACTGAAGCTTGGAAAATTTTAATAATTTACCAGAGATCACAACTAGAAAACACCTGAGGTTGGACTTGAACCTATTGAATTTGACTTTAGAACTTGCACTCTTAACGACTACACTCTATATCATAATAATGACACATACCACACAGCTCACAACACTTTCTAGTGAAGGGAGATAGGCAGTAAGTAAGAAACATATTAAAAATTGCATTCAGAGTGCAAAGTGCTTAAAAATTGAAATACTTGACATGATAGTGACTCAGATGGCAGGGACCACTTTAGATTGTGTGTTCAAGGAAGACCCAAGAGCAAGAATTAATAGCATTTGTCTAACAGTGTCTAGGATGAGAGACACTGAGCTGAAGGTCATGATTAAAACCACTCGAGAGGAATTTGTCCATGTGGGAAGGGAAGTTTTTATCTGACCTGGATGAGTATCATTAACTTCTTTCTAACTCAAAGATCACCAAACAATCTTAATGTCATGATTAATCAAGTTCCATTCAAATCAGAAGGAAGTGAAATTAAACATATGTACTCAAGCAACCTCCTTCCGCAGAACTTGTGTTCATTTCTCGGCAGGGGTTCTCTTTGATAGACTGTTTAGTGTAGTCAGCAGCATAGATTTCCATATTGCCTCTTTGTGGCTTCTTTTAATTTCTGCAGTTTCTGCCATGTAGAAACATTCATTCAGAAGAGCAGAGCTAAACTGCTCGGTAGAAAGAAAGTTATCCGTTTAATCAAATTTACACTATAAGAGTCTATCAGACTCTGCCCAATTTCAATCCCTCCACTCCCCTCAAACATGCATCTCTTTCAATTCAGTTCATTTCAGTCACTCAGTCGTGTCCGACTCTTTGCGATCCCATGGCAGCACGCTAGTCTTCCCTGTCCTTCACCAACTCCCAGGGCTTACTCAAACTCATGTCCATAGAGTCGGTGATGCCATCCAACCATCTCATCTTCTGCCATCCACTTCTCCTCCTGCCTTCAATCTTTCCCAGCATCAGGGTCTTTTCCAGTGAGTCACTTCTTTGCATTAGGTGGCCAAAGAACTGGAGGTTAAACGTCAGCATCAGTCCTTTCAATGAAAATTCAGGACTGATTTCCTTTAGGATGGGACTAGTTGGATCTCCTTGCAGTCCAAAGGACTCTCAAGAGTCTTCTCCAATACCACAGTTAAAAAGCATCAATTCTTTAGCGCTTAGCCTTCTTTGTAGTCCAACTCTCACATCTGTTCATGACTACTGGAAAAAACCATAGCCTTGAGTAGATGGACCTTTGTTGGCAAAGTAATGTCTCTGCTTTTTAATATGCATATCTTTGAACTTGTTCTATAGCATTCTTTACCTTGTTCACTAGCTCCAGCTGCAATGGCTTGCTTTGCCCATGAACCTTTGAACTAAATCTCTTTATTTCCACGATACTCTTCCTTTAGACCTCCATCTGGTTGGATCATGGTCCCCACCCAGACTGCAGTTCACCTGTCACCTCCTTAGAAGTATTCTTCAGCCCCCAATATAAAATCATTGTCTATCTCCCCAATTTACTCTCCATCACATCATTGCATTAACTTTTCTCTACAGCATTTTTTTTTATTTTTTAAATTTTAATTGGAGGCTAATTACTTTACAATATTGTATTGGTTTTGCCATACATTGACATGAATCCGCCCCGGGTGTATATGTGTTCCCCATCTTGAACCCCCCTCCCACCTCCCTCCCCAAATCATCCCTCTGGGTCATCCCAGAGCACCAATCCCAAGCATCCTGTGTCATGCCTCGAACCTGGACTGGCGATTCATTTCACGTATGATAATATACATGTTTCAATGCCATTCTCCCAAATCATCCCACCCTCACCGTCTCCCACAGAGTCCAAAAGACTGTTCTATACATCTGTGTCTCTTTTGCTGTTTCGCTGTATGCAAAACATATCGTTACTATCTTTCTAAATTCCATATATATGCGTTAGTATACTTTATTACTATCTTTCTAAATTCCATATATATGCGTTAGTATACTGTATTGGCCGGAGAAGGCAATGGCAAGTCACTCCAGTACTCTTGCCTGGAAAATCGCTAAGGGTCGGACACGACTGAGCGACTTCACTTTCACTTTTCACTTTCACACATTGGAGAAGGAAATGACAACCCACTCCAGTGTTCTTGCCTGGAGAATCCCAGGGATGGGGGAGCCTTGTGGGCTTCCATCTATGGGGTCACACAGAGTCAGACACGACTGAAGTGACTTAGCAGTAGCAGCATACTGTATTGGTGTCTTTCTTTCTGGCTTACTTCACTCTGTATAATAAGCTTCAGTTTCATCCACCGCATTAGAACTGATTCAAATGTATTTTCTTAATGGCTGCGTAATACTCCATTGCGGAGAAGGCAATGGCAAGCCACTCCAGTACTCTTGCCTGTAAAATCCCATGGACGGAGGAGCCTGGTGGGCTGCAGTCCATGGGGTCGCGAAGAGTCGGACACGACTAAGTGACTTCACTTTCACTTTTCACTTTCACACATGAAGAAGGCACTGGCAACCCACTCCAGTGTTCTTGCCTGGAGAATCCCAGGGACGGCGGAGCCTGGTCGGCTGCCGTCTATGTGGTCGCACAGAGTCGGACGCGACTGAAGCGATGCAGCAGCAGCAGCAATACTCCATTGTGTATATGTACCAAAGCTTTCTTATTCATTTGTCTGCAGATGGACATCTAGGTTGCTTCCATGTCCTGGTTATTATAAACAGTGCTGTGATGAACATTGGAGTACATGTGTCTCTTTCAATTCTGGTTTCCTCGGTGTGTATGCCCAGCAGTGGGATTGCTCAATCATATGGCAGTTCTATTTCCAGTGTTTTAAGGTATCTCCACACTGTTCTCCATAGTGGCTCTGCTAGTTTTCATTCCCACCAACAGTGCAAGAGGGTTCCCATTTCTCCACACCGTCTCCAGCATTTATTGCTTGTAGACGTTTGGATAGCAGCCATTCTGACTGGCGTGAAATGGTACCTCATTGTGGTTTTGATTTGCATTTCTCTGATTATGAGGGATGTTGAGCATCTTTTCATGTGTCTGTTAGCCATCTGTATGTCTTCTTTGGAGAAATGTCTGTCTAGTTCTTTGGTTCACTTTTTGATTGGGTCTGTTACTTTTCTGGAATTGAGCTGCAGGAGTTGCTTGTATATTTTTGAGATGAATCCTTTGTCAGTTGCTTCATTTGCTATTATTTTCTCCCATTCTGAAGGCTGACTTTTCACCTTGCTTATAGTTTCCTTTGCTGTGCAGAAACTTTTAATTTTCATTAGGCCCCATTTATTTATTTTTGCCTTTATTTCCAATATTCTGGGAGGTGGGTCAAGCAGGACCCTACTGTGATTTATGTCAGAGTGTTTTGCTTATGTTCTCCTCTAGGAGTTCAATAGTTTCTGGTCTTACGTTTAGATCTTTAATCCATTTTGAGTTTATTTTTGTGTATGGTGTTAGAAAGTGTTCTAGTTTCACTCTTTTACAAGTGGTTGACCTGTTTTCTCAGCACCACATCTTCATCATCTGATTGCTTAATGTACTTATTATCTCTCTCTTCTAATTAGTATGTGAAGTCCATGTAGTAGAGGTACTGGCTACTTTAGCCACTACTGCATTTCCAATTCATAGAATAGACTTGGAACAGTGTAAATACTTATTAAATATTTCCCAAATAAAAAGCTATCACTTCAAATTACCCCTTTTAAGAGTAAATACCGGACTTCCCTGATGGTACAGTGGATAAGAATCTGCCTGCCAATGCAGGGGACATGGGTTTGATCCCATGTTTGGGAAGGTGCCAGAATGCTGTGGAGCAACTAAGCTCTTTTGCCACAACTACTGAGCCTGTGCTCTAGAGCCTGCAAGCCGCCACGACTGAGCTCGCGTGCTGCAAACATCGAAGCCGCCACGTGCCTAGAACGTGTGCTCTGCAACAGGAGAAGTTGTTGCAATGAGAAGCCTGTGCACCACAGAGATGGGTAGACCCCACTCATCACAGCTGGAGAAAGCCTGCATGCAGAAACAAACATGGCACAGCCTAAACAAATAAAGATAAAGAGTAAATGCATTTTTAAAAGGGACACTTGTTAACTGGTTGCTTCTGAAATTGATGATGGTGACTTTCATTCTTGTTGACAAATTGAAATGGAGACTTTTAGATCAGTTTAGAATATCAGTCAGGATTCCCAGTTGATGATGGAATCTCCATAGTGAGTTTAAGTAGAAAAGATACATGATAATTTGATTAAATCTTAAATAATCTTTGGAAGGGTTAGCCCCTGCTTGGAAGAATGTGTATTCTGCTGTTGTTGTATGAAGCAGTCTATAGATATCCATTTTTTCCAGTCGATTGATGCTGTTGAGTTTAGATATGCCCTTACTGATTTTATGCCTACCAGATCTGTCCATTTCTAATAGTGGATTTTTTATAGTTAGGAGTCTCAAACTCTAATTACCTTCCTAAGTTGTTCCATTTTTTATTGTCTGACTTTACTATGAGAGCTTAATGTGAATGCAAGCTGAGTTTATCCTCATATTTTTTTTTTCTGTTTTATTAACT
This sequence comes from Moschus berezovskii, assembly GCF_049115385.1. Classification (NCBI taxonomy): domain Eukaryota; kingdom Metazoa; phylum Chordata; class Mammalia; order Artiodactyla; family Moschidae; genus Moschus; species Moschus berezovskii. The sequence continues at coordinate 84,825,326 of NC_142475.1, forward strand.
ATTACATCAATAGCTCATGGAATAAAACCTGGCAAAAAATAGATGTTCAGGTTTTTTTTTAATAATGAATGACTAGATAGCTACATTGGAGATAAGATTTTCACCTGTCCAACCTCACAGTTATACGGAAATAAGTTGATTAAATTTAAAAAATTGTCTTACTATGACAAAGGAGAGAATGTGTCAAACTCATTTTCATTGGAACAAAATGACAGGGCTAATATTTTATTTTCAGCTGACAATATTTCCATAATGGTACTGAGACTGTTTTTTTTTTTTTTTCTCTCTCTCTCTCTCGTTACTTATTCCTTACCCTAATTATGTTATATGATTGGCTTTACAGATTTTTTTTTTCAATATGTAGATGTTCTTTTAAGATTTGGTGGAAAATCCCATTGAATTTAATTAAACAACAATCAGTTTTGGATACATTCCAGTTGCAGGATTCCATGATTAAACATCATGAGAAAGTACAAAATCATCATGACATTTGCTTGTATTAAGTAGACAATACTGTCCTCTTAAGAGCTAATGTAATGATTGCAGGAGATGCTTTAGTAGGCTTAAACCATGATATATAAAAGACACAAGAATGCCATCTCCAAATCTAAAGTAGAACTGTTTGGCCATACCAATACAATAGAATGAGACTGGTTAAACATCTGAATGGTAGTTATTCTTTATTGATATTACTAGAAAAGAATGGATAAGGTAGAAAGCTCACTGGTAAAATAGCTACTGTTATCTTCATATGTAGGCACAGGATGACATAGGATTTTTTGTGAGTTTTTGAGAAACTTTTATAATTGGAAAATTTTAGTTTTTCTTCTATTATGATTCTTTTGAAATGGATCTACAATGTAGGTAAACATTTTCTGAAATACTTGGAAGACCATGTAAAAAATGGCCAGACATAGGCATATGAAATCAAATATGCCTTCAAAGAATAAAGCAGTTTTCTGTCCTTGATGAGTTAAGCAGTTGGCCCAAAGACTTCCAGGTCTTCATGAGTAAGTTAAAAATTCACCTTCAAATTGTGAGCAAGTTTCCAAAAGGTAAGATTTTAATAGTTAATAGTGGAAACCAGGTTTTGCATTTGTATAAATTTCTGTAGTACAGTACATAGGAAATCACATCACTTGAGTTTCCAAGAAATGATTTTTTTTTTTAAACTGCTGACCATAGAGAAAATGAAATAAATCAAATTTAGACTCCTATTCCTGGTCTGTCACTTAAAATCAGGTAACTTTGGAAAAGTTAATTTGAAATTCCTAGCCTCAGATTTTTCTTTTTTTTTTTTAACTATAAATTGGAGATTTTATTTTTGTCATTGTGAACATAAAATGTAATCCTTTAAATATAATTATATATATTTATATGTGTATATATGCGCTTCCCCAATGGCTCAGTGGTAAAGAATCCACCTGCAATGCAGGAGACACAGGAGACATGGGTTCAATCCCTGGGTCGGGAAGATCCCCTGGAGGAGGGCATGGCAACCCACTCCAGTATTCTTGCCTGGAGATTCCATGGACAGAGGAGCCTGGCAGGTTACAGTCCATAGGGTAGCAAAGAGTAGGACATGACTAAAGTGACTGAGCACATGTGTATAATTTTGCATAATAAGTGAAATTTTTAATGTTCTTCTAATTTTGTTATTTCTTTTCATTAAGATATTTTGGCATATATTAATGGAAATAATTGAATACAGTATTTGTTTTCTCATCATGTTTTACATTTCAAAGGGATATAAACTTGCTGATATGCTTAAATTGAATTTCTGATATTTTGTAAACAAAAAAATGAAAATTGATTATCTATGTTGGTTCAAGAACTCTGTTACATATATATATATAGCCCACTAGATACTCACAAAAACTCAGTTAAGTATCTATCATAATTTCATTTCACAAATACGAAAATTATGACCCAGAGTGGTGATTGACACTTATTTAAAGTATTACACCTAGATTTATAAAAGTATATTTTTAGTTCAGTTGAGTTGCTCAGTCGTGTCTGACTCTGTGTAACCCCATGGACTGCAGCACACCAAGCCTCCCTGTCCATCACCAGCTCCCGGAGTTTATCCAACTTCATGTCCATTGAGTCAGTGATGCCATCCAACCATCTCATCCTGTGTCAGCCACTTTTCCTCCTATCTTCAATCGTTCCCAGCATCGGCGTCTTTTCAAATGAGTCAGTTCTTCACATCAGGTGGCCAAATATTGGAGTTTCAGCTTCAGCATCAGTCCTTCCAATGAATAATCCAGACTGATTTCCTTTAGGATGGACTGGTTGGATCTCCTTGCTGTCCAACAGACTCTCAAGAGTCTTCTCCAACACCACAGTTCAAAAGCATGAATTCTTTGGTGCTCAAGTTTCTTTATAGTCCAACTCTCACATCCATACATGACTACTGGAAAAACTATAGCTTTGACTAGACGGACCTTTGTTGGCAAAGTAATGTCCCTGCTTTTTAATAAAGTATGTTTTACTCGTTTTGAATTAGCTTTCATGATAAAAATGATATATATTTTCTAAAAGAAGACTTTTAAAGACATTCGAGTTACACATATTAATGATGAAGTTTATGCAAAACCCAGTTTCATAAGGCTTTTGGCTTTCATGTCATATAAACTAGGTCACTGGAGTGGAAAGAGACATTTCTAATAAAATATAATAGTTTGCTAAATGGAAACGTCAAGGAATATTCACTATCACTGAGTAACAAGTGGAACAAGATTAGAACGTGGCTGGTTAAGACATATATTTGTCATGAAAAGGTTATAAAATTAAATGAAGTCAGAAGTCATCTTTTAATCTCAAGAAGTATCCTTATCTGGAAATGAAGGAGAGTTTAATGAAAATATGCTTCCACAGTCACACTACTATTTTTGTTCTCTGATAGTATCACTCCTGGTATATGCCCTGACCATTAATTAATTAGTAGACACTTTGAGATGGCTCTTAGTTTACATTATCTGAAAAATGTGGCAAAATGTTAAGTAGCTGGTAAATATTTGTAAATTGTATAAATAAGATTAAACTTACAATATATTGTTCTGCAATATGTCCCACCATTTTAGAGGTAAAATGTTTCTGATTTCTGAAATTACATTGTACAAAAGAATAAATAGAACTATAGGGATGGAAAAGCACTTTGCCTATTTGAAGGCTATCATGAAATTAAAAGACCCTTACTTCTTGAAAGGAAAGTTATGACCAACCTAGACAGCATATTAAAAAGCAGAGACATTACTTTGTCAACAAAGGTCCGTCCCGTTAAGGCTATGATTTTTCCAGTAGTCATGTTTGGATGTGAGAGTTGGACTGTAAAAAAAGCTGAGGGCTGAAGAATTGATGCTTTTGAACTGTGGTGTTGGAGAAGATGCTTGAGGGTCCCTTGGACTGAAAGGAGATCCAACCAGTCCATCCTAAAGGAAATCAGTCCTGGGTGTTCATTGGAAGGACTGATGTTGAAGCTGAAACTCCAATACTTTGGCCACCTGATGCAAAGAGCTGATTCATTGGAAAAGACCCTGATGCTGGGAAAGATTGCGGGGAGACAGAGAAGGGGACAGTGCATGATATGGTTGGATGACATCATCAACTCAATGGACATGAGTTTGGGTAGACTCCAGGAGTTGGTGATAGACAGGGAAGTCTGGTGTGTTGCAGTCCATGGGGTCACAAAGAGTTGGACACAACTGAGCGACTGAACTGAACTGAACTGATAAGGTCTTGGGCAGAATGAACATGGAAAGTTGTAAGACATGAGCTTGGGGAGGCATTATCTGGGGCATTGATTGTATGACTTATATGATATATCTGAGGACACAATTATGGTTCCTTTGTGTCCTCTTAAAATTTATATGTTGGCGTCCTGATCTTTAAAACTAGAGAACATGAGTTTATCTGGAAATAGGTGTTTTACAGAGGTAATTTATTTAAAATAAGATCACTAGGGTGAACCTTAATGCAACAAGACTAGTTTTCTTATTAAAAGGGAAATTCAGATACATATAGGCTTATATGGAGAACACCATGTGAACTTAAATCGGGTCATCTTTAAGCCAAGGAAAGGAGCAAGGAACACATCTTTTACTCACAGTCTTTAGAAGTAGCCAATACTATTGACACTTGATTTAGAATTCTAGCATCCAGAATGGTATAGTGATAAGTTTCCAATTTTTAATTCCACCCAATTTTTGTCATTTTGTTATAAAAGCTCTAGCAAAATGATAAAGACATTGATACAAGGAGTACTATACTAAATACCAAAAAATGTGTAAGTGGCTTTGGGATTGGTAGCGGGTAGATGCTGAAAGAGTTTTGGGCTGCCTGATAGAAAAAATCCTAAATTGCCTTTAAGAGACAATTGGTAGAAATATGAACAATAAAAGGTGATCTCAGTGTTCCCAGAAGAGAACAAGGAGGGCTGTAGAGAAAGCATCTATCATCTGAGAGAAAATCAGAAGTTATTTAACATTGCTAGAAATATGATGTTAAGTTTTAAGTCTCAAATAAATGCTGCTGCTTCTGCTAAGTCGTGTCAGTCGTGTCCGACTCTGTGCGACACCATAGACGGCAGCCCACAAGGCTCCCCTGTCCCTGGGATTCTCCAGGCAAGAACATTGGAGTGGGTTGCCATTGCCTTCTCCAATGCATGAAAATGAAAAGTGAAACTGAAGTCACTCAGTCGTGTCCGACGCCTCGAGACCCCATGGACTGTAGCCTACCAGGCTCCTCCATCCATGGGATTTTTCCAGGCAAGAGTACTGGAGTGGGGTGCCACTGCCTTCTCCCAAATGAAATGAAGAACATCTTATTGGAAGCTGGAAGGAAGGCAATTATTGTTTTGAATAAGCAGATCTAACAGCTAATACAGTGGCCTTTGGTCTTTATATTCAAATTAGTTCTACTGACAGAATATGTAGATTATCTTAAGTGAATCTTCAGTATTATGGTTTTGTGACTTTAAACATAGTGCATCTTTTCATGTTATTCCCTGTGATCCGCTTCTGTTTTCCCACCTCTTTAAAATCAGGTAGCATTTCCCACCTCTTTAAAATCAGGAAGCATTGCTTCCTCAGGGAAGAATTCACTGGTATCAATTTGATTTAGGTGTTCCTTAGCGCAACATGAATATATTCATAATTAAATAGGTTATAAATTATATAATCCAATATCATGTATTAAATCATTGAGAGTATGGAAACAATCTTATTCAACATGATAATCCTAATTTCTGTGATAGGATGTTTGATACAAAGAGCTGCTCCACAGGCATCTTTAAAAAAACCATTTGTTTTGGAGTGTAGTTAATTAACAATGCTGTATTAGTTTCAAGTGTATAGCAATGTGATTTACTTATTTTTATACATGCGTTTATTCTTTTTCAAATTCTTTTCACATTTAGGCTGTTACATAATATCGAGCAGAGTTCCCTGTGCTATATAGTAGGTCCATAAACACTTTTGGCTGAATGAACAAAGACAATATCAAGTTTTGTTCTTGTTGCTTAGTCGCTAAGTCGTGTCCAACTCTTTTATGATCCCATGGACTGTAGCTCACTGGGCTTCTCTGCATGGGATTACCCAGGCAAGAATACTGGAGTTGGTTGTCCTTTCCTTCTCAAGGGGATCTTCCTGACCGAGGAATTTAACCTGCATCTCTTCATTGGCTGGCAGATTCTTTACCACTGAGCCACATTGGAAGCCATATTTAGCTTATAATACTTTAAGATATTTTTCCTTGTTTTATAGGTAAACTATTTCTAATTTGTGAAATCAGTACCTATAAAAATATCGATGGGATCAAGGAACAATGTGACTAATTTTGTCCTTTTGAGCCTCACACAGAATCCAAAGGAGCAGAAAGTCCTTTCTGTTATGTTCTTGCTCTTCTACATTTTGACCATGATGGGCAACCTGCTCATTGTTGTGACCGTCACTGTCAGTAAGACTCTAAACTCACCCATGTACTTTTTTCTTGCTAGCTTATCATTCATGGATGCCATTTATTCTTCAGCCATTACCCCAAAATTGATTTCCAATCTGTATTTTGGGGAAAATACCATATCTTTCAAATTTTGTATGGTTCAACTCTTTACAGAGCACCTTTTTGGTGGATCTGAAGTCTTTCTTCTGCTGGTCATGGCCTATGACCGCTATGTGGCCATCTGCAAGCCCTTGCATTATTTGGTGATCATGAGGCAGAAGGTGTGTGTTGGGCTGCTGGTGGTGTCCTGGGTTGGAGGTTTTCTGCACTCAATTATTCAATTTAGCACTATTTATTGGCTCCCATTCTGTGGTCCTAATGTCATTGATCACTTTCTCTGTGACATGTACCCTTTACTGAAACTCGTCTGTACTGACACTTATGTCATTGGCATCTTAGTCGTGGCCAATGGAGGACTGATCTGCACTCTTGTTTTTCTGCTCTTACTCGTCTCCTATGGAGTCATCCTGCACTCTCTGAAGAATCTCAGTCAGGAAGGGAGGCGGAAAGCCCTCCAGACCTGTGGTTCCCACATCATTGTGGTTGTCTGCTTCTTTGTTCCCTGTATTTTCATGTATGCAAGACCTGCTAAGACCTTCCCCATTGACAAATCACTGAGCGTGTTTTATACAGTCATAACCCCCATGCTAAACCCATTAATCTACACTCTGAGAAACTCAGAGATGACAAATGCTATGAAGAAACTCTGGAGAAGAAACATCATATCTTGTAGCAAATAAGTTTGACATTCACTATGAAGAGGTTCATATAACTTTAGGGCCCATCTCCTTAGAAACCAAAAGTCTCTTAAAATGTTTTCACCTATCCCATTCATTTAAAACATTTTTATAATAATAATTAACTGTATAATTGGATTACTAATATGCTTCTCTGGTAAAATGTCAGCTCTGTATGTAGGATTTTGGTTATCACTTTGCCTAGTAAGGTGTAATATATATAAGGAGGAACTTGATAAAAAATATATAATAAATAAAATGTTTACAACTTCAATGATTTTAATCAACTTATTCATTTATCTTTAAAATTATTTTCTGAGACTTAGTTTTATTTTTTAGTGTTATTCTTGTCATTTTTGTTTCCTTCTTTTTATTTTATTAGTGAAAATATTTAATTATATACATTGTCTTCTGTGTTCAATTTCAGTAGCATTACATGTGAAATTTTCTGTGACACTTTTTAATGTAAAAGGAAAAGCATAATAATAGATACAATTTGAAACCATATGAAATGGTGCAAGTGAAAAATACCTTCTGTCAAAATAGTTCAAAGCAACGTAAGAAGGAGAGAATGATAAATTTGAATGTATTAAGAGATTTTGTTCAATAAAACACCTGGAAGAAAGCAAAAAGGCAAGCTACAAACTGAATTGATATTCACAGGAAGTGTGCATGTAGAGTCAGAATGATTTGTTCCTTGAAAGCTTAGTAAAACGACCTGTAAATGCAAACCAAACTTCCTATCCATTCTTTTCAGTGTTTCCTAGTGTTCTCCCCAGAGTAGTCACAAGTATTATTTTAAGATTATTCAAGTATTAACTTAAGATCATTCAAGTATTAACTTTTACAAATACAAGCATATTTATCTATGATTTTGTGTACAAATGTCTGAAGTAAATATTTACATTTTATTATTAAACACAGTGAGGATCTTTCCATAACAGTCTGTATAGATCTAACTCATTCTCAGTTATTCTTATACTATATGATTTTCCCTTATAACATTCCTGAATTAGTGTATCCAGTACTTTTCATGTCATTTCAAATCTTTTCCTATGATGTGTAATTCTGTAATAAATATGTAACTTCTTGATTATGTATTCTTAGAAATGTTAGTTTCCAGAAGTAGAGATTTTGGATCACAGGGCATATGTGTTTAAAATGTTGATATTCATAGTTATTTTCAAAATGATTCATGAATTTATACTTACACTTCTGCCCACAGTCTGAGACTATCTCCTGTTTACCTTCTTAACAACCAGTGATCAGTTTTGGGGATATGACAATATGGTTCATTAAAGAATTTATAATTCATTTGTGTACTTTAATTGAAATTCTTTAAGTGTAATTGATTTAGGCATCTTTTCACATGTTTAAATTGTATGTATTTATCTTTGAATTGTCTATTAATATTTTTTATTATTTTCTTTTTCATACTTCTATGCAGAATTATATACTAAGGAAATAATCTTTTCAAAAAACCATTATCTATGTACTTAATTTTCTGGTCTGTTATTTGATTTTGAATTTCTTTTGCTGTACAGAAACCTTTTTTGGCTATGTAGACTTTTTTGGTTATTTACTTGGTCAGATTTATGAATATTTTATGTGTTTTCTGTTTCATCATTAAAAATTTTGCTCATTTCTCCCTGAACATAATATTATTCCACATTTTTTAGGCATTAATATTTCAGCACTTTTGTGGTTTTATATTTTATATGAAATGTTTTATCCACCAGGTATTTATTTCGATACATAAAGAGGTAAACAAGAATTGTATTTTATTGTTTTCTAAATGAACTTTTTTGGTAGCTGCATAATTATCTTTCACCACTGATTTGAAATCCTAACTTTACTGTATTCTAAAATTCCACATCTATGTGGATTCAATTCTAGACTTTATTTTGTTCCACTGACTTCTGCAGTCATGAACTATTTAATGCATGGTATAATTGTAATTCATCTACAGAGCATTTTGAAATCCAATAAGCCCAGAACTCCTTCATTACTCTTCTTTTTCAGAATTACGTCTGTTCTTGCATATGTATGTTGTCAAGTTAAATTTATAATAAAGACCCAGTCACAAAAATTGTTTCAATTTTTGACTTACAAAGAAAAGTTTATATCGTTAGAGATTTGAGAACTGTCCATGAAGTGGATAAGTATTTTCATTGTCTTTTTATCCTCTTTGTTAGTGCTTTACATATTCTATGTTTTTAAATCCCTTATAGATAGCTGCTGTTCTTACTCCCTGACCTTTTAAGTGTTAGCTGACATTATTGCTGTAATAAAAACCATCTCTTTTAGGAAGTTCATGACTTAAAACTTTGCTGACCATCAGTTGATGTGGCTTAGATCATTCTACTGACGGGTCTGGACTATGACTACTCTGCGTCCATCTGTCCTACCTCACCGTCATGTTTATATAGGTGTGGCCGTATCTGAGAGTTACCCGGGTTAGAAGATGTATTCATGTAACACTGCGGATCCTCTTTACAGTCTGGCTGCTTTTTTTTTGGCTTTTTTTTAGAATTAATGTGTAACATGACTCTGTCGAAAGTCGTTTACATGAGTACTTATACATTTTATTGCTGCCAACTAAGAGTTTATCTGCTGTTAAATGTAATGCCTTTTGATGGACTCCTGTGCTGTGATCCTATACACATTGAAATCTCATAGCTTGAATGGTAAGCGCAACGCCCTCTACATCTGAGTCTCTCTCATCTCTCTGGTTATTTTATTCTTCGTGCTCTGCATATGTGTGTATCTGCCTCAGATTATGACCTTTTCTATCAATGTTTATATTTTACACTATGCTAATTCTTACCTTATCTTCTTTATCCTACATTCTCAGAAATACAGAAGTAAAAATTTCTGTGAAGTTCTGAGTCAAAAGATGACTTCAGAGGGGAAGTAATGAAAACAGAAAATAATTGTAACTGTTTATCATATAAAGGATAAAGTTATTTTGTGATGTTTTCATAATTTCCCCTCTGAAGTCACCTTTTGCTTCAGAACTTATTCACAACACTGTTTACCTTTGCATTTCTGAAGGTGTAGAATAAAGAGTTGGATTTATAAAGAGTTGGATTTCCCTGGTGGTCCAGTGGCTAAGACTTGCACTCCCAATGCAGGGTGCAAGGTTCAATTCCTGGTCAGGAAGCTAAATCCCACATACAGCAACTAAGAATTCCCACGTCACAACTAAAGACCCTACATGCCACAACTAATACCTGATGCAGTCAAATAAATAAATATATTTTAAAATTTTTATTTTATATTGAAGGATAGCTGATTAACAGCATTGGACAGCAAAGGGACTCAGCCATGCATATACATATACCCATTCTCTCCCAAACTCCCCTCTCATCCAGATTGACACATAACACTGAGCAGAATTCCCTGCTCTATAGAGTAAAATAAATGAACTATATATTTAAAAATTGGTGAAGTATTAAAGATAATTTATGTTTTTTTAGGACCAAGAGAATACTGTCAGAGGAATACTGATGCTGGCATTTGGAAATCTGAAGAGAGACCATAATAGGAACTCATAATTACAGAAATATTCATTTTAGATGTATTTATCACCTATTTGTTGGTCAAATGTTGTAGTACTGTCAGAACAAGTTTGGTTTCTTGTTAAAATGCAGTTGTTCACTGCCCATGAAATTTCAAAACAAAATAAAGCAGTTGGGTAAAATAGGAATCCTAGAGTATTCATTTTCTAGCTTCTCTTTCCACAACTTTTTAATATTCTGGCTCATCTTTTCTGATTCTCTATTTTTTTTTTTTACATCTTCCTGCAAAAGATGAAGTTTACCATCTATTTTTTGCTATATTATTTATGTAAAAATTTGCAGTTATTATAATCTTAACTTTATTGTTGTTGTTTGGTCCCTAAGTTGTGTCTGACTTTTGCCACCCTGTGGACTGTAGCACGACAGGCTTCTCTGCTCTTCACTATCTTCCGGAGTTTGCTCAAACTCATGTCCATTGAGTCTGTTATGCCATTTAACTATCTCATCCTCTGTCATCCCCTTCTCTTCCTGCCCTCAGTGTTTCCCAGCATCAGGGTTTTTCCAAAGGGTCAGCTCTTGGCCAAAGAATTGGAAATACAAAAAAAAAAAAAAAAAAAAAAAAAACCCTCAAATAGCCAAAGCAATCTTGAGAAAGAAGAATGGACCTGGGGGAATCAACCTGCCTGATTTCAGGCTCTAATACAAAGCCACAGTCATCAAGACAATATGGTACTGGCATAAAGACAGAAATATAGATCAATGGAACAAGAAAGAAAGCCCAGAGATAAATCCATGCACCTATGGACACCTTATCTTTGACAAGGGAGGCAAGAATATTCAATGAAGAAAAGACAATCTCTTTAACAAGTCCTGCTGGGAAAACTGGTCAACCACTTGTAAAATAATGAAACTAGAACACTCCTTAACACCATACACAAAATTAATTCAAAATGGATTAAAGATCTAAATGTAAAACCAGAAACTATAAAACTCCTAGAGGAGAACATAGGCAAACCACTCTCCGACATAAATCACAGCAGGATCCTCCATGACCCACCTCCCAGAATATTGGAAATAAAAGCAAAAATAAACAAATGGGACCTAATTAAAATCAAAAGCTTCTGCACAGCAAAGGAAATATAAGCAAGGTGAAAAGACAGCCTTCAGAATGGGAGAAAATAATAGCAAATGAAGCAACTGACAAAGGATTAATAAAAAAATATACAAGCAACTCCTGCCTCTCAATTCCAGAAAAATAAATGACCCAATCAAAAAAATGGGCCATAGAACTAAACAGACATTTCTCCAAAGAAGACATAAAGATGGCTAACAAACACATAAAAAGATGCTCAACATCCCTCATAATCAGAGAAATGCAAATCAAAACCACAATGAGATACCATTTCATGCCAGTCAGAGTGGCTGCTATCCAAAAGTCTACAAGCCATAAATGCTGGAGAAGGTGTGGAGAAAAGGGAACCCTCTTACACTGTTGGTGGGAATGCAAACTAGTACAGCCACTATGGAGAACAGTGTGGAGATTCCTTAAAATACTGAAAATAGAACTAACATACGACCCAGCAATCCCAATGCTGGGCATACACACAGAGTAAACCAGAATTGAGAGAGACACATGTACTCAAATGTTCATCACAGCACTGTTTATAATAGCCAGGACACGGAAGCAACCTAGATGTCCATCTGCACACGAATGGATAAGAAAGCTGTGGTACATTTACACAATGGAGTATTACTCAGCTATTAAAAAGAATACATTTGAATCAGTTCTAATGATGTGGATGAAACTGGAACTTATTATACAGAGTGAAGTAAGCCAGAAAGAAAAACACCAATACAGTATACTAATGCATATATATGGAATTTAGAAAGATGATAACAATAACTCTGTATACGAGACAGCAAAAGAGACACAGATGTATAGAATAGTCTTTTGGAATCTGTGGGAGAGGGCGAGAGTGGGGTGATTTGGGAGAATGGCATTAAAACATGTACATTATCATATATGAAATGAATCGCGAGTCCAAATTCAATGCATGATACTGGGTGCTTGGGGCTGGTGCACTGGGATGAACCATAGGGATGGGATGGGGAGGGAAGTGGGAGGGGGGTTCAAGATGGGGAACATATGTACACCCGGGACAGATTCATGTCAATGTATGGCAAAACCAATACAATAATGTAAAGTAATTAGCCCCCAATTAAAATAAACAAATTAAAATAATAATAATTAAAAAAAAAAAAAAAAGAATCTGCCTGCAATGTGGAGACCTGGACTCAATCCTTGGGAAGATCCCTGGAGAAGGGAATGACAACCCACTGCAGTATTCTTGCCTGGAGAATCCCATGGACAGAGGAGCCTGGTGGGCTACAGTCCATGGGGTTCGAAAGAGTTGGACATGACTGAGTGATTAACACATGTGGCTCAGTGGTAAAGAATATGCCTGCCAATGCAGGAGTGATGGGTTCGATCCCTGAGTCTGGAAGATCCCCTGAAAAGTAGAAGGAAATGGAATCCCACTCCAGTGTTCTTGCCTGGAAAATCTCATGGACAGAGGAGGCTGGTGTGTTACAGTCTATGGGTTGCAAAAGAGTTGGACATGACTTAACAACTAAAACAAAACAAGTTAGTATTTAGTATATGCAAATAAATGGCTTAAAGATCTCTAGAAGGACAAGAACCATAGATTCTAATCTGAGTTAAAATTAACAACTCGCAGAAGCACACCTGGACAGGACAAGTATGCTTAGGGATATACCATCCTATTGATGCTGCTCTTGCTATCACTGGTTAAACTGAAAAGGTGCCACCACTTTCTTGACCTGAGAATCAATATGATTCTCAGAATTTCTTAGTCTCAGGTAATGAATATCCACTCAAAGCCTTGCAAAAATGTTCCTGTTTGTCAGGTTCTAAATCAAATATTTTCATCCAGTTTGCAGGTGGACAGGGGAATGTGGTTCTTTGGATTTTAGGTAGGGAAACTGGGTTTACACTTTGGAAACTAACAACTTATGCATGTTTCAATGAAGAGAGTTTTGGGTAATCACACACTCCCAGTGTTCACTACAGTTGAGGATGTAGTCTCATAAAATGGGCTTCATTATCTCATAGACAGTTGCTCATTCCTAGAAAAATTCAAATGTTGTGTCTCTGCCTTAAAGGCAGAAAGGAAAACAGAAACAGAGGACCACAAGGAATCTAGAGGAAAATAAATTGACTTCTATAGTTATTCACATAATCCCTGTTTTCCTTTTTTTTCCTACTGAATTTCTGCTTTGTTGTTGTTGTTCAGTCACTCACTTGTGTCTGACTCTTTGCAACTCCCATGGACTGCAGTATGGGAGGCTTCCCTGTCCTTCACCATTTCCTGGCTTGTGCTCAAACTCATGTCCACTGTAGTAAATGTGTTTGGGCTTCCCAGGTGGCACTAGTGGTAAAGAACTGGCCTGCCAATGCAGGAGATATAAGAGAAGCAGATTTGATCCATGGGTGGGCAATATCCCCTGGAGAAGGGAATGGCTACCCACTCCAGTATTCTTGCCTGGAGAATCCCATGGACGGAGAGGCCTGGTGGTCTCCAGTCCATGGGGTTACAAAGAGCCAGACACCACTGAATGACTAAAACTTTCATTTTCGCTTCAGAAGCACAAATGGATAGAATAGTTCTTTATATTTATATCCTAGCATTATCGTACCATAGCATAGGATTTGGTAACACTTCTCAAAAGGCTCTGCCTCCTTAATTTTCAGATATTTATGAGGTGGATCCTTTCCTTAACTAAAAAATTGCTTGTCTTACTTTGCATGTAAGTGAATGCTTAGTCACTCAGTCATGTCTGACTTTTTGAGTCCCATGGATTGGAGGCCACCAGATTTATCTGTTCATGGAATTCTCCAGGAAATAATGCTAGAGTGGGTAGCCAGTCTTTTCTCTAGGGAGTCTTCCTGACCCAGGGATTGAACCCAGGTCTTTTGCATTGCAGGCAGATTCTTTACTGTCTGAACCACTAGAGAAGCTCACTCTAATTTTAAAGAAACATTAAGCAAAACCCAAATTCCTAACAAAGGTCTGTGCTGCTCTTCAGGGTTCTTGTCTTGTCTACCTCTTCAACCTCAGTCTGTTCTGCCCTCTCCTTTTCCTATTTCACTTCAGGCACGATGATATTTCAGTGTCTTCAACTCTCTAGGTTATTTCCAACATTGGAGCTTAGGACATGTAACACTGTTCTCATTGCAGTTGCTTTTCATCTGTTGGATCTCAGCTAAAATATTTTTACCCTTTATGAAAACCTTTTATCATTGTTCACTATATACTCTCCCTCTTATTTTATGTCACAGTTCCCTGTGTTTTGTTTTATCAGCATGGATCACAGATTATCATTACCTTATTGTGTGTGGGCAAAGTCACTTCAGTCATGTCCAACTGTTTGTGACTCTCTGGACGTAGCCCGTCAGACTTCTCTAGCCATCGGATTTTTCAGGCAAGAACACTGTAGTGGGTTGCCATTTCCTTCTCCAAGGGATCTTCCCTATTCAGGGATCAAATCCAGGTCTTTTAAAAATCCTGCATTGGCAGGTGGTTTCTTTACCACTAGCACCACCTGGGAAGTTGTTCAGTTTTGAAATGACTGGCTATATTATATACAAGATGAATGCAGCAGATCTTTTTTCCAGATTTTTTTCCCCTTTATTGATGCTTTATTCTCTGGCTCACAGTATAAAGCCTGCCACAAAGTAGACCCTCAATAAAACTTAAAAAAATAGATTGGATAAAAATGTTATTGCATCTAAACTGGAGATACAATTTTATCGTCCCCAGCCCCACACTTACAGGCATTAAGTATTAGATAAAAAGAAAGGAAATCTTCCAATGGATAAGTGGGGAAATAAGTGATAAATTCATTTGTCTTGCAACAAAATGACAGGGTTAATATTTTATTCTCCACTGGCAAAAGTTCCATAATGGTTCTGAAGCTATGTTTTTCTCCTCGTTACATCTTCCTGATCCAAATTATGTCATTGGTCTAACAGTATCTTTACATAGAAATGTTCTGTTAAGATTTGGTGGAAAATCACAGGGAATATAATTAAGCAAGTGTCAGTCTTGGACACACTCCAAATTCATGACTTGATATATCTGATTAGAAAGTATAAGATCCCATGATGTTTGCCTCGGTCAGGGAGATGATGCTATCCTCTTTAGAACTACTATACCTTTTTTAGGAGTTGCAATAACTATTTCAATAATGAGCTCTCAAAATTTCAGTACATTTTTTTTTTTTTTGCTATACTAACACAATAGAAAGAGGTAGGGAAAAAAAGCTGCCTAGTGTATTATCTTTATTGAAGTTACTAGAAAACTGTTTAGTTACTAGAGCAATTTCCATTTCAAAATAGTTGTTAACTTTTATGACATAGATTTGTCTGCTGTTTTAACTACCTTAAGCTGGAAAAAGTATTTTTCCTGTTTGTAATATGGAATTTGGGGGGAATTCTTTTAAAACATTTCTACAATGTGAGTAATAACAATTTTCTGAAATATTTATTTTTATTTTTTTTTTAATTTATTTTATTGGAGGCAAATTACCTTACATTAATACATTGGTTGGTTTTGCCATACATTGACATGAATCCGCCCCGGGTGTACATGTGTTCTCTTTCTTGAACTCCCCTCCCACCTCCCTCTTCCCCATATCCTCCCTCCATGTCATCCCCGTGCACCAGCCCCAAGCATCCTGTATCATGTGTCGAACCTGGACTGATCACTTATGATAATATACATGCTACAATGCCGTTCTCCCCAATCATCCCAACTTCACCCTCTCCCACAGAGTCCCAAAGACTGTTCTATATGCCTATGTCTCGTTTGCAGTCTCGTATACAGGGTTCAGGTTACCATCTTTCTAAATTCCATATATATGCGTTAGTATAATGTATTGATGTTTTTCTTTCTGGCTTACTTCACTCTGTATAATAACTTCCAGTTTCATCCACATCATTAAAAACTGATTCAAATGCATTCTTTTTGATGGCTGAAAAATACTCCATTGTGTATATGTACCAAAGCTTTCTTATCCATTCGTCTGAAGATGGGCATCTAGGTTGCTTCCATGTCCTGGCTATCATAAACAGTGCTGCAATGAACATTTGAGTACATGTGTCTCTTTCAATTCTGGTTTCCTCGGTGTGTATGCCCAGGAGTGCGATTGCTGGATCATATGGCAGTTCTATGTCCAGTTTTTTGAGGAATCTCCACACTGTTCTCCATAGTGGCTGTACTAGTTTGCATTCCCACCAACAGTGTAAGAGGGTTCCCTTTTCTCCACACCCTCTCCAGCATTTATTGCATGTAGATTTTTGGATAGCAGCCATTCTGACTGGTGTGAAATGGTATCTCATTGTGGTTTTGATTTGCATTTCTCTGATTATGAGGGATGTTGAGCATTTTTTCATGTGTTTGTTAGCCATCTTTATGTCTTCTTTGGAGAAATGTCTGTTTAGTTCTTTGGCCCACTTTTAAATTGGGTCACTTAGTTTTCTGGAATTGAGCTGCAGGAGCTGCTTGTATATTTTGGAGATTAATCCTTTATCAATTGCTTCATTTGCTATTATTTTCTCCAATTCTGAAGGCTGTCTTTTCACCTTGCTTAGAGTTTCTTTTGCTGTGCAGAAGCTTTTGATTTTAATTAGGTCCCATTTGTTTATTTTTGCTTTTATTTCCAATATTCTGGGAGGTGGGTCATGGAGGATCCTGCTGTGGTTTATGTCAGAGAGTGTTTTGCCTACGTTCTCCTCTAGGAGTTTTATAGTATCTGGTCTTACATTTAGCTCTCTAATCCATTTTGAGTTTATTTTGGTGTATGGTGTTAGGAAGTGTTCTAGTTTCATTCTTTTACAAGTGGCTGACCAGTTTTCCCAGCACCACTTGTTAAAGAGACTGTCTTTTTTCCATTTTATATTCTTGCCTCCTTTGTCGAAGATAAGGTGTCCATAGGTGCGTGGGTTTATCTCTGGGCTTCCTATTTTGTTCCACTGATCTATATTTCTGTCTTGATGCCAGCACCATAATGTCTTGATGACTGTGGCTTTGTAGTAGAGCCTGAAGTCTGGCAGGTTAATTCCTCCAGTTCTATTCTTCTTCTTCAAGATTGCTTTGTCTATTCGTGGTTTTTTGTATTTCCATACAAATTGTGAGATTATTTGTTCTAGTTCTGTGAAAAATATCGTTGGTAGTTTGATAGGGATTGCATTGAATGTATAAATTACTTTGGGTAGTATACTCATTTTCACAATATTTATTCTTCCAATCCACGAACACGGTGTATTTCTCCATCTATTAGTGTCCTCTTTGATTAGTTTCACTAGTGTTTTATAGTTTTCTACTTACAAGTCTTTTGTTTCCTCAGGTAGATATATTCCTCAGTATTTAATTCTTTTCGTTGCAACAGTGAATGGAATAGCTTCCTTAATTTCTCTTTCTATATTCTCATTATTAGTGTATAGGAATGCAAGGGATTTCTGTGTGTTGATTTTATATCCTGCAACTTTACTGTATTCACTGATTAGCTCTAGTAGTTTTCTGGTAGAGTCTTTAGGGTTTTCTGTGTAGAGGATCATGTCATCAGCGAACAGTGAAAGTTTTACTTCTTCTTTCCCAATTTGTGTTTCTTTTATGTCTTTTTCTGCTCTGATTGCTGTAGCCAAAACTTCCAGAACTATGTTGAAGAGAAGTGGTGAGAGTGGGCACCTTTGTCTTTTTCCTGACTTTAGGGGAAATGCTTTCAGTTTTTCACCATTGAGGATAATGTTTGCTGTGGGTTTGTCGTATATAGCTTTTATTATGTTGAGATATGTCCCTTCTATTCCCACTTTCTGGAGAGTTTTTATCATAAATGGATGTTGTATTTGTCAAAGGCTTTCTCTGTATCTATTGAGATAATCATATGATTTTTATTTTACAGTTTGTTAATGTGGTGTATTACGTTGATTGATTTGCTGATATTGAAGAATCCTTGCATTCCTGGGATAAAGCCCACTTGGTCATGATGTATGATCTTCTTAATGTGTTGTTGGATTCTGATTGCTAGAATTTTGTTCAGGATTTTTGCATCTATGTCCATCAGTGATATTGGCCTGTAGTTTTCTTTTTTTGTGGGATCTTTACCAGGTTTTGGGATTAGGGTGGTAATAGCCTCATAGAATGAGTTTGGAAGTTTTCCTTCCTCAGCAATTTTATGAAAGGGTTTGAGTAGAATAGGTGTTAGCTCTTCACTAAATTTTTGGTAGAATTCAGCTGTGAAGCCGTCTGGACCTGGGCTTTTGTTTGCTGGAAGCTTTCCAATTACTTCCTCTATTTCCGTGATTGTGATGGGTCTGTTCAGATTTTCTGTTTCTTCCTGGTTCAGTTTTGGCAAGGTGTACTTTTCTAGGAATTTGTCCATTTCTTCCAGGTTATTCATTTTATTGCCATATAATTGCTGATAGTATTCTCTAATAATCCTTTGTATTTCTGTGTTGTCAGTTGTGATTTCTCCATTTTCATTTCTAATTTTATTGATTTGGTTCTTCTCCCTTTCTTTCTTGATGAGTCTGGATAGTGGTTTGTCAATTTTATTTACCTTCTCAAAGAACCAGCTTTTGGCTTTGTTGATTTTTGCTATGGTCTCTTTTGTTTCTTTTGCATTTATCTCTGCCCTAATTTTTACGATTTCTTTCCTTCTGCTAACCCTGGGGTTCTCCATTTCTTCCTTTTCTAGTTTCTTTAGATGTAGAGTTAGGTTATTTAGTTGACTTTTTTCTTGTTTCTTGAGGTGTGCCTGTATTGCTATGAACTTCCCCCTTAGCACTGCTTTTACAATGTCCCAGAGGTTTTGGGTTGTTGTGTTTTCATTTTCATTCATTTCTATGCATATTTTAATTTCTCTTTTGATTTCTTCTATGATATGTTCCTTATTCAGCAGTGTGTTGTTCAGCCTCCATATGTTGGCATTTTTAATAGTTTTTCTCCCGTAATTGAGATCTAATCTTACTGCATTGTGGTCAGAAAAGATGTTTGAATGATATCAATTTTTTTGAATTTATCAAGGCTAGATTTATGGCCCAGGATGTGATCTATCCTGAAAAGGTTCCGTGTGCGCTTGAGAAAAAGGTGAAATTCATTGTTTTGAGGTGAAATGTCCTATAGAGATCTATTAGGTCTAACTGGTCTATTGTATCACTTAAAGTTTGTGTTTCCTTGTTAATTTTCTGTTTAGTTGCTCTATCCATAGATGTAAGTGGGGTATTAAAATCTCCCACTATTATTGCATTATTGTTAATTTCCCCTTTCATACTTTTTAGTAATTGTCTTACATATTGCGGTGCTCCTATGTTGGGTGCATAAATATTTATAATTGTTATATCTTCTTCTTGGATTGATCCTTTGATCATTATGTAGTTTCCTTCTTTGTCTCTTTTCACAGCCTTTGTTTTAAAATCAATTTTATCTGATATGAGTATTGCTACTCCTGCTTTCTTTTGGTCTCTCTTTGCATGGAATATCTTTTTCAAGCCCTTCACTTTCAGTCTGTTTGTGTCCCTCAATTTCAGGCTGGTCTCTTGTAGACAACATATATGGGGGTCTTGTTTTTGTATCCATTCAGCCAGCCTTTGTCTTTTGGTTGGGGCCTTCAACCCATTTACGTTTAAGGTGATTATTGATAAGTATGATCCCGTTGCCATTTTCATTATTGTTTTGGGTTCAAGTTTATATACCCTTTCTGTGTTTCCAGTCTAGAGAAGATCCTTTAGTATTTGTTGGAGAGCTGGTTTGGTGATGCTGAATTCTCTCACCTTTTGCTTGTCTGTAAAGCTTTTGATTTCTCCTTCATATTTGAATGAGATCCTTTGCTGGGTACAGTAATCTGGGCTGTAGGTTATTTTCTTTCATCACTTTAAGTATGTCTTGCCATTCCCTCCTGGTCTGTAGAGTTTCTGCTGAAAGATCAGCTGTTATCCTTATGGGGATCCCCTTGTGTGTTATTTGTTGTTTTTCCCTTGCTGCTTTTAATATTTTTTCTTTGTGATTGATCTTTGTTAATTTGATTAATATGTGCCTTGGATTATTTCACCTTGGGTTTTTCCTGTTAGGGACTCTCTGTGTTTCTTGGACTCGGGTGATTATTTCTTTCCCCATTTTAGGGAAATTTTCAACTATTATCTCCTCAAGTATTCTCTCATGGTCTTTCTTTTTGTCTTCTTCTTCTGGGACTCCTATGATTCGAATGTTCGGGCGTTTAATATTGTCCCATAGGTCTCTAATATTGTCCTCATTTTTTAAAATTCTTTTTTCTTTTTCCGACTCTGTTTCATTTATTTCTACAATTCTATCTTCTAGCTCGCTTATCCTGTCTTCTGCCTCCATTATTCTACTGTTTGTGCCCTCAAGAGTTTTTCTGATCTCATCTATTGTATTATTCATTGTATATTGACTCTTTTTTATTTCCTCTAATTCCTTATTGAACATTTCTTCCATCTTCTCAATCCTTTTCTCCAGTTTATTTATCTGTAACTCCATTTTGCTTTCCAGATTTTGAATCATTTTCACAATTAAAATTCGAAATTCTTTATCGGGAAGTTCCCTATATCTTCCTCTTTTGTTTGTGTTGGTGGGCATTTATCCTGCTCCTTTCCTTGTTGGGTATTTCTCTGCCTGTTCATCTTGCTTATATTGCTGTGTTCGGGGTGGCCTTTCTGTCTTTTGGCAGTTTGTGGAGTTCTCTTTATTATGTAGTTACCTCGTTGTGTGTGGGGTTGGATGAGTGACTTGTCAAGGTTTCCTGGTTAGGGAAGCTTGAGTAGATGTTCTGGTGGGTGGAGCTGGATTTCTTCTCTCTGGAGTGCAATGAAGTGTCCAGTAATGAGTTTGAGATGTCAGTGGGTTTGGGGTGGCTTTGGGAAGCCTGTATATTGAAGCTCAGTGCTATTCTCCTGTGTTGCTGGATAGTTTGTGTAGTATGTCTTTCACTGAAACTTGTTGACCCTTGGGTGGTTTCAGTGTATATATGGAGGCCTTTGATGAGTACCTATCAATTAATGTTCTCTGGAACCGGAGATTTCTGGTGTTCTCAGGATTTGGCCTTAAGCCTCTGCCTCTGGTTTTCAGTCTTATTCTTGCAGGCGGCTCAAGGCTTCTCCCTCTTCTTTTTTCTGGTCTCCTCAGTGTCTAATTCCCATCCTGACACCAGGATGCGGTGGTGGACATATTTTTTTTTTCCCCCGGCTCTCCTATTCAGCCCTGCTATAGGGAGGGAGGAAGAGCTAACAAATATCCCTGGCATCTGTGGGGAGTGCTCGCGGTGTCTCGGCTACACTGGGAATGCTCCCGCTTGAGGCATGTGTGCTTTCCCTGTTTATGCTGCTTAGGCTTTAGTTGGCTCTGCTGCAAGCTGTCGGCAGGTGGCGTTGGGTTGTACGCACTTCCCAGGTCTGAGCGGCTCAGGTTCAAGTCCTTGGGTACTCCACAAAGGGACAGACTTGGCTGGGCCTGCGTTTTGTGCCTTCCCTGGTCTTAGCAGCTCAGGTGACCAGGCATTTGGTGAGCGCGGTCACTGTGACTTATCACTTTCCTGGTCCCTGCCGCTCGGTTATCTGGGGGTACAACCGGCGCACTTTCTCAGGCAGATATCGACCGGCCCAAACCCAAGAAATCCTGGCCAGCAAGGAAGCCTGCCTGCAGCTTGGCATGGGAAGCCTCTCTGGGGCCGCGGCTGCCCCCGCCCTGGCGCTGGCTCCCCTGCCCGCCCGCCTCGGCGGGGGCTGGTGGAAGGTCTGCCCACTGCTGGCTCACTCTGCTCAGTGCCCGGTTCTGTGGGTGGGGCTGGCTTGCGGCTTTTTCACAGGCTTTTTCCAGCCCTCTCGCCCTTCAGCTGCAACCTCTGCTCTGGTATCTTAAGTTCGAGCCCTCAGTTTGCCCTGGGGCGTTCAAGCCCGGTTCTCCCTCTAAGCGCACAGCCGTTCTCCCTGTAAGCGCACAGCCGTTCTCCCTCTAAGCGCAGCTGCCGGGGCTCCCTCTAAGCGATGCTGCCGGCCCCTCCCTGCCCAGCCCCTGCCTCCTAGTGAGGGGCACGGGCGTCTGCGCCGCTTCTCTGCTGAGAGTTTCCTCTGGGCACTTAGTCTGTGAGTTTTAATTATTTATGTCTTTTGTCTCCCAGTTATGCGGCCTTCTGAGATTCCACTCGCCAGTGTTTCCAGGTGTTTGGAAACTTCTCTCTCTCTCTTTTTTTTTTTAAGCCTCCCTTCCCGGGAGGGAGCTCCGTCCCTCCTTCTTTTGTCTCTCTTTTTATCTTTTTATCTATTTCCTACCTCATTTCGAAGACTATGGGCTGCTTTTCTGAGTGCCTGATGTCCTCTGCCGGTATTCAAAAGTTTTTTTGTGGGATTTACTCAGCGTTCAAATGTTCTTTTGTTGATTTTGTTGGGGGGAAAGTGGTCGCCCCGTCCTATTCCTCTGCCATCTTCCCATGCTCCTCCAATTTTCTGAAATATTTAGAAGATTCTGTGAAGAAAATGGGCTGACATTGTCATGTGAAGTCAAATATATTTTTAGGAATAATGCAGATTTTTGTCCTTTGTGGTCACACTGGATTGAAGATATTTCTATGTTTTTATGAGATAGATGAAAAGGCTCCTTGCTGACTGCGAACAGGAATCCAAAAGGTAAATTTAAAACAGTTAATAGTAGAAGCCAGATTTTTCAGTTGCGTAAATTAATTTACTATGTAAGAAATTGCAAACTTGGATTTATAAGAATTGAAAAGTTGAAAACTTTTTTTCTGGAATCACCAGATTTTTGAAGTGAACTAGTTTAAAATTCAATTTCTCTCAATGAAAACTGTATGATTTTGAAAAAAATTAAATATCATAAGCCTGTTTCTTAAAAAAATGAAGTTAACAGTTTTTCTTACTATGAAGACTAAATTTTATACATTAAATGTGATTTTATAAGTGCACAGAGTACATGCACTTATACATATACATATGGAGATATAAAGCATCAGTGTAAGCATGGAGATTTGTTTATCCCTAAGGCTCATGGAGAAAGCAAGAGAGTTCGAGAGAAACATCTATTTCTGCTTCATTGACTATGCCAAAGCCTTTGACTGTGTGGATCACAATAAACTGTGAAACATTCTGAAAGAGATGTGAATCCCAGACCACCTGACCTGCCTTTTGAGAAACCTGTATGCAGGTCAGGAGGCTACAGTTAGAACTGGCCATGGAACAACAGACTGGTTCCAAATAGGAAAAGGAGTACGACAATGTTGTATATTGTCACTCTGCTTATTTAACTTATATGCAGACTACATCATGAGGAACGCTGGGCTGGAAGAAGCACAAACTGGAATCAAGATTGGCAGGAGAAATATCAATAGCCTCAGATATGCAGATGATATCACTCTTATGGCAGAAAGTGAAGAGGAACTCAAAAGCCTCTTGATGAAAGTGAAAGAGGAGAGTGAAAAGGTTGGCTTGAAGTTCAACATTCAGAAAACAAAGATCATGACATCTGGTCCCATCACTTCATGGGAAATAGATGGGGAAACAGTGTCAGACTATTTTTTTGGGCTCCAACATCACTGTGGATGGTGATTGCAGCCATGAAATTAAAAGACGCTTACTTCTTGGAAGGAAAGTTATGACCAACCTTGATAGCATATTAAAAAGCAGAGACATTAGTTTGCCAACAAAGGTCCGTCTAGTCAAGGCTATGTTTTTTCCCATGGTCATGTATGGATGTGAGAGTTGGACTGTGAAGAAAGTTGATCGCCAAAGAATCGATGCTTTTGAACTGTGGTGTTGGAGATGACTCTTGAGAGTCCCTTGGACTGCAAGGAGATCCAACCAGTCCATCCTAAAGGAGATCAATCCTGGGTGTTCATTGGAAGGACTGATGCTCCACACTGTTCTCCATAGTGGCTGTACTAGTTTACATTCCAACAGTGAAAGAGGGTTCCCTTTTTCCACACCCTCTCCAGCATTTATTGCTTGTAGACTTTTGGATAGCAGCCACTCTTACTGGCGTGAAATGATACCTGATTGTGGTTTTAATTTGCATTTCTCTGATTATGAGTGATGTTGAGCATCTTTTCATGTGTTTGTCAGCCATCTTTATGTCTTCTTTGGAGAAACGTCTGTTTAGTTCTTTAGCTCATTTTTTGATTGGGTCGTTTATTTTTCTGGAATTGAGCTGCAGGAGCTGCTTGTATATTTTGGAGATTAATCCTTTATCAGTTGCTTCATTTGCTATTATTTTCTCCCATTCTGAAGGCTGTCTTTTCACCTTACTTATAGTTTCCTTTGCTGTGCAGAAGCTTTTGATTTTAATTAGGTCCCATTTGTTTATTTTTGCTTTTATTTCCAATATTCTGGGAGGTGTGTCATGGAGGATCCTGCTGTGATTCATGTCGGAGAGTGTTTTGCCTATGTTCTCCTCTAGGAGTTTTATAGTTTCTGGTCTTCCATTTAGCTCTTTAATCCATTTTGAGTTTATTTTTGTGTATGGTGTTAGGGAGTGTTCTAGTTTCATTCTTTTAAAAGTGGCTGACTGGTTTTCCCAGCACCACTTGTTAAAGAGATTGTCTTTTCTCCATTGAATATTCTTGCTTCCTTTGTGAAAGATAAGGTGTCCATAGGTGCATGGATTTATCTCTGGGCTTTCTATTTTGTTCCATTGATCTATATTTGTACAATATTGTCTTGATAACTGTGGCTTTGTAGTAGAGCCTGAAGTCCAGCTGGTTGATTCCCCCAGTTCCATTCTTCTTTCTCAAGACTGCTTTGGCTATGCGAGGCTTTTTGTATTTCCATACAAATTGTGAAATTATTTGTTCTAGCTCTGTGAAAAACATCGTTGGTAGCTTAATAGGGATTGCACTGAACTTATAAATTACTTTAGGTAATATATTCATTTTTGCAATATTTATTCCTTAAAAATATTGGAAAAATATTTTATGCTTTAAAAAAATTATTTATTTAAAAAATATTTTATTCCTTAAAAAAATTTTAAAGAATAAAATATTCCTTAAAAATAAATTATTCCTTAAAAATAAATTATTCCTTATAAATATTCCTTAAAAAACTGGAAATAGAACTGCCATACGACCCAGCAATCCCACTCCTCGGCATACACACAAAGGAAACCAGAATTTAAAGAGACACATGTACCCCAATGTTCATCCCAGAACTGTTTATAATAGCCAGGACATGGAAGCAACCTAGATGTCCATCTGCAGACGAATGGATAAGAAAGCTGTGGTACATTTACACAATGGAATACTACTCAGTGATTAAAAAGAATACATTTGAATTAGTTCTAATGAGGTGGACGAAACTGGAGCCTATTATACAAAGTGGAGTAAGCCAAAAACAAAAACACCAATACAGTATACTAAGACATATATATGGAATATAGCAAGAGGATCACGATAACCCTGTATATGAGACAACAGCAGAGACTTGGATGTGTGGCGCAGTCTTTTGGACTCTGTGGAAGAGAGTGAGGGTGGGATAATTTGGGAGAATGGATTGAAACATTTATATTATCATATGTGAAACGAATCTGATGTGGTAGGGGGCTCCCCACCTCAACACTCTGTGGATTTAAGAGGCCGTTTCTTCCAAAGTGTATAAATTAGCCTGGGATAGAACCTGCACGCTGAATTTACTAATTAAGAAATGAGAAACCAGAACTATAAAGGTGGCAGAGAAATACAAGAAACTCTTCTTAAGTAATTTTTTTAAGTAATTTATTTTTTATTGGAGGCAAATTATTTTACAATATTATATTGCTTGGTTTTGCCATATATTGACATGAATTCACCCCGGGTTTACATAAGTTCCCCCTCCTGAATCCCCCTCCCACCTCCCTCCTCCCTTTATCCTCCCTCTGGGTCATCCCCGAACGCCAGCCCTGAGCATCCTATAACATGCATCGACCCTGAACTAGTGATTCGTTTCACATATGACAACTTACATGTTTCAATGCCATTCTCTCAAATCATCCCACCCTCACCCTCTCCCACAGAGTCCCAAAGACTGTTCTATATCTGTGTCTCTTTTGCTATCTCGTATACAGGGTTATCGTTTGCACCTTTCTAAATTCCATATATATGCGTTAGTGTTTTTCTTTCTGGCTTACTTCACTCTATAAAATAGGCTCCAGTTTCATCCACCTCATGAGAACTGATTCAAATGTATTCTTTTTAATGGCTGAATAATACTCCACTGTGTATATGTATCAAAGCTTTCTTATCCATTCGTCTGAAGATGGACATCTAGGTTACTTCCATGTCCTGGCTATTATAAACAGTGCTGCAATGAACATTGGAGTACACGTGTCTCTTTCAATTCTGGTTTCCTCGGTGTGTATGCCCAGGAGTGCGATTGCTGGATCATATGGCAGTTCTATTTCCAGTTTTTTGAGGAATCTCCACACTGTTCTCCATAGTGGCTGTACTAGTTTGCATTCCCACCAACAGTGTAAGAGGGTTCCTTTCTCCCCACATCCTCTCCAGCATGTATTGCATGTGGACTTTTGGATAGCAGCCATTCTGACTGGTGTGAAATGGTATCTCATTGTGGTTTTGGTTTGCATTTCTCTGATTATGAGGGATGTTGAGCATTTTTTCATGTGTTTATTAGCCATCTTTTTGTCTTCTTTGGAGAAATGTCTGTTTAGTTCTTTGGCCCATTTTTTGATTAGGTCACTTATTTTTCTGGAATTGAACTGCAGGAGCTGCTAGTATATTTTGGAGATTAATCCTTTATCAGTTGCTTCATTTGCTATTATTTTCTCCCATTCTGAAGGCTGTCTTTTCACCTTGTTTATAGTTTCCTTTGCTGTGCAGAAGCTTTTGATTTTAATTAGGTTCCATTTGTTTATTTTTGTTTTTATTTCCGATATTCTGCGAGGTGTGTCATGGAGGATCCTGCTGTGAATTATGTCGGAGAGTGTTTTGCCTATGTTCTCCTCTAGGAGTTTTATAGTTTCTGGTCTTACATTTAGCTCTTTAATCCATTTTGAGTTTATTTTTGTGTATGGTGTTAGGAAGTGTTCTAGTTTCATTCTTTTACAAGTGGTTGACCAGTTTTCCCAGCACCACTTGTTGACTAGATTGTCTTTTCTCCATTTTATATTCTTGCCTCATTTGTCAAAGATAAGGTGTCCATAGGTGCGTGGATGTATCTCTGGGTTTTCTATTTTGTTCCATTGATCTATATTTCTGTCTTTATGCCAGTACCATACTGTCTTGATGACTGTGGCTTTGTAGTAGAGCCTGAAGTCTGGCAGATTAATTCCCCCAGTTCCATTTTTCCTCCTCAAGATTGCTTTGGCTATTCGAGGTTTTTTGTATTTCCATACAAATTGTGAGATTATTTGTTCTAGTTCTGTGAAAAATATCGTTGGTAGCTTGATAGGGATTGCATTGAATGTATAAATTACTTTGGGTAGTATACTCATTTTCACAATATTTATTTTTCCAATCCATGAACATGGTATATTTCTCCATCTATTAGTGTCCTCTTTGATTACTTTCACTAGTGTTTTATAGTTTTCTATGTACAAGTCTTTTGTTTCCTTAGGTAGATATATTTCTAAGTATTTAATTCTTTTCGTTGCAACAGTGAATGGAATAGTTTCCTTAATTTCTTTCTATTTTCTCATTATTAGTGTATAGGAATGCAAGGGATTTCTGTGTGTTGATTTTATATCCTGCAACTTTACTGTATTCACTGATTAGCTCTAGTAGTTTTCTGGTAGAGACTTTAGGGTTTTCTGTGTAGAGGATGATGTCATCAGCGAACAGTGAAAGTTTTACTTCTTCTTTTCCAATTTGGATTCCTTTTATGTCTTTTTCTGCTCTGATTGCTGTGGCCAAAACTTCCAGAACTATGTTGTAGAGTAGTGGTGAGAGTGGGCACCCTTGTCTTGTTCCTGACTTGAGGGGAAATGCTTTCAGTTTTTCACCATTGAGGATAATGTTTGCTGTGGGTTTGTCATATATAGCTTTTATTATGTTGAGGTATGTCCCTTCTATTCCCACTTTCTGGAGGGTTTTTATCATAAATGGGTGTTGAATTTTGTCAAAGGCTTTCTCTGCATCTATTGAGATAATCATATGATTTTTATTTTTCAGCTTGTTAATGTGGTATATTACGTTGATTGATTTGCGGATATTGAAGAATCCTTGCATTCCTGGGATAAAGCCCACTTGGTCATGGTGTATGATCTTCTTAATGTGTTGTTGAATTCTGATTGCTAGAATTTTGTTCAGGATTTTTGCATCTATGTTCATCAGTGATATTGGCCTGTAGTTTTCTTTTTTTGTGGGATCTTTACCAGGTTTTAGGATTAGGGTGATAGTGGCCTCATAGAATGAGTTTGGAAGTTTTCCTTCCTCAGCAATTTTCTGAAAGAGTTTGAATAGAAAAGGTGTTATTTCTTCTCTAAATTTTTGGTAGAATTCGGCTGTGAAGCCGTCTGGACCTGGGCTTTTGTTTGCTGGAAGATTGCTGATTACAGCCTCTAGTTCCGTGCTTGTGATGGGTCTATTCAGATTTTCTATTTCTTCCTGGTTCAGTTTTGGAAAGTTGTACTTTTCTAGGAATTTGTCCATTTCTTCCAGGTTATTCATTTTATTGCCATATAATTGCTGATAGTATTCTCTAATAATCCTTTGTATTTCTGTGTTGTCAGTTGTGATCTCTCCATTTTCATTTCTAATTTTATTGATTTGGTTCTTTTCCCTTTGTTTCTTGATAAGTCTGGCGAGTGGTTTGTCAATTTTATTTACCTTCTCAAAGAACCAGCTTTTGGCTTTGTTGATTTTTGCTATGGTCTCTTTTGTTTCTTTTGCATTTACCTCTGCCCTAATTTTTACGATATCTTTCCTTCTACTGACCCTGGGGTTCTTCATTTCTTCCTTTTCTAATTGCTTTAGATGTAGAGTTAGGTTATTTAGTTGACTTTTTTCTTGTTTCTTGAGGTGTGCCTGTATTGCTATGAACTTCCCCCTTAGCACTGCTTTTACAGTGTCCCAGAGGTTTTGGGTTGTTGTGTTTTCATTTTCATTCATTTCTATGTATATTTTGATTTCTCTGTTGATTTCTTCTATGATTTGTTCCTTATTTAGCAGCGTGTTGTTCAGCCTCCATATGTTAGCATTTTTAATAATTTTTCTCCCATAATTCAGATCTAATCTTACTGCATTGTGGTTAGAAAAGATGCTTGGAATGATTTCAATTTTTTTGCATTTACCAAGGCTAGATTTATGGCCCAGGATGTGATCTATCCTGGAAAAGCTTCCGTGTGCGCTTTAGAAAAAGGCGAAATTCATTGATTTGGGGTGAAATGTCCTATAGAGATCTATTAGGTCTAACTGGTGTATTGTATCACTTAAAGTTTGTGTTTCCTTGTTAATTTTCTGTTTAGTTGATCTATCCATAGATGTAATTGGGGTATTAAAATCTCCCACTATTATTGCATTGTTTTTAATTTCCCCTTTCATACTTGTTAGTAATTGTCTTACATATTGCGGTGCTCCTATGTTGGGTGTATAAATATTTATAATTGTTATATCTTCATCTTGGATTGATCCTTTGATCATTATGTAGTTTCCTTCTTTTTCTCTTTTCACAGCCTTTGTTTTAAGGTCTATTTTATCTGATATGAGTATTGCCACTCCTGCTTTCTTTTGGTCTGTACTTGAATGGAATAGCTTTCTCCAGCCCTTCACTTTCAGTCCGTATGTGTCGCTCGTTTTGAGGTGGGTCTCTTGCAGACAACATATATGCAGGTCTTGTTTTTGTATCCATTCAGCCAGTCTTTGTCTTTTGGTTGGGGCATTCAACCCATTTATGTTTAAGGTGATTATTGATAAGTATGATATCGTAGCCATTTTATTTATTGTTTTGGGTTCAAGTTTATACACACTTTCTGTGTTTCCTGTCTAGAAAAGATCCTTTAGCATTTGTTGGAGAGCTGTTTTGGTAATGCTGAATTCTCTCAGCTTTTGCTTGTCTGTAAAGCTTTTGATTTCTCCTTCATATTTGAATGAGACCCTTACTGGGTACAGTAATCTGGGCTGTAGGTTATTTTCTTTCATAACTTCAAGTATGTCTTGCCATTCCCTCCTGGCCTGAAGAGTTTCTGTTGAAAGATCGGCTGTTATCCTTATGGGAATCCACTTGTGTGTTATTTGCTGTTTTTCCCTCGCTGCTTTTAATAGTTGTTCTTTGTGTTTGATCTTTGTTAATTTGATTAAGATGTGTCTTGGAGTATTTTGCCTTGGGTTTATCCTGTTGGGGACTCTCTGGGTTTCTTGAACTTGGGTGATTATTTCTTTCCCTATTTTAGGGAAGTTTTCAACTATTATCTCCTCAAGTATTCTCTCATGGTCTTTCTTTTTGTCTTCTTCTTCTGGGACTCCTATGATTCGAATGTTGGAGCGTTTAACATTGTCCCAGAGGTCTCTAATATTGTCCTCATTTCTTTTAATTCGTTTTTCTTTTTTCCTCTCTGTTTCATTTATTTCTACAATTCTATCTTCTAGCTCACTTATCCTGTCTTCTGCCTCTGTTATTCTACTGTTTGTTCCCTCCAGAATGTTTCTGATCTCATCTATTGCATTATTCATTGTATATTGACTCCGTTTTATTTTCTCTAAGTCCTTATTAAACCTTTCTTCCATCTTCTCAATCCTTTTCTCCAGGTTATTTATCTGTAACTCCATTTTGCTTTCAAGATTTTGAATCATTTTCACCACCAAAATTTGAAATTCTTTATCTGGTAGATTCCCTATACCTTCCTCTTTTGTTTGTGTTGGTGGGCATTTATCTTGTTCCTTTACTTGCTGGGTATTTCTCTGCCTCTTCATCTTGCTTATATTGCTTTGCTTGGGGTGGCCTTTCCCTCTTCTGGCCGTTTGTGGAGTTCTCTTTACTATGTAGTTTCCTCGCTGTGTGTGGTGTTGGACAGGTGACTTGTCAAGGTTCCCTGGCTATGGAAGCTTGTGTCGGTGTTCTGGTGGGTGGAGCTGGATTTCTTCTCTCTGGAGTGCAATGAAGTGTCCAGTAATGAGTTATGAGATGTCAGTGGGTTTGGAGTGACTTTGGGCAGCCTGTATATTGAAGCTTAGGGCTAGTTTCCTGTGTTAGTGGAGAATTTGCGTGGTATGTCTTGCTCTGGAACTTGTTGACCCTTGGGTGGTGCTTGGTTTTAGTGCAGGTATGGAGACGTTTGATGAGCTCCTATCGATTAATGTTCCCTGGAGTCAGCAGTTCTCTGGTGTTCTCAGGATTCGGGCTTAAGCCTCTTGCCTCTGGTTTTTGGTCTTATTCTTAGAGTAGCCTCTAGACGTCTCTATCTGTCGTTTCCAAGGTGGTTCCCTCTGTTTTAGCTTCTGTTTGCTGGTCTCTTCAGTGTCTAATTTCCGCCCTGATACTAGGGGGTGGGTGGACACTTTTTAAGGCTCAGTTGTTCAGTCCTGTTCTGGGAAGGGAGGAGCGCTGCAGACGAATGTCTCTGGCGTCTGTGGGGAGTGCTTGCAGCGTCTCGGTCACACTGGGTTTGCCCCTGCTCATAGCGCATGTGTTGTCCCAGTCTACACTGCATAGGCTCTAGGTTGCTCTGCCGGGAACTGTCCGAGGCTGGCGCCAGGTTGTATGCACTTCCCAGGTCTGAGCGATTCAAGTTCAGGTTCTCAGGTACTCCACAAAGGTGCAGACTTGGTTGAGCCTGCGTTTTGTGCCTTCCCTAGTCTGAGCAGCTCAGGGGACCAGGTGTTTGGTGAGCGCGGTCTCTGAGACTTATCGCCTCCCCAGTCCCCGCCACTCAGTTTTCTGGGTGTACAACCGGCGCACCTTCTCAGGGGGATATCGACCTGCCTGAGCCCAAGAAGTCCTGATTAGCAACAAGCCTGCCTGCGGTTTGGTATCGGATGCCTTTCTGGGGCCGCGGTTGACCCCTCCGGCTCTGGCTGACCTCTCTGCCTTTCTCCGTGGGGGATGGGGGATGGGCCGACCACAGCCGGCTCGCTCTGCTCAGTCCTTTGTTCTGTGAGCGGGGCTGGCCGAGTCTTAGGTTAGAGCTTTCCGCCTTTTCGTGGGGAAGCTATCCCAGTCTGCTTTGCTCTCCCGAGTTCTCTCGAATTGTTTTCACTGCATTCAAGCCCAGTCCTCTCTCTAAGCAGTTCAGCCGGCTCCTCCCTGCCCAGCCCCCACTTGCTAATGGTATATGCAGGCGTCTGCCCTACTTCTCCGCTGGGAGTTATCATTTGGTGGGTAATCTGTGGGTTTTAAAAAAATCTTAAAAAAAAAAAAAGAGGGTTATGTGGCCCTCTGAGATTCCAAGGCTCGCCACAGATTCGCCAGTGAGCGTGTTTCCTGGTGTTTGGAAACTTCTCTCTTTTTAAAGCCTCCCTTCCCAGGATGGAGCTCCGTCCTTACTTCTTTTGTCTCTCTTTTTATCTTTTATGTTTTTTCCTACCTCCTTTCGAAGACAATGGGCTGCTTTTCTGGGTGTCTGACGTCCTCTGCCAGTATTCAGAAGTTGTTTTGTGGACTTTACCCCGCGTTCAAATGTTCTTTTGATGAATTTGTAGGGGAGAGAGTGGTCTCGCTGTCCTATTCCTCCGTCATCTTGTTCGCCTCCCTTAAGTAATTTTTAAAAACTTTGAACAGAGTTACAGATTTTGCCATTTGTTATAAACTGGTATATGTAATTTAACCAGAACCATGAGAAAGTTGGTATTGTGTGAATTCTGAGGCACTTTCGACATGTTGTAGGAGTGATGTGGACTTTCTTGAGTTTTACACATTCATAAGTGAATGGTCTGTATCTCGTACCTTCATTGGTTTTCTGTGAGCTGTAGTTTCTGGGAAATGAGCAGGTCTCATATCTGTAACTCTTGTAGCCCAGTCATTCGTGTGCCTCCTTCATGAGGATTCAGTGTGGCTGTGGTGCTGTTATCCCTCTGATAGGAACTCTAACTCTAGGGAAAAAAAAAAAAAAGAAATTATTTCAGCTGTTATTTTCTCCATGTCTATAAAGAATAGAAAAAAGAACAATAAACCATCTAAACTCAGATCTACATAATAATGTGGAATTTAAATTCACTGACATGGAAATAGGAGAACAACAATCAGGATAAAGGTAGTTCAAAGATACACTTCTAGAATACAAAATAGAGTAACATCTTTTAAAATACACTTTGCACTTACGACAAACTAAAGTATCAACATTTTATTTGGCAGTAAATGGAACAGATTAGATAGTGATGATAGCAGTTAACATGTACAATTATTTTTAATGTTTTATTTACACATTTATTTTTCCATTGGTAATAATAATACAATATGTGCAATATGGAAAAACAAGCCTATATGTTACCCCCGCCCTGGGTTCTAATTATCTTTCCAGGGGCAACCACTGTTGTCAGTCCTTGTTCATGCTTTCAAAGATAGTCTCAAAGAATTTTCAGGTATGTATAAGCATATATGCATATACAGTTATCCACATATGCATGTTTAGACAGGCAAAATATAGCCCACTGTACATAGCATTCTGCATATTTATATATATTTAATTTGCAATATATCATGACATTTTCATATATGTAAATATGCAGCTTCTGTATTCTCTTTCATAGCTACATATGTCAGCATATATATGTATACTTGTGTATAATTGTACTATAGCTATTGTCAGCCTTATAATAATAAAGATTAAATAATACAAAAAAAAAAAAAAAAAAGGATGGACTGATGTTAAAGCTGAAACTCCAATACTTTGGCCACCTCATCCGAAGAGTTGACTCACTGAAAAAGACTCTCATGCTGGGAGGGATTGGGGGCAGGAGGAGAAGGGGATGACAGGATGAGATGGCTGGATGGCATCACCGACTCAATGGAGGTGAGTTTGAGTGAACTCCGGGAGTTGGTGATGGGCAGGGAGGCCTGGCGAGCTGTGATTCATGGGGTCGCAAAGAGTCGGACACAACTGAATGACTGAACGAACTGAACTGAAGACCTGCTAAAACATTCCCCACTGATGAAATATTGAGTGTGTTTTATACAATCATAACGCCCATGCTCAACCCATTAATCTACAATCTAAGAAATTCTGAGTTGACTAATGCTCTGAAGATGCGAGGAATTCCCCAGGTCGGTAGGTGCCCAGTATGCTACTGGAGCTCAGTGGAGAAATAACTATAGAAGGAATAAAGGGATGGAGCAAAAGCAAAACCAATACCCAGCTGTGGATGTGACCAGTGATAGAAGCAAGGTCCGATGCTGTAAAGAGCAATATTGCATAGGAACCTGGAATATTAGGTCCATGAATCAAGGCAAATTGGAAGTGGTCAAACAGGAGATGGCAAGAGTGAACGTTGACATTCTAGGAATCAGTGAATTAAAATGGACTGGAATGGGTGAATTTAACTCAGATGACCATTATATCTATTACTGTGGGCAGGAATCCCTTAGAAGAAATGGAGTAGCCATCATGGTCAACAAAAGTGTCCGAAATGCAGTACTTGGATGCAATCTTAAAAATGACAGGATGATTTCTGTTCGTTTCCAAGGCAAACCATTAAATATTACAGTAATCCAGGCCTATGCCCCAACCAGTAATGCTGAAGAAGCCGAAGTTAATCGCTTCTATGAAGACCTACAAGACCTTTTAGAACTAACACCCAAAAAAGATGTCCTTTTCATTATAGGGGACTGGAATGCAAAAATAGGAAGTCAAGAAACACCTGGAGTAACAGGCAAATTTGGCCTTGGAGCACGGAATGAAGCAGGGCAAAGGCTAATAGAGTTTTGTCAAGAGAATTCACTGGTCATAGCAAACACACTCTTCCAACAACACAAGAGAAGACTCTACACATGGACATCACCAGATGGTCAACACCGAAATCAGATTGATTATATTCTTTGCAACCAAAGATGGAGAAGCTGTATACAGTTAGTGAAAACAAGACCAGGAGCTGACTGTGGCTCAGATCATGAGCTCCTTATTGCGAAATTCAGACTTAAATTGGAGAAAGTAGGGAAAACCACTAGACCATTCAGATATGACCTCAATCAAATCCCTTATGATTATACAGTGGAAGTGAGAAATGGATTTAAGGAACTAGATCTGATTGATAGAGTGCCTGATGAACTCTAGACGGAGGTTCGTGACATTGTACAGGAGACAGGGACCAAGACCATCCCCATGGAAAAGAAATGCAAAAGAGCGAAACGGCTGTGTAAGGAGGCCTTACAAATAGCTGTGAAATGAAGAGAAGCGAAAAGCAAAGGAGAAAAGGAAAGATATAAGCATCTGAATGCAGAGTTCCAAAGAATAGCAAGGAGAGATAAGAAAGACTTCCTCAGTGATCAATGCAAAGAAATAGAGGAAAACAACAGAATAGGAAAAACAAGAGACCTCTTCAAGAAAATTAGAGATTCCAAGGGAACATTTCATGCAAAGATGGGCTCGATAAAGGACAGAAATGGTATGGACCTAACAGAAGCAGGAGATATTAAGAAGAGGTGGCAGGAATACACAGAAGAACTGTACAAAAAAGATCTTCGCGACCAAGATAGTCACGATGATGTGATCACTCACCTAGAGCCAGACATCTTGGAATGTGAAGTCAAGTGGGCCTTAGAAAGCATCACTACGAACAAAGCTAGTGGAGGTGATGGAATTCCAGTTGAGCTATTTCAAGTCTTGAAAGATGATGCTGTGAAAGTGCTGCACTCAATATGCCAGCAGATTTGGAAAACTCAGCAGTGGCCACAGGACTGGAAGAGGTCAGTCTTCATTCCAATCCCAAAGAAAGGCAATGCCAAAGAATGCTCAAACTACCACACAATTGCACTCATCTCACACGCAAGTAAAGTCATGCTCAAAATTCTCCAAGCCAGGCTTCAGCAGTATGTAAACCGTGAACTCCCAGATGTTCAAGCAGGTTTTAGAAAAGGCAGAGGCACCAGAGATCAAATTGCCAACATCCGCTGGATCATGGAGAAAGCAAGAGAGTTTCAGAAAAACATCTATTTCTGCTTTATTGACTATGCCAAAGCCTTTGACTGTGTGAATCACAATAAACTGTGGAACATTCTGAAAGAGATGGGAATCCCAGACCACCTGACCTGCCTCTTGAGAAACCTGTATGCAGGTCAGGAAGCAACTGTTAGAACTGGACATGGAACAACAGACTGGTTCCAAATAGGAAAAGGTGTACGTCGAGGTTGTATATTGTCACCTTGCTTATTTAACTTATATGCAGAGTACATCATGAGGAATGCTGGGCTGGAAGAAGCACAAGCTGGAATCAAGATTGCCGGGAGAAATATCAATAACCTCAGATATGCAGATGACACTACCCTTATGGCAGAAAGTGAAGAGGAACTCAAAAGCCTCTTGAGGAAAGTGAAAGAGGAGAGTGAAAATGTTGGCTTGAAGCTCAACATTCAGAAAACAAAGATCATGGCATCTGGTCCCATCACTTCATGGGAAATAGATGGAAAAACAGTGGAAACAGTGTCAGACTTTATTTTTTTGGGCTCCAAAATCACTGCAGATGCTGATTGCAGCCATGAAATTAAAAGACGCTTGCTCCTTGGAAGGAAAGTTATGACCAACCTTGATAGTATATTAAAAAGCAGAGACATTACTTTGCCAACCGTCTAGTCAAGGCAATGGTTTTTCCCGTGGTCATGTATGGATGTGAGAGTTGGACTGTGAAGAAGGCTGATCGCCGAAGAATCGATGCTTTTGAACTGTGGTGCTGGAGAAGACTCTTGATAGTCCCTTATACTGCAAGGAGATCCAACCAGTCCAGTCTAGAAGAGATCAATCCTGGATGTTCATTGGAGGGACTGATGCTAAAGCTGAAACTGCAATACTTTGGCCACCTCATGCGACGAGTTGACTCACTGGAAAAGACTCTGATGCTGGGAAAGGTTGGGGTCGGGAGGAGAAGGGGACGACAGAGAATGAGATGACTGGAGGGCATCACCGACTCTGTGGACATGAGTTTGAGTGTACTCTGGGTGTTGGTGATGGATAGGGAGGCCTGGCGTGCTGTGATTCATGGGGTCGCAGAGAGTCGGACATGACTGAGCGACTGAACTGAACTGATGAAGATGCTCTGGAGAAGAAATATTGTATCTCATATTAATTAAATGCATCTCCATCATGAAGGGAGTCATTTGACATCAGTTTTCATTTCTTTGAATGCAGAAACTATTGTGAATTTGACTCTGATTCCTCTTTCTTCTAGAAAATTTTTATAACTATCGTTAAATAATATAATCATACAACTGTGCTATTCGTAACATTTTGCTCTATAATGCAATGTAAGGTCCATAATTCTTATCAACATACCTAGAAAATTGTAATGCTTACACAGCAAGGCATTAATAATAAATAAATATTTTTTCAAGAAGGGGAACACATGTACACCCAGGTGGATTCATGTCAATGTATGGCAAAACCAACGATATAATATTGTAAAGTAATTAGCCTCCAATAAAAAATTAAAAATAAATAAATAAATGATTTAATGAGGAAAGTATTATACATAAAAATTTTTACTTTAATGCTTTTACTATTTATAAGAAAATGTAGTAAAATAGATAATAATAAAAGTATAAAAGACATCCAAACTATATGGGATGCTGTGTTGAATAAATTTCCTACTTTCCTTCAGCATTTTCTAGGCCTCATATTCAGAGACTGGCCCAAATTTGTTTCTTCGTTTTCATCTGGGAATAATCTGTGTAAATGCAAATATATATGCCATATGTATGTTTGTTCTTTTTTATGTATGTAGCACTTGCTTTTAGTGTGCAACATCTTAAAAAAATCTCCATATCAATCCATATATGTCTTTTAATTTTTCTCATCCTGCACAATACTCCTAATAAACATAAAGTTAGTATGTTGTTTCCTCTTCATGTGGTTCATAAATTTTTTTATGGTAAATATTTTTCCAACAAATATATATTTTTGAATTGTGCAGATATTATTGAGGGCTTGGGCTCAGTCTCTTTTCAGGGAATTAGAATTCAACAAGCTACAGAGATTGGAGCACGGGAAGATGGTGGAGGAATAGGATGGGGCGACCACTTTCTCCCCCACTAAATCAACAAAAGAACATTTGAACGCTGAGTAAATCCCACAAAAGAACTTCTGAATAGCGGCAGAGGACATCAGGCACTCAGAAAAGCAGCCCATGTTGAAAAGAGGTAGGAAATAGATAAAAAGATAAAAAGAGAGACAAAAGAGGGAGGGACGGAGCTCTGTCCTGGGAAGGGAGGCTTAAAAAAAAAAAGAGAAGTTTCCAAACACCTGGAAACACTGGCGACTGGAATTTCCGAGGGCCGCAGCACAACTGGGAGACAAAAGACATAAATAATTAAAACTCACAGACTAAGTGCCCAGAGGAAACTCTCAGCAGAGAAGCAGCGCAGATGCCCGCACCCCTCACTAGCAGGCGGGGGCTGGGCAGGGAGGCGTCCGCAGCGGCACTTAGAGGGAGAACGAGGTTTGAATGCCCCAGGGCAAACTGAGGGCTCGAACTTAAGATACCAAAGCAGAAGTTACAGCTAAAAGGCGAAAAGGCTAGGAAAAGCCTGCAAAAAGCCCCAAACCAGGACTCTGCCAGCCTCGCCCACAGAACAGGCCACTGAGCAGAGCGAGATGGCAGTGGGCAGCCCATTCGCCAGCCCCCACCGACGCGGGCAGAGAGGGCAGCCAGCGTCGGGGCGGGGGCAGCCGCGCCCCCAGAGAGGCTTCCCGTGCCAAGCTGCAGGCAGGCTTCCTTACTGGCCAGGACTTCTTGGGTTCGGGCTGGTCGATATCCGCCTGAGAAAGTGCGCCGGTTGTACTCCCAGAAAACCGAGCAGCAGGGACTGGGAAGGCGTTTAATCGCAGCTACCACGCTCGCCAAATGCCTGGTCACCTGAGCTGCTAGAACCGGGGAAGGCACAAAACGCAGGCCCAGCCAAGTCTGCACCTTTGTAGAGTACCCGATGACCTGAACCTGAGCCGCTCAGACCTGGGAAGTGCATGCAACCCAGCGCCAGCCATGGACAGCTCCCAAAAGAGCAACCTAGAGCCTAAGCAGCATAAACAGGGAAAGCACACACGCCTTGAGTGGGAGCATTCCCAGTGTAGCCGAGACACTGCGAGCACTCCCCACAGACGCCAGGGATATTTGTTAGCTCTTCCTCCCTTCCCATAGCAAGACTGAATAGGTGAGCCAGGGGAAAAAAAAAAAAAAAGTGTCCACCACCACATCCTGGTGTCAGGACGGGAATTAGACACTGAGGAGACCAGAAAACAGAAGAGCTTTTTCAACAGAAGGAACTGCCTTGGAAGTAACAGAGGGAGAAGCCTTGAGCATACTGCAAGAATAAGACTGAAAACCAGAGGGAGAGGCTTAAGGCCAAATCCTGAGAACACCAGAGATCTCCTGTTGCAGAGAACATTCATTGATAGGTACTCATCAAAGGCCTCCATACATACACTGAAACCAGGCACCACCCAAGGGTCAACAAGTTTCAGTGAAAGACATACTACGGAAACTATCCAGCAAAACAGGAGAATAGCACTGAGCTTCAATATACAGGCTGCCCAAAGCCACTCCAAACCCACTGACATCTCAACTCATTACTGGACACTTTTTTTGCACTCCAGAGAGAAGAAATCCAGCTCCACCCACCAGAACATAGACACAAGCTTCCCTAACCAGGGAACCTTGACAAGTCACCCATCCAACCCCACACACAACGAGGTAACTACATAATAAAGAGAACTCCACAAACTGCCAAAAGACAGAAAGGCCACCCCGAACACAGCAACATAAGCAAGATGAACAGGCAGAGAAATACCCAGCAAGTAAAGGAACAGGATAAATGCCCATCAACACAAACAAAAGAGGAAGATATAGGGGAACCTACCCGATAAAGAATTTCGAGTTTTAATTGTGAAAATGATTCAAAATCTGGAAAGCAAAATGGAGTTACAGATAAATAAACTGGAGAAAAGGATTGAGAAGATGCAAGAAATGTTTAATAAGGAATTAGAGAAAATAAAAAAGAGTCAATATACAATGAATAATGCAATAGATGAGATCAGAAACACTCTGGAGGGAACAAACAGTAGAATAATGAAGGCAGAAGACAGGATAAGCGAGCTAGAAGATAGAATTGTAGAAATAAACGAAACAAAGATGGAAAAAGAAAAAAGAATTAAAAGAAATGAGGACAATATTAGAGACATATGGGACAATATTAAACGCCCCAACATTCGAATCCTAGGAGTCCCAAAAGAAGAAGACAAAAAGAAAGACCATGAGAGGATACTTGAGGAGATAATATTTGAAAATTTCCCTAAAATGGGGAAGGAAATAATCACCGAAGTCCAAGAAACACAGAGAGTCCCCAACAGGATAAACCCAAGGCAAAATACCCCAAGGCACATATTAATCAAATTAACAAAGATCAAACACAAAGAACAAATATTAAAAGCAGCAAGGGAAAAAGAACAAATAACACACAAGGAGATCCCCATAAGGAAAACAGCTGATTTTTCAGCAGAAACTCTTCAGGCCAGGAAGGAATGGCAGTTCAGTTCAGTTCAGTCGCGCAGTCGTGTCCGACTCTCCGCGACCCCATGAATCACAGCACGCCAGGCCTCCCTGTCCATCACCAACTCCCGGAGTACACTCAAACTCATGTCCACAGAGTCGGTGATGCCATCCAGCCATCTCATTCTCCGTCGTCCCCTTCTCCTCCCGCCCCCAACCTTTCCCAGCATCAGAGTCTTTTCCAGTGAGTCAGCTCGTCTCATGAGGTGGCCAAAGTATTGGAGTTTCAGCTTTAGCATCAGTCCCTCCAATGAACATCCAGGATTGATCTCCTCTAGAATGGACTGGTTGGATCTCCTTGCAGTATAAGGGACTCTCAAGAGTCTTCTCCAACACCACAGTTCAAAAGCATCGATTCTTCGGCGATCAGCTTTCTTCACAGTCCAACTCTCACATCCATACATGACCACGGGAAAAACCATTGCCTTGACTAGACGGACCTTGGTCGGCAAAGTAATGTCTCTGCTTTTTAATATACTATCAAGGTTGGTCATAACTTTCCTTCCAAGGAGCAAGCGTCTTTTAATTTCATGGCTGCAATCAGCATCTGCAGTGATTTTGGAGCCCAAAAAAACAAAGTCTGACACTGTTTCCACTGTTTTTCCATCTATTTCCCATGAAGTGATGGGACCAGATGCCATGATCTTTGTTTTCTGAATGTTGAGCTT
The DNA here is from genome assembly GCF_049115385.1 of Moschus berezovskii. NCBI lineage: Eukaryota > Metazoa > Chordata > Mammalia > Artiodactyla > Moschidae > Moschus > Moschus berezovskii. The sequence continues at coordinate 84,866,960 of NC_142475.1, forward strand.
CAAGCCAACCTTTTCACTCTCCTCTTTCACTTTCATCAAGAGGCTTTTGAGAGGCAGGAATACACAGAAGAACTGTACAAAAAAGATCTTCACGACCAAGATAGTCACGATAATGTGATCACCGACCTAGAGCCAGACATCTTGGAATGTGAAGTCAAGTGGGCCTTAGAAAGCATCACTACGAACAAAGCTAGTGGAGGTGATGGAATTCCAGTTGAGCTATTTCAAGTCTTGAAAGATGATGCTGTGAAAGTGCTGCACTCAATATGCCAGCAGATTTGGAAAACTCAGCAGTGGCCACAGGACTGGAAAAGGTCAGTCTTCATTCCAATCCCAAAGAAAGGCAATGCCAAAGAATGCTCAAACTACCGCACAATTGCACTCATCTCACACGCTAGTAAAGTCATGCTCAAAATTCTCCAAGCCAGGCTTCAGCAGTATGTAAACCGTGAACTCCCAGATGTTCAAGCAGGTTTTAGAAAAGGCAGAGGCACCAGAGATCAAATTGCCAACATCCGCTGGATCATGGAGAAAGCAAGAGAGTTTCAGAAAAACATCTATTTCTGCTTCATTGACTATGCCAAAGCCTTTGACTGTGTGGATCACAATAAACTGTGGAACATTCTGAAAGAGATGGGAATCCCAGACCACCTGACCTGCCTCTTGAGAAACCTGTATGCAGGTCAGGAAGCAACAGTTAGAACTGGACATGGAACAACAGACTGGTTCCAAATAGGAAAAGGTGTACGTCAAGGTTGTATATTGTCACCTTGCTTATTTAACTTATATGCAGAGTACATCATGAGGAATGCTGGGCTGGAAGAAGCACAAGCTGGAATCAAGATTGCTGGGAGAAATATCAATAACCTCAGATATGCAGATGACACTACCCTTATGGCAGAAAGTGAAGAGGAACTCAAAAGGAATGGCAAGACATACTTAAAATGAGGAAAGAAAATAACCTTCAGCCCATATTACTGTACCCAGCAAGGGTCTCATTCAAATATGAAGGAGAAATCAAAAGCTTTATAGACAAGCAAAAGCTGAGAGAATTCAGCATCACCAAACCAGCTCTCCAACAAATACTAAAGGATCTTCTCTAGACAGGAAACACAGAAAGGGTATATAAACTCGAACCGAAAACAATAAAGAAAATGGCAACGTGATCACACTTACCAATAATCATCTTAAATGTAAATGGGTTGAATGCCCCAACCAAAAGACAAAGGCTGGCTGAATGGATACAAAAACAAGACCCCCATATATGTTGTCTACAAGAGACCCACCTCAAATCGAGGGGCACAAACAGACTGAAAGTGAAGGGCTGGAGAAAGCTATTCCACACAAATAGAGACCAAAAGAAAGCAGGAGTTCAGTTCAGTTCAGTTCAGTTCAGTCGCTCAGTAGTGTCCGACTCTTTGCGACCCCATGAATCACAGCACGCCAGGCCTCCCTGTCCATCACCAACTCCCGGAGTTCACTCAAACTCATGTCCACAGAGTCGGTGATGCCATCCAGCCATCTCAGTCTTGGTCGTCCCCTTCTCCTCCCGCCCCCAACCTTTCCCAGCATCAGAGTCTTTTCCAGTGAGTCAACTCGTCACATGAGTTGGCCAAAGTATTGCAGTTTCAGCTTTAGCATCAGTCCTTCCAATGAATACCCAGGATTGATCTCTTCTAGACTGGACTGGTTGGATCTCCTTGCGATAAGCAGGAGTAGCAATACTCATATCAGATAAAATAGATTTTAAAACCAAGGCTGTGAAAAGAGACAAAGAAGGAAACTACATAATGATCAAAGGATCAATCCAAGATGAAGATATAACAATTATAAATATTTATGTACCCAACATAGGAGCACCGCAATATGTAAGACAATTACTAAAAAGTATGAAAGGGGAAATTAACAATAACACAATAATAGTGGGAGACTTTAATACCCCACTTACATCTATGGATAGATTAACTAAACAGAAAATTAACAAGGAAACACAAACTTTGAATGATACAATAGACCCATTAGACCTAATAGATCTCTATAGGACATTTCACCCCAAAACAATGAATTTCACCTTTTTGTCAAGCGCACATGGAACCTCTTCCAGGATAGATCACATCCTGGGCCATAAATCTAGCCTTGACAAATTCAAAAAAATTGAAATCATTCCAAGCATCTTTTCTGACCACAATGCAGTAAGATTAGATCTCAATTACAGGTGAAAAACTATTAAAAATGCTAACATATGGAGGCTGAAAAACACGCTGCTGAATAAGGAACAAATCATAGAAGAAATCAATAGAGAAATCAAAATATGCATAGAAATGAATGAAAATGAAAACACAACAACCCAAAACCTCTGGGATACTGTAAAAGCAGTGCTAAGGGGGAAGTTCATAGCAATACAGGCACACCTCAAGAAACAAGAAAAAAGTCAACTAAATAACCTAACTCTACATCTAAAGCAATTAGAAAAGGAAGAAATGAAGAACCCCAGGGTCAGTAGAAGGAAAGAAATCGTAAAAATTAGGCAGAGGTAAATGCAAAAGAAACAAAAGAGACCATAGCAAAAATCAACAAAGCCAAAAGCTGGTTCTTTGAGAAGATAAATAAAATTTACAAACCACTAGCCAGACTTATCAAGAAACAAAGGGAGAAGTACCAAATCAATAAAATTAGAAATGAAAATGGAGAGATCACAACTGACAACACAGAAATACAAAGGATTATTAGAGAATACTATCAGCAATTATATGGCAATAAAATGAATAACCTGGAAGAAATGGACAAATTCCTAGAAAAGTACACCTTGCCAAAACTGAACCAGGAAGAAACAGAAAATCTGAACAGATCCATCACAAGCACGGAACTAGAGGAAGTAATCATAAATCTTCCAGCAAACAAAAGCCCAGGTCCAGACGGCTTCACAGCTAAATTCTACCAAAAATTTAGAGAAGACCTAACACCTATTCTACTCAAACTCTTCCAGAAATTTGCTGAGGAAGGGAAACTTCCAAACTCATTCTATGAGTCCACTATCACCCTAATCCCAAAACCTCATAAAGATCCCACAAAAAAAGAAAACTACAAGCCAATATCACTGATGAACATAGATGCAAAAATCCTGAATAAAATTCTAGCAATCAGAATCCAACAACCCATTAAGAAGGTCAAACATCATGACCAAGTGGGCTTTATCCCAGGAATGCAAGGATTCTTCAATATCCGCAAATCAATCAACGTAATACACCACATTAACAAACTGAAAAATAAAAATCATATGATTATCTCAATAGCTGCAGAGAAAGCCTTTGACAAAATACAACATCCATTTAAGGCAAAAAACTCTCCAGAAAGTGGGAAGAGAAGGGACACATCTCAACATAATAAAAGCTATATATGACAAACCCACAGCAAACAAATCCTCAATGGTGAAAAACTGAAAGCATTTCCCCTCAAGTCAGGAACAAGACAAGGCTGCCCACTCTCACCACTACTATTCAACATAGTTCTGGAAGTTTTGGCCACAGCAATCAGAGCAGAAAAAGACATAAAAGGAATCCAAATTGGAAAAGAAGAAGTAAAACTTTCACTGTTCGCTGATGTCATGATCCTCTACACAGAAAACCCTAAAGACTCTACCAGAAAACTACTAGAGTTAATCAGTGAATACAGTAAAGTTGCAGGATATAAAATCAACACACAGAAATCCCTTGCATTCCTATACACTAATAATGAGAAAATAGAAAGAAATTAAGGAAACTATTCCATTCACTGTTGCAACGAAAAGAATTAAATACTTAGGAATATATCTACCTAAGGAAACAAAAGACTTGTAAGTAGAAAACTATAAAACACTAGTTAAAGTAATCAAAGAGGACATTAATAGATGGAGAAATATACCGTGTTCATGGATTGGAAGAATAAATATTGTGAAAATGAGTATACTACCCAAAGTAATTTATACATTCAATGCAATCCCTATCAAGCTACCAACGATATTTTTCACAGAACTAGAACAAATAATCTCACAATTTGCATGGAAATACAAAAAACCTTGAATAGACAAAGCAATCTTGAAGAAGAAAAATGGAACTGGAGGAATTAACCTGCCAGACTTCAGGCTCTACTACAAAGCCACAGTCATCAAGACACTATGGTGCTGGCATCAAGACAGAAATATAGATCAGTGGAACAAAATAGAAAGCCCAGAGATACATCCACACACCTATGGACACCTTATCTTCGACAAAGGAGGCAAGAATATAAAATGGACGAAAGACAGTCTCTTTAACAAGTGGTGCTGGGAAAACTGGTCAGCCACTTGTAAAAGAATGAAACTAGAACACTTCCTAACACCATACACCAAAATAAACTCAAAATGGATTAAAGAGCTAAATGTAAGACCATATTCTATAAAACTCCCAGAGGAGAACGTAGGCAAAACACTCTCCGACATAATTCACAGCTGGATCCTCCAAGATCCACCTCCCAGAATATTGGAAATAAAAGCAAAAATAAACAAATGGGACCTAATTAAAATCAAAAGCTTCTGCACAGCAAAGGAAACTATAAACAAGGTGAAAAGACAGCCTTCAGAATGGGAGAAATTAATAGCAAATGAAGCAACTGATAAAGGATTAATCTCCAAAATAAACAAGCAGCTCCCGCAGCTCAATTCCAGAAAAATAAGTGACCTAATCAAAAAATGGGCCAAAGAACTAAACAGACATTTCTCTAAAGAAGACAAAAAGATGGCTAACAAACACATGAAAAAATGCTCAACATCCCTCATAATCAGAGAAATGCAAATCAAAACCACAAGGAGATACCATTTCACACCAGTCAGAATGGCTGCTATCCAAAAGTCTACATGCAATAAATGCTGGAGGGGGTGTGGAGAAAAGGGAACCCTCTTACACTGCTGGTGGGAAAGCACACTAGTACAGCCACTATGGAGAACAGTGTGGAGATTCCTCAAAAAACTGTAAATGGAACTGCGATATGATCCAGCAATTGCACTCCTGGGCATACATACCAAAGAAACCAGAATTGAAAGAGACACATGTACTCAAATGTTCATGGCAGCACTGTTTATAATAGCGAGGACATGGAGGCAACCTAGATGTCCATCTGCAGAAGAATGGATAAGAAAGCTTTGGTACATATACACAATGGAGTATTTTTCAGCCATCAAAAAGAATGCATTTGAATCAGTTTTAATGAAGTGGATGAAATTGGAGCCTATTGTACAGAGTGAAGTAAGCCAGAAAGAAAAACATCAATACATTATACTAACGCATATATATGGAATTTAGAAAGATGGTAACCTTAACCCTGTATACGAGACTGCAAAACAGACATAGGTATATAGAACAGTCTTTGGGACTCTGTGGAGAGAGTGAAGGTGGAATGATTGGGGAGATCGGCATTGTAGCATGTATATTATCATATGTGACCAGTCCAGGTTCTACGCATGATACAGGATGCTTGGGGCTGATGCACGGGGATGACCTGGAGGGAGGATATGGGGAAGAGGGAGGTGGGAGGGGGGTTCAAGAAAGGGAACACATGTACACCCGGGGCGGATTCGTGTCAATGTATGGCAAAACCAACCAATATATTAATGTAAGGTAATTTGCCTCCAATAAAATAAATTAAAAAACAAAACAAAACAAAACAAGCCACAGACAGAGCAAACCGTCCCTGCACCAAACTAAAAGCAAACAAAAGCAGACTCATTAACAAAACTCAAAAACCTTGTTAGGTACAGTTCTAGAGATTTGGGGTGGTGGTGGAAATATAAACATATTTATTAGGTTTGTTCAAAATTAATTGTGGTATCTTCATTGTTAACATTTGCCATTTGATATTGGAATGCATTCTTAAATGTGGTTAAGTTATATGCATCATTTTAATGCACATTTTTCATTTTATGATTTTGCTAATAACCTATTACTTGCTCTGTATTTTATATTTCAGACTGGAGAAATATTGTTAGACAGAAAGCAAATTCAAGCGATTTTCTTATTCAAATTCAAAATGGTAGTTAAAGCAGCAGGGACCATTCACAGCTCAACAATGCATCTGACCCAGTAACTGCTAATGAACAGTTCCAGTTCAGTGGAGTGCAGTGGTCGTTCAAGAAGTTTTGCAAAGGAAATGAGTCTTGAAGATGAGGAGCTTAGTGGCTGGCCATCAGAAGTTGACAAAGACCAATCAAAAGCAATCATTGAAGCTGATCCTCTTATAATTACATGAGAATTTGCTGAAGAATTCAAAATCAACCATTCAATAGTTATTCAGCATTTGGCGCAAATTGGAAAGGTGAAATTGGACTAAAAAGAAGTTCCAAAACACTTCCCAAAGCCAAACTTGCACCAAAAAAAGGTCATGGTCAGTGTTTGGTGGTCTGCTGCTGGTCTGATCCACTACAGTTTTCTGAACCCCAGTGAAATCATTACATCTGAGAAGCATGCTCAGCAAATCAATGAAGTAAATTGAAATGAAGTGTTCAGTCATGTCAGACTCTTTGCAGTCCCATGAACTGTAGCCTGCTGGGCTCTTCTGTCCATGGGATTCTCTAGGAAAGAATACTGGAGTGGGTTGCCATTCTCTTCTCCAGGGGATCTTCCCAACCCAGGGATTGAACCTGGGTCTTCTGCACTGCAGGCAGATTCTTTAGTGTCTGAGCCACCAGAGAAGTCCCAGCAAATCAATGTGATGCCTCCAAAACTGCAATGCCTGCAGCCAGTATCGGTCAACAGAAGGGGCCCAATTCTTCTTCAGGATAAATGATCAACTGCACCTCACAAATACAATTCTTCAAAAGTTGAACAAACAGTTCTATGAAGTTTTGCATCATCTGCTATGTTCAACCTGACCTTTCGCCAAGTGACTACCACTACTTAAAGCATATCAACAACTTTTTCAGGGAAAACACTTCCACAACCAGCAGGAGGCAGAAAATGCCTTCCAAGAGTTTGTGGACTCCCCAAGGCTGGATTTTTACATACAGCAATAAACAAACATATTTCTCATTGGCAAAAATGTGTTGATTGCAATGATTCCTCTTTTGATTAATAAAGATATTTGAGCCTACTTATTAGTATGTTTATTTAATAGTCACAGTCTGAAATTGCAGTCACGTTTGCACCAATCTGTTTTATTACGACTCGTTGCAATTTCTATTTAAGACATCACTGTCCCATGTAGCATAAATTATTCCCTGTCACTTTGAGGGTAAACCCATCCCACTCAGTGTTTCATCAGCAACTTTGATACCTCTGTTTGCAAGGTGGAGTTTAAGTCCAATCAGTAGTGCAAATTCTCATTGCTTTGTAGGCAAGGAAGTTTCGTATTGTAAAATCCCATCTTTCCTCTGCAAAACCAGACAATCTGAAGTTGTCCAGAGGAGCACAAAATCCTTCAAAAGTGTTTGATAACTTGCTTCTAAAATCTGAGTTTGAAACTCCAAAATAAAGAGTTTAGGTGTTTGTTCCTTCTTTCTCCCTCTTTCTTCCTCTTTTTTGTTTGTCTACTTTCTTTATTGATTCATCTTGAGTACTTAAACAATGCCTGGCCCACAGGAGGTACTCAATATTTGTTGAATTGATTAAATAAAATTTTGGAATTAACATATACAGACTACTATATTTAAAATTGCTATCCAACAAAGACATACTGTATAGCACATGGAACTCTGCTCAACATCCTGTAGTACCTTAATGGGAAAAGATTTTGAAAAAGGATAGACGCATATATTTATGTGTACCTGGATCACCTTGCTGTACACCTGAACCAACACACTGTTAACCAGCTATATTCCGATGCAAAATAAATATTAAAAATAAAGATTTTAATTTAGTAGTTTTGTTATTGATTGACATGTTTACCTCTTAGAAAGATTACCTTGTTTTGTTTGAAGCCCATGATCTTTGCTTATACTTTGGGCTACTGTGCTATAGTTTATGTTCACATCATAAGCCAATTAATGAGGTCCACTTAGTTCTTAAACTTATTTTAAAAATTGTGGTGAAATATACATAGCAAAATTTACAATTTGACCATTTTAAAGTGGCACTAAGTCAATTCACATTGTTGTGGAAACATTACCATCATCCATTTCCAAAACTTTTCCAGCTTTCCAAACTGAAATTCCACAGCCATTAGACAAAATTCTCCATTTTCACTCACTGAGCCCTAGGCAGAGCAACTACCATTCTATTTCCTGCCTATGAATTTGACTACTTTAAGTGCCTCATATAAGTGGAATCATAGTATTTTTGTTTTTTGGTGATTGCCTTTTTATCACTTATTATAATTTCTTTACCCCATTAAGTGCTTGGCACCTTTGTTGAAAATTATCTAAACACATATAGGAAGATTTATTTCTACACTATTTTACTCCATTAGTCCACTGTCCATCTTTATTTCAACACTGGGGCTGTGGTCACCATAGCTTTGTATAAAATATTTTATAATCAGGAGGTATGAGACTCCTGATCTTCTTTTTATAGATTGTTTTGACAATTTGGAGTCCTTGAGATTCTATATGAATTTTAGCATGGGTTTATCTGTTTCTGCAAAAAAAAAGATTTTGTGATTATGATAGGGACTGCGCTGAATCATTTAAGGTATTATTGGTATCTTAATACTATTGACTATCCCAGCTCATAAACGTCTTCTCGTATGCGTGTGTTCTATATATCTCTCAGCAACATTTTGTAGTTTTCAGAGTATAAGATTTTATTTTATTCTTTTCTGATGCTTTTTTAAGTGGAATTATTTTCTTCAATTCTCCTTGGGTTGTCCATGATCAGATAGAAATTCAATTATCATTTCATAGAAATGAGATTTCATAGAAACACATTTCATAAAACTAGATTTCATAGAAATCTCTCAACAAGTTGGTAATAGAATGTACCTTGACAAAGATCCATATATGACAGAACTACAGCTAATAAATTCCTCAACATGAAAGGTTGAAAGCTTTTCCATTAACATCTGTAGTAAGACAAGAGGGGATATTCTCTCTGGTCCTTTTTAACATAGTACTGCCATAACATAGTACTTCCTGTGAAAATTCTAGTTTTCCAAGTACAGCTCCTGTTTTCTCTGAAGGGAGATAGTTTTATTCATTAATTTTATTTAGTTTTCCCTCCTGTAACAGTGCTTCTGATGGTAGCAGCTTGCTATCCTTTCAACCTCAGCTGAAGCATCACCTTTGAAGAAAGGTCATCTCTACATTTTCCACAGTAGACTCTCTCTTATCTTTAGCCACAGTTTTCTATTTCTTATAAGCAGTGAATAAGACTGAAGTTACTTTGTTAAGTTGCCTCATTCTTTATCGTCTGACTCTAAGAAAGAAGATCCATGCAGGAAAAAACCTTTCACGTGTTTTTTCCTCCAGGTTTCATTAATCTCTGTGTCCTTACTTATAGGACAGTTGCTGACATGACAGAGATTCCTTGACTTAAAAAAAATAATTGATAATGATTGGATAAAAAATTAGCTATTATATCTAAAATTTTAAAATATTTAATTGCTTTTTGATATAATTTTCATTTATCTAACCAAATTAAGGTGATTAAATTGAGTACTAAACAAAAGGAAAGAAAATATTGCTGTGGCAGGTGGGGAAAGAAATAACAAGTAAGTTCACTGTGACAAAATTTATGATTATTTTTGATTGACTTTAGTCTCATAAAGATTCTTCTGGTATTATTTATGTGACTTTGACTTTTAATATCTTTACATATAGATGCTTTAAATAAAAAACTCTGGGGGAAATCCCAGTGAATTAATTAAACAAGAATCAGTCTTGGACACATTCCAATTGTAAGACTCAATGATAATTGTGGCTGAAAGGGGTGAAACATCCCATGATCTTCCCCCCTAACAGGCAGAAGATGTTATCCATTAGTAACTGGGATCAATTTTTCAGGAGGTCCTTTTATAGACTTAAAGCATGACAAAAAACATTATGAGAATGTCTTTCAAAATCTCAGTCAATGAGTCTGGTCATGTTAATACAACAGAATGAAAAGGGCTAAACAGTCAAATGTTATTTTTCTTTTTGAAGTCAGTAGGAAAGATGTTACTTCTGAAAAGTTTCCCTGCCAAATAACTAGTTCATTTCTTCTATGTGTGTGTAAGATTTGCTACTCATTTTCATAAATTTCCTAACAAAATAAACTTTTGTTTTTCTGGGTGTGCACAATAGAATTCCTTTCAAATAACCAACACAACACATAGAAATGTGCCTCTGAATAATCAGAAGACTCCATGGAGAAAATGGACAGATAGTCAAATGAAATAAAATGCATCCTCAAGTAATAAGGTGGCCTTTTGTCCTCTGTTATCAAACTGGATGAAAAATGATTTCAAACATTTATGTGTAACTTAAAGTCACTCTTAGATTCTGAACAAGCCTCCACAAGGTAAGATTAGCAGTAAGTAGTGGGAACCCAGCTCATAATTGTGGGACTGTCTTTAATATGTAAGAAATTTAATTACTTTGAAATCAATCAAACTTAGATTCAATTCTAGGTATGTCCCTTAGAAATGTATGATTTTTGGAAAATGAATGAGATCTTCTAGCATTAGTTTCATCAATTATAAAATGAGGATTACAGTTCTTGTTACTGTCAATATTAAACAGTAGACTGTGTGTATGATTAGAATATACTCTAGGATTTTTGAGCAGTAGCGTGATGTCATTTGGGCTGCTTCAGGAGAACCAATTGTTGGAGGCTAGAATAAACATGGAGAGACTTGGTAAGAGCCTATTACAGTGGGCCAGGAAGAAATTAAGAAGTAGAGAATGATCAAATTTGTGATATAGTTTCATATTAGAGTGAATAGGATTTATTAAAGGTTTATGAGAGTAACAGATGAATGAAGAGTACAGCAATTTTTTGTCTGAACAATAACATGGAAAAAGCATTTAATGAGATAAATAGGGAGCACATCTTTAAATTTTGTATAGAAAACGCTTATGTTTATTATGGACATTTAAAAAGTTTTTAAATACTAAATTGCCATTCACTTGGATGTCAAAATTAGAGATGTTGCATATCCAAGTTTGCAAATTAAGAGGAGAGGTAGGGGCTAGGGACACAAAACCACTGATGTAGCATTTAATTGTCAGGAAAAGGGAACTATCCACCTAAAAGCCTAAGAAGTGTCAGTGAGGTCTGAGACAGTTCAGGACAGGGAACTTCCATTCACAGTTTGATCTACCCACATTGATTATGTAAATTACCTCAAGCGGGCCTCAAGTATTAGACTTTTGTGACTATAAATGCTGCACTTTTTGGATTTCTCTTCCTTATTTTTTTTAATTAATTGAATTTTTTTTGCCCTTCAGCAAAGCTGAAGCTTTGCTTCCTCTGGAAAGTCTTCTGTCATACCTATTTGATATACTCCTATACTATGACTCTTAGCACTGTTTGAATATTCATTTAATGGCACTAAAAACATGAGTCTGGAATTGCCTGATTTGTCCTTATGTGTCATAGCACTGAGGGAAAGAAACTCTGCCTTCAACTTGATAATAAAAATGTCCATGACACATCAGACACAAATGGTTGTTCTATACTCATTCTTCCAATAAATGGAAAAAAAAACCTTACATTTGAGCATTTTCCACCTTTAACTTTCCCTTCTTGTTTTGTAGGTAAGTTGCTTCTACTACATGAAGTCAGCTCCTGTCCAGATTAGATGGAATCAAGAAATAATGTAACCTACTTTGTTCTCCTGGGACTCACACAGAATCCAAAGGAGGGGAAAGTACTTTTGGTTATGTTCCTGTGTGTCTACATTTTGACTGTGGTGGGCAATTTTCTGATTATAGTCACTATAACTGTCAGTAAGACACTGAACACACCAATGTACTTTTTTCTTGCTTGCTTATCATGTATGGATATTGCTTATTCCTCTTCTATTACCCCCAGATTGATCTCCGACTTGTTCTTTGGAGAAAAAACCATAACTTTCAGATCTTGCATGACACAGCTGTTTACAGAGCACTTTTTTTCTGGATCAGGGGTCTTCCTTCTTCTGGTGATGGCTTATGATCGATACGTGGCCATCTGCAAGCCCTTGCATTATTTGGTGATCATGAGGCAGAGGGTGTGTGTCGTGCTGTTGGTGGTGTCCTGGGTTGGCGGTTTTCTGCACTCAGTAATTCAACTTAGCACTGTTTATGGGCTCCCTTTCTGTGGCCCCAATATCATTGATCACTTTCTCTGTGACATGTACCCTTTATTGAAACTGGTCTGTACTGATACCTTTGTCATTGGCATCTTAGTTGTGGCCAATGGGGGACTAATCTGCACTATTGTGTTTCTGCTCTTACTTGTCTCCTATGGAGTCATCCTGCACTCTCTGAAAAACCTGAGTCAGGAAGGGAGGTGGAAAGCCCTCCAGACCTGTGGTTCCCACATTACTGTGGTTGTCTGCTTCTTTGTTCCCTGTATTTTCATGTATGTAAGACCTGCTAAGACCTTCTACATTGATAAATCATTGACTGTGTTCTATACAGTTATAACCCCCATGCTGAACCCACTAATCTACAGTCTAAGAAATTCTGAGTTAACTTACGCTATGAAGAAACTCTGGAAAAGAAACATCATATCCCATATTAAATAAATGTATCATCCATCATGAAGGGAGTCATTTGACATCAAAGTTCATTTTTTAGAACGTAAAAGTCATTTTAAAATTTGTTCTGATTTCTCTTTCATCAAAGAGTTTATGGTAATTATAATTAAAGATTACAATTATACAACCATCGTATAATAGCATTTTTCCTACTTACTAGAATATAAAGACTATAGTTACTTGCCTATCAGTGTATCTAGAATGGTGTAATGCCTATATAGCAAGGAATTGATATGTAATGAATTAGCGAGTACATTTTTATATAATTATACTGATTTTTCATCAACTTATGCATTTATATTTTTATTCTTTTCCAGAGACAGTGTAACTTTCATTTGGCATCTTGTCATTTAAGTTAGAATTTTTACTTATACAGTTTAAAATGCATAATTCTGTATGGCTTGCTTTTACTGTATTTCATTTGCATTATACACAACATTTTTACCTTTATACTTTTAGTGTTTACAGTGAGACTGAAGTAAAATAGATAATAAATAGCATAAGTGAAAACTGAATGCTACTAAAGTGTAGTTACTCAGTGGAATCTGACTCTTTGCCACCCCATGGACTGTAGTCCACCAAGCTCCTCTGTCCATGGAATTCTATAGGCAAGAATACTGGAATGGATTGCCATTCCATTTTCCAGGGGATCTTCCTGACCCAGGGATGGAACCTGGGTCTCCTGCATTGCAAGCAATTTCTTTACTGTCTGAGCTACAAAGAGATCCAGACAATATGAGGTGAAATGTAAAATGAATTTTCTATTTTTCTCTCAGCTTCTTCCAGTCCTCATTCTCAGAGGCTGACCCTGAATTTGTTTCTTAATTATCATCTAGTAATAATCTTTGCAGATGCAAGTGTATTCTCTATATGTATATTTGTTTTCTTCTATGTATGCATCACTTGCTTTTGCTATGCAATATCTTAAAGATATTTCCATACCAGTCCATATGTGTTTCTTAGATTTTCTCATTTTTCAAAACACTCTTTATAAATTTATGTCAAAATCAGTGTCCATTCTTTTCATGAGATTCCCAAACTTTTTATGACAATTATATTTCCAATAAATGTATGTTTTTGAATATGTGCAAATATAAGGTTCTAGGTATAGAATTGTTATTATATTTGATTCAATGGTCAGGTAGTATATGCATTTAAAATGATGATACTGATATGTATTGCCAAAATATCATTCTCTTTTTTAAAATTAATTTTAATTGGAGGAAAATTGCTTTACAATGATGTGTTGGGGTCCGCCATGCTGCTGGTGCTGCTGCTAAGTCGCTTCAGTTCAGTTCAGTTCAGTTCAGTCGCTCAGTCGTGTCCGACGCTTTGCGACCCCATGAATCACAGCACGCCAGGCCTCCCTGTCCATCACCAACTCCCGGAGTTCACTCAAACTCATGTCCACAGCCATCCAGCCATCCAGCCATCCAGCCATCTCATTCTCTGTCGTCCCCTTCTCCTCCTGCCCCCAATCCCTCCCAGCATCAGAGTCTTTTCCAGTGAGTCAACTCAGTGTCCAATTCTGTGCGACCCCATAGACGGCAGCCCATCAGGCTCCCCGGTCCCTGGGATTCTCCAGGCAAGAACACTGGAGCGGGTAGCCATTTCCTTCTCCAATGCATGCAAGTGAAAGTGAAGTCATTCAGTCGTGTCTGACTCTCCATCCATGGGATTTTCCAGGCAAGAGTACTGGAGTGGGTTGCCATTGCCTTCTCTGGGTTTCTGTCATACAACAGCCCAAATCAGTCATAATTATGCACATATCTTCTTGCTTCCTAGCTCAGTCAGTAAAGAATCTGCCTGCAATGTAGGAGACCCGGGTTTGATTCCTGGGTGGAGAAGATCCCCTGGAGAAGGAAATGGAAACCCACTCCAGCATTCTTGTCTGGAGAATCCCATGAACAGAGGAGCCTAACAGGCTTGTCCAGGGCTCGCAAGGGCCGGACAAGAGTTAGTAACTGAACCAGCACCACCTCCATCTTGAGCCTCCACCCCTGTAGGTCACCACAGAGTGCCAAGCTGGGCTCCCTGTGTTATACAGAAACTTTTCACAGTTATCTGTTTTATACAAGCTAGTGTATATAAGCCGATGCTACTTTTTCTGTTTGTCCCACTCTTTCCTTCCCCTGCTGAGTCCACGAGTCCCATCTATACATCTGCGTCTCGATTTCTTTCCTGCAAATAGGTTCATCAACAACATTTTTCTAGATTCCATATAGATACATTAATATACTATATTTGTTTTTGTTTTCTGACTTACTTCACTCCAAACTATTGCTCTTGAGGTAGTACTAACAGCTACTGTGTCTGTGCTTAGCTGCTCAGCTGTGTCCTATTCTTTGCGACCCATGGACTGTAGCCTGCCGGGCTTCTCTGTTCTTGGGATTTTTCAGGCAAGAATACTGGAATGGGTTGCCATTTCCTCCTCCAGGGGATCTTCCTGACTTAGGAATCGAACCTGGGTCTCCTGTGTCTCTTTTACTCACTGAGCCATTGAGGAAGCCCCACTAACATCTATTGTCCTGTCCATGGTCCATGTGAATTTTTTTGACAACATTCTCAACAACCAGTACCTGATAAATATATTTATCACATCTGATTAAAGTCATCTTTTACTTTAACTGCAAACCTTTTGATATAATTGAGTTTGAGTATCTTCCCACATGTTTGATTTGTATTTGTTTGTGGATTATATATATACATGTCTTTAATCTGATTCATTCAATTTTTGATTTTTATGAGAGAATTTTAAGCAAAAGAAATGATCTCTTTTACATTGTATATATAGTTTATGTTTTCTGGCTATATGCTTTTTAACTTTTATCCTATATAGAATTATTTTTGCATGTAAAACTTTTTGTAGTTTATATTAAATTTTAAAAATTGTATTGTGCTTAGGAAGAATTTTCTCATTTCACTTGCACCAAAAGTTATTCAATTATTTTTTTCTTTTGCATTTAATTTTTCAAGCATTTTTCATATCTTACACCTTATAACATTTGATTCATCTTGAATTTATTTAGGAGTTTAAATAGTGGTTGATTGTATTTATTCTGTAATTTTAGAATTTTTAAAAATATTCACCTATTTATCTTTTTGGCATTGATTTTAAATTCTGACTATTTTATTTAGAACTCCCACTGTATTTGGGTCCAATTCAAAAGTTTAATCTTTTCACTGATCTCTTTATTCAAGTGCACCTTAATTCATGTGCACATAATTGCTATGATAGCTAATATATTTTGACATGTGAAGACTCTAGCAGTCTCTTATTAGTATTCTTTCTCAGAATTTTGCCTAAGCCCATATATTTCAAAATTATTAGAAATAGGATAATAATTTAAGTATAAGTAAGATATAAGTTTAAATTAAAATTAACTTAAAATTGTTCAAATAAATTTAAAATATATTCAAAACAATTATTTTCATTAAGATTCCCCTTGAGAAGGTTAATTTAAGAAGAGTTTATACCTTTAGAGTATGAAACACTGTTATCCAGATAAGAATTGATGTTTTCAGTTAACAAATCACCTATTGTAAAATCGGGTAAAACTTACAGTTCCTGCCTGTGTTTCTAATCCCTTGTAGATAGCTGCTGTTCTTTAGCTATGACACCTAAAATGCTACCTGACACTTGCTTTAGGAAAAAAATCTTCTCCTTCTAGAAGTTCAGGACTTAAATCACTGCTGATCATCTTGTGCTGCTGAGATCTTCTTGCAAATGTGCTGTACTAACTCGCTTCAGTCCTTTCTGACTCTTTGCAACTCTATGGACTGTGGCCCGCCAGGATTCTCTGTCCATGGGATTCTCCAGGAAGAATACAGTAACAACAACAACAGCAACAAAAAAGAATGAAAGAAAAAGGAAAAAATGAAAAAAATTCTTAGTATACAGGTTTAGAGATTTTTTTCTGAAATGCAAACCTGTTTATTTTATTTTGACTTATTACAACCCCAGGTAGCACTAGTGGTAAGGAATCTGCCTGCCAATGCAGGAGATGCCAGAGACCTGGGTTTGCTCCCTGGGTTGGGAAGATGCCCTGGAGCAGACAGTGGCAACCTACTCCAGTATTTTTGCCTGAAAAATTCCATGGACAGAGGAGCCTGGCATGCTACAGTCCATGGGGTGCAAAGAGCACAGGCACAGAAACTGAGCACATGAACTTGAAATGACAATTTCTCTTTAAATTGTAATTTTCAGGTAGCATAAATTATTTCCTGTAACTCTGAAGGTAAACTCATCTCAGTCAGTGTTTCATTAGTCAAACAAGTGCCTCTGTTTGCAGGATGGAGTTGAAGTCCAAACTGGTGTGTAATCTGTTGTGTATATGCTTTGAAGGAAATTTCACATTATAAAATCCTCTCTTCTGCAAAATCAAGCTATTTGCACTAATCTGGAGGAGCAAAAAATCCTTCATAAATATTTGCTGATTTGCTCCTAAAACTGATTTTGAAACTCCATAACAAAGAGTGTAAGTTTTGTTTCCTTCTTTCTCCTCCTCCCTTTTTTGGTCTGCTTTGTTTTTGACGCATCCTGAGTACTTAGAACAATGTCTGGCCCATGGTAGGTACTCAATATTTATCAAGTTGATTACATAATACTTGGAAATTGACAATACAGACTAGCATATCTAAAATAGATATACAACAAGGACCTACTCTATAACATAGAGAACTCCACTCAATATTTTGAAATAACTTAAATGAAAAAATAATTTGAAAAAATAGTTGCATAAAATATGTATAACTCAGTCCCTTTGCCTTACACCTGACACAAACACATTGTTGATCAGCTGTACTCTAATATAAAATAAAAATAAAAAATAGAAAATTTAATTTAGTGGTTTTGCCATTGGATTGACATATTTACCTCTTAAATAAGTTACCCAAGTTTATCTGAAGCCAATGATATTTGCATATACTTTGGGCTATTGAGCTATCGTTTATGTTCCCATCATAAACCAATTAATGAAGTCACCTTAGTTTTTTTTTTCTTCCTTTTAAGAAACTGACTTTATTTTATTATTATTATTTTTGACATGGAATGCAACCCACTCTAGTATTCTAGAGTGGGAGCTCTGCTCTCTAGTTGTGGTGTGTGGGCTTCTCATTTCTGTGGCTTCTCTTGTGGGGAGCACAGGCTCTAGGTACATGGGTTTCAACAGTTGCAGACTGAGGGCTCAGTAGTTGTGACTTGCTGTCTCTAGGGCGCTGGGCTTCAGTAATTGCGGCACTGGGGCTCATTAGTTGTGGCTAGAGGACCCTGGAGTATGCAGACTTCAGTAGTTGCGGTGTGCAGTCTCTCAAGCCATGCCTCTCAGGCTCTAGAGCATGCTCAGTGGTTGTGGATCATGGACTTAATTGCTCTGCAGCATGTGGAATTTTCCAGACCAGGGATTGAACCTATGTCCTTGCACTGGCAGGCGTATTCCCATCCACTGCACCACCAGGGAAGTCCCTTAGTTCTTAAATTTATTTTGAAAATTGTGCTCATATATACATAAAGAAGGTTGACGCCAGGCCTCCCTGTCCATCACCAACTCCCGGAGTTCACTCAAACTCATGTCCATCGAGTCGGTGATGCCATCCAGCCATCTCATTCTCTGTCGTCCCCGTCTCTTCCTGCCCCCAATCCCTCCCAGCATCAGAGTCTTTTCCAGTGAGTCAGCTCGTCGCATGAGGTGGCCAAAGTGTTGGAGTTTCAGCTTTAGCATCAGTGCTTCCAATGAACACCCAGGATTGATCTCCTTTAGAATGGACTGGTTGGATCTCCTTGGAGTCCAAGGGACTCTCAAGAGTCTTCTCCAGCACCATAGTTTAAAAGCAACAGTTCTTCGGTGATCAGCCTTCTTCACAGTCCAACTCTCACATCCATACATGACCACGGGAAAAACCATAGTCTTGACTAGATGGACACTGGTTGGCAATGTAATGTCTCTGCTTTTCAATATTCTATCTAGGTTGATCGTAACTTTCCTTCCAAGGAGTAAGCGTCTTTTAATTTCATGGCTGCAATCAGCATCTGCAGTGATTTTGGAGACCCAAAAAATAAAGTCTGACACTGTTTCCACTGTTTTTCCATCTATTTCCCATGAAGTGATAGGGCCAGGTGCCACCATCTTTGTTTTCTGAATGTTGGGCTTCAAACCAACCTTTTCACTCTCCTCTTTCACTTTCATCAAGAGGCTTTTGAGTTCCTCTTCAATTTCTGCCATAAGGGTGGTGTCATCTGCATATCTGAGGTTATTGATATTTCTCCCGGCAATCTTGATTCCAGCTTGTGCTTCTTCCAGTCTAGTGTCCTCATGATGTACTCTGCATATAAGTTAAATAAGCAGGGTGACAATATACAACATTGTCATACTCCTTTTCCTATTTGGATCCAGTCTGTTGCTTCATATCCAGTTCTAACTGTTGCTTCCTGACCTGCATACAGGTTTCTCAAGAGGCAGGTCAGGTGGTCTGGGATTCCCATCTCTTTCAGAGTTTTCCACAGTTTATTGTGATTCACACAGTCAAAGGCTTTGGCATAGTCAATGAAGCAGAAATAAATGTTTTTCTGGAACTCTCTTGCTTTCTCCATGATCCAGCGGATGTTGACAATTTGATTTTTGGTGCCTCTGCCTTTTCTAAAACCTGCTTGAACATCTGGAAGTTCACAGTTCACATATTGCTGAAGCCTGGTTGCAGAATTTTGAGCATGACTTTACTAGCGTGTGAGATCAGTACAATTGTGTGGTAGTTTGAGCATTCTTTGGCACTGCCTTTCTTTGGGACTAGAATGAAGACTGACCTTTTCCAGTCCTGTGGCCACTGCTGAGTTTTCCAAATTTGCTGGCATATTGAGTGCAGCACTTTCACAGGATCATCTTTCAGGATTTGAAATAGCTCAATTGGAATTCCATCACCTCCACTAGCTTTGTTCGTAGTGATGCTCTCTAAGGCCCACTTGACTTCACATTCCAAGATGTCTGGCTCCAAGTGAGTGATCACACCATCGTGATTATCTTGGTAGTGAAGATCTTTTTTGTACAGTTCTTCTGTGTATTCTTGCCACCTCTTCTTAATATCTTCTGCTTCTGTTAGATGCTTCCCATTTCTGTCCTTTATCGAGCCCATCTTTGCATGAAATGTTCCCTTGGTATCTCTAATTTTCTTGTAGAGATCTCTTGTTTTTCCTATTCTGTTGTTTTCCTCTATTTCTTTGCATTGATCACTGAGGAAGTCTTTCTTGTCTCCTCATGTTATTCTTTGGAACTCTGCATTCAGTTGCTTATATCTTTCTTTTCTCCTTTGCTTTTCGCTTCTCTTCTTTTCACAGCAATTTGTAAGGCCTCCTCAGACAGCCATTTTGCTTTTTTTGCGTTTCTCTTCCATGGGGATGGTCTTGATCCCTGACTCCTGTATAATGTCACGAACCTCCGTCCAGAGTTCATCAGGCACTCTATCAGATCTAGCCCTTTAAATCTATTTCTCACTTCCACTGTATAATCATAAGGGATTTGATTTAGGTCATATTTGAATGCTCTAGTGGTTTTCTCTACTTTCTTCAATTTAAGTCTGAATTTGGCAATAAGAAGTTCATGATCTGAGCCACAGTCAGCTCCTGGTCCTGTTTCTGCTAACTGTATAGAGCTTCTCCATCTTTGGCTGCAAAGAATATAATCAATCTGATTTCAGTGTTGACCATCTGGTGATGTCCACGTGTAGAGTCTTCTCTTGTGTTATTGGAAGAGGGTGTTTGCTATGACCAGTGCGTTCTCTTGGCAAAACTCTATTAGCCTTTGCCCTGCTTCATTCCGTGCTCCAAGGCCAAATTTGCCTGTTACTCCAGGTGTTTCTTGACTTCTTACTTTTGCATTCCAGTCCCCTATAATGAAAAGGACATCTTTTGGGGGTGTTAGTTCTAAAAGGTCTTATAGGTCTTCATAGAAATGTTCAATTTTGGCTTCTTCAGCATTACTGGTTGGGGCATAGGCTTGGATTACTGTAATATTTAATGGTTTGCCTTGAAAACGAACAGAAATCATTCTGTCGTTTTTTAGATTGCATCCAAGTACTGCATTTCAGACTCTTTTGTTGACCATGATGGCTACTCCATTTCTTCTAAGGGTTTCCTGCCCACAGTAGTAGATATAATGGTCATCTGAGTTAAATTCACCCATTCCAGTCCATTTTAGTTCACTGATTCCTAGAATATCTGTGTTCACTCTTGTCATCTCCAGTTTGGCCACTTCCAATTTGCCTTGATTCATGAACCTAACATTCCAGGTTCCTTTGCATTATTGCTCTTTACAGCATCAGACCTTTCTTCTATCACCGGTTACATCCACAACTGGGTATTTGTTTCGATTTGGCTCCATCCCTTCATTCTTTCTAGAGTTATTTCTCCACTGATCTCCAGTAGCATACTGGGCACTTACCAACCTGGGAAATTCTTCATTCAGTATCCTATCATTTTGCCTTTTGATACTATTCATGGGGTTCTCAAGGCAAGTATACTGAAGTGGTTTACCATTCCCTTCTCCAGTGGACCACATTCTGTGCCAAATAACTAGTTGATTTCTTCTATGTGTAAGTAGGATTTGCTTGTCATTTTGATATATTTCCTAATGCAATACATTTGATTTTCAGTGTGTGCACCATGGAATTGCTTTCAAGGAATCTGCACTTCACATAAAAATGACCTGAATAATCAGAAGACTCTATGAAGTAAATGGACAGAAAGTCAAATAAGCTATATGCTCAAGTAATAAGGTGGCCTTTTGTCCTCTGTTGTCAAACTGGATGAAAAATAATTCCAAGTGTTTATGAGTAACCAAGTTATTCTTCAGATTTTGAACAAGCCTCCAGAAGGTAAGACTAACATTAAATAGTGGGAACCAAGCTCACAGCTGTGAGACCTTCTTTATTATATAAGAAAATAAATTACTTTGAAATCTATCAAACACATTTAATTCTAGGTATATGACATAAAAATGTGTACTTGATAAAATGAATTAGATATTCTGAACCTTAAGTTCTTCACTTATGAAATAAGGATTACAGTTCTTGCTACCGTAATATTAAATGTGTTACATTAAAAAATGAGTGAGTGATTGGAATATACTGCAGGAGTTTAGAGAAGTAGAGCAATGTTATCAGAAGAAGGTTAAAAAGGACAGTTTGGGCAGTTTAAGGAGAACCGACTTTTAAGGGCACGGTAAATGTGGAGAGATTTAACAGAAGGTTGTTATGGTGGGCCAGGAAGAAATTAAGAAGTTGGGAATGATCAAATTTGTGATATATTCTGAAAGTAGAGTTAGTAGGATTTATTTAAGTTTTATGAGAGTAACAAATGAGCACTGAAATTTTGTTTCTGAACACTAACATGAAAATTATAGTATTTAATGAGGTAAATAAGGAATGCCTCTTTAAATTTTGCATAGAAAAAGCTCATGGTAATTGTCGAAAATTTAGAAGTTATGTTTTACAAACAGTAAATTGCTATTCAATTGGATTTTTAATTAGAGATGTTGGAAATAAGCATTTGAAATTTAGGGGAAAGGTAAGGGCTGGAGATAGAAAAATTAGACTGCTGCAGTCTAACTGATTGATCAAAAAAGGGTAATACCCACCTAAAGATTGAAGAAGTGTCAGTGAGGTTTGAGACAGTTCAGAACAAGGATCTTCTATTCACACATTCATCTACCCACACGGATTATGTGTATTACCTTGAGTGTATTTCATGTATTATACTTTGTGTCTTTATAAATGCTGTACATTTTCTTGGTTTCTCTTTTTACTTCTTTATACTTTCATTTATTTTTCACACTCAAGAGTGTAAAAGCTAAAGCACTGCTTCCTCTTCCTGCTTCTTCTGTGATGCCCACTTGATATACTCCTATATCCTGACTCCTCAGCACTGTGTGAATTTAATGGAACTTCAAACATGTGTCAGGAATTGTTTGGTTTTTTGTTCTGTGTCATATGACTGAGTTTAAACAAACAAACAAAACAACAAATGGGCCTTATTCAACTTGGTAATCAAAATGTCTATGACACATTAGACACAAATGGATGTTCTATTGATGTTCTTCCAAAGAATGGATAAATAAAAAAATATTCTTATACATTTGAGCATATTTCCTCTTTAAGTGCTATCCCCTTGTTTTTTTTAAGTAAACTGCTTTAATATGTGAAGTCAGTGCCTGTCCAGATTAGATGGGATCAAGAAATAATGCAACCTACTTTGTCCTTCTGGTTCTCACACAGAATATAAAAGGAGTGAAAAGTCCTTTTTGTTTTGCTCCTGTTCATCTACCTTTTGACTCAGGTGGGCAACCTTCTTATTATAGTGACTATAGCTGTCAGTAAGACCCTGAACTCAGCGATGTATTTTTTTCTTGCTAGCTTATCATGTAAGGATGTCACTTACTCCACTTCTATTACCCCCAAATTGATTTCAGAGTTGTTATCCAGGCAAAAACACATATCCTTTGAATCTTGTATGACCCAGTTGTTTGCAGAGCACCTTTTGCCTGGATCAGGGTTCTTACTTCTGCTGGTCATGGTCTATGACCGCTATATGGCCATCTGCAAGCCCTTGCATTATTTGGTCATCATGAGGCAGAGGATGTGTGTTGTGCTGACGGTGCTGTCCTGGGGTGGAGGTTTCTTGCATTCAGTAATTCAACTGTGCACTGTTTATGGGCTCCTATTCTGTGGCCCCAATGTCATTGATCACTGTATGTGTGACATGTACCCCATATTGGAACTCATCTGTACTGACACCTATGTCATTGGCATCTTAGTTGTGGCCAATGGAGGACTGATCTGCACTGCTGTGTTTCTGCTCTTACTCGTCTTCTATGGAGTCATCCTGAACTCTCTGAAGAACCTGAGTCAGGAAGGGAGGCAGAAAGCCCTCCAGACCTGTGGTTTCCACATTACTGTGGTTGTCTGCTTCTTCGTTGCCTGTATTTTCATGTATGTGAGATCTGTTAAAACATTCCCCAAAGACAAATTATTGATAGTGTTTTATACAATTATAACTCCCATGCTAAACCCACTAATCTACAGTCTAAGAAATTCTGAGTTGACTAATGCTTTGAAGAAGCTCTCAAGAAGAAACATCATGTCTCCTATTAAATAAGTGCACCCCCCAACATGAAGGGAGTCATTTGACATTAGGTTCCATTTCCTTAGAACGCAGAAGTCATTTTAAAATTTGATTCCGATTTTAAATATTTTCCTGAAAAAGGAAAAAAAAATTATCTTTCTTCAAAGAGTTTATGATCATTGGAATTAAAGATTACAATTATACAACTGTGCTATTAATGACAGTTTCCTCCATTCTAGAATATAAGGTACACCATTATCTTTATCACTCTACCTAGAAATATATAATGCCTGTACGGTAAGGAATTAATAATAAATAATGATGAATGAGAAAATTACTATATAGTAGCACTGATTTTTCGGAGAAGGCAATGGCAAGCCACTCCGGTACTCTTGCCTGGAGAATCCCATGGACGGAGCAGCCTGGTGGGCTACAGTCCATGGGGTCACTACTAGTCGGACACTACTGAGCGACTTCACTTTCACACATTGGAGAAGGAAATGGCAACCCACTCCAGTGTTCTTGCCTGGAGAATCCCAGGGATGGTGGAGCCTGGTGGGTTGCCATCTATGGGGTCACACAGAGGTGGACACGACTGAAGTGACTTAGCAGCAGCAGCAGCAGCACTGATTTTAGACAATTTGCACATTTGTATTTTTTACTCTTTTTCAGAGACTGGATAATTTTTATTTAGATTCTTGTGATTTAAGTGTATTTACCTTTTAATTTTTGCAATTCAAAATATTTAATTCTGTATAGTCCCTTTGTTAGTATATTTCAGTTGCATTATACACAAATTTTTTACTTTAATATTTTTAGTGTTCACAAGAAAATTGAAGTGAAATAGACAGTAATAACAACATAAATAAAACCAAATAATATGGGGTGAAGTGTCAAACAAATTTCCTCCTTTCCTCTCAATATTTTCCAATCTTCATTCTAAGAGGTGGAAACTAATTTTTATTCTTAATTTTCTTCTAGTAAAAATCTTTGCAAATGTCAGTGTATTTGCCAATATATATATTTGCTTTTTCTATATATATCACCCTTGCTTTTACTATGCCACATTTTAAAGATATTTCAATGCCAGCTCAAACATATCCCTTAACTTTTCTCATGTTTCACAATACTTCTTATAAATTTATATTAAAATTCATATGCCCATTCTTTTTCATGTGGTTTTAAACTTTTTTATGACAATTTTCAAATAGATATATGTTTTTGAAAATATGCAAATATGATTTCCTAGGCATAGAATTGTTGATTTGATATTTGAATCAATGATCAGGTAACATATGCACTTAAACTGTTTGCAGATGACATGATCCTCTACACAGAAAATCCTAAAGATTCTACCAGAAAATTACTAGAGGTAATCAATGAATGTAGTAAAGTTGAAGGATATAAAATCAATACACAGAAATCACTTGCATTCCTACACACTAACAATGAGAAAATAGAAAGAGAAATTAAGGAAAAATTCCATTCACCATTGCACTGAAAAGAATAAAATACTTAGGAATGAATATATCTACCAAAAGAAACAAAAGACCTATATATATATATATATAAAACTATGAAACACTGGTGAAAGAAATCAGAGAGGACACTAATAGATGGAGAAATATACCGTGCTCGTGGATTGGAAGAATAAATATTGTGAAAATGAGTATATTACCCAAAGTAATTTATAGATTCAATGCAATCCTTATCAAGCTACCAATGGTATTTTTCACAGAGCTAGAACAAATAATTTCACAATTTGTATGGAAATACAAAAAAACCTCAAATAGCCAAAGCAATCTTGAGAAAGAAGAATGGAACTGGGGGAATCAACCTGCTGGACTTCAGGCTCTACTACAAAGCCACAGTCATCAAGACAGTATGGTACTGGCATAAAGACAGAAATATAGATCAATGGAACAAAATAGAAAGCCCAGAGATAAATCCACACAACTATGGACACCTTATCTTTCACAAAGGAAGCAAGAATATTCAATGGAGAAAAGACAATCTCTTTAACAAGTGGTGCTGGGAAAACTGGTCAACCACTTGTAAAAGAATGAAATTAGAACACTTCCTAACACCATACACAAAAATAAACTCAAAATGGATTAAAGATCTAAATGTAAGACCAGAAACTATAAAACTCCTAGAGGAGAACGTGCTCCAACATAAATCACAGCTGGATCCTCCATGACCCATCTCCCAGAATATTGGAAATAATAGCAAAAATAAACAAATGGGACCTAATTAAAGTTAAAAGCTTCTGCACAACAAAGGAAACTATAAGCAAGGTGAAAAGACAGCCTTCAGAATGGGAGAAAATAATAGCAAATGAAGCAACTAATAAAGGATTAATCTAAAAAATGTACAAGCAACTCCTGCCTCTCAATTCCAGAAAAATAAAAGACCCAATCAAAAAGTGGGCCAAAGAACTAAACAGACATTTCTCCAAAGAAGACATACAGATGGATAACAAACACATGAAAAGATGCTCAACATCACTCATTATCAGAGAAATGCAAATCAAAACCACAATGAGGTACCATTTCAGGCCAGTCAGAATGGTTGCTATCCAAAATCTACAAGCAATAAATGCTGGAGAGGGTGTGGAGAAAAGGGAACCCTCTTACACTGTTGGTGGGAATGAAAACTAGCAGAGCCACTATGGAGAACAGTGTGGAGATGCCTTAAAACACTGGAAATAGAACTGCCATACGACCCAGCAATCGCACTCCTGGGCACACACACCGAGTAAACCAGAATTGAAAGAGACACATGCACTCCAATGTTCATCGCAGCACTGTTTATAATAACCAGGACATGGAAATATCAGCAGACGAATGGATAAGAAAGTGGTGGTACATATACACAATGGAGTATTACTCAGCAATTAAAAAGAATATACTTGAATCAGTTCTAATGAGGTGGATGAAACTGGAGCCTATTATACAGAGTGAAGTAAGCCAGAAAGAAAAACACCAATACAGTATAGTAACGCATATATATGGAATTTAGAAAGATGATAATGATAACCTTGTATACGAGACAGCAAAAAAGACACAGATGTATAGAATAGTCTTTTGGACTCTGTGGCAGAGGGCGAGGGTGGGATGATTTGGGAGAATGGCATTGAAACATGTATATTATCATATGTGAAACGAATTGCCAGTCCAGGTTTGATGCATGATACAGGATGCTCAGGGCTGGTGCACTGGGATGAACCAGAGGGATGGTTTGGGGAGGGTTGTGGGAGGGGGCTTCAAGATTGGGAACACATGTACACCCGGGGCAGATTCATGTCAGTGTATGTCAAAATCAATACAATACTGTAAAGTAATTAGCCTCCAATTAAAATAAATAAATTAAAAAAGAAAAAATAGAATCCCTGGGCTGGGGAAGATCCCCTGGAGGAGGAAATGGCAACCCACTCCAGTATTCTTGCCTAGAGAATTCCATAGACAGAGGAGCCTGGCAACTAAGCATGCTCAGTGGGGCTAATGGGGTTGCTTGAGGTGCTCCAGTGTGACTTTTGAGGATGTTGCTGGAAGAGATTTCCTGTCGTGCAGAAAGGGCAAAGGAATGACATATTCAGCAGTGTTGATTGGCCTCAGAATTTTGAAGTGAGGATCATGTTGGCAGTAGAGAAGCTGGCTGAATCCTCAGGCAAGATGAAATGAAGCACCTAGGGTTTTTGAAGACTTTTAGAGTGTATACCGATTTTTCATATGTGTAACACACCGACTTACTGTGTCCTAGGAAAGGCTGCCAAAGATATCTTCAACAAAGGATATGGATTTGGCATGGTCAAAATAGATCTGAGAACCAAGTCATGTAGTGGAGTGGAATTTTCTACTTCTGGTCATGCTTACACTGATACAGGGAAAGCATCAGGCGACCTAGTGACCAGATGCAAGATCTGTAACTATGGACTGACCTTCACCCAGAAGTGGAACACAGACAATACTCTTGGGACAGAAATCTCTTGGGAGAATAAGTTGGCCAAAGTGTTGAAACTGACTCTTGATACCATATTGGTACCCAACACAGGAAAGAAGAGTGGGAAATTGAAGGCCTCATATAAACAGGATTGTTTCAGTCTTGGCAGTAATGTTGATATAGATGTTTCAGGACCAACCATCTATGGCTGGGCTGTGTTGGCCTTTGAAGGTTGGCTTGCTGGCTATCAGATGAGTTTTGACACAGCCAAATCCAAACTGTCACAGAATAATTTTGCCCGGGGTTACCAGGCCACAGATTTCCAGCTGCACACTCACGTGAATGATGGCACTGAGTTTGGAGGGTCGATCTACCAGAAGGTGAATGAGAAAATTGAAACGTCAATAAACCTCGCGTGGACAACCGGCAGTAACAACACCCGCTTCGGCATCGCTGCTAAATACAAGCTAGACTGCAGAACTTCTCTCTCTG
Source organism: Moschus berezovskii (assembly GCF_049115385.1). NCBI lineage: Eukaryota > Metazoa > Chordata > Mammalia > Artiodactyla > Moschidae > Moschus > Moschus berezovskii. Next base: position 84,895,164 of record NC_142475.1, read on the forward strand.
CTAAAGTAAACAATGCCTGCCTGACTGGACTGGGTTACACTAGGACCCTTCGACCAGGAGTGAAACTGACCCTGTCAGCTCTAATCGATGGAAAGAACTTCAATGCAGGTGGGCACAAGGTCATTCTGGGATTTGAACTAGAAGCTTAATGTGGTTTCAAATAAAGCATCGGCTTTGTCCCTGGAGGTGAAGAGAAATGAACCCACTATGTTTTGCCCTTAAAATTCTTCTGTGAAATTTCAAAAGTGTGAACTTTTTATTCTTCCAAAGAATTGTACTCCTCCCCACACTGAAGCTTAGGTACCGAGTCCATCCTAAGGGAGGTGCTTGAAGGCATGCCCAGAAGTTGTCACGTTCCTGCTGCGTTTCATTTCAGTTCCGCAGTGCTCTTTTCAATGTGTTCCTCAGAGGCAATGTAGTGTCATGTTCAAAGGAGATGACCTGACCATCACGTCCTGCATGTCCCACGCCACTTTTTCATGACCTTGTAATATATTGGTCTCTGTACGGTAGTAGAATCTTTGGTTTTGCATCAGAGTAAAATAAAATAAACCCATCACATTTAGAATATAAAAAAAGAAAAAAATAGGATCCCTACAAAATAGAATCCTGTAAAATATACCTCCTGTTCACTCAATATCAGAGTTTCCCAGTTTTTCCAGATGCAGTCACTATACTGTTTCTAAGATTCCTCAAATAATATGTTTTTTTCCAATAATAAAAGCATATTTTCATGTGTGTTTGCCTGTCTCTGTTTATATACTTTACATTTTGCAACTCAGTTTTCTGAAGATCTTTCCATACAGTCTTCGCAGATCTAACTCATTCTAGTTTCCTCATACTGCTCAGCTTCTTTGAAATTATGCAATGAAGTCTTTTTAAAATTTTCTAAGCATGAGTTTCTAGAAGTGAAATTGTTGAGTTAATTGGTGTATGTATTTAAAATGTTGATATTCATAGTCATGCAAAAATGCCATTACGACATTGAGCAAACTTACTACTCCCCTTACTTTGGAAAACACATGCTGAACCACTAGTGCTTGATAAACATTTATGGTATATGAAAATCTGATTAAAGAAACTGTTTCATTTATATACTTTTATTGATATTCAATAAACATAATTGAATTTGAGTATCACTCATATTTAAATGATTTGCAGTCCTTTTTCATGAATTGCTTATTAATGAATTTTTTGTGTGTATTTGATTGCCAATACTTTTCCATACTGATTTTAATAATTGAATTATACATTAGTTATCCCATTTACCCTGTGTTTGATTGTCATTTTTCCTGCTTGTGATTTCTTTTTTAATTTTTTAAATACTGAGAAGAATATTTCTGGGGATGTATAAATGTTTTTACATTTACATAATTGATTCTATCAACCTTTTTTGCCTCTATGTCTTAAATTGGTCTATCTCATTGTTACCAAAATACTCTTCACAGTTTTCAACATTTAATTTTTTAAGTCTTTCTGTTGCTTTACATTTTATGTTTACATTTTCCTTTGATATAAGAAAATAAGTAGGGATTACATTTTAATTATTCTTCTAGATTGTCATTATTATGGATGCATAATTATTTTTCCCCATGGTGGCTCAGAGGATAAAGTGCCTGCCTGCAATGCAGGAGACCCAGGTTTGATCCCTGGGTTGGGAAGATCCCCTGGAGAAGAAAATGGCAACCCACTCCAGTATTCTTGCCTGGAGAATCCCATGGACAGAGGAGCCTGGCAGGCTACAGTCCATGGGGTCACAAAGAGTCAGACACAACTGAGCGGCTTCACATGGCTTAGATATCCTAACTCTGTATTCCAAAATATGGCATGTGTTTGCATCAAATTCATTCCTCCACTAGCTTCCATTGATATTTTTATTCCTGTGCCATTTAATACACAATTTAATTGTGTGCAATTGATTTAGAATATATTTTACTATCTGTAAAGTCTAGGATTCCTTCATTGCTAATTTTTTATTAGAACTATGTCTATTTTTGCATATTTGTATTTTAAAATTAAATTTCATTAAGCTAGTCTGGTAAAAACTACACTGAGTTAGTATTTTGAGTAAAATTTGATTGAGAAAGCATCTGCATCTTCAGAGAATTGAGAGTTCCTATCCACAAGCTAAATGCTATCAGATCCATCAGAGAAAGGTTGGAATGAAGATTTATGCCACCTGTTGTGGTCATATTGCATACACCTTATTTAAGAACATGTGAATTAAAAAATCTCCAGATTTGAAAAATATTTACATCTGGTAATTGGATGAGGCAACGTGACTTTCCTGAGTTGAATTTTGGTGTTTCAGTTCAGGCCTCTGTTCACCAGACCTATATTCTTTTTTATCATTATCATTGTCACCTTAGTCTGCATGGGTTGCCATCACAAAATACTATAGACTCTGGAGCTTAGACCACAGACATTTATTTCCAATAGCTCTGCAGACTGATATCCAGATCACAGTGGTTGCTAGGTTGGTCTCTGGTGAATCCTCTTTTCCTACCTTGCATTGGGCACCTTCTCACTCTGTCCTTGCATGGCCTTTCTTGTGTGCACTTGTGCAAGAGAAAGCTCTTTGTCCCCTCCACTTCTTATAAGGTTGCCAGTTCTATCAGATTTGGACTGACCCTTATGATCTCAAGGAGTACCAGCTATTTCAGTCACCATTTCAAGGTTTCCAAACCTAGGTACTAGATGGAGGAGTGAATAAACTTTTTAGATGACCTCTGTCTGATAATTTTTAACTTCCTTCTTGAGAGAGGTGGAGCCAGAAGTATTCAGCTGAATGGATCAAATTCTTGACCCACTGAAATAATCTAATATAATACAATGAATGTTGGTATTTCAAATAGTTTTATTTTTTCAGATATCACAATAGTATCTGAAACACTGTAGCAATTTAGACACTATGATATTGGCTCATGGACATGTACACTGACTGAACAAAAGAGAAAGCTAAGAAAAAGAATGATAAATATACAGATTTTTGTATCTGGAAGTAATGGTGTTTCAAGGTATGGGAGAAAGAATGGTTATTCACTGTATGAGAGTGCCTTGTACTGCAAGGAGATCCAACCAGTCCATTCTAAAGGAGATCAGTCCTGGGTGTTCATTGGAAGGACTGATGTTAAAGCTGAAATTCCAATACTTGGCCACCTCATAAGAAGAGTTGACTCACTGGAAAAGACTCTGATGCTGGGAAAGGTTGGGGGCGGGAGGAGAAGGGGACGAAAGAGAATGAGATGGCTGGATGTCATCACCAACTGTGGATATGAGTTTGAGTGAACTCCGGGAGTTGGTGATGGACAGGGAGGCCTGGCGTGCTGTGATTCATGGGGTCGTGGAGAGTCGGACACGACTGAGTGACTGAACTGAACTGAACTGAACTGGGAACTGAACTGGGAAATCTATTTTTTAAAAAACAATCATGATTTAATTTTTTAAAAATTTATTGGCTGTGCCACAAGGCACATGGAGTTTTAATTCCTCACCCAGATTTTGAACCTGTACCCTTGCATTGGAAGCACAGAGTCTTAACCACTACACTGCAAGGAAGTCCCTATTTATCCTTATGATAGGAAAGTGTATTTTCACTTCACACTATACTTTAACGAGTATAGTCTATGTGGGTTATATATGTAAATGTGAAATAAATAACTTTAAAATGCTTAAAGATAATTATCTTTATAAATTTGAGGCAGGGAATGACTTTGAGAACTAAAATGCAGAGAACTTTCATCCTGAATCTAATTTCCATATTCTTACATAATAGAATAGGTGGTTAATCTTTGATCTCAATCATGTTCACTGCAGTATCCAGGTATGAACTCCCCTTATTCATAATTTGGAAGTGTGTAGTACAGTGAATTCAGATCCTTCATAGAAAGGTTGGAATGAAGACTTATATTACCTATGTGTGGTCATATTGCAAGCATCTTATTCCATAATACAAGAAGATTCATTCATTTAAAAATCTCTGGATTTTGGGGGGGGGGATGTGTGTGTGTATGCTCAGTCCTGTCTGGCTCTTTGCAGCCCCGTGGACTGTAGCTGCTCTCTCCATGGAATTTCCAGTCAAGAATACTGGAACAGGTTGCCATTTCCTACTCCAGGGAATCTATCTTTCTCAGGGATCAAGTTGGCATCTGTGTCTCCTTCATTGGCAGATGGATTCTTTACCACTGCACCACCTGAGGGGTCCAAAAAGTTTTCACACCTGGTAATTAGATGTGTGCTGTGCTTAGTAGCTCAGTCGTGTCCAACTCTTTGAGACCCCATGGACTATAGCCCAGTAGGCTCCTCTTACCATGGGATTCTCCAGGCAAGAATATTTAATTGGATTACCATGCCCTCCTCCAGGGGATCTTCCCAACTAGGGATCAAACCCAGGTCTCCCGCAGTGCAGGCGGATTCTTTACCATCTGAGTCACCAAGGAAGCCTGGTAATTAGATAAGGGGCCATGATTTTCCTGAACCAAATTCTGGTGTTTCAATTCAGGCCTCTGTTCACCAAACCTAGATTACATTTTTATCATCATCATTGTCACCTTAGTCTACCTAAGCTCTTTTCAAAATACTGTTTATCCTCTGGGTGCCAGAGCCTGTGTGATGTGTGTGTGTGTGCTCTTTTAGGTTGGAGTCTCTGCTTCTTATAACCATCTTCCAGCTCTCCATCAAGTAAGCCCCAATGGTCCTCAAAGCCAGAATATTTTGAGGGTCCCTCTTCCTGGTGCAGGACTCTTGGCTACAGAATTTGAAGTGAGGCTCAGAGTCCTGATTTCTTGAGGAGAAACTGCAATTGTTATTACCATCCTGTGTGGTTCACCCACACAGGGGCATGGTCTTGACTACATTGTGTCTTCACTCTTCCTACCTGTTTGCTTTGGTTTCTTTTTTATATCATATCTTCTGCTGTAGGGGATTATCCTGCTAGTCTTCACGTTGTTCTCTTTAGTAATTGTTCTATATTATTATTATGTGTGTGTGCTCAAGTCATATCTGACTCTTTGAGACCCCATGGAGTATAGCCCCAGGCTCCTCTGTCCATGGGATTTTCCAGGTAAGAATACTGGAGCAGGTTGCCATTTCCTACTCTAGGGATCTTCTTGACTCAGGCATAGAACCTGCATCTCTTGTGTTTCCTGCATTGGCAGGCGGATTCTTTTTCACTCTGCCACTTGAAAAGTGCTCTGTAAATAGTTATAATTTTGGTATCCCCATGGAAGGAAGTGATCTCAGGGTTTTTCTACCCTGCATGTTGGCCATTCTCTCCTAGTCTGTCTTTATGCCAAAGTCACACTGCTGTGATCACCATAGTTTTGTCGTATGTTATAGAACCAGGAATAGGAAATCCACCAATCTGTTCTTTTTTCAAGATTGCTCTGCTGATTTAGATTCCCTTGAGATTTCATATGACTTTTAGGATGAAGGTTTCTATTTGTAGAGAATATATTGGGGGGTTTATTAGGGATTGCATTGAATCTATAGATCACTTTAAGTAGCATTGACATCTTAATAATATTAAGTAGTCCAGATCATCAGTCCAGAAAATAAATGTTTTCCATTTATTTGTGTCTTCTGTAATATCTTTCAGCAACATTTTTGCAGTTTTTATTTTTTTTTTCAATTTTTTATGCTATAAAATTGTTTATTTAAGAAAAGAGACTTTGTTTTTCTGTCTAAGTGTTTTTATAAAACTACGATTTTTTTAATTGGATATTAATTACTTTACAATATTATATTGGTTGGTTTTGCCAAACATTGACATGAATCCACCCTGGGTGTACATGTGTTCCCCTTCTTGAACCCCCCTCCCACCTTCCTCTTCCCCTTATCCTCCCTCTAGCATACAAACCTTTTCCTACTTTGATTAAGTTTGTTCTGAGGTAGTTTACTCCTTGCACTGTTATCAATGGAATTGTTTTATTAATTTGATCTTTGGGTTGTTCATTGATAGTATAGAAACTCAACATTCATTCACAATAAAAAATGCTCTCAAGAGACTGGGTATAGAGAGTGTGCCTTAACATAACAAAGACTATAGAACAGTTCCGTAGCTCACATTAGACTCAGCACTGGAAGACTGAAAACTTTCCTGTTAAAAATCAGGAACAACATAAAAGTGCAACCACTTATCACTTAAAGAAAGCAAAAACGAAGCACTGTGAGAACTCTGCTTTGAATGTTTTGCGTTTTCTACCTGTAGATCAGATCGTCCCCGAGGTGAAATGCTTTTATCATTAGTCACATTTTACTGTCTGTGACCGAGATTCCAATGGTAGCCACTTTCTAGCATTTGAATCTCCACTTAAACATCACCTTTAAAAACTGTTTATTCTAATTACATTGTCATAGTGCTGAGGAGGTAGCAGGCAGGAAGGCCAGAGGTCCCCCAGGGGCAGGAGGACTTAAACTGCAAGTGGCAGACTTGTTTTTTTTTCCTTCTCTACACAAACTTAAAGACACTTGGTTCTGCCTTGAGCTAACCAATGTGTTTTTCTTATGTTAATGAAACTACGTATTTCCTTTGGAATTTGCGTTTCTTCAAAATGATTCCGCCTAAGACTAACTTTTCTCTTTTCCCAAACCTTGGGCTGATAATGGCTCAACAAACCAGTATTTCTGTCAATTGTTTTCTGGCCAGGGGATGACATACCTTGTGCCATCCTACCTCAAAAGCACATATTGTGGGACAGGGGTCTGGTGAAACTCTCTCAGCCTTGAGGTGTCTCTCTTATCTGAGGAATAGCTTTCTAACAGACATAAAACACCTTGCTATAAACCAGCAATGGGGCACTCTTTCTGTCCCCTTCTGATATCCATGTCAGAAGCTTTCCCTATCTCTATTATACTTTAATAAAACTATGCTACACAAAAGTTCCAAGTAGCCAGGCCTCATTTCTTACTCCAGATTGAAATCCTCTCCTCCAGAGGCCATGATTCCTGGCGTAACACCCGGACCGAAGCAGCAACATTTCAGTATAATTTTTTCTTTTTATTTCTGTCATAGTACCCTATTTGTTTTCTTTTAAGCAGTGAATAAGGCAATTCTTACTTTATTAAATTTTCTCCTTTATTGTTTGACTCATAAGAACATGAGACCCATCCAGGAAGGAATTTTTACATGATTTCCACCCTGTTTTATTAATTGCTGTGTTCTCACTCAGAGTATAGTTCCTGGATTTAAACAGGTAACTTGAAAAAAAAAAAAAAAAAACATAAATAATTAGGTATTACATCGAAATTTTGGTGAGAAAATTATTATATACTTAACCTAAGTTCAAGGCAGAATAAATTTAGTATTAAATAAAAAGAAAGAAAAATTGCTGTTGCAGGTTGGGAAATGTGTACCTAGTTAGTCTAACTAGAACAAAATGATTGAGATTATTTTTTTTTTTTTGACTCATAATAACATCATGACAGTTCTAAAGCAATTTTTTTCTCCATGTTACACTTTGAGACCCTAATTATGTGATTTGACCCAATAGTCTCTTCACATACAGATGCACTTTTTAAACTTTGTGGAAAATACCAGTGAATTTGATTAAGAAAGAATCAATCTTGGACACAGTCCAGGTCCAAAACTCAATGATAAATGTGGTTTGAAGGTGCAAAATGTCCAGTGATCTTTGCCCCTTTTGGGGGAAAAGAAGTGACTTTATTTTAAGAACTGGTATAAAAATTTCAGGTGGTTCTTTGTTAGGCTGAAAACATTGCATTAAAAAAAACACACACACACACAATGCAAGAATGTCTCTCAAAATCTCAAGTTCTATTCTACACCATGATATAATGAGAGGGACTAAACAACTAAATGGTATTTTTATATTTTGAAGTTGGTAGGAAAAGAAATTACTAGAGACACATTTTCTTGGGAAAAGATGGATGTTATCTTCCTTCACAACATATAATTTGTTTATAATTTTAATTATCCTAACATGGTAACTATTTGTTTTTGTGCATGCATGTGTCTATGTGTGTGCCCCATGAAATTTCTTTTAAATAATCTATAGTGCAATTAAGAAAATCTTCTGAATAACCAAAAAACTTCATGAAGAAAGTGGACAGATAGCTGAATGAAATAAAATATATCCTGGAGTAATGCTGCATCCGTTTATCTTTATTGTCATGCTGAATGAAAAAAGAACTTGAAGTTTTTATGAGTAACTTAAGAAGTCTTCCTTCAGATTGTGACCAAGACTACACAAGGTAAGACCAACAGTAAAGAGTGGGACCCAGGCTTCGCAATTGTATGACTTTTATTATGTAAGAAATTAAATTCCTTTGAAATAAGTCAAGCTTAGATTTAATTCTGGTTTTACCATTGAAAAATATGTGATCTTGGGATAATTAATTAGATGTTTTAAGCCTTAGTTTCCTCAACTATGAAATGAAGATTATAGTACTTACTGCAGAATTTAAGTGTGATGTATTAAACTGAGTGCATGATTGGAATTCACTACAGGAGTTTTAAGAAGTGGAGTAAGATAACCAGAACAAGATTCAAAAACAATCATACAAGCCACTTTAGGACAACAAGTTGTTCCTGGCAGGAACAAAAGTGGAAAGACACAGCAAGAAACTACTGCAGTTGGTCAGGAAGGAAATAAAACTTGTTATATTTTGAAAGTAGAGACAACAGAATTTGTCAAGTGTGTCAATAAATAAAATTAGAGCAATAAAGCAGTGAAGAAAATTCTAAAGTTTTTTGTCTGAGTAATTACTTGGAAGGTGGGTACCATTTAATGAGACAGGAAACTGCAAGGAGATCCAACCAGTCCATTCTAAAGGAGATCAATCCTGGATGTTCATTGGAGGGACTGATGCTAAAGCTGAAACTCCAATACTTTGGCCACCTCATGAGACGAGTTGACTCACTGGAAAAGACTCTGATGCTGGGAAAGGTTGGGGGCGGGAGGAGAAGGGGACGACGGAGAATGAGATGGCTGGATGGCATCACCGACTCTGTGGACATGAGTTTGAGTGTACTCCGGGAGTTGGTGATGGACAGGGAGGCCTGGCGTGCTGTGATTCATGGGGTCGCGGAGAGTCGGACACGACTGAGCGACTGAACTGAACTGAACTGAACTGAACTTTAACATTTATTTTTATATGTATTAAATTGATATCTAGTTATAGATGTCCAAAATTGTATGTTGCCTATAAGGGTTAGAAATAAGTAGAGAGATAGGGGCTTGACACAAAATTAAAGTGCTTCAGCATTTATTGTGCAGGGAAAGGAGGAATATCTAGGTTAAGGTCCTAAGGATTCTCAGTGTGATTTGAAACAGTTCAGGACAGTGACTTTCAAGTCATAGTTTGATCCGCTTATACTGACTATGGAAATTTGCTTGATTGATATCAAGTATAGCACCTTTGTGATGTCTTAAATGATGCACATTTTTAAGGAATTTTCTTCTCATCTTCTCTTGTGCTTTCACTTTTCTTTTAAAACTCAGCTAAAGCTTTCTCTCCTCCAAAACTTTCTTGATTCTGGTTTGATTGATATGTTTTTACACTGAACCTTGGCTTTGTATGGGCCTGAAATTGTCTGAATCCTCATTATGTACCATATCATGGAGAGTGGGGAACTTGGTCATCAGAATATTTATGACACATTGCACACAAATACTCCACAATAATCTTTTAATTGAATAGATTAATAAAGGTTGAGATCATAGTGCATTATAAAAGTTTTCCTCTTGTTTTGTAGGTAAATTGCTAATATGTGAAGCCAGCTCATGTACAGACTAAATGGAACCAAGGAACAATGTGACTTAGTTTGTCCTCCTGGACCTCACACAGAATCCAAAGGAGCAGAAAATCCTTTTTGTTCTGTTCTTCTATATTTTGACTATGGTGGGCAATCTGCTCATTGTTGTGACTATAACTGTCAGTAAGACCCTGAACTCTCCAATGTACTTTTTTCTTTCCTGCTTATCATTTATAGATCTAATTTATTCCTCTTCTATTACCCGGAGAATGATTTCAGACTTGTCCCTTGGGAAAAATACCATATCCTTTGTATCTTGCATGACCCAGCTATTTACAGAACATTTTTTTTTGTGGATCCGAGATATCTATCCTGCTGGTGATGGCCTATGACTGCTATGTGGCCATCTGCAAGCCCTTGCATTATCTGGTGATCATGAGGCAGAGGGTGTGTGTTGTACTGCTGATAGTGTCCTGTTTTGGAGGTTTCCTGCACTCAATTATTCAACTTAGCACTGTTTATGGGCTCCCATTCTGTGGCCCAATGTCATTGATCACTTTATGTGTGATATGCACCCATTATTGAAACTCGTCTGTACTGACACCTATGTCATCTGCGTCTTAGTGCTGGCTAATGGAGGACTGATGTGCATTATTTTATTTCTGCTGTTACTCGTCTCCTATGGAGTCATCCTGCACTCTCTGAAGAACCTGAGTCAGGAAGGGAGGCGGACAGCCCTGCAGACTTGTGGTTCCCACATCACTGTGGTTGTCTGCTTCTTTGTTCCCTGCATTTTCATGTATGCAAGACCTGCTAAGACTTTCCCCATTGACAAATCATTGAGCGTGTTTTATACGGTCATAAGCCCCATGCTGAACCCATTAACTTACAGTCTAAGAAATTCTGAGATGACCAATGCTATGAAGAAACTCTGGAGAAAATTATGTCTTATCAAGTAGCAAATAATTGAATTATTCATAGTGAAGAAAGTAATGCAGTGTTAGGGTCAGTATCCTTGGAATGTAAAAGTTTTCATAAATCTGATGCAAACTTTCCATTTCTATAAATGATTTATGATAATTATAAGTAAAAACAAAACTACATGTCTGTGTATTAATAATAGTTTCTCTGCTAAAATGTAACCTTTTAATGTCTGTTTTATTATTGCATCTAGAAAGCTGAAATGAAGTAGGGAATCAAAGATAATATTAGTCAATGAAATTTTACAGTTGCACTAATTTTTACTTAATTTCTGATTTACTTTCAATACAATCTCATTCTTAGTTTTATTTTAGTGATATTCTTTTATTGTATCTTTTTTATTGTAATAGTTAAAATATTTAATGCTACACAGATTATTCTTTTTGTTCGATGTTATTTGCATTACATATGACATTTAGGGTAATATTCAATTTTAAATAAATTATTGAATATATGCTAGATATTAACACATATAAAATAGATTTAAACAAAATTCAGTACTGTAGAATAAACCTTCCAAATCCATCCCAAACAAGAGTCCCTCCCATTTCTTCCAGATGGAGTCACTCAAACAATAATCTTGGCAAAAATAAACGTGTTTGTAACTGTGCTTCCTTTATGAATTTTGCATTTTACTCCTCAGCCTCCTGAAGATCTTTACATATCAATTTGTATATGATAAAACTCATTCTCTTTCCTCATACTGCTTAACTGTGGTTTGAAGATACACTGACACTGATATATTAAATCCTGTTCATGTTTTCCTTGGACTTTTTCTATGAGAAATAATTATGCAGTTAAAAATATTTTTGAAATTTTCTAAGTTTGAGTTCCTAGAAGTGGAGCAGTTTAGTCAATTGGTATCTGTATTTAAAATGCTGATGTTTATAGTTATTGCCAAAGTGCCACTCATGACCAAAATTGTTACCACTGTCAGTGGTAAATTTTTTTTGATCACATTCTGAACAACTAGTGCTTGATAAGCGTTTGTAGTATATGAAAGTCTGATTAAGAAATTGTTTCATTTGTGTACTTTAAAATTTTAATTTTATTGGCATATAGTTGATTTACAATATAGTGTTAGTTTCTGGTGTACAGTAAAGTGATGGAGTTATACATACATATACGGTCATTATTTTTTAGATACTTTTCTCGTATAGGTTATCACAGAATATTGAGTAGAGATCCCTGTACTATACAGTAGTTCCCTGTGCTGTAGAATAGGCCCCTGTGCTATACAGTAGTTGATTTTCTATCTCATATATAGTAGTGTGAATGAATGAAATTAGAACATTCTTCAACACCATAGACAAAAATAAGCTCAAAATGGATCAAAGACGTAATGTAAAGTCAGACACTATAAATGTTTAGAGGAAAATTTAGGCAGAACACTCTTTGACATAAATTGCAGCAGCATACATTTTTGATTCACCGTCTAGAGTAATGAAGATAAAAGCAAAGATAAATAAATGGGACCTAATTAAACTTAAAAAGCTTTTGCACAGCAAAAGAAAACATAAACAAAGTGAAAAGATAGCCCACAGAATGGGGTAAAATATCTGCAAATGAAACAACTGACAACCCAATCGAAAAATAGGCAGAAGATCTAAATAGACAGTCCTCCAAAGAAAACATAAAGATGGCCAAAAACTCATGAAAAGATGCTTAACATCACCACGGTAACTATAAGAGAAATACAAATCATTGTATTCTTCAAATAAAAATAAATCAGTTTTGTAGAATTTGGACAATAATTCACAAAATTAAAATGATGTATTTTCCTTTCATGAATTGCATATTAATGAATTTTATGTGTTTTATTTGATTGCTAGTCTTTTTCCATATTAGTTTTTATATACTAAGGAATTATATACTAAGGAAATTATCCCATTTAACACATAAGTGGAATTATTATTTTTTCAGCATGTGATTTACTTTTGATGTTTCTATACTGGGCAGAATATCCTTGGCCATATAGAAATATTTTTCAGTTCAGTTCAGTCGCTCAGTCGTGTCCGACTCTCCGCGACCCCATGAATTACAGCATGCCAGGTCTCCCTGTCCATCACCAACTCCCGGAGTACACTCAAACTCATGTCCACAGAATCGGTGATGCCATCCAGCCATCTCATTCTCCGTTGTCCCCTTCTCCTCCCGCCCCCAACCTTTCCCAGCATCAGAGTCTTTTCCAGTGAGTCAACTCGTCGCATGAGGTGGCCAAGGTATTGGAGTTTCAGCTTTAGCATCAGTCCCTCCAATGAACATCCAGGATTGATCTCCTTTAGAATGGACTGGTTGGATCTCCTTGCAGTATAAGGGACTCTCAAGAGTCTTCTCCAACACCACAGTTCAAAAGCATCAGTTCTTCGGCGATCAGCTTTCTTCACAGTCCAACTCTCACATCCATACATGACCACGGGAAAAACCATTGCCTTGACTAGACAGACCTTGGTTGGCAAAGTTATGTCTCTGCTTTTTAATAGACTATCAAGGTTGGTCATAACTTTCCTTCCAAGGAGCAAGCGTCTTTTAATTTCATGGCTGCAATCAGCATCTGCAGTGATTTTGGAGCCCAAAAAAATAAAGTCTGACACTGTTTCCACTGTTTCCCCATCTATTTCCCATGAAGTGATGGGACCAGATGCCATGATCTTTGTTTTCTGAATGCTGAGCTTCAAGCCAACCTTTTCACTCTCCTCTTTCACTTTCATCAAGAGGCTTTTGAGTTCCTCTTCACTTTCTGCCATAAGGGTGGTGTCATCTGCATATCTGAGGTTATTGATATTTCTCCCAGCAATCTTGATTCCAGCTTGTGCTTCTTCCAGCCCAGCGTTCCTCATGATGTACTCTGCATATGAGTTAAATAAGCAAGGTGACAATATACAACTTTGACGTACACCTTTTCCTATTTGGATCCAGTCTGTTGTTCCATGTCCAGTTCTAACTATTGCTTCCTGACCTGCATACAGGTTTCTCAAGAGGCAGGTCAGGTGGTCTGGGATTCCCATCTCTTTCAGAATGTTCCACAGTTTATTGTGATCGACACAGTCAAAGGCTTCGGCATAGTCAATGAAGCAGAAACAGATGTTTTTCTGATACTCTCTTGCTTTCTCCATGATCCAGCGGATGTTGGCAATTGGATCTCTGGTGCCTCTGCCTTTTCTAAAACCTGCTTGAACATCTGGGAGTTCACGGTTTACATACTGCTGAAGCCTGGCTTGGAGAATTTTGAGCATGACTTTACTAGCATGTGAGATGAGTGCAATTGTGTGGTAGTTTGAGCATTCTTTGGCATTGCCTTTCTTTGGGATTGGAATGAAGACTGACCTCTTCCAGTCCTGTGGCCAGCGCTGAGTTTTCCAAATCTGCTGGCATATTGAGTGCAGCACTTTCACAGCATCATCTTTCAAGACTTGAAATAGCTCAACTGGAATTCCATCACCTCCACTAGCTTTGTTCGTAGTGATGTTTTCTAAGGCCCACTTGACTTCACATTCCAAGATGTCTGGCTCTAGGTCAGTGATCACGTTATCGTGACTATCTTGGTCGTGAAGATCTTTTTTGTACCGTTCTTCTGTGTACTCCTGCCACCTCTTCTTAATATCTTATGCTTCTGTTAGGTCCACACCATTTCTGTCCTTTATCGAGCCCATCTTTGCATGAAATGTTCCCTTAGAATCTCTAATTTTCTTGAAGAGATCTCTTGTTTTTCCCATTCTGTTGTTTTCCTCTATTTCTTTGCATTGATCACTGAGGAAGGCTTTCTTATCTCTCCTTGCTATTCTTTGGAACTCTGCATTCAGATGCTTATATCTTTCCTTTTCGCCTCTCTTCTTTTCACAGCTATTTGTAAGGCCTCCTCAGACAGCCATTTTACTCTTTTGCATTTCTTTTCCATGGGGATGGTCTTGGTCCCTGTCTCCTGTACAATGTCACGAACCTCCGTCCAGAGTTCATCAGGCACTCTATCAATCAGATCTAGTCCCTTAAATCTATTTCTCACTTCCACTGTACAATCTAAGGGATTTGATTGAGGTCATATCTGAATGGTCTAGTGGTTTTCCCTACTTTCTTCAATTTAAGTCTGAATTTCGCAATAAGGAGTCATGATCTGAGCCACAGTCAACTCCTGGTCTTGTTTTCGCTAACTGTATACAGCGTCTCCATCTTTGGTTGCAAAGAATATAATCAATCTGATTTCGGTGTTGACCATCTGGTGATGTCCATGTGTAGAGTCTTCTCTTGTGTTGTTGGAAGAGGGTGTTTGCTATGACCAGTGCATTCTCTTGACAAAACTCTATTAGCCTTTGCCCTGCTTCATTCCGTGCTCCAAGGCCAAATTTGCCAGTTACTCCAGGTGTTTCTTGACTTCCTACTTTTGCATTCCAGTCCCCTATAATGAAAAGGACATCTATTTTGGGTGTTAGTTACACTTATATAATTAGATTTATCACTATTTTATGTTTTTTATGTCTTGCTTAGAATTTCCCTATTCCAATGTTACCAAAATATTCCCCACTTTTTTTTAATATTAATTTTTAAAGTCTCTTTGCTGTTTTATATTTAAATTTAAAACCATCCTCACTTCATTTAGATGTAAGGAGTTAAGTAGGGATCAAAGTTTAATTATTTTTATAGAACATAATTATTTTCCCCCATGGCTTTAGTATTCCAACTGTGCATTCTAAAATATGGCATGTGTTTTTATCCAATTCAGAACTCTGTTATCTTCAATTGGTCTCTTTATTCATGTGCATTTTAACACAAGATGTAATTGAATTCGGTTTAAAATACACTTTGATATCTGATTAGCCTAGGACTCCTTCATTATTATTTCTTAGCAGAACTGGGCTTATTCATACATATTTATATTTTAAAGTTAAATTTCAATAAACTAGTCTGGTAAAATCTACATTTACTTAGTATATTGAATAAGATTTAACATTTTGAAAAGCTAGAAAAAGACTTTGTACCTTCAAACAATTGAGAATTATTATCCATAATCTGAGTAGGTCTTTCTACTTAAGTCTTTTCTATATTTATCAGGCCTACAAAGTTTCTTGCATGTAACTTTAGTCTTTTTGAATTTTTCTTTTTATGTAGCTACTTGAAACTGGATCTTGCACTCTATTACACTGCCCAAGGATCTGTACTTTCAATATAGGAATTAAAAAATATATAAGATGCAATCTTCATGGTACTTTCTTCATAATCTTTAGTTTGCATTCTATAAGTTTTGACAAATACATAAGCTGTGTAATCACCACCACAACTAATATGCAGAATGTTTCATCATTCCTGTGTCATTCCAGTACATTTCACCGAAGTGTTTCCCCACGCACCTTTGTAATCACCTCCAGGGTGCACCTCCAGGTCCTGGAAAGAACAGATCTATTTCCATTCTGTCAGTACTGTCATTTTCCAGATTGCCAAATAAATTGAATCATACAGGATATAGTCTCTTTCTTCCAGATTTATTAAGGTATAATTGACAAGTTAAAACTTTGTATATTTCATGTGTACAATGTGATGATTTTATATACATATAAAGTGATTACCAGCACTTCCCTTGTGACTCAGACAGTAAAGAATCTGCCTGCAATTCAGGAGACCTGGGTTCAGTGCCTGGGTCTGGAAGATCCCCTGGAGAAGGGAATGGCTACCCACCCCAGTATTCAAGTGATTACCAAGGTCAAGTGAATTAACGCATTTATTACTTAATACAATGACTTTTGGGTGTGTGTGTGTTAGTCGCTCAGTCGTGTCCGACTCCTTGTAACCCCATGAACTGTGGCCCACCAGGCTCCTCTGCCCATGGAGGTCTCCAGGCAAGAATGCTGGAGTGGGTTGCCATTTCATAGATCTTTTAAAATCTGTTCTCTTAGCAAACTTAAGAGTGAAAGAGAAAAGTGCAATATCTGGCATAAAACTCAGTATTAAAAAAACTAAGATAATGGCATCTGGTTCCCCTCACTTCATGGCAAATAGAAGGGTAAAAAGTAGAAGCAATGACAGGTGTAATTTCCTTGGGCTTCAAAATCACTGTGAACGGTGACTGCAGCCATGAAATTAAAAGACATCTGCTCCTTGGTAGGAAAGCTATGACAAACCTAGACAGTGTATTAAAAAGCAAAGACATCACTTTGCTTATAAAGGTCCATATAGTCAAAGCTATGGTTTTTTCAGTAGTCTTCCCAAAATAGTTGCTTTCAGCCTCTATCTCCCCAAGATGGGTCCCAATTTCTTCCTGCCTCTCCAGGAAACTCTCTAAGATCAGCCAGTGAGTCTGACCCAAACATTTTGTAAATTACTATTTCTGCACTAGGTGTTAGAGCATGTATGATTTTGTGTGCATCCTTTCAGGTTGGCGTCTCTTTAAAAAAAAACAAAAACAAAAGCCAGTTGCTTTATTGAGATATGATGCATGAAATTCACCCTTTTGAGATGTACAATTTAATGGTTTTTAGTGTAGTCCCAGAGTTATATAACCATTGCTGCTGTTGCTAAGTCACTTCAGTAGTGTCTGACTCTGTGTGACCCCATAGACGGAAGCCCACCAGGCTCCCCCGTCCCTGGGATTCTCCAGGCAAGAACACTGGAGTGGGTTGCCATTTCCCTCTCCAACGTGTGAAAGTGAAAAGTGAAAGTGAAGTCGCTTACTCATGTCCGACCCTTAGCGACCCCATGGACTGCAGCCTACCAGGCTCCTCCATCCATGGGATTTTCTAGGCAATAGTACTGGAGTGGCTTGCCATTGCCTTCTCCGACTACCAGTTGCCAACCATTACCATTATCTAATTCTATTTTTATCAGCCCCCAAAGAAACTTATACCCATCAAGCAGTCACTTCCCATTCCCTTTGACTCAGCCCCTGGCAACTACTAACCTACATTTTGTCTCTTGGATTTACCTATTCTAGGCATTTTATATAAATGGAATCTTACAATATAGGATTTGCATGTGTGTGGCTTGATTCTTTCACTTTGCATAATATTTTCAAGTCCATGTTGTAGCATTTATCACTACTTCATTCCTTGTTATGGCTGAATAATATTTCATTGTATGGTTAAACCACCTTTTGTGTAACCATTATCAGTAGCTGGACATTTGGGTTGTTCCTATAGTTTGGCTATTATGAATACAGCTCTTATGAACATCTGTCTCCAAGTTTTTGTGTGGACATGTTTTCAGTTTGTTATATCCTTACAAAGTTCTATAGATCTTACCTACTAAACAGCTCTTAGAAAAGTCTATTTCTCTCCCTGTCTCTAAGCTAGTCACATCTCTCATGTGAACTGAAGCAAGTGCCTCCTCTTCTTTTCTCCAAGCCTCTTTTCCACTGGCCCAGTAATCTTTTCAAAATTGGAATCCGATCACGTTATTCCCCTTGCTTAAAACCCTTAACCACATCCCTGAGGGCCATGGGGCCTATCTTAGTCCAGTCCAGGGCCTCTCCTCCCTCCTTCTCCACATACTCCCGCCTCCGACCTTGCAGCGCAGTTTCCTTGCCTGGAAAGCTTTCCTCCTTTCTTTGCCTGGGACTCACACATCCCTCAGAGCTCACCACAGGCCTCTAATTCAGGAAAGCGTTTCCTCCCGCGCCTAGTCCGGGCTCTCCTGAGCTAAGTCCCCACGCCTCAGCATGCTTGTCACAGCTGCACTTCCCCATCCGTTTCTGAGTATCTATTACTGCCTGTATCCCCATCAAGAGCATGTCTGCTTTTGTTATCCTCAGTGCTAGCACAGTTTCTGACACAGAATCTCTCAAATACACAAAGGAACACCTTAACACATACATGAGTCTAAGCCTTACAGGGCTATCACATGAGCCCTTATCAAATAAACATTTGAGGATTGTTAGATGGCAGAGCGTGTGATTATTCCAATCAAAAGCTTGACATTTGTCATACTGTTTTGTACAACTTAATTGTAAGAACAGGCATTTTCTGCATTGATATTATTGAAATCAAACTACAAAATCTTATGAATATAGAACCAATGTCTATAGACACAGAGGCAGTGCGTGCATGCTTAGTTGCTCAGTCATGTCTGACTCTTTGAGATCCCATGAACTGCAGCCTGCCAGGCTCCTCCGTCCATGGAATTTTCCAGGCAAGAATATTGGAGTGGGTTGCCTTTGCCTACTCCACAGGTTGGCGTCTCTATTTCTCAAGGTCATCTTCCAATTCTCCCCCAAGTAAGCCCTGCTAGCCCTCAAAGCCAAATTAGTTTGTGGTCTCATCTTCATTGTGCAGGGTTCCTCATGTAGGTAACTTTAAGTGGGGCTTGGACTCCTCACTTCTTGGAAATAAATTCTGCAACTGTAATTATCATCTTGTTTATGGGTCACTAGCTTGAGAGTTTGAGTTTCTGTTTGTTTGGTTTTTTTTAAGACCTCACAGACACATCTGCTGGGGTTTTCTTTTCCCCAATAATTTTTATTAGTTTTTGTGCACACAGCACAGCATGAGAGATCTTTGTTCCCCAACCAAGGATTGAACCCATGCCCCCTGCAGTGGAAGCATGGAGCCTTAACTAGTAGACCACCAGAGAAGTCCTGGGACTACACTACTAATATATCTCCACTCTTCCTACTTGTTTTGCTTCCTTCTTTATATATATATTTTTTTCCACAGGATCATTTCTGCTAGTCTTCAGGTTGTTCTCACCAGCAATTGCTCTGTAAACAGTTGCGATTGTGGTGTACTCATGGAAGGAGGTGAGCTCCAGGTCATTCTGAGCAGCCACTTTGCCTCCTCTCTCCTACTGCTTTGATTACCATCATTTTGTAGCATGCTTTAGAATCAAAAATAGGAACCCCTGCCCAAGTTTATTCTTTTTCAAGATTGTTTTGGCTATGTGGATTCCCTTGAGATTTCATATAAATTTTAAGAAGGATTTTTTTTCTATTTCTATGGAAAACATTTTTGAGGTTTTGATTGGAATTGCATTGAATATGTAGATCACTTTAGGTAGTATTGACATCTCAATATTCTTAATATTCCAACTTTTTAAAATTAATGTGGGTCTTTTGCAATATCTTTCAGCAACATTTTTCAGTTTTCAACATAAAAGGCTTTTGCCTCCTGGTTTAAATTTATTCTTCTGCAGGTTATTTATTGTAAATGAAATTTTCTTCAGTTCAGTTCAGTCGCTCAGTCGTGTCCGACTCTCCGCGACCCCATGAATCACAGCACGCCAGGCCTCCCTGTCCATCACCAACTTCCGGAGTACACTCAAACTCATGTCCACAGAGTCGGTGATGCCATCCAGCCATCTCATTTTCCGTCGTCCCCTTCTCCTCCCGCCCCCAACCTTTCCCAGCATCAGAGTCTTTTCCAGTGAGTCAACTCGTCGCATGAGGTGGCCAAAGTATTGCAGTTTCAGCTTTAGCATCAGTCCCTCCAATGAACATCCTGGATTGATCTCCTTTAGAATGGACTGGTTGGATCTCCTTGCAGTATAAGGGACTCTCAAGAGTCTTCTCCAACACCACAGTTCAAAAGCATCGATTCTTCGGTGATCAGCTCTGATTGATAGAGTGCCTGATGAACTCTGGACGGAGGTTCATGACATTGTACAGGAGACAGGGACCAAGACCATACCCATGGAAAAGAAATGCAAAAAAGCGAAATGGCTCTCTGAGGAGGCCTTACAGATAGCTGCGAAAAGAAGCGAGGCGAAAAGCAAAGGAGAAAAGGAAAGATATAAGCAACTGAATGCAGAGTTCCAAAGAATAGCAAGGAGAGATAAGAAAGACTTCCTCAGTGATCAATGCAAAGAAATAGAGGAAAACAACAGAATGGGAAAAACAAGAGATCTCTTCAAGAAAATTAGAGATTCTAAGGGAACATTTCATGCAAAGATGGGCTCGATAAAGGACAGAAATGGTGTGGACCTAACAGAAGCATAAGATATTAAGAAGAGGTGGCAGGAATACACAGAAGAACGGTACAAAAAAGATCTTCACGACCAAGATAGTCACGATAACGTGATCACTGACCTAGAGCCAGACATCTTGGAATGTGAAGTCAAGTGGGCCTTAGAAAGCATCACTACGAACAAAGCTAGTGGAGGTGATGGAATTCCAGTTGAGCTATTTCAAGCCTTGAAAGATGATGCTGTGAAAGTGCTGCACTCAATATGCCAGCAGATTTGGAAAACTCAGCGCTGGCCACAGGACTGGAAGAGGACATTCTTCATTCCAATCCCAAAGAAAGGCAATGCCAAAGAATGCTCAAACTACCGCACAGTTGCACTCATCTCACACGCTAGTAAAGTCATGCTCAAAATTCTCCAAGCCAGGCTTCAGCAGTATGTAAACCGTGAACTCCCAGATGTTCAAGCAGGTTTTAAAAAAGGCAGAGGCACCAGAGATCAAATTGCCAACATCTGCTGGATCATGGAGAAAGCAAGAGAGTTCCAGAAAAACATTTATTTCTGCTTCATTGACTACGCCAAAGCCTTTGACTGTGTGAATCACAATAAACTGTGGAACATTCTGAAAGAGATGGGAATCCCAGACCACCTGACCTGCCTCTTGAGAAACCTGTATGCAGGTCAGGAAGCAACAGTTAGAACTGGACATGGAACAACAGACTGGTTCCAAATAGGAAAAGGTGTACGTCAAGGTTGTATATTGTCACCTTGCTTATTTAACTTATATGCAGAGTACATCATGAGGAATGCTGGGCTGGAAGAAGCACAAGCTGGAATCAAGATTGCTGGGAGAAATATCAATAACCTCAGATATGCAGAAGACAGTACCCTTATGGCAGAAAGTGAAGAGGAACTCAAAAGCCTCTTGATGAAAGTGAAAGAGGAGAGTGAAAAGGTTGGCTTGAAGCTCAGCATTCAGAAAACAAAGATCATGGCATCTGGTCCCATCACTTCATGGGAAATAGATGGGGAAACAGTGGAAACCGTGTCAGACTTTATTTTTTTGGGCTCCAAAATCACTGCAGATGCTGATTGCAGCCATGAAATTAAAAGACGCTTACTCCTTGGAAGGAAAGTTATGACCAACCTTGATAGTCTATTAGAAAGCAGAGACATTACTTTGCCAACCAAGGTCCGTCTAGTCAAGGCAATGGTTTTTCCCGTGGTCATGTATAAATGTGAGAGTTGGACTGTGACATTTTCTTAGTTTGATGTTTGAGTTGTTAATTGATATTATAGAAATTCAACATTCTTTCATGATAAAACTACTCCCTAAACAAATTGAGTATAGGAGGAGTATTCAGTTCAGTTCAGTCGCTCAGTCGTGTCTGACTCTTTGAGACCCCATGAATCACAGCACGCCAGGCCTCCCTGTCCATCACCAACTCCTGGAGTTCACTCAAATTCATGTCCATTGTGTCGGTTATGCCATCCAGCCATCTCATTCTCTGTCGTCCCCGTCTCCTCCCACCCTCAATCCCTCCTAGCATCAGATTCTTTTCCAGTGAGTCAACTAGTCACATGAGGTGTCCAAAGTATTGGGGTTTTAGCTTTAGCATCAGTCCTTCCAATGAACACCCAGGATTGATCTCCTTTAGAATGGACTGGTTTTACCTCCTTGCAGTCCTCCAACTAAATATAAAGGCTGTGTATGACAGATCCACAGCTCACATCATACTCAACATTGAAAGTTTAAAGTCTATCCCATTAAAGTCAGGAACAAGACAAGTATGCCCATACTCACTACTAGGAAGGAATTTTGCATGATATTTTCCTCTGTTTTATTAATAGCTAAAGAGTCTGCCTGCAATACAGGAGACCCAGGTTCAATCCATGGGTCAGGAAGATCTCCTGCAGAAGGAAATGGCAACACACTCCAGTAATCTTTCCTGAAGAATTCCATGAATAGTGGACCTGGCAGGCTACAGTCTGTGGGATCTCAAAGAGTCGGACATGACTGTGCAACTTCACTTTCACTTCCACTTCACTTTTGTGGGGTTAAATGAAAATAAAAGTGAAAGTTGTTCAGTCGTGTTTGACTCTTTGTGACTCCATGGACTAAACAGTCACTGAAATTCTCCAGGCCAGAACACTGGAGTAGATAGCCTTTCCCTTCTCCAGGGCATCTTCCCAACCCAGGGATGGAACCCAGGTCTCTCTGATTGCAGACGGATTCTTTACCAGCTAAGCCACAAAGGAAGCCTGAGAATACTGGAGTGGATAGCCTATCCCTTCTCCAGCAGATCTTCACCACCCAGGAATTGAACCAGGGTCTTCTGCATTGCAGGCAGATTCTTTATAGGTAACGTTAAAAAAATCATTAGATAAACAGTTTTTCTTCTAAATGGTGAAAAAAAAATTATGTATCTAACCAAACTTCAAGGCAGAATAAATGTAGTACTAAATAAAAAGAAATAAATCTTGCTGTGACAGGTTAGAAAATATATTTCCAGTAAGTGCAACTTTAAAGGAATGACTGAGCTGATATTTTATTCTTGAGTCATGATAACTTCTAAATGGTTCTAAAGCTATTCTTTTCTTCATGTTACATTTTCTGACCCTAACTATATGATTTGATGCAATGGTACCTTTACTTGTACTTTTAAAACTCTGTGGAAAATCCCAGTGAATTCAATTAAGTATAAATCAGTCTTGGACACATTCCAATTCTAAGACTCAATGAAAAAAGAAAAAAGACTCAGGGATCAGTTCAGTTCAGTTCAGTTGATCAGTCTTGTCTGACTCTTAGCGACCCCATGAACCACAGCATGCCAGGCCTCCCTGTCCATTACCAACTCCCGGAGTTCACTCAAACTCATGTCCATCGAGTCGGGTGATGCCATCCAGCCACCTCATTCTCTGTCATCCCCGTCTCCTCCTACCCCCAATCGCTCCCAGCATCAGAGTCTTTTCCAGTGAGTCAACTCGTCGCATGAAGTGGCCAAAGTATTGGAGTTTCAGCTTTAGCATAAGTCCTTCCAATGAACACCCAGGATTGATTTCCTCTAGAATGGACTGGTGGGATCTCCTTGCAGTATAAGGGACTCTCAAGAGTCTTCTCCAGCACCACAGTTCAAAAGCATCAATTCTTCGGCGATTAGCTTTCTTCACAGTCCAACTCTCACATCCATACATGACCACTGGAAAAACCATAGCCTTGACTAGACGGACCTTGGTTGGCAAAGTAATGTCTCTGCTTTTTAATATGCTATCTAGGCTGCTAATAACTTTCCTTTCAAGGAGTAAGCGTCTTTGAATTTCATGGCTGCAATCAGAATCCGCAGTGATTTTGGAGCCCAAAAAAATAAAGTCGGAGACGCGAGAGACCCGGTGGCGCAGACGTGAGAGACGCTGGGCACAACCGACCACGTGCAGAATCGTGGCCAAGAGGAGCTACCCCACTCCCAAGGTCAGGGCGGTGGCCGAGAGGAGCTGTCCCACGTTCAAGAGGCGGTGGCTGCTTGGGCACAGGAGGGTCGAGAGGAGCTACTCCACACTCAAGGTCAGGAGGGGCGGCCTTGAGGAGATGCCCCTCGTCCAAGGTAAGGTACAGCAGCTGCACTTTGCTCGAGCAGCTGTGAAGAGATACTCCACGACCAAGGTAAGTGAAACTCAAAGAAGAGGGTAGGTATTGGGAGGGGGCATTAAAGGGGAGACACATTGAAATCATAATCACAAAAAACTAGTTGATCTGATCATATGGACCACAGTCCTGTCTAACTCAATGAAGCTAAGCCATGCCGTGTGGGGCCACCCAAGACGGACGGGTCATGGTGGAGAAGTCGGACAGAATGAGGTCCACTGGAGAAGGGAATGGCAAACCACTTCAGTATACTTGCCTTGAGAACCCCATGAACAGTATCAAAAGGCAAAATGATAGGATAGTGAATGAGGAATTCTCTAGGTCGGTAGGTGCCCAGTATGCTACTGGAGATCAGTGGAGAAATAACTCCAGAAAGAATGAAGGGACGGAGCCAAAGCAAAACAAATACCCAGTTGTGGATGTGACTGATGCTCGAAGCAAGGTCCGACTCAAGGATAAATGTGTCTAAAAGGGATAAAATGTCTAGCTCTTTGCCAATATCAAGAAAAAGGTGATATCCTTTCAGAAACTGATACAAAATTTTTTAGAGGTTCTTTGTAAGGCTTAAAATGTTCCATAAAAAAAAAAGAAAGAAAGAAAAGAAAAGCACAAGGATATCTCTCAAAATTTCAGCAAGTTGGATCCTACAGCATGGTCCAATGAAAAGGGCTAAAAAATTGGATGGCATTTTTCTGTTCTGTAATTAGTAGGGAAAAAAGTTACTAGAGACAACTTTCCTGCAAATAGTTAGTTGCTATTTTCCTGTGTCAATGTAGGATTTGTTTATCTTTCGATAAACTATCCCAACCTGGTAAATCATGTGTATATTTCTACTTATGCAGCATGGATTTTATTTTAAAAATTTACAGTGCAACCAAAAACTGTCTTCTGAAGAATCAGAAAACTCCATGGAGAAAAATGGGTAAACTCTTGAATGAAATAAAATACAATCTTAAGTAATAATGCAGGATTTTTGCCATTTAGTGTCAAACTAGATGAAAGAAGAATTTCGGGTCCTTATGAGTAAGTTAAAAAGTCTTCCTTCAGACTGTGAACAAGCCTCCAGAATCTAAGACTAACAGAAAATATTGAGAAACAGGCTTCATCATTATGTGAATTTATTAGGTAAATAAATTACTCTGAATGAAATCAAACTTTGATTCAATTCTAGTTTTATCACTTAAAAATGTGTAATCTTGGGAAAATTAATTCGATGTTCTGAGTTTTAATTTCTTCAACTATGAAATGGGGAGTACATTTTTTGTTATAGCAAATTTACATGTGATATATTGAATTGTGAGGGCATGGCTGGAATTTGCTGTAGGAGTTCCTAGTATAGTGATATAATCAAAATAGGATTTAAAGAGGATCATATGGACTGCTTCAAGAGAACACATTTTTGGAGGCCAGAATAAAAGTGGAAAGAATTGGGCAGGAGGCTGTTTTAGGGCATCAGAAAGATCATGGGAATGGGGTGGGGGATGGTCTAATTTCGTACGTATTTTTAAAGTAGAGACAATGGGATATGTTAAGGGTATCAACAAATAATTTGAGAGGCGTATGGGAGTGTAGAATACAGTGAAGTTTTTTCTCTGAACAATTGCATGACAAGTTGTATCATTTAATGAGATAGGGAATACTTTTTGTATTGTATTGTGGAACATTTTAAATTTATTTTTTATGTATACGAAATTGACATCCAATTGTCAGTCAGTCAGTCAGTTCAGTCGCTCAGTCGTGTCTGACTCTTTGCGACCCCATGAATCACAGGACGCCAGGCCTCCCTGTCCATCACCAACTCCCGGAGTTCACCCAAACTCATGTCCATCGAGTCGGTGATGCCATCCAGCCATCTCATTCTCTGTTGTCCCCTTCTCCTCCTGCCCCCAATCCTTCCAAGCATCAGAGTCTTTTAGAGTGAGTCAGCTCGTCACATGATGTGGCCAAAATATTGCAGTTTCAGCTTTAGCATCAATCCTTCCAATGAACACCCAGGATTGATCTCCTTTAGAATGGACTGGTTGGATCTCCTTGCAGTCCAAGGGACTCTCAAGAGTCTTCTCCAGCACCACAGTTCAAAAGCATCAATTCTTCGGCAATCAGCTTTCTTCACAGTCCAACTCTCACATCCATACATGACCACTGGAAAAACCATAGCCTTGACTAGATGGACCTTTCTTGGCAATGTAATGTCTCTGCTTTTTTATATACTGTCTAGGTTGGTCATAAATTTCCTTCCAAGGAGTAAGCGTCTTTTAATTTCCTGGCTGCAATCAGCATCTGCAGTGATTTTGGAGCCCAAAAAAATAAAGTCTGACACTGCTTCCCCATCTATTTCCCATGAAGTGATGAGACCAGATGCCATGATCTTAGTTTTCTGAATGCTGAGCTTCAAGCCAACCTTTTTACTCTCTTCTTTCACTTTCATCAAGAGGTTTTTTAGTTCCTCTTCACTTTCTGCCATAAGGGTGGTGTTATCTGCATATCTGAGGTTATTGATATTTCTCCCAGCAATCTTGATTCCAGCTTGTGCTTCTTCCAGCCCAGCGTTCCTCATGATGTACTCTGCATATAAGTTAAATAAGCAGGGTGACAATATAGAACCTTTACGTCCTCCTTTTCCTATTTGGAACCAGTCTGTTGTTCCATGTCCAGTTCTTACTGTAGCTTCCTGACCTGCATACAGGTTTGTAGATGTCCAGAATTAGAGAGGGTGCCTACACAAAGTTGGGAATAAGTGGGGAGATAGGTGCTTGAGACAGAAAATTAAAGTGCTTCAGCATTTATTTGTCAAGAAAAAGAGGAATATCCAACAAAATACCATAAGGATCCTCAATGTGGTTTGAGAAAATTTTAAAACATTGAATTTGTATTTTAGTTTTTTTTTTCTAATCACACTGAATATTTAAAAATTAACTTAGATGTGTGTCAAGTGTTAGACCTTTATTTTTTATTGCACTAGATATGCTCACTAGTGTTATTTCCTCAGTCATATTCAACTCTTTGTGCCCATAGGCTTTAGCCCACCAGGAGTCCATGGGATTCTCCAGGCAAGAATACTGGAGTTGGCAGACATGCCCTTCTCCAGAGGATCTTCCTGACCCAGAGACCCAGGGATAGAATCCAGGTCTCCCGCATTGCAGGCAGATTCTTTATGGCCTGAGTCATCATTGTGATTTTATAAATGGTGTACCTTTTAAGGAATTCCCTTCTTTTTTCACTTTTTATTTCTTTTTTTTTTTCCCTTAAGCTACCAAAGGTTTGTGTTCCTTTGGGATGCTATCTCTGATTTTTGTTTCACTGATGCAGTCCTACAGTGAGACTCCTAGGTTGTGTGAATATTCTTATAATAGTACTTATTATATGAGTCTGATTATTTTCCGATCTCTTGTCAGACCTCACTGAAGTTAGGAAACTATGCCTTATTCAACTTGGTAATCATGAGATCTACAGCAATTGGGCATGAATTATCTATATACATTCTTTTAGTCGATTGGATAAAAAAGATGAAACTTATTATGTGTTTAAAAATTTCCCACTTGTAAGCTGTTTCTAATATGTGAATTCAGCTGCTGTAGAGACAAGATGGAACCAAGGAACAATGTGACTTACTTTGTCCTCCTGGGCCTAACACAGAATCCATAGGACCAGAAAGTCCTTTCTGTTATGTTCTTGTTCTTCTACATTTTGACCCTGGTGGGCAACTTGCTCATTGTTGGGACTATAACTGTCAGCAAGACCCTGAACTCACCAATGTATATTTTTCTTGCTAGCTTATCATTTACAGATCTAATTTATTCTTCTTCAGTTTCCCCCAGATTAATTTCAGACTTGATGTTTGGGAAAAATACCACACCTTTTAGGTGGATCAGAGATCATCCTTCTGCTGGTGATGGCCTATGACCGCTATGTGGCCATCGGCTAGCCCTGCATTATTTGGTCATCATGAGGCAGAGGGTGTGTGTTGCCCTGCTGGTGGTGTCCTGGGTTGGAGGTTTTCTGCACTCAGTAATTCAACTTTGCACTGTTTATTGGCTCCTGTTTTGTGGCCCCAGTGTCATTGATAATTTTCTCTGTGACATGCAACCTTTACTGAAACTCATCTGTACTGACACCTATGTCATTGGCATCTTAGCTGTGGCCAATGGAGGACTGATCTGCACTGTTGTGTTTCTGCTCTTACTTGTCTCCTATGGAGTCATCCTGCACTCTCTGCAGAATCTGACTCAGAAAGGGAGGTAGAAAGCCCTCCAGACCTGTGGTTCCCACATCACTGTGGTTGTCTGCTTCTTTGTTCCCTCTATATTTGTAAATTCAAGACCTGCTAAGACCTTTCCCATTGATAAATCTTTGACTGTGTTTTATGGAGTCATAACTCCTATGCTGAACCCACTAATCTATAGTCTAAGAAATTCTGAACTGACTAATGCTATGAAGAGGCTCTGGAGAAAAAAATATCATATCAGGCAGTAGAAAAATGCGTTATCTATCATGACAAAAGTAACTTAGCATTAGAGCCAATAATCTTGGAGTGTAAAAGTTTTCATAAGTCTGATGTAAACTTATCTTTACTCTGATTTATATGTATAATTCAAATATGAACTGTATGTTTGTGTTGTTATTTTTTATTTTTTAGAGGATAACTATTTTTTAATATTGTGATGGTTTCTGCTATATATCAACACGAATCTACCATATGTTTATTAACAGTTTCTCTGCTAGAATGTAAACTTTATAATATCTATTTTAACACTGTACCTAGAGAGGTAAAATGTATTTATGGTAGGGAGTCAATAATAATATTTCATTTATTACTGAATTTGATTTTTATAAACACACCATTGTTTACTCAAATTCTGATTTAATTCTTTCTCATTCTTAATTTTATTTTAGTTGTAGTTTTTGGTTTTATCTTCAATATTTTTATTGTACTAGTTAAAAATATGTAGACAGTCTTAATCATTTTCATTTGTTACATATTACATTTTAGTGTAATATTATTTTCTTAAATGAAATACTGAAAATATATTGGATAAGAATACATATAGAAATAGAATTTATGCGACATTCAGCACCTTGAATAAAACTCCTGCTCATCCCCAAACCAGAGCCTTCCAGATCTTTCAGATGTGGTCATTTCACTTTGTTGCTAAAATTCTTTAAGTAATAATCTTTTCAAAAGTAAGTATATTTTCACATTTTTTTGCTACTATTTTTGTAACTAGCATTGTTAAATAGTAACAAAAAAATATATGAAAATATCCTGTTTATATATTTTGCATTTTACTTCTCAGCCTCCTGAAGATCTTTACATACAAGTGTGTGTGTTAAGTTGCTTCAGTTGCATCTGACTCTGTGCTACCCTATGGACTGTAGCCCGCCAGGATCCTCTGTTCATGGAAATCTCCAGGCAAGAATACTGGAGTGGGTTGCCTCTCCAGGGCATCTTCCTAACCCAAGGATTGAACCCAGCCCTCCCACACTGCAGGCAGATTCTTTACCATCTGAGCCACCAGGGAGCCTCCATACTTGTATATATATAGACTAAATAATTTTTCCTCATCCTGTTTAACTGTGATATAAAGATACACTAACACTGATGTATCCAGTCCTATTCATCTTTTCCTCAGTCTTTTACTCTGCGCAGTTTGGAAAATACCCTTTTGACACATTCCAAAGTTCAGTGCTTGGTAAAGATGTATGTTGTATGAAAGTCTGATTAAGGAAATTATTTTACTTGTATACTTTAATTACAAATAAATAAAGTTGAATTTGAGCATCTACTCATAGGTTTAAAATGATTTATATTCTTTTCTCACAAATTGCCTATTAAGAAAATTTATATGTTTTACTTGATTGTTCATCTTCATCTATACTGAATGGCATTTAATTATATACTAAAAATTTATCTCATTTACTTTGTATGTGGGATTATTATTTTTCTAGCTTGCAATTTGTTTTTTCTTATTTTTATACTGCGCAGAACATTTAAAATTTAATGTAACCAAAATATTCTTCTCCACATTTAACTTTTTAAGTCTTTTTGCTATTTTATGCTTTATATTTAAAATTTGAAACCATCTGCACATCATTTGACGTTAAGTGAATTGTTAAATAGGGATTCCATTCGTTCCGTTCCGTTCCGTTCGGTCGCTCAGTCGTGTCCGACTCTTTGCGACCCCGTGGACTATAGCCTATCAGGCTTCTCCGTCCATGGGATTCTCCAGGCAAGAATACTGGAGTGGGTTACCGTTTCCTTCTCCAGGGGATCTTCCAGACCCAGGGATCGAACCCGGGTCTCCCACATTGGAGGCAGACACTTTAACCTCTGAGCCAGCAGGGATTACCTTTCAATTATTGCTCTAGATTTCAAATTTTTTAGATGGATATTTATTTCTCCCCATAGCTCTGGTATTCAAATTATGAAATCAAAAATATGACATGTGTTTGGATCTAATTCAGGCTGCCATTATGTTCACTTGATCTCTTTTTACATGTGTAATTTAACACAGAATATAATTATATATTTTTTAAAATAAACTTTATATCTCATAAGTCTAGGACTTCTTTATTTAGTATTCCTTATCAGAGCTATGCTTATTCTTATATATTCATACTTCAAAATTAAATTTCAATATGCCTTTCCAGTTAGAACTATATTTAGTGTTTTGAATAGATTTGACTGGGAAAGAATTTGTATCTTCAGAGAATTCATAATTTTTATACACAAACTGCATAGGTCTTCCACTTAGAGGTCTTCCTTTATGTTCAAGTCTCCCTATGTTTCTAGCTTGTAACTTTAGATTTTTGAATTTTTATGTCACTGTTTTAAACTGGATTATGTCTTTATCACATTTTCTAAACATCTGTACTTCCGATGTATGACATCTGTTTTTTAAGCTTTTTTAATAATATGTGATCTTCACAATACATCCATCATTTAAAAAAACCAAAAATCTAAGTTCTATAAATTCTGATACACAAGTCATGTAGTCACTCTCACATTCAATATGCAGAATATTTCATCATCAGTAGTATCTCTCCATGCACTTTTGTAATCATCTCCTCCCTTCATTTCCAAGTCCATTTCCATTCCTTTAGTTTTATTATTTTCCTGAATGTCAATTAAATTCAATCATATTGTATGTAAACTTTCCCTCCTAGCTTTATTTGGGTATAATAGACAAATTAAAATGTATATTTCAGGTTACAGTGTGATGACTTTATACACATAAACTCTGTTGAAGTGGTTAAGAGTCCACACTTCTGAAGCAGAAGGCATGGATTCTACCCCTGGTTAAAGAACTAAGATCCTGCTTGCTCTATGGTGCAGACAAAAAAGGAAGAACAAAAAATAAATCAAGGGTACAACACAGTTTAATAAACTATAGCCAACATGTGCTTCCCAGGTAGCACTAGAGCAGTCAGTGCAGGATACATAAGTGATGCAGGTTCAATCTCCGGGTCAAGAAGATCCCCTGGAGTAGGAAATGGCAATTAGCTTCAGTATTCTTGTCTGGGAAATCCCATGGATACAAGAGCCTGGCAGGCTGCAGTCTATGGGGTCACAAAAGTCTGACACAACTGAGGGACAGCACAGCACATGTTATGTTTCACGGATACATAGAAGCTAAGAAAAAGAATAGTAAATATATAGATTTTAATATATCAAAGTAGTGGTACTGCAGGTTAGTGGGAAACAGAATAATTATTCTGTACATGTACTGGAAAAATTCCTTTATTCTTCTAATCAGAAAAGTGAAAGTGAAAGTAGCTCAGTCGTGTCTGACTCTTTGCCAGCCCATGGACAATATAGTCCATGGAATTCTGCAGGCCAGAATATCAGAGTGGTTAGCCTTTTTCCTCCAGGGGATCTTCCCAACCCAGGGATTAAACCCAAGTCTGCATTGCAGACAGATTCTTTACCAGCTGGTTAGAAAGGAATGGGTATTTCCTCTTCACACTATTCTTGAAAATGTATATCCTATGTGGGTTAAATGTGTAAATATGAAAGTGTGCTCGGTTGCTCAGTCTTGTCTGACTCTTTGCCACCTCTTAGACTGTGTTCTGTTGTCCGTGGGATTATCACAGCAAGAATACTGGAGTAGGTTGCCATTTCCTCCTCCAGGGGATCTTCCCAACCCAGGACGTTCTTTACCACTGAGCCACCTGGGATACCCAAACGGTGAAAATGATTCACTTTAAAAAGCATAAAGGTATTATCCTTATAACTTGGGACAAGAAGAATAAGAACTTTGAGAAGTATATACATAGGTCTTTCATCCTGGATCCACTTTCCGTGTCCCTGTGTCACAGCACATGTGAGGAGGAATCTTTGATGAGATCACATTCACTGCTGTATCCAGGTGTGAATTCTTCTCATTCTGATAATCTGGAAGTATTTAATTCACCATTTAAATTTCTTTCTGGTTAGAAGATTTAAAGTGCATTATATTTCTTTCACCAAAGAATAAATGGAACTTTATTGCTGGATTTCTTCAATTTGTGCTAAATATTTGGGCCATTAATATTAATAAGTACATGAAATGAATCCAATTATAACTTCAGAAAATGATAATGATATATTTTGTGCCTCAGTATCTGTGTAGTAGGTGGATTTCTCATAAGAAACATGCAATGCAAGAATCTTATTAAGGCTGTTTGTAACACAGTCAATGACCGCAAAACTACTATGGAATCACTAAATTATAAACAGAGAAAATATCTTTGATTTATCATTTAAGTCAAGAACATATAGATTGCAGAGAATCAGAAAGTCATTCACTATATAAAACAAAATAGTCTGCACCCAAAATGTTATACATTCATTACATTAAAAAATTATTAGGTTTAAAGTTGGCTGACTCAGGGTGTCTACTGGGATATGTAGTAGGCTTGTATCACTGTAAATTTTACTAGTAGAACTGTTTTTACTGCATCAGGTTTTGGATTATGGGTCAACTTTCATTTGGCTACAAACATTTTTCAGTTTCCTCTTTGATGACTTCAGTTGTGTAGTAGTGTTTAGTTCAGCCTCCACATGTTTGCTTTTTTTTTTTTTTTTCTTTGTAGTTGATTTATAGTCTCATAATGCTGTGGTTGGATAAGATGTTTTATATGATTCCAAACTTCAAAACTGACTGAGGCTTTTTGTGTTTCTCCTAGCATGTGATCCAACCTTGAGAATGTTTCAATTGCCCTTGAAAATGAAACGTATACTTCTGCCTTTGGACAGTATCCTGGTTGTTTGATCTGGGTATTAATATGACGGGCTGTAGATCACAGGGGTCCTGGGGCTAGTATTGATCACTGGTGGATGGGGCTGGGGCCTGTTGGGTATTAGGGCTGGTGTCAGAGAAGGCAATGGCAAGCCACTCCAGTACTGTTGCCTAGAAAATCCCATGGATGGAGGAGCCTGGTAGACTGCAGTCCGTGGGGTCGCTAAGGATTGGACACGACTGAACGACTTCACTTTCACTTTTCACTTTCACACATTGGAGAAGGAAATGGCAACCCACTCCAGTGTTCTTGCCTGGAGAATCCCAGGGATGGGGGAACCTGGTGGGCTTCCGTCTATGGGGTCGCACAGAGTCGGACACAACTGAAGTGACTTAGCAGTAGCAGCTACCCGCTAGAGGATGAGGCTGGGTACTGGCACTAGTGCTAGTTCACCGGTGGAGGTGCTGGGTCCAGGGATTTCTGTCTCTGGATCCTTGAGCTGGTGGATGAGGCTAGGGACCAGTGTGCTCCCTGATGAGTGGGCTGAACCCTGACATGGTGGGCTGAAGGACCTTTATTATCACAGAGCTGCTGTCCACCCACTGGTGTTTGAAACCAAGCCCTAATGGGTCCTGAAGCTGTGCTAGCTCACTGTTGGGTGAAATTGGTCCTGGGGTTTCTCCTGGCGGGGTCCAGGAGTTCAGTACTTGGTCTTGGCCTGCCCATGGTTGGGGCTGAAGACAAAGGAATCATGGATTTTCTGCCCGGCCCCTGGTGAGCGGCCATGTTCACAGATGGCTGGGGTTTCAGAACTTCCCAAGGTAGCCAGCATGCTGGTGGACAGGTTGTATCCTTGCCCATTGATCTGGGGCTTCCTGGGTATGGAGCCGACTGACTAGTGGTGGGAGCTCCAAAGCAAAGCTTGCCAGCACCAGTGTCCTGATGGAGGCTAGCTCCTCAGAATGGCTGCTCCCAGTGTCTGTCTCCCCACGGTGTCTCAAATTCTTCCTGCCTCTCTAGAAAACGCCCCAAAATCAGCAAGTGGGTCTCATTCAAAATCCATTCAAATGACAGCTTCTGCCCTGGTTGGCTGCTGGAGCCTGTGTGATTTGGTGCGGGGTCTTCTAGGTTGGCTTGTCTGTGGTCTACATCTATCTTCTGGCTCTCCCAAAAGTAAGCCCCATGGGCCTTCAAAGATATATTATTTTGTGGGTCATCTTCCTCGTGTGGGACTCCTGGGATGAGGAGTTCAGTGTAGTGCTCAGACTTTTCAGTCCTTGGGGAGAAACCCTGCAAGTGTCATTACCCGCCAATTTGTTGGTCACCTACTTGGGAGCAGGGGTCTTGACAATACTGTGTCTCCGTTATTCCTATCTTTTGTTGTGGGATCTTCTTGATATCTTTTGTTTCAGAGAATTTTTTTTTCCTACTCTTTAGATTTTTCCCATCAGTAGTTGTTTTGTAAGTAGTTGTTGTTTTGGTGTCACTGTTGGAAAACTGAACTCAGGGTTTTTACTCTGACTGATGGCCAATATGTCTGCTTTTGTGCCAAAACCACACTGCTGTTATAATCATAGTTTTATACTGCTTCAGAATAAAAAATAGGAGACTTCCAAATATGTTCTTCTTTTTTCAAGGTTGTTTTGGCTGTTTGGACTCCGGTGCAATTTCATATAATTTTTAGGAGGCATTTTTCTATTTCTGCAAATCAGGAAAAAACAGTTTTTGGAAATTTGATAGGGATTGTATTAAATATGCAGATAACTTTATGCAGTGTTGACATCTTAATAATATTAAGTATTTCAGCTCATGAATATCTTTTTATATTTGTGTGCTTTTTGTAACATCTTTCAGTAATATTTTGTAGTTTTCAGTGTAGAAGACTTTGCTTCTCACTTAAGTTTACTTTTGGACTTCACTGGTGGCTTAACTAGTAAAGAGTCTGCCTGCAATAAGGGAAACCTGGGTTCGATCCCTGGGTTGGGAAGATCATCTGGAGAAGGGAAAGGCTACCCACTTCAGTATTCTGGCCTGGAGAATTCCATGGACTGTATAGTCCATGGGTCACAAAGAGTCGGTCACGACTGAGCAACTTTCACTTAAGTATACTTTTAATTATTTTATCCTCTTTGATGCTGTTATAGATGGAATTATATTCTTAATTTCCTCTTTGTTGAATTTATTGACACGATAGGAATTTAACATACTTTTGAGATGAAAAATTTTCAACAAATTAGCTACAAAAGGGATGTACTGCACCATGATAGAGCTGTGTATGACACATCCACAGGGAGCATTAGACTCGACAGAAAAGTTGAACACTTTCCCCTTAAAAATTAGGAATAAGAGAAGTGTGGACACTTTCACCACGTTTAGAAACACAGACCTTCAAAACTTTTCTTGGAATTTTTAGAGTTTTCTATAAATAGATTATATCATCTTTGAAGTGATTTTATAATTAATTAAATTTTACTTAATTTTACTGTTTGCAACAGTGTTTCCAATGGTTCAGTTCAGTTCACTCGCTCCAGTCGTGTCCGACTCTTTGCGACCCCATGAACTACAGTGTGCCAGGCCTCCCTGTCCAACACCAACTCCCGGAGTTCACTCAAACTCACGTCCATCGAGTCGGTGATGCCATCCAGCCATCTCATTCTCTGTCATCCCCTTCTCCTCCAACCCCCAATCCCTCCCAGCATCAGGGTCTTTTCAAACGAGTCAACTCTTTGCATGAGGTGGCCAAAGTATTACAGTTTCAGCTTTAGCATCAATCCTTCCAATGAACACCCAGGATTGATCTCCTTTAGAATGGACTGACTGGATCTCCTTGCAGTCCAAGGGATCTCAAGAGTCTTCTCCAGCACCACAGTTCAAAAGCATCAATTCTTCGGCGATCAGCTCTTCACAGTCCAACTCTCACATCCATACATGACCACGGGAAAAACCATTGCCTTGACTAGATGGACCTTTGTTGGCAAAGTAATGTCTCTGCTTTTTAATATGCTATCTAGATTGGTCATAACTTTCCTTCCAAGGAGTAAGCGTCTTTTAATTTCATGGCTGCAATCAGCATCTGCAGTGATTTTGGAGCCCAAAAAAATAAAGTCTGACACTGTTTCCACTGTTTCCCCATCTATTTCCCATGAAGTGATGGGACTAGATGCCATGATCTTTGTTTTCTGAATGTTGAGCTTCAAGCCAACCTTTTCACTCTCCTCTTTCACTTTCATCAAGAGGCTTTTTAGTTCCTCTTCACTTTCTCCCATAAGGGTGGCGTCATCTGCATATCTGAGGTTATTGATATTTCTGCTGGCAATCTTGATTCCAGCTTGTGCTTCGCGGAGAGTCGGACACGACTGAGCGACTGAACTGAACTGAACTGAACCCTGCATATAAGTTAAATAAGCAGGGTGACAATATACAAGCTTGGCGTACTCCTTTTCCTATTTGGAACCAGTCTGTTTTTCCATGTCCAGTTCTAACTGTTTCTTCCTGACCTGCATACAGGTTTCTCAAGAGGCAGGTCCGGTGGTCTGGTATTCCCATCTCTTTCAGAATTTTCCACAGTTTATTGTGATCCACACAGTCAAAGGCTTTCTAATGTTTGGATTTCAGCTTCAGCATCACCTTAAAAACCATCTTCTCCAATTACATTATCCATAGAAAAATTCCCTCTTTTATTTGTCACTGTACTTTATTTGTTGTCTTATAGTCAGTGAATGGGGCCTCTTTGTGACTCAGATGGTAAAATTTCTGCCTGCAATGCTGGAGACCCGGATTCGGTCCCTGGGTTGGGAAGATCCCCTGGAGAAGGAAATGGCGCCCCACTCTAGTACTCTTGCCTGGAAAATTCCATGAACAAAGAAGCCTGGCTGGCTACAGTCCATGGGGTCACAGAGAGTCGGACACAACTGAGCGACTTTCACTCACTCACTCATGGTACAGTTTCTGGCATTAAATAGGTACCCTAGCTTAAAAAATAACTATTAGATAAATAACAAGTAATTTCATATCAACTGGTGATAAAATTATTATATATCTAACCAAAATTTATGGTAAATGAATTTAATATTAAATAAAAAGACACACAGATGTGTGTGGCAGTTGGGAAGTATGTTTTTAATTAGTCAAACTGGAACAAAATGCCTGGTCTGTTATTTCACTCCTGAGTTGCAGTAACTTCATAATGGTTTTAAGACCATATTTTCTTCCATGTTACCCTTTCTGACCCTAATTATGTGACTTGACCTTATAGTATCTCTACATATACAGGTAGTTTTAACATTTGGTGGAAAATCCCAGTGATTTAATTAAGGAAGAATTGATATTGGATGCATTCCAATTTCAAAACTCAGTGATAAATGTATCTAGAAGAGATAAGTGTCTAGTTATCATTGTCAATATCAGGAAAAAGATGACATCCTTTTAAGAACTGATGTAAAATTTCAGGAGGTCGTTTGTTAGGCTTAAAACATTGCATAAAAAAGAGAAAAGCACAAGAATTTCTGTCAAAATCTCAGTACAAGTATTCTAGCTTTCCTAACAAAATGAAAAGAAAAGATCTAACGGTATTTTTCTATTTTGATATTAGTAGGAAAATAAATTACTAGCGACACATTTTCTTGGGAAATGACTAGTTGCTACCTTTATATGTAAATATAGGATTTGTTTCCGTTTTTGATAAATTATCCTAATGTGGTAATTTCTTTCTGTATATGCATGAAATTTCTTTAAATAACTTATACAAATAAAAAAACTCTTTTGAATAGTCAGAAAGCTCATGGAGAAAATGGACAGACACTGGAGTGACATAAGATATTTCTTCAAGAAATAATGCAAACCTTTTCCTTCTGTTATCAAACTGGATGAAAGAATTCAAGATGCATATGAGTGATTTTAATATTTATTCTGAAGATAATGAGCAAGCCTCCACAAGTAAGGCTAACAGTAAATAGTGGGAAGCAGGAGTCATAATTGTGTGCTTTTCTTCACTATTGAGGAAATTTAATTACGTTGAAATAAATCAAATTTAGAATCAATTCGAGTTTTATCACTTAAAAATATGTGACCATGGAAATGTTAATTTAATGTTCTGTGCCTTAATTTCTTCAACTATGAAATAGAGATTACAATTCTCATTACTATAAATTTAAATGTTATATATTAAATTGTTAGCACGTGATTGAAACTTACTTTATGTGCATACATACTCAGTCGTGTCTGACTCTTGTGACCCTGTGGATTGTAGCCCACCAGGCTCCTCTGTCCATGGGATTCTCCAGGCAAGAATACTGGAGCAGTTTGCCATTTCTTGTTTCAAAGGATCTTCCTGATCCAGGAATCAAACCCAGGTCTCCTGCATTATATTCACTGATAGCTTTAAGAGAACACATTTATTGGAGGCTAGAATAGAAGTGGAGAAACAGGGCAGGAGGTCATTGCATTGGGCCATGAAGAAAATGCAAGTAGCGAATGATCTAGTTTGTGATGTATTTAGAAGTAGAGACAACAGGGTTTGCTAAATGTATCCCTAAGTAAGATGAGAACACTAAGGAGTGAAGAACATAGTGAAGCTTTTGGTTTGTTTGAGCAGTTATATGGACGTTGGTATTTAATAAGATGGGGAACTCCCTTTTTATTGTGGAACATTTAAAACATATTTCTACATGTATTAAACTGATATCCAATTGTACATCCAAAGTTGGAGATATTGCATATATTTTTACTGTTTTACAGCTGCCTCATAGTTCTTTCTATTGCCCAGCAAAATAAAGTGTAATATGTGCCAGGACTCAAAGCTCCATTTGTAACAATGGTTATGTTTTCATAGTCTTTGCATATATTACATAGAATTTTAAGACAAAGTTGAAAATAGATGGAAAGCTAGAGCCTGGAGACAAACTTACAGTACTTCGGCATTTACTGATCAGAAAATGAGGAATATCCAACTGAAGACCCTAGGAAAGAAGTTTCAGTGAGGTTTGACACAATTCAGGACAGTGACCTTCTATTTATAGTTTTATCTACTAACAGTGAATATTGAAATTAGCTTAAATGGATCTCAAGTATTACACCTTTGTCACTTTATATATGGTGTACATTTTAAAGGAATTCTTTTCCCATATATTTTTTTTCTTTAAAAAACATTTTAAAAATTGCTTCCTCTGTAAAGCCTTCTCTGACTTCAGTTTGATTGATATTATATTGAGTTTGATTGATGTTATGCTTTAGCTTGATTAATATATATGTATATTGACTATAAACTTGTGCAAATATTCTTTTAAAGGTACTACTACACGGTTCTGGAATTATCTATTCACTGAGGGTAGGGAAATATGCCTTATTTAACTTGGTATTCATAATGTCTGTGACACATTGGACACAAATACATAATTCATGTAAATTATTTTAATTGGCTGACTAAAAAAGATGAAGCTTATAATGCATAAACTGCTCCCTCCCCCCACCATCTTGTTTTGTAGGTAAACTGCTTTAATATGTGAACTCAGCTCCTGTCCAGACTAGATGGAACCACGGAACAATGTAACCTACTTTGTCCTCCAGGGCCTCACACAGAATCCAAAGGAGCAGAAAGTCCTTTTTGTTCTGTTCTTGTTCTTCTACATTTTTCACTCTGGTGGGCAACCTGCTCATTGTGGTGACTGTAACTGTCAGTAAGACTCTGAACTCACCGATGTACTTTTTTCTTGCTTGCTTATCATTTATAGATCTAATGTATGCCTCTTCTAACTCCCCTAGATTGATTTCAGACTTGTACTTTGGGGAAAATACCATATCCTTCCAAACTTGTCTTCCCCAGCTGTTTACAGAGCACTTTTTTGGTGGGTCAGAGATCGTCCTTCTGCTGGTGATGGCCTGTGACCGCTATGTGGCCATCTGCAAGCCCTTGCATTATTTGGTCATCATGAGGCAGAGGGTGTGTGTTGTGCTGTTGCTGTTGTCATTTGTTGGTGGTTTTCTGCACTCAGTAATTCAACTTGTCACTATTTATGGACTCCCTTTCTGTGGCCCCAATGTCATTGATCACTTTATGTGTGACATGTACTGTATTTTCATGTATGTAAGGAGGAATAAGGATACTCTCAGTCGTGTCTGACTCTTTGCAACTCCATGGAATGTAGCCTACCAGATTCCACCATCCAAGGAATTTTCCAGGCAAGAATACTGGAGTGGGTTGCCATTTCCTTCTCCAGGAGATCTTCCCAACCCAGGGATTGAACCCAGGTCTCCCACATGGTAGGCATTGTAGGCAGACGATTTACCACCTGAGCCACCAGGGAAGATACCTGCTAAAACCTTCCCCATTGACAAATCATTGAGCGTGTTTTATACAGTCATAACCCCCATGCTGAACCCATTAATCTGCAGGCTAAGAAACTCTGAGTTGACTAATGCTATGAAGAAGCTCTGGAGAAAAATATGTTATTCCAGGTAGTAAATAAGTGTATTATCCATCATGACAAAAGTAATTTAACATTAAAGCCAATAATCTTGGAGAGTAAAGATTTCATAAATCTAAAGGAAACTTTTCATTAAGGGATTTATGAAAATATTATTTAAAAATGAACTATATTTTTGTGATATTATTAAGTTTCTCCGGAAAAATGTGAAATTTATAATGTCTGTTTTACTAGGGCACCTAGAGAGGTAAAGTACATTTAAAGTGGGGAGTCAATAATAATATGCCATTTACTAGTGAATGGCAGTTTTATAAATAGAACATCTTTTGCTCAGTTTCTGATTCACTTTTAATTCTTTCTCATTCTTTATTTTACTTTAGTCATATTTTTTGGTTTTACCTTCACTATTTTTATTGTACTAGTTAAAAAATAAAGTACTATATAGACCATCCTCTTATTCAATTTCATTTGTGTTACATGTTATGTTTTACTGTATTAATTTTTAAATAAAGTATTGAAAGGATGAAAATGAGTTAGTCGCACAGTCATATCTGACTCTTTGTGATCCCATGGACTGTAGCCCGCCAGGTCCTCTTTCCATGGAATTCTTCAGGCAAGAGGACTGGAGTGGGTCGCCATTTCTTTTTCCAGGGGATCTTCCCGACCCAGGGATTGAACCCAGGTCTCCTGCAGTGCAGGAAGATTCTTTACCAACTAAGCTACTAGTGAAGCCCACTATATTGAAAGTATCGTGGATAATAATACACATTAAATATAATTTTTGAAAAGTCTGTACTGTAGAGTAACAGTCCTACTCACCCCAAACCAGAGCCTCCCCGTTCTTGCAGATGTGTCACTCTGCTTTGTTTCTGAAATTCTTTAAGTAATGATCTTTGCAAACATATGCATTTTCCCACATATTTTTGTTACTATGTCTCTGTGTATAAATTTTGCATTTTACTTCTCAATCTTCTGAAGGTTTTTACATACAAGTCTATATAAAACTAACTTATTCTGTTTTCTCATACCACTTAACCGTGATATAAAAATACAATAACACTGATGTATTCAGTCCTGTTCATATTTTCCTCAGTTTTTTCTCCACTCAGCTTAGAAAATGCCCTTTTGACACATTCCAAAAAACTAGTGCTCGGCAAACATTTATGATATATGAAAGTCTGACTAATGAAACTGTTTTATTTGTATACTTTATCTACAAATAAAGTTGAATTTGGTATCTATTTAAAGACTTAAAATGATCTGTATCCCTTTTTCATGCATTGCTTATTAAGACATTTTATGTGTTTTACTTGACTGTTCATCTTTATCCATACTGAATGGCATTTAATTATATACTTTAAAAATGATCTGATTTACTTTGTTTATGATATTTTTCTAGCTTTTGATTTGTTTTTCTTTTATGCTACACAGAATATTTATTTTTGTCTACAAAGAAATATTTTTAAATTCATAAAATTAAATCTACCACTATTCTATAGCTTTTTTTTGTCTTGCTCTTAGAGAATTTCCCTATTTTAATGTAATCAAAATATTCTTCCACATTTTCTCCACATTTTACTTTTCAGATCTTTTTGCTGTTTTGTGTTTTATATTTAAAATTTTAAACCATCTACACTCATTTGATGTAAAGAGTTAAGTAAGGATTATATTCTAATTATTGCTCTAGGTTGCTATTTTTTAGATGCATAATTATTTTTCCCCATAGCTTTGGTATTTCAACTATGCAATAAAAAATATGGCATGTGTTTGGATCAAATTCAGGGTGTTATTATCTTCACTTGATCTCTTTATTCACATATCATTTAACACAGAATATAATTATATTTTATTTAAAATAATCTTCATATCTCATAAGTCTAGGACTCCTTTATTAGTGTTTATTATCAGAGCTATGTTTATTCTTAAATATTCATACTTTAAAACAAAATTTCAATAAGCTATTCTGGTTAAAACTACATTAGTTAGTTTTCTGAATAAGATTTGATTGGGAATGAATTTGATCTTCAGAGAATTCAGAATTTTTATATACAAACTGCATAGGTCTTCCTTTTATGTTCAAGACTGCAGGTCTTCTTTTATGTTCAAGTCTCCCTATGTTTCTAGTTTGGAACTTTAGCTTTTTAAAATTTTTTTGCACTGTTTTAAACTGGATTATGTCTTCTTTCACATTTTCCAAATATCTATACTTTCAATGTATGACATCTGCTTTTTTAAGCTTTTTTTATAACATGATCTTCACAGTACATCTGTAATTTAAAAAAAAAAAAATCTAAGTTCTACATAAGTCATGTAGTCACTGTCACATTCAATATGCAGAATGTTTCATATTCAAAAGTATTTCTTCAGCAATGTTGTAGTCACCTCCGACCTTCATCTCCAGGTCCTGGAAGACACAGGTCCATTTCCATTCCTTTAGGTTTTGCCATTTTCCATTTATTTTGCCATTTGTCAATTAGATTGACTCATACTCCAAGTAGACTTTCC
This sequence comes from Moschus berezovskii, assembly GCF_049115385.1. Taxonomy (NCBI): domain Eukaryota; kingdom Metazoa; phylum Chordata; class Mammalia; order Artiodactyla; family Moschidae; genus Moschus; species Moschus berezovskii. Next base: position 84,938,527 of record NC_142475.1, read on the forward strand.
CTCCTAGCTTTATTGGAGTATAATTGACAAAGTGTATACTTCAGAAATACAGTGTGATGATTTTATTCACATATGCTTTGTTGAAGAGGTTAAGACTCGCCACTTCGAAGGCAGCGGGCTTGAGTTGGATCCGTGGTGGGAGACCTAAGATCCCTCTTGCTGCATAGTGCAGCCAAAAATAGAAAGAATGAAAAGGAAAAAAAAAAAAAAATCAAGGGTACAATATGGTTTAATAAACTATAGGCAACCAACATAAACTTCCCACGTGGCGTTGCGCTTAGTGGCTCAGTCGTGTTCTATTCTTTGCGACCCCATGCCATGGGCCGTAGCCCGTTAGGGTCCTCTGTCCGTGGGGATTGTCCAGGCAAGAACACCGGAGTGGATTCCAATGCCCTCCTCCAGGGATTCTTCCTCACCAAGGGATCCTGCCCAGGTCTCCGGCGTTGCACGAGGATTCTTTACTGTCTGAGCCACCAGGTGGCGCAAGTGGTAAAGAATCCCCCTGCCAATGCAGGCGACATAAGGGAAGCAAGTTTAATCGTTGGGTCAGGAAGGTCCCCTAGAGTAGGAAATGGCAACTTGCTCCAATATTGTCTGGGAAATCTCATGGACAGAAGAGCCTTTTGAGCTACAGTTCATGGGGTTGTGAAGAATTGGACACGACTGAGCACACACACACACGTAACCAACATACTTTATATTAGACCCCCAGAATTTACTCATCTTATAACTCAAAGTTTGGATCCTTTGAGCAATATCTTCCCATTTATCACACACCTTCAGTCCCTAAAATTTACATTCTACTCTATGCTTTTAAGAGTTTGTTGGTTAGTATATTCTACAGGTAAGTGAGATAATACAGTTCCTGTTTCGCTATACCTGGTATAATCTAACTGAATATATCCCAGTCCCAAAGGCATAATTTCCTTCATTTTATGACTGAATAATGGTCTGTTGCTTATAAGTGCCTCACTTCTTTGTCCTTTCATCTGTTGACTGAACTTCAGTTGTTTTAGAACCTTGGCTATTGTGAATAATGTTTCATTTGATAAGAGAGGTTATGTATCTCCTGGAGAAACTAATACCATTTCCTTTGAAAAAGTACCTGGAAATGGAAATGTTAGATCATACAGTAGTTTTATTTTTAGTTATTTTAGGAACCACCATATTGTTTTTCACAGTGGCTGCATCAATTTATATTCCCATCAAGAGTATTTAAGGGTTTCAAATTTTCTACATCCTCACCAACATTCCTCTTTTATAAAACATTAATTCCATTCATGAAACATGTGCTTCATGATCTAACTACCTACCTGAGGCCCCACATCTTAAGGCTATCACGTTGAACGTGAGGATTTCAACATATGAATTTTAGGGACACAAACATTCAACCCATAGCAAGAGTCTAGTTTCATTCTATGCATATGGTTATCTAGTTTTCTCAACACTGTGTAGAGAATTTTCTTTCCTCAGAGTGTAATCTTGGCCACTTTTTCAGAGATCAGTTGATTATATACCCATGAGTATATTTCTGATCTTGTTATTGGGTTCCATTGATTTGTTTTTATACTGGCACCACACTTTTTTCAGATATGTAAAACTATGTTTTAAAAATGCCTCCATTACAAAGTTAAAAGTCTGGGGCCACACGGTTTTGATTACTCCCAATATGTAAACATACATAGAAATAAGAAAGTGCAATGTCTCAAGTTTCTTCTTAAATTTTTTTTACACTTTGGGGTCTTATGTGATTCTATATCAAATTTATGCTTATTTCTTCCTAATTCTTTGGAAAAACACCATTTAAATTTTGATAGGAATTTTTTTAAATTAATTTATTTTTTATTGGAGGCAAATTATTTTACAATATTATATTGGTTGGTTTTGCCATACATTGACACGAATTTGCCCTGGGCCTACGTAAGTTCCCCCTCCTGAACCCCCCCCCACCTCCCTCCTCCCTCCATCCTCCCTCTGGGCCATCCCCGTACGCCAGCCCCAAGCATCCTATAACATGCATCAACCCTGAACTAGTGATTCATTTCACATATGACAACATACGTGTTTCAATGCCATTCTCCCAAATCATCCCACTCTCACCCTCTCCCACAGAGTCCCAAAGACTGTTCTATATATCTGTGTCTCTTTTGCTGTCTCGTATACAGGGTTATCATTTGCATCTTTCTAAATTCCATATATATGCGTTAGTATACTGTATTGGTGTTTTTCTTTCTGGCTTACTTCACTCTGTATAATAGGCTCCAGTTTCATCCACCTCATTAGAACTGATTCAAATGTATTCTTTTTTAATGGCTGAATAATACTCCATTGTGTATATGTACCAAAGCTTTCTTATCCATTCGACTGCAGATGGACATCTAGGTTGCTTCCATGTCCTGGCTATTATAAACAGTGCTGTGATGAACATTGGAGTACATGTGTCTCTTTCAATTCTGGTTTCCTCGGTGTGTATATAGGAATTTTTTAAAATCTGTAGATTGCTTGGATAATGTAGGCATTTTACTAATATTTATTTTTCCATTTATGAACATGCAATATCTTTTCATTTATTTGTGTCTTTAATTTCTCTCATCAGAGTTATATAATTTATAATATAATTAATAATTATATAGCATATTATATAATTTATTTCTAAGTATTCTTTCTGAGGCTGTTGTGAATGAGATTATTTACTTAAATTGCTTTGTAGATGGTTCATTGTTGGTATATACAGATGCAATTGATTTTTGTATGCTGAATTTGTATCCTGCAGCTGTTGAATTTGCTTATTAGCTAAAACATTTCTGGCGCAATTTGTCATATATTTTTTATGTTAGATCATATTCAGTATGCAGTCTTTTAAACCTGGCTTCTTGAACTTAGTTCATGCTGTTGAGATTTATGTGCATTATTGTACTTATCAAGAGTTTATTAATTTTGTTGCTGAGTGGTGTTCCATTTAATGGATGTATCACAGTTTGTTTGTCCCTTTCTCCATTAACATATTTTTTTATTTTTTCCAGATATTTGAATTTACAAATAAAGCTGCTATAAATATTGATATATAGGTTTTTGGAAAAATTAGCAAATAAACTTGAATATAGTATAAAATAATTCTTTGCATGATACTAGATGTCAGAAACAATTGACAGTGATGACTGAGAGATGGGAACCAGACAAGTTGAGCTCTATGATTTTTCCAGGTTATTATCTTCAAAAAGTTTCCGTGTTGTGGTTCAGAAAGGGATATATCAGAAGCTCTTGGGAGACTCCTGAGTTGAGGAGATGAGAATTACTAGAACCGTTTAAAAGTTCTTTCCCCCTTCCATAAAAAATATTTTTATTGCCTTAATGGTTTTGTCAGTAAGTCATGTCCAACTCTTGGGATCCCATGGACTGTAGTCTGCCAGGTTCCTCTGTCCAATGGATTTTCCAGGCAAGAATATTAGAGTGGGTTGCTATTTCCGTTTCCAGGGTATCTTCCCAACCCAGGGATTGAACTTGGGTCAACTGCATTGCAGGCAGCCTCCTGCATTGCAGGTGGATTCTTTGCCAACTGAGCCACCAGGGAAACCCTTCAGGAACCAGTACAAGAGCTTGAGAAGATTGCAGTCTTCAAATTGCCATTCTCTGCTGATGATGAATAAACTGGCTCAGCTCAGTTCAGTTCAGTTCAGTCACACAGTCGTGTCCGACTCTTTGCGACCCCATGAATCACAGGACGCCAGGCCTCCCTGTCCATCACCAACTCCCGGAGATCACTCAAACTCACCTTCAGCGAGTCGGTGATGCCATCCAGCCATCTCATCCTCTGTCGTCCCCTTCTCCTCTTGCCCCCTATCCCTCCCAGCATCAGAGTCTTTTCCAGTGAGTCAACTCGTCGCATGAGGTGGCCAAAGTATTGGAGTTTCAGCTTTAGCATCAGTCCTTCCAATGAACACCCAGGACTGATCTCCTTGAGGATGGACTGGTTGGACTTCCTTGCAGTCCAAGGAACTCTCAAGATTCTTCTCCAACACCACAGTTCAGAAGCATCAATTCTTCGGGGATCAGCTTTCTTCACAGTCCAACTCTCACATCCATACATGACCACGGGAAAATACATAGCCTTGACTAGATGGACCTTTGTTGGCAAAGGTTGTCTCTGCTTTTTAATATGCTATCTAGGTTGCTGAAGAAAAAGCCAGTACTCTGTTTCAGGTCGATATTCTGACCAGGGGAGGACAGAGGCATTTGGCACCCAGGAATGAGTATTAGCTTCTAACAGTAATCCCCAGAAAGGCTGACTATTTCTCCTTGCCCTGGGGGCAATACTGATTGCAAATTGTCTCAGATCCCTGAAAGAAATGTTCAGTTCAGTTCAGTTCAGTCGTTCAGTCGTGTCCGACTCTCGGCGACCCCATGAATGACAGCACATCAGGCCTCCCTGTCCATCACCAACTCCCGGAGTACACTCAAACTCATGTCCACAGACTCGGTGATGCCATCCAGCCATGTCATTCTCGGCCGTCCCCTTCTCCTCCCGCCCCCAACCTTTCCTAGCATCAGAGTCTTTTCCAGTGAGTCAACTCGTCGCATGAGGTGGCCAAAGTATTGCAGTTTCAGCATCAGTCCTTCCAATGAACACCCAGGATTGATCTCCTTTAGAATGGACTGGTTGGATCTCCTTGCAGCCCAAGGGATTCTCAAAAGTCTTCTCCAGCACCACAGTTCAAAAGCATCAATTCTTCGGCGATCAGCTTTCTTCACAGTCCAACTCTCACATCCATACATGACCACGGGAAAAACCATTGCCTTGACTAGACGGACCTTGGTGGGCAAACTAATGTCTCTGCTTTTTAATACACTGTCAAGGTTGGTCATAACTTTCCTTCCAAGGAGTAAGCGTCTTTTAATTTCGTGGCTGCAATCAGCATCTGCAGTGATTTTGGAGCCCAAAAAAATAAAGTCTGACACTGTTTCCACTGTTTTTCCATCTATTTCCCATGAAGTGACGGGACCAGATGCCATGATCTTTGTTTTCTGAATGTTGAGCTTCAAGCCAACCTTTTCACTCTCCTCTTTCACTTTCATCAAGAGGCTTTTGAGTTCCTCTTCACTTTCTGCCATAAGGGTAGTGTCAGCTGCATATCTGAGGTTTTTGATATTTCTCCCAGCAATCTTGATTCCAGCTTGTGTTTCTTCCAGCCCAGCATTCCTCATGATGTACTCTGCATATAAGTTAAATAAGCAAGGTGACAATATACAACCTTGATGTACTCCTTTTCCTATTTGGAACCAGTCTGTTGTACCATGTACAGTTCTGACTGTTGCTTCCTGACCTGCATACAGGTTTCTCAAGAGGCAGGTCAGGTGGTCTGGGATTCCCATCTCTTTCAGAATGTTCCATAGTTTATTGTGATCCACACAGTCAAAGGCTTTGGCATAGTCAATGAAGCAGAAATAGATGCTTGTCTGGAACTCTCTTGCTTTCTCCATGATCCAGCGGATGTTGGCAATTGGATCTCTGGTGCCTCTGCCTTTTCTAAAACCTGCTTGAACATCTGGGAGTTTACAGTTCACATATTGCTGAAGCCTGGCTTGGAGAATTTTGAGCATGACTTTACTAGCGTGTGAGATGAGTGCAATTGTGTGGTAGTTTGAGCATTCTTTGGCATTGCCTTTCTTTGGGATTGGAATGAAGACTGACCTCTTCCAGTCCTGTGGCCAGCGCTGAGTTTTCCAAATCTGCTGGCATATTGAGTGCAGCACTTTCACAGCATCATCTTTCAAGGCTTGAAATAGCTCAACTGGAATTCCATCACCTCCACTAGCTTTGTTCGTAGTGATGCTTTCTAAGGCCCACTTGACTTCACATTCCAAGATGTCTGGCTCTAGGTCAGTGATCACGTTATCGTGACTATCTTGGTCGTGAAGATCTTTTTTGTACCGTTCTTCTGTGTACTCCTGCCACCTCTTCTTAATATCTTATGCTTCTGTTAGGTCCACACCATTTCTGTCCTTTATCGAGCCCATCTTTGCATGAAATGTTCCCTTAGAATCTCTAATTTTCTTGAAGAGATCTCTTGTTTTTCCCATTCTGTTGTTTTCCTCTATTTCTTTCCATTGATCACTGAGGAATTCTTTCTTATCTCTCCTTGCTATTCTTTGGAACTCTGCATTCAGTTGCTTATATCTTTCCTTTTCTCCTTTGCTTTTCGCCTTGCTTCTTTTCGCAGCTATCTGTAAGGCCTCCTCAGAGAGCCATTTCGCTTTTTTGCATTTCTTTTCCTTGGGGAGGGTCTTGGTCCCTGTCTCCTGTACAATGTCATGAACCTCCGTCCACAGTTCATCAGACACTCTATCTATTAAATCTAGTCCCTTAAATCTATTTCTCACTTCCACTGTAAAATCATAAGGGATTTGACTTAGGTCATATCTGAATGGTCTAGTGGTTTTCCCTACTTTCTTCAATTTAAGTCTGAATTTGGCAATAAGGAGTTCATGATCTGAGCCACAGTCAGCTCCTGGTCCTGTTTTTGCTAACTGTATACAGTGTCTCCATCTTTGGTTGCAAAGAATATAATCAATCTGATTTTGGTGTTGACCATCTGGTGATGTCCATGTGTAGTCTTCTCTTGTGTTGTTGGAAGAGGGTGTTTGCTATGACCAGTGGGTTCTCTTGACAAAACTCTATTAACCTTTGCCCTGCTTCATTCCGTGCTCCAAGGCCAAATTTGCCTGTTACTCCAGGTGTTTCTTGACTTCCTACTTTTGCATTCCAGTCCCCTATAATGAAGAGGACATTTTTTTTGGTGTTAGTTCTAAAAGGTCTTGTAGGTCTTCATAGAACCGTTCAACTTCGGATTCTTCAGCGTTACTGGTTGTGGCATAGGCCTGGATTACTGTAACATCGAATGGTTTGCCTTGGAAACAAACAGAAATCATTCTGTCGTTTTCAAGATTGCAACCAAGTACTGCATTTCGGACTCTTTTGTTGACCATGATGGCTACTCCATTTCTTCTAAGGGATTCCTGCCCACAGTAGTAGATATAACGGTCATCTGAGTTAAATTCATCCATTCCAGTCCATTTTAATTCACTGATTCCTAGAATGTCTATGTTCAGTCTTGCCGTCTCCTGTTTGACCACTTCGAATTTGCCTTGATTCATGGACCTTACATTCCAGTTTCCTATGCAATATTGCTCTTTACAGCACCAGACCTTGCTTCTATCACCGGTCACATCCACAACTGGGTATTGGTTTTGCTTTTGCTCCATCCCTTTATTCCTTCTAGAGTTATTTCTCCACTGATCTCTATTAGCATACTGGGCACCTACTGACCTGGGGAATTCCTCATTCAGTATCCTATCATTTTGCCCTTTGATACTGTTCATGGGGTTCTCAAGGCAAGTATACTGAAGTGGTTTACCATTCCCTTCTCCAGTGGACCACATTCGGCTGTGGTCCATGTGATCAGATTGACTAGTTTCCTGTGATTCCCACACCTGAGACCAGGGCTGGGCGCCGATAGGAGCTACCCCACGTCCAATAGGTGGTGGCAGCTTGGGCGCAGGAGGGCCGAGAGGAGCTACTCCACGTTCAAGGTAAGGAGGGTCGACCTTGAGGAGATACCACTCGTCCAAGGTAAGGTGCAGCGGCTGAGCTTTCTTGGAGCAGCTGTGAAGAGGTATCCCACCCCCAAGGTAAGAGAAACCCAACTAAGACGGTAGGTATTGTGAGGGGGCATCAAAGGGCAGATACACCTAAAGAAAGGTTAGGATGCATATTTATGCTACATATCTGTGGTGATATCACAAAGATCGTATTGAAGAATGACTGACGACTGTTATTCAAAATGCTCTGACTTTGGAAAATCATCACATTCGGTAGTTGGAAAGGGGCTGGATTTTACTGAATTGAATTATGGGATTAATTTCAAACTGCTCTTCACAAACCTAGATTGCAGTTTATCATCGTCATCATTATCAGTCTCACCATTATATTAGTTGGCTTAGATTTTCATACAAAATTCACCAGACTGGGTAGTTTCAACATAAGATATTTATTTTCTCTCAGATAAGAGGCTAGAAGTCCACGATCAAGAGGACTGCAGGGCTGGTTCTGGAGGTCTCACTTTGCGGTTTGCAGATAGCTGTCTTCTCACTCTGTTCTTACGTGGCCTTTCCTCTAGGCACTCATGCAAGACCCATCTCTGCTGTCCCTTCCTGTTCTTCTAAGGACACTCGTCCTGTCACATCGGGTCCCTACTGTTATGATCTCAATAGTACCAGCTATTCTAGTCCTCATTGTACAAGGTTTCCAAGTTTAGGTACCAGACATATGAGTGAATATATATTTTAGGTGACTTCAACCTGTTTCTAACTGCAAACTTATGACAGATGCAGAGCTAGAAGTATTTAACTGAGCTAAGCAAATTCCTGGCCCATTGAAATCACCAACTATAATAAAGGGAATGTTGTTGCTTTAAAACCATAAATGATGGTATTTTTTGTGTGCTACAATAGTATCTGAAACAGTGCAGTCATTTAGGCCCTATGCTACTGGCTCATGGATACATATACTAATTGAACAAAAGAGAAAGTTAAGAAAAAAAAATATATATATATATATTAGCACATGAAAGTAGCGGCATTGTAGGTTACTGAAAAGTAGAATAATTATTCAGTATATGTACTGGGAAAATTCATTTACCCTTATGATCAGGGAGAAATGTTTCCACTTCTCACTTTGAAAGTAAACCACTTTAAAAAGCTTAAAGATAATTATCTTTATAAACTTGAGTCAGCAAGAACTTTGAGATGTACACACATAGATATTTCATCCTGGATCCACTTTCCACATCCCTATATCACACCATAGGAAATGATGAATCCTTGATCCAAAACATGTTCACTGCAGTATCCAGAGTGAGTTCTTTCCATTCTCATAATTTGGAAGTATGCAATTCACTATTCACTTCCTTTCTGATTAGAGAACTTCCCTGGTAGCTCATCTGGTAAGAATCCACCTGCAATGCAGGAGACCTGGGTTTGATCCCTGGGTTGGGAAAACTCCCTGGAGAAGGGAAAGGCTACCCACTCCAGTACTGTGGCCTGGAGACTTCCATGGACTGTGTAGTCCATGGAGTCACAAAGAATTGGATACGACTGATCAACTTTCTCTTTCACTTTCCACTTTTAAGTTTTCTGATTAGAACATCTAGAATATTTTTTATTTCTTTCACCAAAGAATAAAGGGAAGCTTATTGTTGATATTTCTTCAGTATGTGCTAAATATTGGGGACATTAATATTGCTAAGTATAAATGATCCAATTATAATTTCAGAAAATGGTAAAGACATGCTTTATGCCTCAGTTCCTATGTGGTGGGTTGAATTATAATAAGAAACATGTAATGCCAGAGCCGTATCAGATGCTTTCTTAACAATCTTTGACCTCAAACTATTATAGAACCACTAAATTAAAAGCAGAGAAAACATCTTTGATTTATCATTTAAGTCAAGAACATATAGATTACAGAAAATCAGAATGGCTTTCACTAGTTTGTACCCAAAATGTTAAACATTCATTATATTAAAAGAAAAAAAAGTACTCCATTTAAAGTTGGCTGACTCAGGGTGTCTACTGGGATATGTGGTAAGCTTGTGTTACTAGAAACTTTACTTAGAATTGTTTTTACTTCATCTTTCAGATTTTGAATAAATTTTCATTTGTCTGCAAGCATTTCTCAGTTTCCTCTTTGATGATTTCACCGACCATTGCTTGTGTAGTAGTGTTAGTTCAGCCTCCATGTTTGCCTTTTTTTCCCCCTTGTAGTTCACTTCTAGTCTCATATGCTATGGTTCGATAAGATGCTTTATATGATTTCAAACATAAAAACTGAGACTTATTTCTGTGTCTCCTAGCATGTGATCCAACCTTGAGAATGTTCCAATTGCCCTTAAAAAAGAAATGTATGCTTCTGCTTTTGGACAATATATTGGTTGCTTGATCCAGATATTGGCACAGGTGGCTGTAGGTCCCAGGGGTCCTGGGGCTAATATTGATCACTGGTGGCTGAGGCTGAGACCTATCGAGTATTAGGGCCTGTGTCCACCCACTAGTGAGTGAGCCTGGGCACTGAGGTTAGTGCCAGTACACTGGTAGTTGTGTTGGGTCCAGGGAATTCTGACTGTGTTGGATTACTGGTGGGTGGGGCCAGGGCTTAGGGTGGTCCTGGGCTGATATTTCCCCTGGTAAGTGAGATGAGTCCTGGCATGGTGGGCTGAAGGATCTTTGTGATCCAGGCCTGGTGTCCACCTATTGGTGTTTGAAGTCACACCCTAGTGGGTCTTGGACCTACCCCACTCATGGGGGAAACTCGTCCTGTGGTTTCTGTAGCAGGTGCAGGAGTTCAGAGTCTGACCTTGGCCAGCCCATGGTGGGACTGGAAGCCAAGGAGTCATGGATCTTGAGCCCCTGTACCTGGTGAGTGAGCATGGTTGCAGGTGTCTGGGGTTTCACACCTTCTCACAGTAGCCAGCATGCTGATGGATAGGTTTGTATCCTTGCCCAGGTACCTTCTTTCTTTCTTTTTTTTAATTAATTTTTTACAGAATTTTCCTGCTTTCTGTCGAACCTCAACATGAATCATCCATAGGTATACATATATCCCCTCCCTTTTGAAGCTCCCTCCCATCTCCCTCCCCACCCCACCTCTCTAGGTTGATACAGAGCCCCTGTTTGAGTTTCCTGAGCCATACAGCAAATTCCTGTTGGCTATCTACTTTATATATGGTAATGTGACTTTCCATGTTACTCTTTCCATACATCTCACCGTCTCCTCCTCTCTCCCCATGTGCATAAGTCTATTGTTCATGTCTGTTTCTGCATTGTTGCCCTGTAAATAAATTCTTCAGTACCATTTTTCTGTATGTATGTGCTAGAATACAGTATTTATCTTTCTTAAAATACTAGGAGTAAAACCACCATATGACCCAGCAATCCTACTCCTAGGCATGTATCTGAGGAAACCAAACTTGAAAGAGACACAGGTATCCTGTTGTTCATTGCAGAACTATTTGCAATAGCTAGAACATAGAAGCAACCTAGATGGCCATTGACAGATGAATGGATAAAAAGTAATGGTATATATACACAATGGAATATTGTATATCAGCCATAAAAAGGAACACATTTGAGTCAGTTCTAATGAGGTGGATAAACCTAGAACCTATTATTAACAGAGTGAAGTGAGTCAGAAAGAGAAAGATAAAAACCAGCTAGCTTCTTGATCTGGGGCTTTCTAGGTGTGGAGCCAACTGGCCAGTGGTTGGCGCTGTGACCTACCAATATAAAGACAGAGGAAGAGCTCCAAAGGAAATCTTACCAGCACCAGTGTCCTTGTGGAGGATAGTTCCTCAGACTGATTGCTGCCAAGGTCTATGTGCCCAATTGCTTCCTGACTCCCCAGGAAACTCTCTAAGATCAGCAAAAGGGTCTCATCTAAGCTCCATTCAGATGACTGTCTCTGCCCTGAGTGGTGGAGCCTGTGTGATTTCCTGTGGACTATTTTAGGGGAAAGTCTCTACTGTCTGGGTGGCAGATGGTGAAGAATCTGCCTGCAATGTGGGAGCCACAGGTTTGATTCCTGGGTCAGGGAGACCCCCTGGAGAAGGGAATGGCTACCCACTCCAGTGTTCTTGCTTGGAAAACTGCACGGGCAGAGGAGTCTGTCAGGCTACAGTCCATGGGGTTGCAAAGAGTTGGACACTGACACTTTCACTTCACTTCTCTGCTGCCTACAGCATCTTCTGTCTCTCCCAAGGACCCACTGGCCTTCAAAGACATATTGTTTTGTGGTCCATCTTCCTGGTGTAGGACTCCTTGGCTGGGTAGCAAAATGTGGGGTTTAGACTTCTCACTCCTTTGGGAGAAATTCTGTAATTGTAATTTTTTGCCCATTTGTAGGTCACCTACTTAGAAGTATGATCTCAACTATACTGCATCTCCACTCTTCCTGGTTTGGTTGTGGTTTCTTCTTGATATTTTTTTGTTTTAGAATACCTTTTTTTTTGCAGCTATTTAAGCCTTTCTCATCAGTAGTTGCTTTGTAAATAGCTGTAAAGTGAGCTCAGTGTCTTTGCCTGTTGGCTACTCTCTCTTGTATATATGTCTTTATGCCCAAACCACACTGCTGTGATTTACCATAGTTTCATAGTGCCTTAGAATGAAGAATAGGAGATCCTTAAATTTGTTGTTTATCAAGATTCATTTTGCTCTCTGGACTCCACTAAGATTTCACATAAATTTTAGGAGACATTTTTCTATTTCTGCAAACAAACAGGCAAACCATATTTGGGAATTTTCATAGGCATTGCATTGAATATGTAGATCACTTTAGGTAGCATTGACAACTTAATATTTAGTATTCCAGCTCACAAATATTTTTTTATGTTTATGTGTCTTTTTTAATGCCTTTCACCAGTATTTTGTAGTTTTCAGTGCAGAAGATTTTGTCTCTCATTTAAGTTTGCTCTTAATTATTTTATTCTCTTTGATGCTACTGTAAATGAAATTGCTTCTTAATTTCCTCTGTGTTGTATTCATTGAAGCATAGAAATTCAACATCCTTTCAAGATGAAAAATTCTCAGTAAATTAGGTACAGAAGCAATGTATCTCAACATGATAGAGCTGTATATAACAGATCCACAGGGCACATTAGACTCAATATTGAAAAATTGAAAGCTTTCCCTTTAAAAATTAGGAATAAGAGAAGAGTGCATGCTTTCACCATTTTTTAAATACACAGAACTTAAAAAAGTTTCTTTGAATTTTTAGAGTTTTCCTCAAGTAGATTGCATCATCTCTGAAGTGATTTTTTAATTAGATTTTATTTAATTTTACTGTCTGTCACAGTGCTTCCAATGTTAGAAATATTCCAGTGTTTGGATTTCAGCTTTAACATCACCTTAAAAACCATCTTCTCTGATTACATTATTCATAGCAAAATTCGCTTATTTCTGTCACCATCCTCTATTTGTTGTCTTATTATCAGCAAATAAGTCTATAATTACCTTATTAACTTTTTTCCTTTATTGTTCTACTCTTCATAAGAATATGAGATTCTTGAGAGAAGGAACTTTTACATGACCCATCCCATCATTTTACTGTTTATTGTGTCCTCACTCATAGTAGAGTTCCTGGCTTTAAATAAGTACTTTAAATTAAAAAGAAAAACTATTAGATAAATAATGAATAAATCGGTGATAAAATTATTATATATCTAAACAAAGTTTAAGGCAGAATAAGCTTAGTATTAATTAAATAAAAAGAAATAAAGCTTGCTGTGACAGTTTGGGAAATATGTCTTTAATTAGGTGAACTAGAACAAAATGCCTGGGCTGATATTTTATTCCAGAGTTGAAATAATTTCATAATTGTTCTAAGACCACATTTTCCTCCATGTTATACTACCTATGTGCTAATGAAAGTGGCTCAGTCATCTCCAACTCTTTGAGATCCCATGGACTTTACAGTCTATGGAATTCTCCAGGCCATAATACTGGAGTGGGTAGCCTTTCCCTTCTCCAGGGATCTTCCCAACTCAGGGATCAAATTCAGGTCTCCCAGGTTGCAGGTAGATTCTTTACCAGCTGAGTCACAAGGGAATCCCAAGAATACTGGAATGGGTAGCCTATCCCTTCACCAGCAGATTTTCCTGACCCAGGAATTGAACTGGGGTCTCCTGCATTGCAGGCAGATTCTTTACCAACTGAGCTATCATGTTACACTTCTTGACCCTAATTATATGATTTGACCTAACATTATCTTTATATGTACAGGTACTTAAAACATTTAGTGGAAAATCCCAGTGAATTTAATTAAAGAAGAATCTATATTGGACACACTCTAATTTTATGACTCAATGATAAATGTGGTTAGGAGAGATAAAAGGTCTAGTTATCTTTCCCAATATCAGGACAAAGGTGATATCCTTTTAAGAACTGATATAAAATTTTCATGGGGTCCTTTGTTAGGTTTAAAAAATTGCATAAAAAGAGAGAATAGCACAAGAATTTCTGTCAAATTCTCTGTTCAACTATTCTGGATTTACTAACATGATAAAAAAGAACTAAATGATTTTTTTTTTTTCTATTTTGAAAACAGTAGGAAAATAAGTTACTAGAAAAATCTTTTTCTGGGAAATGACTGGTTGCTATCTTACTATATAAATGTAGGATTTGTTTGTGTTTTTGGTAAATTATCCTAATGTGGTATTTTTTAGTGTATTTGTGTGAAATTTCTTTTAAATAACTTAGAGTACAAATAAAAAAAAATCTATTTTGAGTAATCAGAAAACTCCATGGGAAAATGAAAAGCCACTGGAGTGATATAAAATATTTTTTCAAGAAATAATGCAGCCTTTTGCCCTCTGTTGTCAAACTGGATGAAAGAAGAATTCCTGATCCAAATGGGTGATTTAAAAATTTATTCTGCAGATAATGAGCAAGTCTCAACAGGTAAGATTAACAGTAAATAGTGGGAAGCAGACTTCATAATTGTGTGATTTTATTATGTAGGAAATTACTTGGGAAATAATCAAATTTAAATTCAATTCTACTTTTATCACATAAAAATGTGTGACCTTGGGAACATTAACTGGATGTTCTGTGCCTTAAGTTTCTTCAACTGAATTAGAGATTATAGTTCTTGTTGCTGTAAATTTAATTGTGATGTATTAAATTGTGAGTACATGATTGAAATCCAACACTGGAGTTTATTTTTTATTAGAGTATAAGGGTTTTACAATATAGTGTTAGTATCTGCTGTACAACAAATTTAATCAGCTATATGTACACACATATATCATCCTTCTTAGAACTTCCTCCCACTCTGCCCCCCATGAGTGGGAAACTGCTATATAACATAGGGAGTTCAGTTCGGTACACTGCAGGAGTTTTGAGGAATGTAGTGATATAATTAGAACAAGATTTAAAAAGAATCATGTGGTTTACTTTAAAAGAATATTTTTTTGGTGGCCATAATAAAAGTGCAACAGCATGGCAGGAGGCTATTGCATTGGGCCAGGAATAAAGTGGAGGTTAGAGAATGATCAAATTTGTGATGTATTTTGGAAATAGAAACAACAGGCTTGGTAAATGTATCCCTAAGTAAGAGAACAATAGGGAGTGAAGAACATTGTGAGGTTTTATTTTTGGCGGATGGAGGGTAGGGGTCTGAGCAATTACATGGAAGGTAGTATCATTTAATGACATGGGAGCTCCCTTTTTATTATGGAATATTTAAAATTTACTTATATATACACTAAATTGATATCCAATAATATGTCCAAAGTTGAAGATGTTGCATATATTTTGTGTTGTTTTACAACATCTAATAGCTGTTTCCATTGTCAAACAAAACTATCAAAGTGTAACAGGTGCTGGATTCCAAAGCTTCATTTGTAATTTTTTTTTTTTTTTTTTAGTCATTGTACAGATTTATGTAGAATTTTAAAACAAAGTTGAAAATAAAAAGAAAGATACAGACTGGAGGCAAACTTAAAGTGCTTTGGAATTTATTGGGCAGAAAATGAAGAATATTCAACTGAAGACCCTAGGAAAGAAGTCTCAATGAGGTTTGAGACAATTCAGGACAGTGACCTTCTATTTAAAGTTTTATCTACTCACAATGAAAGGATCTCAAGTATTACATCTTTGTGACTTTATAAATGGTGTACCATTTTTAAGGAATTCCTTTCTCATATTCTCTTGTTCTTTCATATTTCCTTTAAGGCTCCACATTAAATATAAGATCCTCTGGGAAGTCTTCTCTGATTTCAGCTTGACTAATATTATATTCAGTCTGATTACTGTTATACTTTAGCTTGATTTATATATGCTAATTCTAAACTTGTGTCAATATTCTTATAAAGGCACTTACTGAAGGGTCAGGAATTTTGTATTATATCACTGAGGGTAGGGAACTATGCCTTATTCAACTTGGTATTCATAATGTCTATGACACATTGGACACAGAGAGATAATTCATGTAAATTCTTTTAAATAAATAATTGAAAAAGATGAAACTTATAATGCTTTAACTGCCCCATCCACCTTGTTTTGCAGGCAAACTGCTTTAATATGTGAGCTCAGCTCCTGTTCAGACTAGATGGAACCAAGAAACAATGTTACTTACTTTGTCCTTCTGGGCCTCACACAGAATCCAAAGGAGCAGAAAGTCCTTTTTGTTCTGTTCTTGCTCTTCTACATTTTCACTCTGGTGGGCAATCTGCTCATTGTGGTGACTGTAACTGCCAGTAAGACCCTGAACTCACCGATGTACTTTTTTCTTGCTTGCTTATCATTTATAGATCTAATTTATGCCTCTTCTATCTCTCCTAGATTGATTTCAGACTTGTACTTTGGGGAAAATATAATATTCTTCCAAACGTGTCTGACCCAGCTGTTTACAGAGCACTTTTTTGGTGGGTCAGAGATCGTCCTTCTGCTGGTGATGGCCTGTGACCGCTATGTGGCCATCTGCAAGCCCTTGAATTATTTGGTCATCATGAGGCAGAGGGTGTGTGTTGTGCTGTTGCTGTTGTCATTTGTTGGTGGTTTTCTGCACTCAGTAATTCAACTTGTCACTATTTATGGACTCCCTTTCTGTGGCCCCAATGTCATTGATCACTTTATGTGTGACATGTACCCCTTATTGAAACTCGTCTGTACTGACACCTACATCATTGGCATCTTAGTTGTGGCCAATGGGGGACTGATGTGCACTACTGTATTCTTACTCTTCCTTGTCTCCTATGGAGTCATCCTGCACTCTCTGAAGAACCTGAGTCAGAAAGGGAGGAGGAAAGCCCTCCAGACCTGTGGTTCCCACATTACTGTGGTTGTCTGCTTCTTTGTTCCCTGTATTTTCATGTATGTTAGACCTGCTAAGACCTTCCCCATTGACAAATTGTTCAGTGTGTTTTATACATAACTCCCATGCTGAACCCATTAATCTACAGTCTAAGAAATTCTGAGTTGAGTAATGCTATGAAGAAGCTCTTTAGAAAAAAATATCATATCAAGTGGTAAATAAATGCATTATTCAACATGAAGAAAATAATTTATTATTAGGGCCAATATTCTTGAAATGTAAATATCTACAGAAATCTGATGCAAGCTTTCCTTTTCTATAAAGGATTTGTAATGCTTAAAATTAAAGAATAAACTACATGTTTTTGCTATTAGCAGCAGTTTCTCTGTTAGAATGTAAACTCTATGATGCTTCCTTTGACGTTTCACTAGAAAGGTAGGATACCTTTACAACAGGGAGTCAATAATATGTGGTCTTCCCAGGTGTTGCAGTGGTAAAGAATCCATCTGCCAACGCAGGAGATGCAAGAGGCATAGGTTTGATTCCTGAGTCAGGAAGATCCCCCGGAGAAGGAAATGGCAACCTGCTCCAGTATTCTTGCCTGGAACATTCCATAGACAGAGGAGCCTGGTGGGGTACAGTTCATGGGATTGTCAAAAGTCAGATATGACTTAGCAACTGAGATGATGATGTTGACAAACAATATGCAATGAATTAACTGATGAACATTTTATGGATTTCCCCTAATCTTTACTTAATTTCTTGATTTACTTTTATTATTTTCTCATTCTTAGTTTTACTTTCAGTCATGCCACATATCTTTATTATTTTTATTTTATTAGTTAGAATATTTAATATTATACAGATTGTGTCTTTATTTAATTTCATTTCTATCATATATGACATTTTAGTGTGATATTTTGTGCTTTAAAATAAAAAACTGAAAATATAATGGATAATAATAAATGCTAAGAATAGAGTCCATGCACAATGGAATATGAAGAATAAAGTTCCTCCTAATCACAAACTGTATTCTCCCAGGTGTTCCAGATGTAGTCACTCTGTTCTTAAGATTCTTCAAGTAATATTCTTTGCAAAAGCAAGTATTTGTCATAGGATTGCTTGCGATTATGTCTCTGTATATAAATGTTGCAATTTATTACTCAGTCTTCTGAAGATCTCTACATACTAGTCTATATACACCTCCTCATACTTCTTAACTTTAGATAAAGATACATTAAAATCAATGCATCAGGTCTTTTCCTGTTTCCCTCTTTTTCTGTGAGAAGCGATTCTGCAAAAAATCTTTACAAAATTTTCTAAAAGTGAGTTCCTGGAAGTGGAATTGTTGAGTCAATTGGTATATGTGTTTAAAATGTCTATGCTTATATTTGTGACCAAAATTCCATCCATAACCTTCAACTAAGCCCATTGTTCCCCTCATTCTGGAAAATATCTGTTTTGACACATCATCTGCAACCAGTGATTGACAAACATTTTTTGATGTTTGACAGTCTAATGATACTGCATTTCATTTGCACACTTTAATTGCAAATAAATACAATTTCATTTGGACATCTATTCACATAAATGATTTGTATTCCTTTTCATAAAATGTCAATTGATAAAATATGTGTTATATTGATTGCTTTTTCTGTACTAATTTTATGATTTAATTAATTACTAAAGACATTATCCGTTTTACCATGTATGTGGAATTAAATGAAATTTTCCAGTTTATTTTGTTTTTATTTCTATGCTGTTCAGAATACTTTGGATCATGTAGAATAATTTTTACATTTTTATAATAAATCCATCAATATTTTGTGTCTTTAGTATCTTGCTATGAATTTCCATATTTCAATGTTATCAAAATATTCCCCCACAATTCTTCAATGTTTAATATCAGGCAATTTTGTTGTTTTATATTTTACATTTAAATTTTTGAACCATTTACAATTTTGTGTAAACAGCTAAGCAAGGAATAAATTTTAGTCATTTTTGAAGAAGGCCATTTTTATAGATGCAAAATTCTTTTTCCTCATGACTTGGTATCTGAACTTTGTATTCTAAAATATGGTATATATTTGAATTAAAATCAGGTCTCTATTAAATTCCAGTGATTTCTTTATTCATTTATCACTTAACATATGATGTGATGACATTTTATTTAAAATACACTCTAATATCTCATAAGCTTCACACTCCTTCATTATTTTCCTTATCTGAATTACATTTTTTCTTGCATATTTATATATTAAGATTAAATATCAATAAGGTTTGCAAAGAGTTGTACACGACTGAGCGACTGACCTGAACTGAACTGAGTCTAGTGAAACCAAGTAATTAGTTAGTATTTTCAATAAGATTTGATTGAGAAAGTGTATCTTCAAAGAATTGAGAATTCTTGTCCACACACTGAGGAGGTATTTTCATTTAACAAGTCTTCTTTTATGTACACATAGATCTAGTATGTTTCTTGAACATTTCACCTTTATGAGATTTTCTTTTTTTTTTTGCTTCTGTTGGATCTAGGATCTTGTCTTCTATTGCATCTTCCAATTGTTTGATGTTTCAATATAGTAATTCTTTTTGTTTTCCATTTTTACATAAAATGTAACTTCATAGTTTGTTATTTATCTTTTTAGTCAGAGTTCTGCAAGTATTGAAAAATACATACTGTTGAGTAACCACCATATTATTCAATATGCAGGGTATTTGTGTATATTTAAGGTATTCATTTCAGTTCAGTCACTCAGTCATGTCTGACTATTTGAAACCCCATGGACTGCAGCATGCCAGGCTTCCTGTCCATCACCAACTCCTGGAGCCTACCCAAACTCAAGTCCATCGAATCGGTGATGCCATCCAACCATCTCATTCTCTGTCGTCTCCTTCTCCTCCTGCCTTCAATCTTTCCCAGCATCAGGATCTTTTCTAGTGAGTCAGTTCTTCGCATCAGGTGGCCAAAGTATTGGAGTTTCAGCTTCAGCATTAGTCGTTCCAATGAATACTCAGGACCGATTTCCTTTAGGATGGACTGGTTGGATCTTCTTGCAGTCCAAGTGTCTCTCAAGAGTCTTCTCCAACACAACATTTCAAAAGCATCAATTCTTTGGCTCTCAGCTTTCTTTATGGTCTAACTCTCACATCCATAAAAGATTGCTGGAAAAACCATAGCTTTGACTAGATGGAACTTTGTTGGCAAAGTAACGTCTCTGCTTTTTAATATGCTGTTTAGACTGGTCATAGCTTTTCTTCCTAGGAGCAAATGTCTTTTATTTTCATGGCTGCTGTCACCATCTGCAGTGATTTTGGAGCCCCCCAACATAAAGTCTTTCACTACTCCACTCTTTCCCCATCTATTTGCCATGAAGTGATGGGACCAGATGCCATGATCTTAGTTTTCAGAATGCTGAGTTTTAAGCCAACTTTTTCACTCTCCTCTTTCACTTTCATCAAGAGGCTCTTTAGTTCTTCGCTTTCTGTCATAAGGGTGGTGTCATTGTCATGATTTTATGTAAATATATGCATTGAAATGATTATTACAATCAGGTTAAGTTGTACATCATGACCTTACATGGATATTAAGTATTTTATTCTCTTAAATGGAATTATTTATAAAATTTAAATTAAATTGTATTTTGAATAGTTCATCATTAATTTATATAAATGCAGCTGACTTTTTGCTGCTTTTGTATCCTGAAATCTTCCTGAATTTCTAAAAATTAGTTATAAAAAATTTGGAGGGCAATTTTTGCATTTTTATATGTCATGTCATATCTAATATTTAGTCTTTTAATCTGGTTTCTTGAACTTAGTATCCTGTATTTGAGATTTATGTATATATTGTATTTTTACGTAATTAATTTCATTGTTTTATAGTATTCCAAACAGCATCAAAGTTTGCTTATCCTTTTCTCCATTAAGAGATATTTTGTTTCAAACTACTTGTGATTATGAATAGAGCTGTCATAAATATTAATGTACACGTATTTGTAAAACCAAGTAAACAAAAAGTAAGAAATAATTATTTTGAAGACACTGGATGTCAGGAATAATTGATAGTGATCACTGAGCAATGGAAAACAAGTTGAGTTCTAGGATTTTTTCCTGTTTATTGCTGTTAAATGTTTTCATGTTTTGGTAGAGAAGGAGATAACTTAAAAGATCCTGGGAGACTCCCTGAGCAGAGGAAATGAAGTTGAGGGTCTAAGGAGACCAAGGCGTCTAGAATTCTGATGGTAGAATGTCACAGAAGATAGACCTATATATCAGGGTGGCAGAGAGAGAGATTCAGAGATACATACAGAGGGAATGCCGGATATCTGGAGAGGATTCTCCTCAATTATTCATGTATTTGAGGAGACTAACTCAGGCTGGGGAAAGACTTACCCAGATGGATTAGACAGAGAGTGGTGCTCACACTGAACCAGGAATAGTGCTTATTCTCACCAGCTGGAAAGCCTCATAATCCATGGGGTCAGTGCTGTGGGTTGAATACCAGGGAGGCTGTGCATCAGTAGTATATGACATAATTGACTCTGGCCTAAGCACTTCTCCAGACCTGCCTCATAAACAACAACAGCAAGAGGAAAAATAAATGAATAAATCATCCAAAGGAATCCAAATAATGTTATGTTCAGAGTTTTCTGACTATGTTACTGTGAGATTTGATCTGATTGCTTTTCTTGTGATGTGCTTGCTTCATTCTGGTATAAGAGTTATTCTGGTGCATAAAATGACTTGGGAAGTTTAATAATTTACTCCCATGTCTATGGTAGTATTTCTTGATTAATAGTCATATAGAATTTATTGGTAAAGCTATGTGAGAATGCACTTTTGTTTTGGGAAAGGAAGTATTCTAAAAAAGTAATTTTCTGGAATATTAGATTATTCCAGTTTCTCATTATTTTTCCTTGTGCTTTTAGAAAGTTGTGGTGGTGGCCCAGTTTCTTTAGTTGGCTCGTATATTGTCATAAGTTCATTGATCTTATCCACTTGTTATCTTTTTAAGATCTATGGACTCTGCAGTCATGATGATCTTTTCATTCTCAATTCTGATAATATTTTTTCTTAATTGTTTTGGCTAGGAGCTTATCAATTTTATCAAACTTTCAAAGAATTAATTCATGGATTCAAGTATTTTACTGATTCCCCAATTAGCATTGATTTCTATCTTCTACTTTCTATTTCCATTCTACAATGTTCTCTATGCTTATTTTGCTTTTTCTTTTCTATCAATAGTTTCTTGTATTAAAGTTTAATTAATTTTTAACATTACTTATTCTCTAATACTAGCATTTAAGGATATAAACAACTATCTAACCTTTCCTTAAGCTATATCCAATTATTTTTTTTTTGACGTTTTAAGAAACACTTTAATTTTTTTTTAGTTGCGGTATAGTTACTTTACAATGTTGTGTTAGTCTCTGCGGTACAATGGAATGAATCGCTATATTCAAGCTCTCTCTTGGATCTCCCTCTCACCCGTTTACATCATCACAGAGCATTGCGCTGAGCTCCCTGTGGTCACAGCAGGTTCCCATTGGCGATGTAGTTTGCACATGGTGGTGTATGTTTGTCAATCCTAATTCATTCCCCATCCACCTTCCGCCCTTGCATCCACATGTCCACTCTCTACGTCTTCGTCTGTATCCCTGCCCTGCAGATAGGTTCATCTGTGCCATTTTTCTAGATTCCATATGTGTGAGTTAATATACAGCATTTCATTTTTTCTTTCTGACTTACTTCACTCTGTATGACAGACTCTAGGTCCATCCACATCTCTGCAAATGGCCCAGTTTTGTTCCTGTTTATGGCCAAGAAATATTCCATTGTATATATGTACCACATTATCTTTATCATTCATCTGTCAACAGACATTTACCTTGCATCTATCTCGTGGCTATTGTAAATATTGTTGTAATGAACATTGGGGTACATATGTCTTTTTGAATTATGGTCTTCTCAGGGTTCATGCCCAATGGTGGGATTGCTGGGTAGTTTTATTTTTAGTACTTTAAAGGAAACTCCATACTGTTCTCCATGTGGTTGTGAGAGAGTAACAGGCAAGAAAGCCAGAGGTCTCCAAATGGAGGAAATAGTCTGCAAGTGTCAAACATGTTTATCTCTCTTAAGCGGCTGGAGGAAACAAACTATCCATATTTTCTTCTTTTTCTATACAAATTTAAAAGGAGGTTTCTCTTAAAATATTGTGTTGCCATAATGACACCTGGTCTCACCTGAAGTTAACTATTCTCAAACCTTGAGTTAACCAATGCATTTTTCTTATGGAAATGTTGGTCTTAACCTATGTTAATGTGCTATGCATTTACCCCAGACTTTGTCTTCAAGTCGGTTCTGCCAAATGGCTCAGAACCTACTTGACAAAGCAGTATGTTATACTCAGATATTGTTCCCATAATCTTTGTAAACGAAACCATTTGTATGGCAATCTGCCCTTCTACAAGATTCAAGTTGATAATTTTATGGCCCAGGATGAATCGTCTGGTGTCAAGATTATCCCAAAATGCATCTTACGGGTGAGGGGCCTGGTGCCATTCTGAGCTTTAAGACATTCCTTTATTTCTTTAACAGTCTGCTAGTGACTATATATATGGAGAAGGCAATGGCAACACACTCCAGTACTCTTGCCTGGAAAATCCCATGGACGGAGGAGCCTGGTGGGCTGCAGTCCATGGGGTCGCTAAGGGTTGGACACGACTGAGCGACTTCACTTTCACTTTTCACTTTCACACATTGGAGAAGGAAATGGCAACCCACTCCAGTGTTCTTGCCTGGAGAATCCCAGGAAGGGGGAGCCTGGTAGGCTGCCATCTATGGGGTTGCACAGAGTCGGACATGACTGAAGTGACTTAGTAGCAGTGACTATATAACATCCAGCTGAACACTAGCAGGGGGATACCATTTTGCCCCCTTCTGATGCCTATGTCAGAAGCTTTCTCTCTCTCCTTTATACTTATATAAAACTTTATTACACAAAAGCTCTGAGCGATCAAGCCTCTTCTCTGGCCCTGGATTGAATTCTTCTCCCCAGAGGCCAAGAATCCCGGTGTCTTTGTGTCATTCTGCAACAACCTTTCAGTTGTATCTACTTACATTCCCAACAACAATGCAAGAGGGTTCCCTTTTCTCCACACCCTCTCCAGCATTTTTTGTTTTGTGGATTTTTTGATAATAGCCATTCTGACTGGTGTGAGGTGATACCTCATTGTAGTTTTGATTTATATTTCTCTAATAATTAGTGATGCTGTGTATCCAATTAATTTACATATATTATAATATATTACATATACACTTCATAGATATATTTAATATATATTATATGCATGATTGATCATATTTCTATTGAAAGTTTATTTTTCAAAATGTTCATAGATGCAATGCTTAATTTGTAAATAGCTAGGAAATGTTTTTTAAAATCATTTTCTAGTTGAATTGCATTTTTAATTTATCTATATGTTCTATATGATTTAAGTCCTTTGAAATGTATTGCAACTTCTTTTGTGGCCAAGCACACTGTTTACTTTGGTGAATGCTCCATGAGAAGCACTTTGAGATGGATAGAGTAGTCCCACAAACGTTTTCCACTTCTCCACTTTTACACAAACACAGATTCTGTCAAATTGCATGTCTGAAACTGTGTGACAAATTATGTACAGTAGAAACAAGTTTTAAATGACTTCTGAGATTACCAAGCATCATTTCTGAAAGTCAGGTCAGATGTCATGTACAAAGACAAAGCTTGAACTTAACAGATTTGCCTATTTTGATGGTCATAATTTAAACAGGAAAGGTTTTACATATTGCTTTTCTGCTCAGACTGAACTTTTTCCTTTTGGTGGTGTGAATTCAAGTTGTTATTTTATGCTTCTCCCCTCAGAGAACATGGTTCTTTTTTTTTTTAATTTATTTATTTTAATTGGAGTCTAATTACTCCACTACTGTAACGTATAATTCGGGCGAGGCAGAAAAAGGAAAGACGACCTCAACAGAAGTTCAGTCAGTTCAGTTCAGTCACTCAGTCGTGTCAGACTCTCCGCGACCCCATGAATCACAGCACGCCAGGCCTCCCTGTCCATCACCAACTCCCGGAGTACACTCAAGCTCATGTCCACAGAGTCGGTGATGCCATCCAGCCATCTCATTCTCTGTCGTCCCCTTCTCCTCCCGCCCCCAACCTTTCCCAGCATCAGAGTCTTTTCCAGTGAGTCAACTCGTCGCATGAGGTGGCCAAAGTATTGCAGTTTCAGCTTTAGCATCAGTCCCTCCAATGAACATCCAGGATTGATCTCCTTTAGAATGGACTGGTTGGATCTCCTTGTAGTATAAGGGACTCTCAAGAGTCTTCTCCAACACCACAGTTCAAAAGCATCGATTCTTCGGCGATCAGCCTTCTTCACAGTCCAACTCTCACATCCATACATGACCACGGGAAAAACCATTGCCTTGACTAGACGGACCTTGGTTGGCAAAGTAATGTCTCTGCTTTCTAATAGACTATCAAGCTTGGTCATAACTTTCCTTCCAAGGAGCAAGCGTCTTTTAATTTCATGGCTGCAATCAGCATCTGCAGTGATTTTGGAGCCCAAAAAAACAAAGTCTGACACTGTTTCCACTGTTTTTCCATATATTTCCCATGAAGTGATGGGACCAGAGGCCATGATCTTTGTTTTCTGAATGTTGAGCTTCAAGCCAACATTTCCACTCTCCTCTTTCACTTTCATCAAGAGGCTTTTGAGTTCCTCTTCACTTTCTCCCATAAGGGTAGTGTCATCTGCATATCTGAGGTTATTGATATTTTTCCTGGCAATCTTGATTTCATCTTGTGCTTCTTCCAGCCCAGTTTTCCTCATGATGTACTCTGCATATAAGTTAAATAAGCAAGGTGACAATATACAACCTTGACGTACACCTATTCCTATTTGGAACCAGTCTGTTGTTCCATGTCCAGTTCTGACTGTTTCTTCCTGACCTGCATACAGGTTTCTCAAGAGGCAGGTCAGGTGGTCTGGGATTCCCATCTCTTTCAGAATGTTCCACAGTTTATTGTGATCGACACAGTCAAAGGCTTTGTGATAGTCAATGAAGCAGAAATAGATGTTTTTCTGAAACTCTCTTGTTTTCTCCATGATCCAGCGGATGTTGGCAATTTTACCTTTATTCAGGCAAGCAGGGGGCGACAGTTGGCCTAACGACCAAGATGAACGCCGAGAGGGATCAGGGAGGCTCCATATTTATAGGGAGGTTTGTGGAAGCGATAAGGAAAACGTTAACCAGGCAGGATGGTTTGGGTATTCTTTAGCTGAGATGGCATTTGTAGCTGGGCAGGGGATGATAAGTCTTTTGGGTAGGTGTACGAAGAAGGCAATGGCAAGCCACTCCAGTACTCTTGCCTGGAAAATCCAATGGATGGAGGAACCTGGTAGGCTGCAGTCCGTGGGGTCACTAAGGGTCGGACATGACTGAGTGACTTCACTTTCATTTTTCACTTTCACACATTGGAGAAGGAAATCGCAACCCACTTCAGTGTTCTTGCCTGGAGAATCCCAGGGACAGGGGAGCCTGGTGGGCTTCCGTCTATGGGGTCACACAGAGTCAGACACGACTGAAGTGACTTAGCAGCAGCAGCAGCAGGGAGTGGAAAGTTTTTGGGCAGGGTGTGATAAGTCTTCAGGGCAGGTGTAGGGGGTAGAAGGTGTCTGGACAGGGGGTGATAAGTCCCAGAAGATGCAACTGGCCTGGAGCATCAAGGTGGGACCTAAAGTTCTGTTTTGTTTTCTCTGAAGTTAGGTGATTCAGCAAGGGCCTTTGAGACTGTTGTTTTCTTTTCTAGGCACAAAAGACTCCTTCAACTACAATATTGTAAAGTAAGAGAACATGGTTCTGTAAGTCCATTTCTACATGGTGATTATTCTGGTGGCATCTCTGGAGATAAAGTCTATCGTCAAAATTCTGATTGAGGTCCGAATGAATTTAATTAGATAGGAATCAGTCTTGGAGATGCCATAATTAAATGCCACATCAACGTGGGCTGTAGTTCAAAGGTAAATAAGTGTTTGTGGACATTTGCCCTTACCTTCAAGAGTATTTGTCTGTACCACATAGTGGGTTTTTTCATGTATTAAAATGATGGACTCAAAAACATAATTAAGTATGTAGATTAAATTATTCTCCATCTTTCAGGAAACCCAAAGTTCAGCAATACTGTATGAAGAGAGTGTAGTATAATTGATTGAGATCAAAATGTTTTAAAGGCTATTTTACTTTTATTGATATGTAAAATGTTAGTCAAGAAGGGAGGTTGACTAACGTTTTAAGTACAGTCACACCCAAAATACTTATAAACTTATTTTATGAGAAGAAAACCATTTCCTTCCAAGCTTGCCTGACCCAGCTTTTTATAGGGCACTTATTTGGTGGTGCTGAGATTTTACTCCTGGTGGTCATGGTTTATGACCACTACATGGCCATCTGCAAACCCTTGCATTATTTGACCATAATGAATGAGCGAGTGTGTGTTCTCCTGCTTCTGTTTGTCTGGGTTGCTGGTTACTTATAGGTTGTACTTCAACTTCTCTTTGTTTGCAAAATTCCCTTCTGTGGCCCCAATGTCATTGACAACTACATCTGCGACATGTACCCCTTGTTGAACCTTGCCTGCACTGACACCTACATTATTGGCGTCACAGTGGTTGTCAATGATGGGGCCATCTGTGTGTTTACGTTTATCTTCTTACTCAGCCCCTGTGGGGTCATTCTGCACTCCCTGAAGAATGTTAGTCAAGAAGGGAGGGACAGTCTTCTCCACCTGGGGCTCCCACATTACTGTGGTGGTCCTCTTCTTTACATATGCATGTGTGACCTCCTTCCACTTTCAGTTCAGTTCCCTTCAGTTCAGTCACTCAGTCATGTCCAACTCTTTGCGACCCCATGAATCACAGCACGCCAGGCCTCCTTGTCCATCACCAACTCCTGAAGTTCATTCAAACTCACCTCCATCCAGTCGGTGATGTCATCCAGCCATCTCATCCTCTGTTGTCCCCTTCTCCTCCCGCCCCCAGTCCCTCCCAGCATCAGAGTCTCTTACAGCGAGTCAAACCTTCTCATGAGGTGGCCAAAGAATTGGAGCTTCAACTTTAGCATCAGTCCTTCCAATGAACACCCAGGACTGATCTCCTTTAGAATGGACTGGTTGGATCTCCTTGTAGTCCAAGGGACTCCCAAGAGTCTTCTCCAACACCACAGTTCAAAAGCATCAATTCTTCGGTGATCAGCTTTCTTCACAGTCCAACACTCACTTCCATACATGACCACTGGAGAAACCATAGCCTTGACTAGACGGACCTTGGTTGGCAAAGTAATGTCTCTGCTTTTTAATATACTATCTAGGCTGGTCATAACTT
Source organism: Moschus berezovskii (assembly GCF_049115385.1). Lineage (NCBI taxonomy): Eukaryota > Metazoa > Chordata > Mammalia > Artiodactyla > Moschidae > Moschus > Moschus berezovskii. Next base: position 84,966,817 of record NC_142475.1, read on the forward strand.
TCCTTCCAAGGAGTAAGCGTCTTTTAATTTCATGGCTACAATCAGTATCCGCAGTGATTTTGGAGCCCCCCCAAAAAAGTCTGACACTGTTTCCACTGTTTCCCCATCTATTTCCCATGAAGTGATGGGACCAGAGGCCATGATCTTCGTTTTCTGAATGTTGAGCTTCAAGCCAACGTTTTCACTCTCCTCTTTCACTTTCATCAAGAGGCCTTTTAGTTCCTCTTCACTTTCTGCCATAAGGGTGGTGTCATCTGTATATCTGAGGTTATTGATATTTCTCCCGGAAATCTTGATTCCAGCTTGTGCTTCTTCCAGACCAGCGTTCCTCATGATATACTCTGCATATAACTTAAATAAGCAAGGTGACAATATACAACCTTGACCCACTCCTTTTCCTATTTGGAACCAGTCTGTTGTTCCATGTACAGTTCTGACTGTTGCTTCCTGACCTGCATACAGGTTTCTCAGGAGGTAGGTCAGGTGGTCTGGTATTCCCATCTCTTTCAGAATTTTCCACAGTTTATTGTGATCCACACAGTCAAAGGCTTTGGCATAGTCAATTAATCAGAAATAGATGCTTTTCTGGAACTCTCTTGCTTTTTCCATGATCCAGTGGATGTATCCAATTCTATCTCTGGTTCCTCTGTCTTTTTAAAACCAGCTTGAACATCTGGGAGTTCACGGTTCACAGTTTGCTGATGCCTGGCTTGGAAAATTTTGAGCATGACTTTACTAGTGTGTGAGATGAGCACAATTGTGTGGTAGTTTGAGAATTCTTTGGCATTGCCTTTCTTTGGGATTGGAATGAAGACTGACCTTTTCCAGAGCCCATCTTTGCATGAAATGTTCCTTTCGTATCTCTAATTTTCTTGAAGAGATTTCTTGTCTTTCCTATTCTGTCATGAACAGTATGAAAAGGCAAAATGATAGGATACTGAATGAGGAACTCCCCAGGTCAGTAGGTGCCCAGTATGCTACTGGAGATAAGTGGAGAAATAACTCCAGAAAGAATGAAGGGATGGAGCCAAAGCAAAAACACTACCCAGTTGTGGATGTGACTGGTGATAGAAGCAAGGTCTGAGGCTGTAAAGAGCAATAGCTCATAGGAACCTGGAATGTCAGGTCCATGAATCAAGGCAAATTGGAAGTGGTCAAACAGGAGATGGCAAGAGTGAACATAGACATTCTAGGAATCAGTGAACTAAAATGGACTGGAATGGGTGAATTTAATTCAGATGACCATTATATCTGCTACTGTGGGCAGGAATCCCTTAGAAGAAATGGAGTAGCCATCATGGTCAAAAAAAGAGTCTGAAATGCAGTCCTTGGATGCAATCTCAAAAACGACAGAATGATCTCTGTTTGTTTCCAAGCAAACCATTCAATATTACAGTAATCCAAGCATACGCCCCAACCAGTAATTCTGAAGAAGCCTAAGTTGAATGGTTCTATGAAGACCTACAAAACCTTTTAGAATTAACACCCCAAAAAGATGTCCTTTTCATTATAGGGCACTGGAATGCAAAAGTAGGAAGTCAAGAAACACCTGGAGTAACAGGCAAATTTGGCCTTGGAGCATGGACTGAAGCAGGGCAAAGGCTAATAGAGTTTTGCCAAGAGAATGCACTGGTCATAGCAAACACCCTCTTCCAACAACACAAGAGAAGACTCTACACATGGACATCACCAGATGGTCAACACCGAAATCAGATTGATTATATTCTTTGCAGCCAAAGATGGAGAAGCTCTATACAGATAGCAGAAACAAGACCAGGATCTGACTGTGGCTCACATCATGAACTTATTGCCAAATACAGACTTAAATTGAAGAAAGTAGGGAAAACCACTAGATTATTCAGATATGACCTAAATCAAACCTTTTATGATTATAGAGTGGAAGTGAGAAATAGATTTAAGGGACTAGATCTGATAGATAGAGTGCCTGATGAACTCCGGACGGAGGTTCGTGACATTGTACAGGAGACAGGGATCAAGACCATCCCCTTGGAAAAGAAATGCAAAAGGAGGCCTTACAAATAGCTGTGAAAAGAAGAGAAGTGAAAAGCATAGGAGAAAAGGAAAGATATAAGCATCTGAATGCAGAGTTCCAAAGAATAGCAAGGAGAGATAAGAAAGCCTTCCTCAGTGATCAATGCAAAGAAACAGAGGAAAACAACAGAACAGGAAAGACAAGAGATCTCTTCAGGAAAATTAGAGATACCAAGGGAACATTTCATGCAAAGATGGGCTCGATAAAGGACAGAAATGGTATGGACCGTCCACTTTACCCATTGATAAATCCTGAGCAGTGTTTTACACCATAATTACCTCAATGGTGAACCCTCTAATCGCTACTCTGAGAAATGGAGAGATGAAAAATGCCATGAGAAAGCTCTAGGCCAGAAAAAAGCAGTGAGGAAGTCAGAAAATGATCACATATTTTTAGTGAGAAGTTGTTCTTTCTAGGAAAGTTATGTGTGGCTATATAACTATATAAATTTCTCCTCAGGTTTAATAACTGGATCATGACATAAACATTTATCAGGTGAATGGTTCCAATGACCAAAATATAGTTTTAAGATTTTCATAATTTTCAGGTTCGATGCATGATACAGGATGCTTGGGGCTGGTGCACGGGGATGACATGGAGGGAGGATATGGGGAAGAGGGAGGTGGGACGGGGGTTCAAGAAAGGGAACACATGTACACCCGGGGCGGATTCATGTATCTTGTCTTAAATATGTCTTTAAGATTTTACATTTTCTTATGAAAATATATATTGTTTTATGGTGTAAAATATCTTTGTTGAGACTGTCAATTTATGTTCTATGTGTTGAGGTAAGCTACAATTAATACTATGAATTTATTGTAGTTAGTGACTGCTTTTCACTGGTCAATTGCACTGTCTGAATAAACCTTATATTCTGATTTTTATTAGTATTGTTATAAAGTGGGAATTTCTTACATTATCTCAATCTTCCCAAATATTATAACATTTACCAAATAACATCAAGCATTTGAATTGATCTTTGTGCAACTAATTCTACCCTTTTGGATGTTTCTAAAGACAAAGTTTCTTTCTCCTCCAAATTACAAAGTTAAATGCTTTATAGTATGTTGGCATTTGGTGGTGGACCCTTTGGGAAATGACTATGTCCTGGAAGTGAGACTCTTATGAATTAGATTAACGTCCTTACAAAAGAGATGTCGGAGATCTCACTTGATCCTTCTACCATGTGCAGACACAGCAAGAGATGGTTCTGTATGGACTAAGAAGGGAACCTCACCAGACATTGAATCTGCCAGCATCTCAATTTTGGACCTCTGAATGCCTTAACTGTGAAAAACAAACTTTTTTGTTTGCTTGTTTTAAGCCATCCAGTCCATGGTATTTTGTAATGGCAGTCCAAGTGATCAAAGAGAGAAACTTGGCTATTCTTTAAACTGGTATAGTTATTTCAAATTATGAGATAAAAATATTTGCTCACGGTTTATGTTCATTGGTCTATATGCTCCCTGAAGACAGGGAAAGTTGCTTAACTATTTTTGTGTTTTCTGTACCTTACACAATATATAAGACATAAAATCCAGTCTATCAGACTTACTAATTACTTGAATTCTTGATCTACTGAAGTGAGAACTTTTATTGGCAAATCTTGATTCAGTTTTTACACATGAAATATATATATATATATATATGCTACAAATATTTACTGTTCTTGGACATTTGCTATAAATATTCATTCGTCATTTATGTATAATAATGAGTGTTTTTATATAAATGTTATCACTTTTTTTCACTTTTTTATTTTATCACTCACATCACTCTTAGAAAATCCATTTGCTTCCACTGATTTTATAAATTTTAACATCTTTTCTTTTAGAATAACTTTTCAAAGCATTTTATTAATTAACCTAGCTAGAATTTCATTCATGATGTGGAAATATCTATGACTATATTCCCCAAAACAGGTGACATGATTTGTCAACATAATTATTAATTTCAGTTAATTTGAATGTTTTCTATTTAGTATGTCAGGTTTTACACTATCTAGAAGGTTAAATTCTGATGTATTTCTTTATCCTCTACCTCCTTACCCTCCACAACCTTTAAGGCGATTTTGCAAAGTTTATAAACATCCCATAAAGATATATTTAGAATGTCATGACTCTACACATTTATTTTGAGGAAAATGACATTTTTGATATATTTTTTCCCTTCCAGAAAAAAATGCTGTGAAAGATTGATATTTCAGTAAAATTTTTCCACTCCTCTCCACAGACTGTACATTAATCTTGGTTTTTGGTATTCTTATTTGAAAGGAGAACTCTCTTATTTACATTTGATTCATATTTTTGGTGAGCTTGTTAGAAAGGGCTTAATCTCTTATTCTGATATGAATTACAGAATAACCCTAAAGCCATGGGTGCATATCTGTATGCAAATATTCATAGGCCCATGTCTAAAACATACACATATGTGTCCCATCACACATTCAGATCTTATCTAAATTCCTGTAAAATGTATGATCACATGTATGCACATTATCAATCATATGTGGGCCTCTGTCCATTCTCATGCGTGTGTGTATATGTGAACATATGGATCTGAAAAAACATGGATCAGTATCTGACTACTGACATGAATGCATTTGTATAAGAATATGCAAATGTATTTATTGATCACATGTAGATTGTATCCATCTGTACATACAGGACTGTATCTTGTTATGCACATCTATGTTTGATCATATACAGGCCTGTATCTTTCTATACACAGGGCTAAAATTCACCATAGATTGGTCTGTATCTGAACATATATGAATTTAGGTAGAATCTCGATGAACAACTGTTCAGTTTCATGTGACATGGACTGAAGTCACTCTCTGCTATTTAGCTGATTTCTGGGCTTTCAGGAAAGTCCAAGATGATTTCACTTACATTAATGGTGCCTTGGCAGGGATGGATGAAAGCCCAGGCCCTTCTGGTCTCTTCTCCATGTATATTCAGGGCTATGTAGACAGGGTCTGTCCAGTGTGGTTGTCAGACTTGTACAATGCCAGCTCAGGGCTTCCAAAGGGAGGAGGCAAAAGCTATCAGGCCAGTTAAGTCTCATCCCATTTTGACATCAGTCTAAAATCCAGGTATTTTATCTCAGGTACTTAATCCAGACAACTCTTCACATCAGTGGAAATGATGAAATGCAAAGGTAACCTGTGGAATGGGAAAAATATTAGCAAAACATGTATCTCATAAGCAAGCAGTTAATGTCTAAAATGTATAAGGAACTTCTACCACTCAATAGCAAAAATCAGATAACCCAATTTGAAAAATAGACAAAGAATTTGAACAGATATTTTTCCAAAGAAGGCATAGAAATGGCTAATAGCGACATAAGAAGGTGCTCAAGTGCTCACATCACTAACCCTCAGGGAAATGCAAACCATAACAAAAATTATATATAATCTCTTACCCATTAGGATGGCTATATGGATATATAGGAGTTTATAAATGTTTGTGGAATATAGAGATACAGGAACCCTACTATACTGCTGGTGGGAATATAAATGTGTTAAACCACCATGGAAAACATTATGGAGGTTTCACAAAAAAATAAAAATAAAACTACCATTATGATTCTGTGCATACATCCATTATATGAAATCTGTGTATACCATCTGTGTATACCATTATGATTCTGTGTATACATCCATTATATGAAATGAAAAACCTTAACAGCTATTCATACTCCAGTATTTATTGAACCATTGTTTAGAATAGGTGACACAGAAACAACTCAAATGTCCATTAATGAATGGATAAAAAAATATGGATGAAGAAGACATAGGAATGTCATTCAGTAATATAAAAAAGGGAAGCCTGCTATTCCTGACAATATGGAGGGATTTTGAGGGCATTTGCTAAGTGAAATAAACAGAAATAGAAAGACAAATATCGATACTATATGACTTCAATTTTAAGTGGAATTTAAAACAAAACTGAGAAGCAGAGAGCAGAATGCTGATTGCCAAGGGCTAGTGATTAGGGGAAACTGGCTGTTTAAATGGTACATACTTCCACTTATAAGGTGAAGAATTTCTGTATGGTGACTCTAGCTAACAATATTGTTAATATATACTGAAAAATTCTAAGAGAGTAGTTGTTAAGTGTTCTCACCTCACACACAGAGATTATAATTATGTGAGGTGATGTATATGTTAACTAACTTTATTGTGGTAATCTTTTCACAATACATACGTATATCAAATTACCATTGTTGTATTCCTTAAACTTATACAATGCTATATGTCAACTGCATCTCAATAAAGCTGGGAAAAAACATATATATATATTTGTTTCACTCTCTCTCTATATATATAGTGAAACAAAAAGGAAGGTCTATGAAATATAGTTGCACAATTTCTTTCACATACCTTCACACACTTTATTTTGGAGAGAGCAAGATAACCATAATAGACATTGTTCACAAAGGAAGGCTATGGTGCTTTTACTGCAGTCCTCTTTTTTTTTTTATGGTAATTAATTTATTTTTTTATTGGAGGCAAATTATTTTACAATATTATATTGGTTGGTTTTGCCATATATTGACATGAATTCACCCCGGGTTTACATAAGTTCTCCCTCCTGAACCCCCCTCCCACCTCCCTCCTCCCTTTATCCTCCCTCTGGGTCATCCCCGCATGCCACCCCTGAGCATCCTATAACATGCATTCCTTAAAAGTTATGTAAACCTTTCTCTATCTTTCATTTTAACTTGGAGTTTACTTCATTATACAAGGATCAGATCCACAAATATCTTGAGACTAGCTTTTCTCAGATTTGAATTAAAGTCTGTGTGCATGAATTGAGAAACTCTGGGAGATAGTGAAGGACAGGGAAGCCTGGCGTTCTGCAGTCCATGGAGTCACAGAGTCAGACATGACTTAGCGACAGACCAGCAACAACAACTGTGGGATAAATCCTTAAGTTTATTAGAAATACTTTTGTGTCGTTCATGGATTTATTAGACACACCTTAAAACTTCCTGAAGTCTTAACAAAGGGTCTTACATCTGTAACATTGAGATCACAGTTATTATAATGCCATTTCTAACTCTGAGAGAGTTTTCCTCTTTGGATCTGCTGGGAATGTGAACTAGTTTCATTTACAGGAAACAGTAAGTTCAGGCTCTTTTATGATTTTCCTGAATTCTGCTTGAAAACTTAATAGTGGCTTTTTTTATGCATCACTGTTTATCCATTATTTATCACAGTGTGCGTGTGCTCAGTCATGTTCCACTCTTTACGACCCCAAGAACCCTCCAGGCTCCTCTGTCCATGGGGTTCCACAGGCAAGAATACTGGAGTGGGTTGCCATTTCCTCTTCCAGGCATCTTCCCAACCTAGGAAAAGAACCTGCATCTTCTGCATTGGCAGGTGGGCTTTTTTTTTTTTTTTTTAACCAGTGAGCCACCTGGGAAGCCCATTTATCACAGTATACCTGATAAAAGAAACAAGTGGCGCTTTCAATATTCTTCTTGGCTCAGTTCAATTCAGTTCAGTTGCTCAGTCGTGTCCTAATCTTTGCAACCCCATGAATCACAGCACGCCAGGCCTCCCTGTCCATCACCAACTCCCGGAGTTCACTCAAACTCATGTCCATCAAGTTCGTTATGCCATCCAGCCATCTCATCCTCTGTCGTTCCCTTCTCCTCCTGCCCCCAACCCCTCCCAGCATCAGAGTCTGTTCTAGTGAGTCAACTCTTCGCATGAGGTGGCCAAAGTATTAAGTTTCAGCTATAGCATCAGTCCTTCCAATGAACACCCAGGACTGATCTCCTTTAGAATGGACTGGTTGGATCTCCTTGCAGTCCAAGGGACTCTCAAGAGTCTTCTGCAACACCACCAACACCAGCATCAATTCTTCAGCTATCTTAATCAAAATACATATTCACTCAAGTATATTTTCTTTTTTCTAGTTACTATTCAGTTCAGTTCAGTTCAGTCGCTCAGTCGTGTCCGACTCTTTGCGACCCCATGAATCACAGCACGCCAGGCCTCCCTGTCCATCACCAACTCCTGGAGTTCACTTAGGTGATGATATTGTCAAACTTTTCTAGAACAGTTCCTTTTAAGCCTTTAATTACAAACTCTTAAAGCCTTTAATTACAAACAGACTCTTCAAAGCCCTTCCAGCTGCCATCAGTGTCCTGGTGCCAAAGATAATGCCATATGCTTAAAATTTTGTTATGGAAGCATTACATTTCCATTAATTGCTCTGATTATATTTTGCTGCACACATGAGACTCTACATTCTTTTTTTACTTAAAACAATCATTTTATTTATCTCAAAACTTGTGGGACAGCAATTCAGGCAGATATTGGCTGGATATTTCTTCTGCTTCAGGTGGCATGGACTGAAGTCACTCTGTGTTATTCAGCTCATAATGGGATGTCCTGGAGGACCCAAGACAATTTAATTCACATGTGTGGTATCTTGGAAGTGATGGATGGAAGGGACTCATGTCGTTCCTCCCGCTATGTATTTAGAAGCATGTCAGCAAGTTCTCTTCAGGAGAACATCAGACTTTTGACACAGGGCTCAAGGAAACCAGGGGAAGAAATTAGAACAAAGTCTACTGAGGAAAGAGTCATGCCAGTTAAGAGCTACTTCCAACACTAGCTAGCTCCCATTTTCACCATCCTCTGTTACTTAAAGCGATCACATGTCCTCTTCAGACTTGAGGTGGTAGATAAATAGATGACCTCGTTTGATGGTAAACGGGCAGTCACCTTGTGGAAGAGACCGTGGGATAGGAGATATTGTTGTATTCATTTTTGGGAAACATAATCGTCCTCATCTATAAAGGGCAGGATCAGAGTTTTTATTATGATTGAGTTGAGTCTATAGATGGCCTAAGAATGAATAGTTTTTTAACATGATTGAGTTTTCTAATTCCTGAACATGAAATATATCTACTTAGGAGCTTTGAAAAGATTTATATTTTTCCTGGAGGGCTTTCTTATAGTTTAAAGTATTTGTATTTCTAGATGCTTTTGTGAAAGGTAAATACATTGTTTCAGTTTTCCAAATGTTGTTAATGCTAATATATTAAACACCATTTAATATTTCATTTGGATTGAGAGTGCTTTAATATTTTGGAGGGTAGTCATCCTGGTGCAGGGCTTATTGTCTCTGGAGCTAGATGTGGATTATGGACCCCTGATTTCTTAGGTAGAATCTCAACAACTGCAGTTACCCTCCCATTTGTGGGCCACCCACATGGGAGTAAGTGTCTTGACTATTCTGCGTCTTCTCTTGAACATGCCTACCCTTTTGTCCTACAGGAACTATTCTGCTAGTCTTCAAGTTGAACTCATCAGAAGTTTCTCTGCAAATGGTTGTAATTTTGGTGTCCCCACGGGAGGAAGTGAGCTCAGGGTCTTTCTAAGTTGCCGTGTTTGCCACTTCCTCCTATGTGTCTGTATTTATGCCAGACCCACACTGCTCTGATTATAATCATTTTGTAGTATGTTTTATAATCAGTAATAGGAAGCCCTCAAATTTGTTCTTTTTGTTTGGCTATTTGGATTCTCTTGAGGTTTCACATAAATATCAACATGGATTTTCCTATTTCTTTAAACAATATTTTGGAATTTTAGAAGGGATTGATTGACTACATAGATCCATTTTGGTAGTATTGACACCTCAATATTCCAATTCATGAATGTATTTTGTCATTGTGTATCTACTATAATATCTTTCAGCAGAATTATTCAGTTTCCATCATAAAAAAACTTTTGCTTCAGTGATTAGTTTTTTTATTATTATAAAAATATACTTATTATATGTATAATATATATTTTCTTACATATGTACAATATAAATATATTATTATATTATACATAATATATATTACATATATAATATACTAATATATATAATTTTATAGATAATAATATACCTAATAACTATATGGATAATGACATTACATATAACACGATGGTGTGACCACACACCTAGTGCCATAAATCCTGGAATGAGAAGTCAAGTGGAAGTGATGGAATTTGAGTTGAGCTATTTCAAATCCTGAAAGATGATGCTGTGAAAGTGCTGCACTCAATATACCAGCAAATTAGGAAAACTCAGCAGTGGCCACAGGACTGGAAAAGGTCAGTTTTCATTCCAACCCCAAAGAAATGCAATGCCAAAGAATGCTCAAACTACTGCACAATTGCACTCATCTATCACACTAGTAAAGTCATGCTCAAATAGTAAAGTCATGCTCAAAATTCTCCAAGCCAGGCTTCAACAATACATGAACCATGAACTTCCAGATGTTCAAGCAGGTTTTAGAAAAGGAACCAGAGATCAAATTGCCAACATCCGCTGGATCATGGAAAAATCAAGAGAGTTCCAGAAAAGCATCTATTTCTGCTTCATTGACTATCACAAAGCCTTTGACTGTGTGGATCACAACAAACTGTGGAAAATTCTGAAAGAGATGGGAATCCCAGACCACCTGACCTACCTCCTGAGAAACCTGTATGCAGGTCAGGAAGCAACAGTTAGAACTGGACATGGAACAACAGACTGGTTCCAAATAAGAAAAGGAGTACGTCAAGGCTGTATATTTTCACCCTGCTTATTTAACTTATATGCAGAGTACATCATGAGGAACGCTGGGCTGGAAGAAGCACAAGCTGGAATCAAGATTTCTGGGAGAAACATCAATAACCTTAGATATGCAGATGATACCACCCTTATGGCAGAAAGTGAAGAGGAACTCAAAAGCCTCTTGATGAAAGTGAAAGAGGAGAGTGAAAAAGTTGGCTTGAAGCTCTACATTCAGAAAACGAAGATCATGGCATCTGGTCCCATCACTTCATGGGAAATAGATGGGGAAACAGTGGAAACAGTGTCAGACTTTATTTTTTGGGGCTCCAAAATCACTGAAGATGCTGATTGCAGCCAGGAAATTAAAAGACACTTGTTCCTTGGAAGGAAAGTTATGACCAACTTAGATAGCATATTAAAAAGCAGAGACATTACTTTGCCAACCAAGGTCCGTCTAGTCAAGGCTATGGTTTTTCCCGTGGTCATGTATGGATGTGAGAGTTGGACTGTGAAGAAAGCTGATCACCGAAGAACTAATGCTTTTGAACTGTGTTGCTGGAGAAGACTCTTGAGAGTCCCTTGGACTGCAAGGAGATCCAACCAGTCTATTCTAAAGGAGATCAGTCCTGGGTGTTCATTGGAAGGACTGATGCTAAAGCTGAAACTCCAATATTTTGGCCACCTCATGCGATGAGTTGACTCACTGGAAAAGACTCTGATGCTGGGATGGATAGGGGGCCGGAGGAGACAGGGATGACAGAGAATGAGATGGCTGGATGGCATCACCCACTGGCTGGAGGTGAATTTGAGTGAACTCATGTTGCGGCATGTTGTGATTCATGGGGTCGCAAAGAGTCGGACCCGGCTGAGTGACTGAATTGAACTGAATATAATATATGATATATATCAATGTATATAATATACACAATTATACCTATAATATATTATATATTATAAGGAATATTATAATAAATGTTCTTTTATTCTTCTGAAAGCTGTTTCAAATTGAATTTTCTTAATTTAGGTTGGTAACTGAGAATATAGCAATTGAATATTCTTTTGTGGTTTAAAAAAATACCTGACAAAAGTATGAGTATAGAAGTATTGTATGTACATGCTCATTTGTATCTGACTCTTTGTGTAGCCCGCCCGGCTCACCTGCCCACAAGATTGTCCAGGCAAGAATACGGGAGTGGGTTGACATTTCCTCCTCCAAGTGATCATCCCGACCCAGGGATTGAGCCTGCATTTCCTTCATTGCAGAAGAATTCTTTACCACTGAGCCACCTGGGCAAATTAGAAGGATTTCATGTAAACATAATAAAGTCTGTATGTGACGGATCCACAGCTCATATAACATTTACCATTGAAAGATTGAAAGTTTTCCCAGAAAAATTAGGAGCAGGACAAGAATACACACATGCACTGCTTTTTTTTTTTTTTTTCCTCCCTTATTGAAGGGCAAAAAAAAATTCCTTTGATGTTTTTCAAGTTTTGGACATGTATATAATACCATTTCTGGGGCTTCCGAGATGGTGATATGGCTACAGAAGTCGCCTGCATTGCAGGAGACATGAGAAGTGGGTTTGGTTCCTGAGTCGGGAAGATCCCAGGGAAGAGGGCATGGCAACCCACTCTAGTGTTCTTGCCTGGAGAATCTTCAGGGAAGAGGGGACTAATGGGCTATAGTCCATAGGGTGGTAAAGGGTCAGACAAGACTGAAGCGATTTAGCACCCATGCACCCACAGTATCATCTCTGAACAGAGGTTTTATTTAATGAATTAAATTTTGCTTAATTTAACTGTCTGCAGTAATGCTTGCCATGGCAGCCACTTCCAATCTTTTTAATCCATGTTAAACACCACCTGTTAGGAAATTCTTTTTCAATTACATTACCCATAATAGAATTTTCCTTCTTATTTCTGTCACAGTGCTCTATTTGTGTCTTCAGTTCAGTTCAGTTCAGTCGCTCAGTCGTGTCCGCCTCTTTGCGACCCCATGAATCACAGCACGCCAGGCCTCCCTCTCCATCACCAACTCCCGGAGTTCACTCAAACTCACCTCCATCGAGTTGGTGATGCCATCCAGCCATCTCATTCTCTGTCATCCCCTTCTCCTCCTGCCCCCAATCCCTCCCAGCATCAGAGTCTTTTGTAGTGAGTCAACTCGTCGCATGAGGTGGCCAAAGATTAAGACTACCCTTGCTTTTTAAATATTATCTTTTATTGTTTGACTTTATCATAAGAATATGAGATCTATGTAGGAAGGAATTTTTCGATAATTTTCCCCATTTAATTAATTGCTATGTCCTTACTCAGTACAGTTCTTGGCATTAAATAGGTTAACTTTAGTTTAAAATTAGTAATTAGATGAGTAGTTACCATCTAAATTGGTGGTAGATTTTTATATATCTGACCAAACTTCAAGACTGAATAATTTAGTACTGAATAAAAAGAAAGAAAAACTTGCTGTGGCATATCAGGAAATACCTGTCTAATAAGTTGAACTGTATCAAAATGACTGGGATGATATTTTATTCTTTTTTAAAGTTAATTTATTTTAATTGAAGGCTAATTATTTTACAGTATTGTAGTTATTTCTGCCATACATTAACATGAATCAGCCATGGGTGCACATGTGTTCCCCATCCTGAACCCCCTCCCACCTCCCTCCCCATCCCATCCCTCAGGGTCATCCCAGTGCTCCAGCCCCGAGCACCCTGTCTCATGCATCGAACCTGGACTGGCAATCTATTTCACGTGTTCCCCAATGTTCATCACTGCACTGTTTACAATAGCCAGGACATGGAAGCAACCTAGATGTCCATGGGCAGATGAATGGATAAGTAAGCTGTAGTACATATACACAATGGAATATTACTCAGCTATTAGAAAGAATGCATTTGAATCAGTTGTAATGAGGTGGATAAAACTGGAGCTCATTATACAGAGTGAAGAAAGTCAGAAAGAAAAACACCAATACAGTACATTAATGCATACATACAGAATTTATAAAGATGTTAATGTTGACCCTATATGCGAGACAGCAAAAGAGATACAGATGTAAAGAACTCTGTGGGAGAAGACGAGGGTGGGATGATTTGAGAGAATAGCATTGAAACCTGTATATTATCATAAGTGAAATAGATCTTTTATTCTTGAGTTGCGATAACTTCATAATGGTTCTAAAGCTACTTTTTGGTAGCTCTATGTTACACTTTCTTATGCTAATTATGATTTTGAGTTAATAATATCTTTACATGTACACGTACTGTTAATGTTTTGTGGAAAATCCCAGTGTAATTACTTAAGTAAGAATTAGTCTTGGACACAGTCCAGTACTAAGATGTAATGATAAATGTGGTTAGAAGAGATAAAACATCCAGTGATTCTGCCAATATCAGGAAAAAGATGTTATCCTTTTAAGAACTGATAAAAATATTTTAGGAGTTCTTTTGTTAGGCTTCAAGCATTACATTGAAAGAGAAAAATCAGAAAAATTACTCTCCAAACCCCAAGTTAGTGAGTCTACAACATGATATAATGAGAAGGACCAAACAATTAAATGGCATTTTTCCTTTTTAAAGTTAGTAGGAAAAGAAGTTACTAGAGACAATTTACCTGCAAATACCTAGTTGCTATCTTCTTATATCAACGAAAGATTTGCTTGTCTTTTTGATAAATGATTTCATTTATCAAAAAATTGTGTATGTGTATGCACCATGGATTTTTTTTTTAATCACAGTGCAAATAAAATAATCTTCTGAATAATCAGAAAACTTTATGGAGAAAATGGACAGACTGTCGAATGAAATAAAATACAATCTCAAGTAATGATACAGTCTTTTGCCTTCCAGTATCAAACTGGATGAAAGAAGAATTTCAGGTTCCTGTGAGTGAGTTAAATTTTCTTCCTTCATTTTGTGAACAAGCCTCCAGAAGGTAAGACTAATAGAAAACAGTGAAAAGCAGGCTTTACCAATGTGCAAATTTATTTTGTAAGAAATTAAATTTCTTTGAAATAAATCAAACTTAGATTCAATTCTAGTTTTTTCAGTTAAAATGTGGGAAAATTATAGTTCTGATCCTTAATTTCTTCAACAGTGAAATGGGGACTGCATTTCTTGATACCTAAATTTACCTGTGACATACTGAATTGTGAAGGCATGATTGGAGTCCACTGTAGTACTTTTAAGAAATGGAGTGATATAATCAGAAGAAAATGAAAGAGAATCATATGGGCTGCTTTAGGAGAACAAGTTTTTGAGATTAAAATAAAAGTTGAAAAATGTGGGCAGAAGGCTATTTCTTTGCACAGAGAAAAAAGCAAAAGTGGGGCAGTTAGGAAATGATCAAATTTGTGACATATTTTGAAAGTAGAGACAACAGGATTTGTTTAAGGGATCAATAAGTAATATGACAACAATAAGGGAGTGAAGAACATTGTGAGGTTTTTCATCTGAGCAATTTCATGGACGGTGGTACCAATTAATGAGATGGGAAACACCTCTTGTGGAAGTTTTAACATTCATTTTTGCATATACTAAATTTGCATCAATTGTTGGTGTCCTAAATTGGAGATGTTTCTCACACAAGGTTAGAAATAAGTGGGGAGGTAAGTGCTTGAGATAAAACACTGAAGTGCTCTAGCATTTATTTGTCTAGAAAAGGAGGAATATCCACCTAAAGACCTTAAGAATTCTTAATGCATTTGAAACAATTAAGGACAGTAATTAAAAGACACTTGCTCTTTAGAAGAATAGCTATGTCAAACTTAGACAGTGTTTTCAAAAGCAGAGACATCACTTTTTGCAGACAAACGTCCATATGATCAAAGCTATGGTTTCTCCAGTAGTCATGTATGGACGTGAGAGTTGGAGGCTGAGCACCGAAGAATTGATGCTGTCAAATTGAGGTGCTGGAGAAGACTCTTGAGAGTCCCTTGGACAGCAAGGAGATCAAAACAGTCATTCCTAAAGGAAATCAGTCCTGAATATTCATTGGAAGGGCTGATACTAAAGTTGAAGCTCCAATACTTTGGTTGCTGCTAAGTCACTTCAGTCGTGTCCGACTCTGTGTGACCCCATAGACGGAAGCCCATCAGGCTCCCCCTTCCCTGGGATTCTCCAGGCAAGAACATTGGAGTGGGTTGCGATTTCCTTCTCCAATGTGTGAAAGTGAAAAGTGAAAGTGAAGTCGCTCAGTCGTGTCCTACCCTTAGCAACCCCACGGACTGCAGCCCACCAGGCTCCTCCATCCATGAGGTTTTCTAGGCAAGAGTACTGGAGTGGCTTGCCATTGCCTCCTCCGATACTTTGGCTACCTGATGCAAAGAGATGACTCATTGGAAAAGGCCCTGATGCTGGGAAAAATTGAGAGGAAGAAGGTGGGGGGTGGCAGAAAATGAAATGGTTGTATGGCTTCACTGACTCAATGGACATGAGTTTGAGAAACTCAGGGAGATAATGATGGACAGAGAAGCTTGGCTTGTTGCAGTTCATGGGGTCACAAAGAGTTGGGCACAACTTAGCTACTGAACAACAACAATGTTCTGTTTGTAGTTTGAGCTACTCACAATGGAAGTGCAAATTAGTTTAAATGGTCTCAAATACTAAACTCTGTGACTTTATAAGTATACCTTTTTAAGGAATTCACTTCCTGTCTTCTCTTGTTCGTTTTTCCTTTAGAACTCACTGAAAGCATTGTTTGCTCCAGGAAAGTTTCTCTGAATTCAGTTTGATATATTCCTAGTTTGTGTGACTGTTAGCCTGTGTGAATGGTATTATAATGGTATTTATTATATTGGTCTGGAATTTTCTCATTCCTTGCCATATCATATCACTGAAGGTAGTGGACTATGCCTTATACTATTGGTGATAAGATTATCTATGACACAGTTCAGCTCAATTCAGTTCAGTTGCTGTGTCATGTCCAACTCTTTGCGACCCCATGGACTGCAGAACATCAGGCTTTCCTGTCATCACCTCCTCCCAGAGCTTGCTCAAATCATGTCCACTGTGTCAGTGATGTCATCCAACCATCTCATCTTCTGCCATCCCCTTCTCCTCCTGCCTTCAATCTTTCCCCAAATTAGATTCAGCATCAGTGCTTCCAATGAATATTCAGTACTGATTTCCTTTAAGATTGACTGGTTGGATCTCCTTGCTGCAGTCCAAGAGACTCTCAAGAGTCTTCTCCAACACCACAGTTCAAAAGCATCAATTCTTTGGCACTCAGCTTTCTTTATAGTCCAACTCTCGCATCCATACATGACTACTGGAAAAAAATATAGCCTTGACTAAATGTACCTTTGTTGGCAAATGTTTTCAATATGCTGTCTAAGTAGGTTATAGCTTTTCTTCCAAGGACAAGCATCTTTAATTTCATGGCTGGAGTCACCATCTGCATTGATTTAAAGCCCAGAAAAATATCTGTCTCTCAGTTTCCATAGTTTCTCCATCTATTTGCCATGAAGTGATGAGACTGGATGCTATGATCTTCAGTTCAGTTCAGCTAAGTTCACTTCAGTGGCTCAGTCCTATCCAACTCTAGGCGACCCCATGGACTGTAGCACACCAGGCCTCCTTGTCCATCCCCAACTCCCAGAGTTTACTCACACTCATGTCCATTGAGTCTCTGATGCCATCCAATCATCTCATTCTCTGTCATCCCCTTCTCCTCCCATCTTCAATCTTTCCCAGCATCAGGGTCTTTTCAAATGAGTCAGCTCTTTGCATCAGGTGGCCAAAGTATTGTAGTTTCAGCCTCAACATCAGTCCTTCTAATATTCAGGACTGATTTCCTTTAGGATGGACTGGTTGGATCTCCTTGCACAATCTTAGTTTTCTGAATGTTGAGTTTTAAGCCAATGTTTTCACTTTCCTCTTTAACTTTCATCAAGAGGCTCTTTTTAATGCCTCTTTACTTTCTGGATAAGGGTGTTGTCATCTATGTATCTGAGGTTATTGATATTTCCCCCGACAATCTTGATTCCAGCTTATGCTTCATCTAGCCTGGAATTTTGCATAATGTACTCTGCATATAATTTCAATAAGCAGGGTGACAATATACAGCCTTGATGTACTCCTTTCCTAATTGGAACCATCCTGTTGTTCCATGTCCAGTTCTAACTATTGCTTCTTGACCTGCTTCATACCAATTTCTCAAGAGGCAGATAAGATGATCTGGTATTCCCGTAACTTGAAGAATTTTCCACAGTTCGTTGTGATCTACACAGTCAAAGCCTTTGGTATAGTCAATAAAGCAGAAGTAGATGATTTTCTGGAACTCTCTTGCTTTTTTGATGATCCATTGGATGTTGGCTATTTGATTGCTGATTCTTTTGCCTTTTTCTAAATCCAGTTTGAACATCTGGAAGTTCATGGTTCGTGTACTGTTGAAGCCTGACTTGAAAAATTTTGAGCATGACTTTTTTAGCATGTAAGATTAGTGCAATTGTGCAGTAGTTTGAATGTTCTTTGGCATTTCCTTTCTTTGGGATTGGAATGAAAACTGACCCATCACTGATATTGGACACAAATAGATATTCCACACACATTTTAGGTGAATGAATGAAAAAAAAAACAAAAAAACTTATAATGCATTTGAAACATTTCCCCTTGTTTTGTAGGTGAACACATGAACTCAGCTCCTGGGCAGCCTGGATGGAACCAAGGAACAATGTAACTTACTTTATCCTACTTGGCCTCACACAGAATCCAAAGGAGCAGAAAGTGCTTTTTGTTATGTTCTTGTTCTTCTACATTTTGACCATGGTGGGAAACCTGCTCATGTTGTGACTATAACTGTCAGTAAAACCCTGAACTCACCGATACACTTTTTTCTTGCTTGTTTGTCATTTATAGATCTAATTTATTCCTCTTCAATTTCCCCAAGATTGATTTCAGACTTGTTCCTTGGGGAAAATGCCATATCTTTCCAAACCTGTATGATCAAACTTTTTACTGAGCACCTTTTTGATGGGTCAAAGATCATCCTTCTGCTGGTGATGGCCTGTGACTGCTATGTGGCCATCTGCAAGCCCTTGCATTATTTGGTGATCATAAGGCAGAGGGTGTGTGTTATGCTGCTGGTGGTGTCCTGTTCTGGAGGTTTTCTGCACTCAATAATTCAACTTAGCACTATTTATGGGCTCCCATTCTGTGGGTCCAATGTCATTGAACGTGTTTTATGCAATTATAAATCACTTGTTGAACCCATTAATCTACAGTCTAAGAAATTCTGAGTTGACTAACGCCATGTAGAAGCTCTTTAGAAAAAAATATCTTATCAGTTGATATATCCAATTTGAATAGATTGATTTACCATTAAGGCCAATGGAATGTAGAAGTTTTTAAAAATCTGATTTAAACTTTCACCTTCTTGAAGATTTATGCTAGCTGTTGTTAAAGAATGTACTATGTATTTTTGCTGTTAGTAACTATTTCCCTGCTGGTATGTAAACTGTATAACGTTTGTTTCAACACCGCACCTAGAAAGGTAGAATGCATTTACAACAGAAACTCACTAAATAGTATGCAATGGACTAATCAATTAAATTTTTATACAGTTCCATTAAAATTTACTTAACTTCTATATTTACTTTTTATTATTTTCCCATTTTTAGTTTTATTATTAGTGTCTTAATTTATCTTTATTTTTTTATTGCACAAGATAGAATATTTCACACTATATAGAGCATTCTCTTCATTCAATTTCATTTGTGTTACACAGAACATTTTAATGTGATCTTTTACTTTTAAGTAAGAAACAAAAAATGTACTGGAAAACAGTAAATACGAAAAATAGAATCCATGCAAAACGGAATAAGTAGGATAAACCTCTTTCCCATCCCAATCCAGATTCTCCCGGCTGTTTCAGATGCAGTTACTCTATTCCTATGTTTCTTCTAGTAAACATCATTGCACAAACAAGTATATTTTCATATATGTGTTTGTGATTATATCTCTGTGTACACGTGTATTTTACTACTACATCTATTCAAGACTTTTGTACACCATTCTATACATTAAAATTAATGTATCTAATTATCTTCAGTTTTTCTCTGACAAGTAATTCTTCAATACAGTCTTTATAAAATTTTCTAAATGTGAGTTCCTAGAAGTGGAATTGTTGAGTCAATAAGTAAGTGCATTTAAACTGTTGATATTTATATTTATTGATAAAATGCCATCCATATCTTCAATCACACTCCCTACATCCCTCATTCTGGCAAATGTATATTTGGCCACATGTCAACCACCAGTACAGGCTAAACATCTTTAGTTATGAGAGTCTGGTTAATGATATTGTGTTTCATTCATATACTTTAATTAAAAATAAATAGATTCAAATTTGGGCACCTCTTCATATTTTTAGTCTCGTGTATTTCTTTTCATGGCTTGTCAGTGAATGCATTTTATTTGACTACTGGTCTTGTTTGATACTGATTTTCATGATTTAATTAGATAGTAAGGAATTTATCCCATTTACCATGCATGCTGATTATGATTTTTTTCCAATTTATCATTGCTTGATTTGATTCTTTTGTTTCTATATGGTGCAAAATATTTTTGGTCATGTAGAATTATTTTTTCATTTATATTATAAAATCTGTCAATTTTTATGTCTTGCTAAAAGAACTTTCCTATTATAAGGTTATCAACATATTCTCGCATATTTTTCAACATTTTTAAGTCTTCTTTTGTACTTAATGTTTAAATTTTTGAGCCATATGCTTTTATGTAAGGAATTAAGTAGGCACTACATTTTAATCATTTTTGACGATGGCCATTTGTATAGATGCATGATTATTTTCCCTCACGACTTTGTATTCCACAATATTCTACGACTTTGTATTCTACAATATGATGTGTTTGAATAGGAAAAAACAGGGTGCTATTAATTGCCAGTGATTTCTTTATTCATACACCATTTAACATGTGACATGACTGCATTTGATTTAAAATACACTGTGATGCCTCATAAGCCTAAGAGTCATTCATTACTATTTCTAATCAGAACTATGTTTATTCTTCCGTGTGTGTGTGTGTGTGTGTGTGTGTGTGTGTGTGTGTGTGTGTTTGTCGCTCAGTCCTGTCCGACTCTTTGTGACCCTATGGACTATAGCCTGCCAGGCTCCTGTGTCCATGGAATTCTTCAGCAAGAAAACTTCAGTGGCAACTATTTCCTTCCCAGGTGGACCTTTCCAACCTGGGGATCGAACCCGAGTCTCCAGCATTTTAGGCAGATTCTTTACCATCTGAGCTGCAAGGATAGCTCTTATTTTTCCATACTTACCATCTTAAGCTAAAATTCAATTAGGTAGGCTGGTAAAAGATACCTTTAGATAGCATTTTCAGTAAGATTTGATTCAAAAAACAGATCTTTAGAGAAGAGAATTCTTATCTGTAAACTGGGTAGATATTTCTGCTTAACAAGTCTTCTTCTATGTTCTTTGTAGATTTAGTCTTTTTGAATTTTGAATTTGGATTTTGAATTTTTAAGTTGTTTTGCTACTATTGTGACTAGGATTTTGTCTTCTATTACATCTTCCAGTTGTCTGATGTTTCAGCATAAGAATTCTTTTTGTTTCCATTTTTACGTAAGATATAATCTTCATAGTGTATCATTCATCCTTTTTAGTTAAAGTTCTCCAAGTATTGACAAATACATACAGTTGGGTAACCACCATATCAATAAATATGCAGAATGAATTAAAAATTATCATTTAGAATCAATTAAAATATACCCATACCCCTTTATATCACCTCCTTCTTTCACTCCAGGTCTTGGAAAACCCTGATCTATTTCCATTTTTTGTCTTTTCCAGAATATGAGAGTTGGACCCTAAAGAAAGCTGAGCACTAAAGAATTGATGCTTTTGAACTGTAGTGCTGGAAAAGACTCTTTAGAGTCCCTTGCACTGCAAGGAGATCTAACCAGTAAATCCTAAAGGAAATCAGTCCTAAATATTCATTAGGAGGACTGATGCTGAAGCTGAAACTCCAATAATTTGGCCACCTGCTGTGAAGAACTGACTCATTGGAAATTGTGTGCATTACGACTCAATGGACATGCGTTTAAGCAAGCTCTGGGAGCTGGTGATGGACAAAGAAGCCTAGCATGCTGTAGTCCATGGGGTCACAGAGTCGAACATGACTGAGCAACTGAACTGAACTGAGAATGTGCTAGCCTTTTCCCACATCTTTATTGATGCATAACTGATAAATTAGAGTTGTATGTAAAGTTGTACAATTTCATAATTTTTGTTGTTGCTATTCAGTCTCAAAGTCATGTCTGACTCTTAATGATCCTATGGTCTATAGCACTCCATGCTTCCCTGTCCTTCATTACCTCCAGGAGTCTGCTCAAATTCACGTCTGTTGGGTCACTGATGGCGTCTAAACATCTCATCCTCTGTTGCCCCTTTCTCTTCTTGCCCTCAATCTTTCCCAACATCAGAGTCTTTACAATGAGTTATCTCTTCACATCACGTGGCCAAAGTAATGGAGCTTCCTCTTCAGCATCAGTCCTTCAACGAATAATCAGGGTTGATTTCCTTTAGGGTTGATTTTATCTCCTTATTGTCCAAGGGACATTCAAATGTCTTCTCCAGCACCACAATTTGGCAGCATCAATTCTTTGGCTCTCCACCTTCTTTAGGGTCCAACTCTCACATCCATACATGATTACTAGAAAAACGATAGCTTTGACTCTAAGGACTTTTGTTCAAAATGTAATGTCTCTGCTTTTTAATACAGTGCCTGGGTTTGTCATAGCTTTTCTTCCAAGGAGCAAGCGTCTTTTAATTTCATGCCTGCAGTCACTATCCTCAATGATTTTGAGCTCATGAAAATAAAACATTTCACTGTTTCAACTTTTTCTCCCATCTATTTACCATAAAGTAATGGGACTGGATGTCATGATCTAAGGTTTATGAGTGCTGAGTTTTAAGTCAGTTTTTTATATACAAATACACTATGATATGATTACAAAAATCAAGTTGATTTATACATCCATCACCTCACATGAATACCTAAGTATTTTATTCTTTCTGATGCTAATGTATATGGGATTATATACAAAATTAAAATTAAATTATTTCTGATAATCATTGCTAGTATATGCAAATGTAGCTATTTTTGTGTCTTGATTTTGTATCCTGCAAGCTTCATGAATTTCTCTATTAGTTCTAATAATTTTTATGCAAATTTTGGATTTTCTATATGTGAGATCATGTCTAATATCTAGTCTTTTAAATATCTCTTCTTGTGCCCAGTAGAATGCATTTGAAATTTATACAGATTACTATTTGTCAGTAGTTCATTTCATTACTGAGTAGCATTCCAAACTTATCACAGTCGGGGCCTCCCTGGTGGCTCAGATGGTAAAGAATCAGCTTGCAATGCAGGACACTGGGTTTCAATCCCTGGGTCAGGAAGATTCCCCTGTGGAGAGGAATGGGTCCCCTGAGTGTAAGAAATGAAGCTGAGGCTGAAGGTGGCTACAACAGTGATGATAGAATATTGCAAATGATAGACCAATAGACCTGGGATACAGTGAGAGAGATTCAGAGAGACTGAGGAAAGAAATGCTGGAGATCTGGATAACATTCCCTCAATTATTCATGCATTTGAGGAGACTACATCAGGCTGGGAAAGGACTTATCCAGATGAATTAGAGAGAAGATAGCTTGGTGCTCACACTGAACCAAAAAGAGCACTTATTTTCACCAGCTGGAAAACCTCACAATGCACAGGGCCTGTGCAGTGGGTTGAATATGATGGAGGCTGTGCATCATGAATATGCACAAAAATATGCAAAAATATGAAGGAAGTAGTAGGACATAATTAGCCTGAGACTGAGCACTCCTCTGCAGTTGCCTCATAAATCATAACAGCAAGGAAAATAATCCAAAAAGAAAACATTCAAAAGAATCAAACTTACTATTATGTACAGAATTCTGTGTCTATGTTAATGTGAGATCTAATCTCATTATTTTCCTTGAGATGCCCTTGTTTTATTCTGGTGTAAGAGCTATGCTGCTTGCATGAAATGACTTGGGAAGTGTAATTTCTGGCCATCTCTGAAAGTGTTAATATAGGATTGCTGCTATTTCTTAATTTATTTTAATATATAATTTATTTGCAAAACTACATGAGAATAGAATTTCACTTTGGGAAGGGAAGGATTGTAAGAATTAATTTTCTGGAAAGAAAGTGAAGTCGCTCAATCATGTTCAACTCTTTGTGACCCCATGGACTGTAGCCTACCAGGCTCCTTTGTCCATGGGATTTTCCAGGCAAGAATACTGGAGTGGGTTGCCATTTCCTTCTCCAGGAGATCTTCCCAACCCAGGGACTGAACCCAGGTCTCCAGCATTGTAGTCAGACACTTTACCATCTGAGCCACCAGGGAAGTCTCATTTTTCTGGAGTATTAGATTATTCCTATTTTTCATTATTTTTCTTAGTGTTTTGAGAAAGTTATGTTTTTCATAGCAGTGGCCCATTTTCTTTCAGTTGGCAAGTATATTGTCATAAGTTTATTTATCATATTTTCTCTCATCTTTCTAAGATCAGTAAAATCTGCAGTGAGTGTAGTCCTTTCATTTTCAATTCAATTGATTGAATTTCAATTCAATTTCAAACAATTGATATTTTGTTTTTCCTATTATGTTTTTCTTAACTCATTTTGCTAGGAGTTTATTAATTTTATCAAACTTTCAAAGAAGCAATTTCTGCATTCAGAGATTTTCCCTATTTTTCAATTAATGTTTATTTCAATGATTTCTGTCTAATGTTTACTATTTCCATTTTACCATATTATCCATGCATATTTTGCTTTTCTTTTTCTAGTTTCCTGACAATGAAGCTTAGTTCATTTCTTAATATATCTTGTCTTCTAATACTTGCCTTTAAAGCTATAAGTGTCTAATCACTTCTTTTGCTGCCTCCAGTCAATTCATATATATATATATATATACATATAATACAGTATATAGTTTATATATTCTTCATAAATATCTTAAATATATCTTTTATAGATGTATGCCATTATATTCCTATTGAAATTTTATTTTTCAAAATTATACACTAGTAATTTAGATATGTTGTTTAATTCATAAGTAGCTGGAAAATGTTATATTTTAGTTATCAACTTCCAATTGAATTATATGTATATATATTTTCTGTGTCTTCCCAGGTGACACTAGTGGTAAAGTACCTGCCTGCCAATTCAGGAGACATAAGAGAAGTAGGTTTGATCCCTGGGACAGGAAGATCCCCCTGGAGAAAGACATGGCAACCCACTCCAGTATTCTTGCCTGGAGAATCCCATGTACAGAGGAGCCTGATGGGCTATGGTCCAAAGGGTGGCAAAGAGTCACACACAACTGAGTGACTAATCACTCATGTGCTGTTTATATTGCTGAATTGAGTATCCATGAGGAGCACTTTGAGATAAATAGAAGAGTCCCACAATTTTTTTTTTCTTTCTTCACTCTCACACAAAATTCTATCGACAATTTTATCTGCAATAGAAACAAGTTTTAAATGACTTGTTCTGAAGTTAGCATTCATCATTTCTGGAAATCAGATCAGATGTCATGTGCAAAGAAAAAGAATGAACTTCAACAGATTTGGTGACTTTGAGGTCATGATATAAAAGAGAAAGTTTCTACATATTTCATTTCTATCCAGATTGGACTTTTCCCTCTTAGTGGCTTGACTTCAATTTGTTCTTTTATGCTTTTTCCCCAAAAGAGTTCTCTAAGTCCAGATCCACTTGGTGATCTGGTGGCATCTCTGGAGGTAGAGTCTATTGTCAAAATTCTAATTAAGGTCCCAATTAATATAATTAGACAAAAATCACTCTTGAAGATGCACCAATTGAATGCCTCAATTATATGTGGTGTAGTTTAAAGGTAGATAAAGTGTTTACAGACATTTGCCCTTACCTCTGAGAGTATTAACCTATACCAATGGTTCCATGACTGACTTCTTCATGCATTAAAATAATGTACTCAAAAACATAATAAATACATACATACAAAGTATGTATATGAAAGTATTCTATATTTTTCAGAAAACCCAAAATTCAACAATACTGAATGAAGACAGAATAGTAAAACTGATTGAGAATGAAAATTCGGTAAATGCTATTTCTCTGTTTCACTTTTATTGTTATAAAATAAAAAGAGCAATTTTTGTTTGAAAATTCACACAGAATTTACAATTTTCTCTCTACTCAAAATGTTGATTTAATATTTGCTTTTTAGAAGGAGAAATTCTGCCAACAATGAATATTTTAAATCTCTGCTCACAATCAAGAATCAAATTTCTTTGGGCAACCGGACATTTAGATTCATTCTGAAAATTCCAGCAATTTGAAGTGTAATATTTTTCTGAAAGACTGAAAATAATCTGATTTTCTACAAACATGAAAAGTGTCCAGTTCAAGGTCCAGTGATGCTGCATGTATCTTGCTCTCTGTGTTCCCAGAGATGGCATCAGTGCCTCAAGGACAAAGAAGAAGCCACCAGAGCCCAGAACATTGATTGAAAGTCTTTCTCCTTATGCAGGTAACTCAGGAAGTGTATTGAGAAACAAGATTCTGAACTAGGCTTTCCATTTTGCAACAGTACACTGGTGGGGTGAGAATTCAGTCCTTTAAAAGTTCTCCTATCTGATTCTCATGATCAACCAAATTAGGAGTCCTTTGCTATTACTAAAATACGTTGGGATCAGTTTTATTATGTTATGCTCTTTTAGAATACTTTCAAATCATAAAGATCTAGAATAGATTTACCTTCTCTAACATCAAGTGTACCTAGAAACTAACTTCAAGTGTATCTCTCTGGGGGTATTTTAAAGGACAGGTACTTCTAAATTTCATGATAAGTTCAATTGATAATGTTCTTTAAGCATTGCTTGTTAACATGTTAAAAATTAGAAGATGATATAGCATCTGTAGAAATTGATCAAGTGGCTTTAAAGAACCCAAAGTAATACTGCTGTGGCAAGTTATTACTTAAATTCCTATTTTTCTCTTCACAGGTGAGCTTCAGCATCCAACCATATGTGTGTTTGCCATTTAGATGTGTTATTTTTTAATTGCTTGTTTTTAATTCATTTATTTTATATTTAATTTATATTTTATCTGTTAATTCTTTAGAGATCTTTGTCTATTTTAGGTATTATTTCCAATTATATCTTATAAAATGTAAATGATTTCCAGTAACTACCTATGCCTATTGATGTTGTGGTATTTTTTCCTAAATCCTTAAAAATAATGGAAAATTTCTAAGACATCTATTTGGAATTTCAGTGATTTGTTAAGAAGATTCTTCTACCATTAAAATGGAGAAAATCATCTTTACTAGCTGTAATGTAAATATGAGTAAATCTTGCTTTACTTTTTTTTTTATTGAGTCTTTAATCAATTTTTATTTTTGTGTAAGGTATTAGCTATATGTACAATTAAGTTAGCTTCTAAACTAAAATCTAGTTCTAGTTGTGGAAACTCATTTATTTTGTAATGTGTCCTTTTTCCACATAGTTTAAAATTGTAAAGATCCAGAATAGACTTACCTTCTCTAATGACAAGTGTTCCTGGAAACCAACTTCAAATATCTCTATCTGGGGATATTTTAAAGGGCAGGTATTTCCAAATTTCTAAATTGATAGGTTCAATTGACAATGTGCTCTAAGCATTGTTTGTTAATATGTTAAACATTAGAAGGTGATGTAGCATCTATAGAACTTCACTGACTTATCTAATCACTTGCCTCCTCCTTATAATATTGTTGAAGTTAGGGAGGATATTTTAATCAAGCTGGTATTATAATCTCTGAAAGTATTAGAACACAATAACCATACAGCCTATTGGTTCAATAAGTAAAAGAATTATCTTAATTTTTCAGGCAGCCATGTGTAAGAATTATATTTACAGCTAATTCTGTCCTGAGCGCTGAAATATGATATATAGAAAAATCTATGGAACAAAGGAGAAATGTAACTGAGTTTGTCCTCATAGGACTCACTCAGAGTCCCCAGGTTCAGAAAATATTGTTTGCGGTGTTCTTGCTCATCTACCTGGTGACCATGGTGGGCAACCTACTTATTGTCCTGACTGTGGTGTTCAGTCCAACACTGGATGCCAGTATGTACTTCTTTCTTGGTTACTTATCATTTATGGATGCTGTTTATTCGACTACAGTCACCCCAAATATGATCATAGATTTACTCTATGAAAAGAAAACCATTTCCTTCCAAGCTTGCATGACCCAGCTTTTTATAGGACACTTATTTGGTGGTGCTGAGATTTTACTCCTGGTGGTCATGGCCTATGACCGCTATGTGGCCATCTGCAAACCCTTGCATTATTTGACAATCATGAATCAGCGAGTGTGTGTTATGCTTCTTCTCCTGGCCTGGGTTGGTGGGTTTTTACATGCTGTAGTTCAACTTCTTGTTTACAGCCTTCCCTTCTGTGGCCCCAATGTCATTGACCACTTCATCTGTGACATGTACCCCTTGTTGAAACTTGCCTGCACTGACACCTACATTATTGGCCTCACAGTGGTTGCCAATGATGGGGCCATCTGTGTGGTCATCTTCATGCTCTTACTCATCTCCTATGGGGTCATCCTGCACTCCCTGAAGAATCTTAGTCAGAAGGGGAGGCGCAAAGCCTTGTCCACCTGTGGTTCCCACATTACTGTGGTGGTCCTTTTTTTGTGCCCTGTATCTTTATGTATGTGAGACCTCCTTCCACCTTACCCATTGACAAATCCGTGACTGTGTTTTACACAATTATCACTCCTATGTTGAACCCTCTAATCTATACTCTGAGAAATGCTGAGATGAAAAATGCCATGATAAAGCTCTGGACTAATAAAAGAAAATGAGGCAACAGGAAAGGGTATCACCTATTTTCAATAAAAAATTGCTCTTTCCATGAAAGCCTTGTATAAATTTTTTAACTGTAGTAAAATTTTTCTTAGGTTTAATAGCTTGGGCATAATTAAAATCTTTTATTATATGAATACCTCCAATGATCAAAATATATTTTTAAGGTTTTCTTAATTTCCTAGTTCAAAATATGTATCTTGTTTTAAATATATTTTTAAGATTGTCACCATTTACTATGAAAATATGTATAGATTTGGGGTGTAAAATATCTCTGTTGATACTATACATTGATGTTCTGTGTTAAGGTTTAGTTAATATTTTAATTTATTTAAGTTAGTGGAAGATTTTTTTTTTTTATGTTTCTGTCTTAAGTAATGTAATCTTTCTGGAATTAATAAGGCCTATTACAGAGCTTTCAATAATAAAAAATAAGACATAACACCTTCATTCACATCTCTCCACTCAAAGACAGCCCACATAAATATTTGAAGTAGATATTTTGTGTTTGTATTTGTCAGATAATTTTCATATCTTATTTTTTATATAGCTTAGCATCTTATCATTATTGAAGAAGAGTGATGTTTCAGATGATATAATACTAATCATAAAGAGGTTAAGTATACAAAAATAATCTGAATGAAAAAGGTATATATGCAGAAAATAATCAAATCATTGTTATTTTACCAATTGGGCAAGTGTAAGGCCAGGATATAGAATACAGTTCTCTGCACTATACAGTAGGACCTTGTTGTCTATCCATCCTCCATATGAAAGTGTGTATCTGCTAACCCAGCCTCCCACTCCAGCCCTCTCCCAACCCCCTCTGCTCTGGGGGCCACCAGTCTGTTCTCTGTATCCGTGACTCTGATTTGGATTTACAGGTAAGTTCATTTGTGTCGTATTTGAGATTCCACATTTAACTGATGCCGTGTGGCCTTTGTCTTTCTGACTGACTTCACTTAGTACGGCAAGCTCTACTTCCAGCTGTGTTGCTGCAAATGGTGCCTTTTTATGGCTGAGCAGTGTTGCATTACACACACTCACACACACTCACACACACACTCACACACACACTCACTTACACACTCACTCACACACACTCACACTCACACACACTCACACACACACTCACACACACACACTCATACACACACACACTCACACACACACTCACACGTCTTCTTTATTCATCTGTCGGTGAACGTTTAGGTTGTTTCCATGTCGTGGCTGTTGTGAATACTGCTGCTATGAATATAGGTTTATGTGTGTCTTTTTAAATTATTGCTTTGTTCGGATATATGCCCAGGAGTGGGATTGCCATATCATATGGTTTTTCTATTTTAAGATTTCTGAGAAACCTCCCTTAAGTGTTTTTCACAGTGGCTGTACCAATTTATAATCCCATTAACAGTGTCGGAGGACTCCCCTTTCTCCATGCCATTCTCCAGCATTTGATGTTGGTAGACTTTTTAATCAGAGAAGGCAATGGCAAGCCACTCCAGTACTCTTGCCTAGAAAATCCCATGGATGGAGGAGCCTGGTAGGCTGCAGTCCATGGGGTCGCTAAGGGTCGGACACAACTGAGCGACTTCACTTTCACTTTTCACTTTCACACATTGGAGAAGGAAATGGCAACCCACTCCAGTGTTCTTGCCTGGAGAATCCCAGGGACGGGGGACCCTGGTGGGCTTCTGTCTATGGGGTCACACAGAGTCGGACACGACTGAAGTGACACAGCAGCAGCATTATTACCTTAAGTGGAGAAGCTTTGTTTTGCAGTCAAAGTGATCAAAGACAGAAATTTAATCTTCTAATTTGTAGAGATATTTTAAATGATGAGTTAAAAATATTTGTTAATTACCTTTGTTCATTAGTCTGTTCAGTTCAGTTCAGTCACTCAGTCGTGTCTGACTCTTTGTGACCCCATGAACCGCAGCATGCCAGGCTTCCCTGTCCATCACCAACTCCTGGAGCCTACCCAAACTCATGTCCATTGAGTCAGTGATGAAATCTAAACATCTCATCCTCTACCGTCCCCTTCTTCTCCTGCCATCAATTTTTCCCAGCATCAGGGTCTTTTCAAATGAGTCAGCTCTTTGGGATCAGGTGGCCAAAATATTGGAGTTTTATCTTCAGCATCAGTCCTTCCAATCACACCCAGGACTGATCTCTTTTAGGATGGACTGGTTGGATCTCCTTACAGTCCAAGGGACTCTCAAGAGCCTTCTCCAACACTACAGTTCAAAAGCATTAATTCTTCTGCACTCAGCTTTCTTTACAGTCTAAATCTCACATCCATACATGACTACTGGAATAACCATAGCCTTAACTAGACGGACCTTTGTTGACAAAGTGATGTCTCTGCTTTTTAATATGCGGTCTGCTGCTGCTGCTGCATCACTTCAGTCGTGTCCGACTCTGTGTGACCCCATAGACAGAAGCCCACCAGGGTCCCCCGTCCCTGGGATTCTCCAGGCAAGATCACTGGAGTGGGTTGCCATTTCCTTCTCCAATGTGTGAAAGTGAAAAGTGAAAGTGAAGTCGCTCAGTTGTGTCCGACCCTTAGCGACCCCATGGACTGCAGCCTATCAGGCTCCTCCATCCATGGGATTTTCTAGGCAAGAGTACTGGAGTGGCTTGTCATTGCCTTCTCCGAATATGTGGTCTAGGTTGGTCATAACTTTCCTTCCAAGGAGTAAGCATCTTTTAATTTCATGGCTGCAGTCACCATCTTCACCAAGTCAGAAAAAGTGATTTAACTGTCTTTGTGTTCCCTGTTCCTTACACAATATATGGGAATAGAATCCACTTCATAAAGTGTGTCAGTTCCTTGAATTATGAATCTATCGGAGTGAGAATTTTTATTGATAAATTTGATTTGATTAACTCTTCCTATATTAAATACATATATTTGCTACAACTAATTACTGTTCTTACATTTGATATAAATATTTATTTATATTATTAGTGCCATTATAATGGATATTTTTATTATAATGATGCTATTTATATATAATTTCACTTTTTTCTTCCTTGTATCACATTACATTTGGAAAACTCCATTTCCTTCCATTGACTTTATAAATTTTAGCCTCTTGCTTTGCTTTAAATAACTTTTCAAAATAATTTATTGTTAAACCCATCAATAATTTATTTTTCTTGTGATGAAGAAATATCTGAGCTTAGTTTCCTCAAACAGGTGAAAATATCTGTCACCATAATTATTAATTCCTCTTATTTGTCCTCCTACCTTACTTCCCCCTTCTCTTCTAAGATTTATGATCATTTGCAAAGGTGGAAAACATCCCATAAAGACATATTTAGAATACTATGACTGCATTTTTATTTTGAGGAAAATTACATGCTTAAATATTTTGTTTTCCTATCTAGAAAAAGACACATATTGTGAAAAACTGATTGACATTTTAATAAATATTTACAAGCATCTCCATGGAGTATATAAAATTTTGCCTTTTGCTTTTCTTACTTATATTGGATTCACATTTTCAGTAAGCTGGTCAGAAAGGACTTAATGTCTTATTCTGGCATGAATTATAGCACAACCCCAAATCTACAGGTGTATGTCTATATTCAAGCATTAATAGACCTGAATCCAAAAATGCACAAATATGAGTCCCATCACGCCTTCAGATATGCATCCAATCTCCTGTGAATTTGTAGGACCACAATGTATGTACATCATCAATGATTTGTAGATCTGTAACTATATGCATGTATGTCTGTATATGTGAAAGAGCTTTCTGGGTGGCTCAACAGTAAAGAATGCATTTTCAACGCAGGAGATGAAGAGAAACAGGTTTGATTCCTGAGTCAGGAAGATCTCCTGCGGAAGGAAATGGCAACCCAATCCAATATTCTTGCTTGAAGAATCCCATGGACAGAGGAGCCTGGCAGGCCATAGTCCACAGGGTCGCAAAGAGTTGGATAAAACTAAAAATCAACAACTGTATGAGACCATACTTAAGTCTGCATCTGAAAACCCATGGATGAGTATCTGAATACGTATCTGAATGCATTTGCATATGTATATGCGTATCTGTTTGATATGATCACACACAGACTTGATTTGTCTGCACATACAGGTCTCTATCTTGCCATACATAAATCTGTGTTTAGTCATACACAGGCCTACATCTGTCCACAAACAAGGCTAAAATTTGCTATACATTGGTCTGTATCTGAATGTATACGGATTTAGATAGAAATTGATAGGGATTGGGGGCAGGAGGAGAAGGGGATGACAGAGAATGAGATGGCTAGATGGCATCACTGACTCGATGGACATGAGTTTGAGTGAACTCTGGGAGTTGGTGATACACAGGGAGGCCTGGCGTGCTGTGATTCATGGGGTTGCAAAGAGTCAGACACTACTGAGCGACTGAACTGAACTGAACTGACTGATGAACAATTGTTCTATTCCGTGTGATATGGTCTGAAGTCACTCTGCTAATCAAAGCCAAATTTCTGGACCTTAAGGAAGGTTGAAGACTTACTTATATGAATGATGCCTTGGTAAAGATGGCTGGAAAATCAGTTCTTCTGGGTATCTTTCCTTCTCCATGTAGATACATGACTATGTAAACAGTGTCTTCCCAGTGATGTTGTCAACCTTGTAAAATGTCAGCTCAGAGTTCTCAGAGGAAGAAGGCAAAAGCTAGAAGGTCATTTGAGTCTGATCCTAGCATGACATCAACCTAAAATCCAAGACCTAAAGTTCTTAATGTAGGTTGATCTTCACATCAAAGGAACAATCAACACAATGGAAAGGTAATTTATGGAATGGGAGAAAATATTTGCAAAGCTAATTTCTAAATTACATAAGGAACTCTACAGTTCACTAACACATATCCAAATATGTCAATTTTAAGTGGGAAAAAAACTCTAGTAGATATTTGTCCAAAGAAGACATAGAAATTGCCAACAGGAACATTGAAAGTGAAGTTGCTCAGTCGTGTCCGGCTCTTTGCAACCCCATGGAATGTAGCCCACCAGGCTCCTCCGTCCATGGGATTCTCCAGGCAAGAATACTGGAGTGGGTTGCCATTTCCTTCTCCAGGGGATCTTCCCAACCCAGGGATCGAACCCAGGTCTCCCGCATTGCAAGCATATGCTTTAACCTCTTAGTCACCAGGGAAGTAACAGGAACATT
Source organism: Moschus berezovskii (assembly GCF_049115385.1). NCBI lineage: Eukaryota > Metazoa > Chordata > Mammalia > Artiodactyla > Moschidae > Moschus > Moschus berezovskii. Next base: position 85,000,521 of record NC_142475.1, read on the forward strand.
AGAAGGTGCTTAACTGCTCAAAATCACTAATCATCAGGGAAATACAAACTGTAACAAAAATGAGATATCTGAGATATGTAGAAGTTAATAAATGTTTGTGGGGATGCAGAGAAAGGGGAACCCCACTATTGTTGGTGGGAGTGTACATGTGTTAAGACACTATGAAAAATATTATGAAGGTTTCTAAAAAATTTTAAAATAAAACTGCCATACGATTCAGGAATTTCATGTCTTTGGTTATATCCAAGAATATGAAATCAGGAACCTGTTGAGATATTATTCAGAGAACAGGAGATGTGTAAACAATCTAAATGACCGTTGAATCATGAAAGGATAAAAAATAACCCATAATGCATACATATATACCTACCTACCTACATACATATATATATATATACACACACAAATATATGGAATGGAACATTATATATAATAGAATAGTATATATATCAGTTCAGTTCAGTCACTCAGTAGTGTCTGACTCTTTGCGACCCCATGAATCACAGCACGCCAGGCCTCCCTGTCCATCACCAACTCCCGGAGTTCACTCAAACTCATGTCCATAGAGTCGGTGATGCCATCCAGCCATCTCATTCTCTGTCGTCCCCTTCTCCTCCTGCCCCCAATCCCTCCCAGCATCAGAGTCTTTACCAGTGAGTCAACTCTTCACATGAGGTGGCCAAAGTATTGCAGTTTCAGCTTTAGCATCAGTCCTTCCAATGAGCACCCAGGATTGATCTCCCTTAGAATGGACTGGTTGGATCTCCTTACAGTCCAAGGGACTCTCAAGAGTCTTCTCCAGCACCACAGTTCAAAAGCATCAATTCTTGGGTGATCAGCTTTCTTCACAGTCCAACTCTCACATCCATACATGACCACGGGAAAAACCATAGCCTTGACTAGATGGACATTTGTTGGGTAAGTAATGTCTCTGCTTTTTAATATACTATCTAGGTTGGTCATAACTTTCCTTCTGAGGAGTAAGCGTCTTTTAATTTCATATATATATATATATAATGCAATATTATTCAATGATATAAAAGAAGGGAGTCCTGTCATTTGTGACAATATAGAATGAAGGGACTTTAAGAGCATTATGCTAAGTGAAATAAACAGAAATAGAAATACAATACTATTTGATCTCATTTATATGTGAAATTTAACTAAAACTCAGAAGCAGAGAGTAGAATGTTGACTGCCAAGTGCTGATGGATGACGGAAATTGGAGGATTTTTTTCAAAGGGTAAATAATTCCACTGATAAGATAAACAAGATTTAGGCATCTGATGTACAGCATGGTGACAATAGTTAACAATATTGTAATATATACTGAAAGTTTCCTAGAGAGTAGATGTTAAATGCTCTCACCTCATGCACACAGATTATAATTATTTGAGGTGATGAATGCTTTGCATGCATGTGTGCTTATTCGCTTCAGTTGTGTCTGACTCTTTGCCACCATATGGACCTTGGTCTGCCAGGCTCCTCTCTCCATGGGATTCTCCAGGCAAGAATAGTGGAGTGCCTTGCCATTTCCTTCTTCAGATGGATGCATTAATTAACTTTATAATGGCAATCTCTTCATAATACATATGTATATTGTATATATGTATATATACTGTTGTTATTGTGCTCAGTCATGTCTGACTCTTTGCGACCCCATGGACCTCAGTCTGCCAGGATCCTCTGTTCATAGAATTTTCCAGGCAAGAATACTGGAGTAAGTTGCCATTTCCTTCTCAAGGGGATCTTCTCGACCCAGGGATCAAGCCAGCATCTCTTGTATCTCCTGCATTGGCAGGCAGATACTTTTTCCACTGTGCCAGCTGGGAATATATGCATACATATATTTCACAATATGTATCTATATTAAATCATCATCAAGTTTGAAACAACTAGGGTGTGTGTGTTAGTCCCTCAGTGGTGTCTGACTCTTTGCAACCCCAAGGAATGTAGCCCACCAGGCTCCTCTGTCCGTGGAATTTTCCAGGCAAGAATATTGGAGGGGGTTGCCATTTCCTCCTCCAGGGTTCTTAAACTTACACAGTGTTACATGTCAATTGCATCTCAATAAAGCTGGAAAAAATATTTTATGAATTAAAAAGGGAAGACTTATGAGCTGAAAACATTCTATTTCTTCCACATAAACTTACATACAGTTTTTTTGCATGAAAGCAGGATAAAATGATATTCTTATTCACAAAGAAAATCTATGGTGCTTCTTTCAGTGTAGCCCTCTTAAAGATTTTTTAGACTTTTCAAAATCGGAGTCTACTTCATTAAACAAGGGACACATCCACAAACATCTTGTGAATAACCCTTCTCAAGTTTTGGCTAAAGTTTGTGTGCAGTAGGACAATACCCTTAAGCCTTTTAGAAATAATTTTATGTAGTTAAACTGTTTATGAGACACACCTTAAGTCCTTCTAAAGTCTTAACAAATAGTCTTATATTTACAATATTGAGATGACAGTTATCTTGATGCCATTTCTTCTAAGAGAGTTTGACACTTTGGAACGACTGGGAAAGGGAACCAGTTCCATTTTATGGAAAAATAAGTACAGGCTAATTTATTTTCTGAATTCTGCTTGAAAATTTAACAGTTACTTTAGTGACTCATTTCTCTTTCCCCAATATTTATCACAACTTACCATTATATCTAGTACTGTGGGCAGGAATCCGTTAGAAGAAAAGGAGTAGCCATCATCATCAATGAAAGAGTCCACAATGCAGTACTTGGATGCAATCTCAAAAATGACAGAATGATCTCTGTTCGTTTCCAAGGCAAACCATTCAATATCACGGTAATCCAAGCCTATGCCCCAACCAGTAATGCTGAAGAAGCTGAAGATGAATGGTTCTATGAAGACCTAAAGACCTTTTAGAACTAATGAAATGTTGTTGCCAAGCAAAACGACGCTGGGATTCTTGGCCTCTGGAGGAGAAGAATTCAATCCAGGGCCAGAATCGAGGCTTGACAGCTCAGAGTTTTTGTGTAATAAAATTTTATTAAAGTATAAAGGAGATAGAGAAAGCTTCTTACACAGGCATCAGAAGGGGACAGAAAGAGTACCCCCCTGATAGTCTTCAGCTGGATGTTATATAGTCATTAGCAATATGTTAATGAAAGAAAGGAATATCTTAAAACTCAGAATGGCCCAGGCCCCTCATCCATAAGATGCATTTTGGGATAATCTTGACACCAGATGATTCATCTCGGGCCATAAAATGATTAACCTGAATCTTGTAGAAGGGCAGATTACCATACAAATAGTTTTGTTTACATAGATTAGGGGAACAATATCGGAGTATACCATCCTGGTTTGTCAAGTAGTTTCTGAGCCATTTGGCAGAACCAACTTGAAGAAGAGTCTGGGGTCACTGTGTAGTTCATTAACATAGCTTAAGACCAACATTTCCATAAGAAAAGTGCATTGGTTAACTCAAGTATTGGGGACCAGCCTCGATATGGCCAAGGGTATCCTCGGGATGAACCGTGTCAGCGTCAGCAAGAGAGAGAGAGAGAGAGAGAGAGACAGGGGCTGATGATTCCTTGGTTTACGCAGGAAACCAATAAAACCCCAGCACGGGGCTTGCTCTGTTTACGTAGGCCGCAGGTGCCCTCTTGAATCACTGGAGGTACCCCACCAGGGCACCCCCTCGAGTGGGTCTTAGAAGCCCAGGCAGATAAGTAAACTCAGAGGGCCCAGCGCTCTAAGGATCTCAACCAGAAAAAGGAGAATAGAGAAAAGGATGGAAAAAGAGAAAGAACGACACGGGGAGACCAAGCTTCAGTGAGCAAGGCCCAAAACTTTATTTTCCAGTGCTGTTTTTATACCCTAAATTGTGCACATAAAAAATAGAGAAAGAGAGGTATAGAGTCACGCCAAAATCACGCGGGGTCAGCAGTCTTGACCCTTATCAGGATCAGGGCTTATTTTTGTATGTCTCCTGATATACAAAAGTTTTAGGTGGTTTACATCATCTTCTGGCCAGGTGGCCTGCTAACAGTTTATGGCCCTCTCTCCTAACAAAGGTTAGTTAGCTAGAAAAAGGCTTATATTCTTTTAAGTTGATTTTCCTAAAGTCAGGTGCTATTCTCCAAAACACATGACAAAGTTACATTCCTATAAAGCAAGGGTGTAGTGAGCTACAAGAAAGGGATTTATTAACTTAAGATCTGATGTGGTTAAATAAAAGGCTACTACTTATTTTCTGTATATGTGATTAATATATTTCCAAGGATACAATAGATAGAGGAAACTTTGCAGCAAGCATTGATTCGACAATGCTTTTTTAGTACTATTCTAATGATTTTAGCTTCTTCAACAAATTCCTGTATTTTAGAATATTAGGCTTTCTGTCCTTGCATGGCTGGGAGCCTGTAAACAGTCATAGTTGTAAGAGCACGGACAAACTTGTCATGCAAGTTAGAAAGCTATCAGAGGGGCTTGGATTGGAACACTCCTCTTAAGCCGAGGAGAACTTTTTAACTATAGCTCTGAATTAATGTTTTCAGAGAAAGGTGGTTGGGGGGAAGCCCCCGTAAGTATTAGAGGACTTGGTAAGAGGCGTAAGATAGTAAGGCAGTCAGACTCCGGTTTTCTTTGGGGTAGATGCTCAGGTAAGTCCAGGGGGTTCCTCAAATCCTGATTAGCCTTTCCCTGTCAGGCCTCTTCCGCAATTGACCTTTGCCACGGGTAGGATTTCCCTCGCTGGCTCCCGGCACTCAAGGTTTGAGAATAGTTAACTTCAGGTAAAACCAGGTGTCATTATGGCAACACAGTATTTTAAGAGAAACTTCCTTTTAAATTAGTATAGAGAAGAAAAATATCTCTAGTTTGTTTCCTCCTGCAGCTTAAGAGAGATAAAAATATCTGACACTTGCAGGCTATTTCCTCTGTTTGAGACCCCTGGCCTTACTGCCTGTTACCCTCTCACTAACACCCCCAAAAGATGTCCTTTTCATTATAGGGGACTGGAATGCAAAAGTAGAAAGTCAAGAAACACCTGGAGTAACAGGCAAATTTGGTCTTGGAGCACGGAATGAAGCAGGGCAAAGGCTAATACAGTTCTGCCAAGAGAATGCAATGGTCATAGCAAACACCCTCTTCCAACAACACAAGAGAAGACTCTACACGTGGACATCACCGGATGGTCAACACCAAAATCAGATTGATTATATTCTTTGCAGCCAAAGATGGAGAAGCTCTATACAGTCAGCAAATACAAGACCAAGAGCTGACTGTGGCTCAGATCATGAACTCCTTATTGCCAAATTCAGAGTTAAATTGAAGAAAGTAGGGAAAACCACTAGACCATTCAGATAAGACCTAAATCAAATCCCTTATGATTATACAGTGGAAGTGAGAAATAGATTTAAGAGACTAGATCTGATAGATAGAGTGCCTGATGAACTATGGATGGAGGTTCGTGACATTGTACAGGAGACAGGGATCAAGACCATCCCCATGGAAAAGAAATGCAAGAAAGCAAAATGGCTATCTGGGGAGGCCTTACGAATAGCTGTGAAAAGAAGAGAAACGAAAAGCAAAGGAGAAAAGGAAAGATATAAGGATCTGAATGAAGAGTACCAAAGAACAGCAAGGAGAGATAAGAAAGCCTTCCTCAGTGATCAATGCAAAGAAATAGAGGAAAACAACAGAATGGGAAAGACTAGAGATCTCTTCAAGAAAATTAGAGATCCCAAGGAAACATTTCATGCAAAGATGCTCTCGATAAAGGACAGAAATGGTATGAACCTAACAGAAGCAGAAGATATTAAGAAGAGGTGGCAAGAATACACAGAAGAACTGTACACAAAAGATCTTCAGGACCCAGATAATCACGATGGTGTGATAACTCACCTAGAGCCATCCTGGAATGTGAAGTCAAGTGGGCCTTGGAAAGCATCACTATGAACAAAGCTAGAGTAGGTGATGGAATTCCAGTTGAGCTGTTTCAAATCCTGAAAGATGATGCTGTGAAAGAGTTGACTCATTGGAAAAGACCCTGATGCTGGGAGGAATTTGGGGCAGGAGAAGAAGGAGACGGCAGAGGATGAGATGGCTGGATGGCGTCACTGACTCGATGGACATGAGTTTGAGTAAACTCCGGGAGTTGGTGATGGACAGGGAGGCCTGGAGTGCTGCGATTCATGGGGTCGCAAAGAGTCAGACCCAACTGAGCTACTGAACTGATCTGAGCTGAACACTTCTAAAAGAAACAGCTGGCACTTTCAATATTCTACTTGGAAATTTTAATCAAAGTATCTGTTTCGATTTTCTAGTTACTGTAGTTGATGGTATGGCCCAACCTTTCCAGCAAAGATAACAGTTCCTTTGTAAGCCTCTAATTACAGACTGTTCAAAACCCTTCCAGCTGCAATCAGTCTTCTGGCACGAAGCCAATGCCAGATGCTTTAAATTTTTGTTATGGAAGCACATTTCCCCTTTTTCTCTGATTATCTTTTGCTACATGCATAAGACTGCATTTTCTTGACTTAAAGCAATCAGTTTATTTATCTCAAAAATTTATGGGCCAAGAATTCATGCAGAGATTGACTGGATATTTCTTCTGCTTCAGATGTCATGGGCTGAAATCACTCTGTGATATTCAGCTGATAACTGGATTGCCCATAGTATCCAGGCCAACTTAATCTGCATGCATGGTATCTCGGAAGTGCTGGCTGGAAGGGACCCATGAGGTTTCTCTCCCTATTCATTTAGTTGCAGGTCAGCTGGTTTTCTTCAGTAGAATAGTCAGACTTTTGACATGATGCTCAGGGATCCCAGTGGAAGACAGTAGAAAGTGTCACACCAGTTAAGAACTTATCACCAAACTAGCTTACTCCTATTTTCACCATCTTCTGTTGCTCAAAGCAGTCAGATACCCTGCTCAGGGTTGAGGCAGTAGAGAAATAGATGACACCATGTGATTTGAAAGTGACAAAGTCACATAGTGTTAACAGCACATGGGATGAGTGATGTTGTATTAATTTTTGAAAAATACAATCATCCACATATCTAAAGGGCTTGTTCAGAGATTTTTCTGGGTTTTTTTGCTTATTTTTTTTCAAATGTATGCCATTTTCATTTTATGCAAATTATATTATAACTGATTTGGTCACAAAACAATTCAATTGACATAGCTACAAGACAGGATGACAACTGGAATCCTAAAGCTGAAGAATGAGCTCTGGAAGCATCAGTGAGTTAAAACATTTGGAGTAGATTTCAACAAAAGGCAAACATGATGGGGATACATGTAGTATCTAATTTAATCTTCACAAGAATACTCTAAGGTTAAATGAACAATTTTACATGAGACACTAAGTTTCCGTGAGGTGAAATAGTATGCCCAAAGTTCCATACCTGTTAAATGGGAGAAATAAGATGCTAACAGGTTTTTCTTACTCTAAACTTTTCTTCTTTCCAATCCACTGTTCCTCCTTCCGACACACTGCTGTTCACCCAGAAGGTATAACACACATTTCACCTCCTGACATCATGTATAACATGGAGGAAGACATCTATTTGGTTAAATTTTATGGATTGGCTGGCTAGTGGATGAGACTGGGTCCTATGACTAAAAACCTAGAGGGAGAATTTCAAAACGAAGCTTGCCAGCACCAGTGTCCTGTTGGAGGATAGCTCCCCAAAATGGCTGCTATCAGCATCTATCTCCCCAAAGTGAATCCCAATTGCTTCCTGCCTCTCTTGGAGACTCTCTAAGATCAGTAAGTGGGTCTGACTCAATCTCCTTTCAAGTTTCTGTCACTTTACTATTTGTAATTCACTGTCTTGTAAGGAGTGACTATGATCTTACTTTACCAAAAAGGTCCATCTAGTCAAAGCTATGCTTTTTCCAGTAGTTATATATGGATGTGAGAGTTGGATATAAAGAGAGCTGAGTGCTGAAGAATAGATGCTTTTGAACTGTGGTGTTGGAGAAGACTCTTGAGAGTCCCTTGGACTGCATGGAGATCCAACCAGTCCATCCTAAAGGAAATCAGTCCTGAATATTCATTGGAAGGACTGATGCTGAAGCTGAAACTCCAACACTTTGGCCACCGATGTGAAGAACTGACTCATCGGAGAAAACCCTGATGCTGGGAAATATTAAAGGTGGGAGGAGAAGGGGACAGCAGAGGATAAAATTGTTGGATGGCATCAAACTATGGACATGAGTTTGAGTAAGCCCCCGGGAGTTCGTGATGGATAGGGAATCCTGGTGTGCTGCAGTCCATGGGGTCACAAAGAGTTGGACACAACTGAGTGACTGAACTGAAACTAAATGACGTCACTTACTTTATTAAAATTGTTTAACTTTATTATAAGAATATATGATCTCTGTAGGAAGGAACTTTTACATGATTTTCCCCCTATTTTGTTAATTACTGTGTCCTCACTGATAGTATAGTTCCTGACACTAAATAGATACAGTAAATTAAAAAAAAAAAGATAAATAATCATTAAACCTAAATCAGTGATAAAACTGTTTATATATCTATCCAAACTCCAAGGCAGAATACATTTAGTATTAAATAAAAGGAAAGAAAAACTTGCTGTAGGTGGTTAGAAAGTATGTTTCTAAAATGTCTAGCTGGAGCAGAATAATTGGGCTGATATTTTATTCTAAGTTGCAATAACTTCAAAATGATTCTAAAACTACATTTTCCTTCATGTTATGCTTTTTGATCCTATCTACATGATTTGACCCAACAGTATCTTTACAAGTACATGTACTTTTAAAACTTTGTGGAAAATCCCAGTGAATTTAATTAAGTATAAGTCAGTCTTGGATACAATCCAATTCTAAGATTCAGTACAAGAAAAAGAAAAAAAAAAGACTCAAGCATAAATATGGTTAAAAGGGATAAAATGTCCTGATCTTTGCCTATATTAGGAAAAAGATCTTATCCTTGTAAGAACTGATATAAAAATTTTAGGAGGTCCTTGGTTAGGCCTAAAGCATTGCATAAAAAAGCACAAGAATATTTCTCATGTCTCAAGTCAGCTAGTCTGGATGATATAATGAAAATGGCTGAATAATTGGATGGCATTTTTCTATCTTGAGATTAGTAGGAAAAGAAGTAATTAGAGACACTTCTCCTGCAAATGGTTAGTTGCTCTTCCTGTGTCAAAAGAGCATTTATTTGTCTTTGATAAATTATCCCAACCTGGCAAATTGTGTGTATATTTTTTTTGTGTGTATGTGTGGGTGTGTGTACATGCAGCATGGAATTTCATTTAAAATTTTACAGTGCAAATAAAAACAATCTTCTGAATAATCAGAAAATTCCATGAATAAAATGGTCAGACAGTGGAATGAAATAAAAATCAATCTAAAATAATAATGTGGTATTTTGCCATCTAGCATCTAACTCGATAAAAGAAGGTATTTTAGGTCCTATGAGTGAGTTAAAAATTCTTCCTTCAGATTGTGAACAAGGATCCAGAAGACTAAAGAACTAGTGGGAAGTGGTCTTCCCCATTGTGTGGCTTTATTGTGTAAGAAACTAAATTTCTCTGAAATAAATCAAACTTAGATTCAGTTCTACTTTTATTACTTAAAAAAGTGCAACCTTTGGAAAATTAGATGTTCTTAGCCTTAGTTTCTTCAACTGAAATGGGGACTACATATCTTGTTACCGTAAATTTTCACATGGCATATTAAATTGTGAGGGTATGTTTGCAGTCCCCTGTAGGAGTTTTAAGAAGTGGATGATGTAATCAGAACAAGATCTAAAGAGGATTATATGAGCTTATTCAAGAAAACAGTTTTCTGGAGGCCAGAATAAAAGTGGAAAGACATGGGCAGGAGGCTGTTTCAGTGAGCCAGGAAGAAAACCTGTGGGGGAGTAAGTCTAGTAGGGAATGATCAAATTTGTGACATATTTTGGAAGTGAGACAACAGGATTAAAATCATCAATAAACAATCTGAGAGTAATAAATCAGTGACGAATACTCTGAGGTGTTTTGTTTTGTTTTTTGTTTTCCCCCTCAGCAATTACAAGGAAAGTAGTACCATTTAATGTCTTATATTGTGGAAATTTTAAAATTTATTTTTTATACTAGGTTGATATCCAATTGTAGATGTCCTAAACTGGAGATGCTGCCTACACAAAGTTGGAAATAAGTGGGCAGATAGGTGCTCAAGATACAAAGTTAATTTGCTTCAGCATGTATTGGTCAGGAAAAGGAGGGGTATCCAACTAAAGACCCTAAAGAGTCTCTATGTGGTTTGAGAAAATTCAGGATGGTAATGTTCTATTTATTTGAGCTACTCACAGTGAATTTGTAAATGAGTTAAAGTGGTCTCAAGTATTATACATTTGTGACTTTATATATGGTATACCTTTTTAAGGAGTTCCCTTCTCATCTTCTCTTCTTGTTTCAATTTTCCTTTAAAATTCACCTGTAGTATTTGCTTCTTTTGGGAAACATTTTCCAATTTCAGTTTTATTGATATATTCTTTTACTGTTACATTTAGCTTGTGTGAACATATACTCTTATAATGGCACTTACTATATGGGTCTGGAATTTTCTGATTCTGAGGGTAGGGAGCTATGCCTTATTCTACTTGGTAATCACAATATCTATATCTATAATCCACACATATTCTTTTAATCGAATGGATGAAAAAGTGAAATTTCTAATGCATCAGGGTTTTCCCAGTGGCTCAGTGGTTAAAGAATCCAACTACAATTCAGGAGATGCAGGCAGACCCAAGTTCAATCCCCAGGTTGAGAAGATCCCTGGAGAAGGAAATGGCAACCCACTCCAGTGTTCTGTCCTGGAGAATCCCATGTACAGAGGAGTCCGGTGTGCAACAGTCCATAGGCTCACAAAGAGTTGCACATGAATAAAATGACAGAATGCAGAAATGCAATAATATATTAAAATTTTTTCTCCTTGTTTTACAGGTAAACTTCTAATAGGTTAACTCAGCTCCTGTCCAGACTAGATGAAACCAAGGAATAATATATCTTACTTTGTCATCCTGGGCCTCACACAGAATCCAAAGAAGTGAAGTTTTTGTTGTTGTTTTGTTTTGTTCTGATTCCTCTACATTTTGACCGTGGTGGGAAATCTGCTCATCATCACGATTATAGTAGGCAGTAAGACAATGAACTCGCCAATGTACTTTTTTCTTGCTTGTTTATCATATACAGATCTAGTTTTTGCTCTTCTATTTCCCCCAGATTGATTTCAGACTTGTTCTTTGGGAATAATACCATATCTTTCCACTCCTATATGATCCGGCTCTTTACAGAGCAATTTTTTTGTGCACCAGAGATCATACTTTTGCTGGTGATGGCCTATGACAGCTATGTGGCTATCTGTAAGCCCTTGCATTATTTGGTGATCATGAGGCAGAGGGTGTGTGTTGTGATGCTGGTGGTGTCCTGTTGGAGGATTTCTGCACTCAGTAATTCAACTTAGCACTAATTATGGGCTCCCATTGATCACTATATGTGTGACATGTTCCCTTTACTAAAATTCGTCTGTACTGACACCTATGTCATTGGCATCTTCAATTCAGTTCAGTTCAGTCGCTCAGTCACGTCCTACTCTTTGCGACCCCACGAATCGCAGCATGCCAGGTCTCCTTGTCCATCACCAAGTCCCGGAGTTCACTCAAACTCATATGCATCGAGTCGGTGATGCCATTCAGCCATCTCATCTTCTGTTGTCCCCTTCTCCTCCCACCCCCAATCCCTCCTAGCATTGGAGTCTTTCCCAATGAGTCAACTCTTCCCATGAGGTGGCCAAAGTATTGGAGTTTCATCTTTAGCATCAGTCCTTCCAAGGAACACCCAGCACTGACCTCCTTTAGAATGGACTGGTTGGATCTCCTTGCAGTCCAAGGGACTCTCAAGAGTCTTCTCCAGCACCACAGTTCAAAAGCATCAGTTCTTCGGTGCTTAGCTTTCTTCACAGTCCAACTCTCACATCCATACATGACCACTGGAAAAACCATAGCCTTGACTAGACGGACCTTTGTTGGCAAAGTAATGTCTCTGCTTTTTAATATGCTGTCTAGGTTGGTCATAACTTTCCTTCCAAGGAGTAAGTGTCTTTTAATTTCATGGCTGCAGTTACCATCTGCAGTGATTTTGGAGCCCAAAATATAAAGTCAGCCATTGTTTCCACTGTTTTCCCATCTGTTTGCCATGTGATGGGACTAATTGTCATGATCTTCGTTTTTTGACTATTGAGTTTTAAACCAGCTTTTCACTCCCTTCCTTCACCCTCATCAAGAGGCTCTTTAGTTCCTCTTCCCTTTCTGTCATTAGGGTGGTATCATCTGCTTATCTGAGGTTGTTATTTCCCCTGCCATTCTTGATTCCAGCTTGTAATTCATCCAGCCCAACATTTCACATTATGTGCTCTGGATATAAGTTAAATAAGCAAGGTGACCATATACAGCCTTGATGAACTCCTCTCCCAAATTGGAGCCAGTCTATTTTTCCATGTCTGGTTCTAACTATTGCTTCTCGCCTGAATGCAGGTTTCTCAGGAGACAGGAAAGGTGGTCTGGTACTCCCACTCTTCAAAAATTTTCCATGCTGTGATCCACAAAATCGAAGACCAACAAATCATAGTCAATGAAGCAGAAGTAGATGCTTCTCTGGAACTCCCTTCCTTTCTCCATCGTCCAGTGATGTTGTCAACTTGAACTCTGTTTCCCCTCATCTTTGAAACCCAACTTGTTCATCTGTAAGTCCTTGGTGTATATACTGTTGAAACCTAGCTTGAAGTATTTTGAGCACAAGCTTGTAGGCATGTGATGTGGGGATCAATTCAATCATGTGATAGTTTTTTGGGATATTTTAATGTTACAGAGGTACAGAATGAATTTACTTTCTCCAACATTAAGTATACCTAGAAATATTTTGAGTTTATCTATCTGGGGATATTTTAAAGGGCAGATAGTTCTAAATCTCATAATAGGTTCAATTGATAATGTTCTCTAAAGATATTTAGTTATCTGTTAAAAATCAGAAGGCGGTGTAGCATCTGAGAAACTTGATTGAATGACTTTCAAGAACCCAAAGTAATACTGCTGTAAGCAATCTGTTACTTCAATTTCTATTTTTCTGTTCACATGTGAGTTTCAGCATCCGAATGTGTTTGTTGGACATTTGGATTAATTTTTTGTTAACTGCTTGTTTATAATTTCTTTATTTTCTTTATATCATGTTAGTTAATCTCTTAGAAATATTTATTTTAGATATTAACTCCATGTATATCTTGTAAAGTGTAAATAATTTCTACAAACTACCTTTGTCTATTGACATTGTGGTTCAATTCACTTCACTCACTCAGTCGTGTTGGACTCTTTGTGACCTCATGGACTGCAGCACACCAGGCTTCTTTGTCCATCACCAACTCCCAGAGCTTGGTCAAACTCAATACATTGAGTCGGTGATACCATTCAAGCATCTCATCCTCTTTCATCCTCTTCTCCTCCTGCCTAGAATCAGGGTCTTTTCCAATGAATCAGCACTTTCCATCTGGTGGCCAAAGTATTGGAGCTTGAACTTCAACATCAGTCCTTCCAGTGAATATTCAGGATTGATTTCGTTTCGGATTGACTGGTTTGATCTCCTTGCAGTCCAAGGGACTCTCAAGAGTCTTATCCAACACCACAGTTCAAAAGCATCAATTCTTCAGCAAAACTATGGTCAACCTAGACAACATATTAAAAAGCAGGACATTACTTTGCTGACAACAGTTCATCTAGTCAAAGATAAAGCTTTTCCAGTTGTCATGTATGTATGTGAGAGTTGGAATATAAAGAAAACTGAGTGCCAAAGACTTTGTGGTATATTTTCCTAAATCCTTTACAAAAAATGAAATTGTCAAAAACATCTATTTGGGAATTCAGTGAGTGGTTCAGATGATTCTTCCACCCCTTGAATGGAGAAAGTCATCTCCTTTATAAACTGGAAAATATATATGAAGTACTTCCCTGGTGGCTCAGTGGTAAAAATCCATCTGCCAATGAAGGAGACTCGGGTTTGATTCCTGGGTCAGGAAGATCCCTTGGTGAAGGAAATGACAACCCACTTCAGTATTATGGCCTGGAGAATCCCATGAAGAGAGGAACCTGGTGGACTACAGTTCATTGGATTGCAAATGTTAGGCACAACTTAGCGACTAAGCAACAAAACAGAATATGAAGTAAATCTTGGTGTACTTTGTATTGAACCTTTACTCCTCAACGTTTATTTTTGTGTAAGTTATTAACTATATGTATAATTTATTTAGCTTCCAGATTGAAAACTAGTTGTGGATACTCATTTATTTAATAATGTGTCCTTTTCCTACATATGTCTCTAATCACTTGCCCCCTCATTAGTCTTACTCATCTCTTATGGGGTCATTCTGCACTCCCTGAAGAATCTTGGTCAGAAAGAGAGGCTCAAAGCCTTATGAATCTGTGACGCCCACATTAATCTGATGCTTCTCTTCTTTATGCCCTGTATTTGTATGTATGTGAGACCTCCTTCCATTTCAGCTCATTTCAGTTCAGTCTCTCAGTCGTGTCCGACTCTCCGCGACCCCATGAATCACAGCACGCCAGGCCTCCCTGTCCATCACCAACTCCCGGAGTTCACTCAAACTCATGTCCACAGAGTCGGTGATGCCATCCAGCCATCTCATTCTCTGTCGTCTCCTTCTCCTCCGGCCCCCAACCTTTCCCAGCATCAGTCTTTTCCAGTGAGTCAGCTCATCTCATGAGATGGCCAAAGTATTGCAGTTTCAGCTTTAGCATCAGTCCTTCTAAAGAACACCCAGGATTTGATCTCCTTTAGAATGGACTGGTTAGATCTCCTTGCAGTCCAAGGGACTCTCAAGAATCTTCTGCAACACCACAGTTCAAAGGCATCAATTCTTCGGCGATCAGCTTTCTTCACAGTCCAACTCTCACATCCATACATGACCACAGGAAAAACAATTGCCTTGACTAGACGGACCTTTGTTGGCAACGTATTGTCTCTGCTTTTTAATATACTATCAAGGTTGGTCATAACTTTCCTTCCAAAGAGTAAGCGTCTTTTAATTTCATGGCTGCAATCAGCATCTGCAGAGATTTTGGAGCCCCCCAAAATAAAGTCTGACACTGTTTCCACTGTTTTTGCATCTATTTCCCATGAAATGATGGGACCAGATGCCATGATCTTTGTTTTCTGAATGTTGAGCTTCAAGCCAACCTTTTCACTCTCCTCTTTCACTTTCCTCAAGAGGCTTTTGAGTTCCTCTTCACTTTCTGCCATAAGGGTAGTGTCATCTGCATATATGAGTTTATTGATATTTCTCCCAGCAATCTTGATTCCAGCTTGTGCTTCTTCCAGCCCACCGTTCCTCACGATGTACTCTGCATATAAGTTAAATAAGCAAGGTGACAATATACAACCTTGACGGACTCCTTTTCCTATTTGGAACCAGTCTGTTGTTTCATGTACAGTTCTGACTGTTGCTTCCTGACCTGCATACAGGTTTCTCAAGAGGCAGGTCAGGTGGTCTGGGATTCCCATCTCTTTCAGAATCTTCCACAGTTTATTGTGATCCACACAAAGGCTTTGGCATAGTCGATAAACCAGAAGTAGATGCTTTTCTGGAACTCTCTTGCTTTCTCCATGATCCAGCGGATGTTGGCAATTTGATCTCTGGTGCCTCTGCCTTTTCTAAAACCTGCTTGAACATCTGGGAGTTCATGGTTCACGGTTCACATATTGCTGAAGCCTGGCTTGGAGAATTGTGAGCATGACTTTACTAGCGTGTGAGATGAGTGCAATTGTGCGGTAGTTTGAGCATTCTTTGGCATTGCCTTTCTTTGGGATTGGAATGAAGACTGACCTTTTCCAGTCCTGTGGCCACTGCTGAGTTTCCAAATCTGCTGGCATATTGAGTGCAGCACTTTCACAGCATCATCTTTCAAGACTTGAAATAGCTCAACTGGAATTCCATCACCTCCCATTGGTAAATCCTGGAGTGTTTTACACAATTGCCACCTCTATGTTGTACCCTCTAATATGCACTCTGAGAAATGGTGAAGTGAAAAAATAGCATGAGAAAGTTCTGGGCCACACAAAGATAATGAGGCAGCAGGGAAGTAGATGACCTACTTTTAATTAGGAATTGCTGTTTCCAGGAAAACCGTGTGTAATTATTTAACTGTAGTAAATTTCTCCTCAGGTTTAATAGCTTGGGCATCGTTAAAATCTTTTATTATATGGATACTTCCAGGGACCACAGCATACTTTTAAGATTTTCATAATTTCTTAGTTCAAAACATATATTTTGTTTGAAATGTGTTTTTAAGTTTGTCATAATGTCTTATGAAACTGTATAGTTTTTATGTAAAATATCTTTGTTGAGACCAAAGATTTATGTTCTATGTCATGAGTTAAACTATAGTTAATACTGTAAATTTATCAGTTAAAGATTTTCTTGTTTCTGACAATGCAATCTTTCCAGAGTTAATAAGGCTCATTACAGGTTTTTTGTTTTTTTTTGCACCTAATAATGAAATACTTTATTCTACATCAAGATATGTGGAAAACGAAGCTGAATTTGGAGCATATTAGAGATGAGGAATTATTCATATGCAGTGAGTGCAAAGATCAATTACAGAATTATTTCCTAGTATTACCAGATACTCCATTAGCAATGCTTAATTGAAAGTTAAAAATTATTTGCCACACTAGAAAGTTAAAAGTGAAATATGACAAAGTTCAAACATACGGATATAAATGTAGCACTTATCAATATTAAATAAATAAATAAAGTTGGAAAGATCAAATATCAAGGAAGATCTCTCGCCACAAGCACATTTTACCCAAAATTCAAGTAGAAAGCCAGCCCATGACTCTTTTTTTTTTTTTTTTTAAGCAATCCATTGTGTGGGGAAAATAAATGATGAATGATAGATATGAATTCAGTTGCAAAAAGGGGATTTTTTAGCTCCGACTACAAAATAAACTGGTTTTCTCAAAAATTTCAAGTCAATTTCAAAGTTGTTTAGTTGATCTTGGATAACTTAAATGATAGAAAATAGTTCATATACTTAATTTTTACATGCAAATATATGTCTACCAGATAATTTATCCTCATGACATCCAACATTGATAATTTCAGTAAAGGTATGGGCATTAAATTCTGCAGAAAGTAGTGAAACATTGAGGTTGTGGGCCATGGCACATTGGGATTCCTGACCTCCGGAGGAAAGGATTTCTATCCAGGGTCCAGAGACAAGGCTTGACTTCTGGGAGCTTTTTGTTTTGAAAGTTTTATTAAAGTATAATAGTGATAGGGAAAGCTTCTGACATGGACATCAGAAGGGGACAGAAAGAGTGCCTCCTTGTTAATTTTTAGAAAGGCATTTTATATCTGTTATCAAGCTTCTAATCAGATAAAAGAAACACCTCAAGACTGAGGAAGTTTCACCAGGCCCCTCTCCCACAATATGCATTTTTGAGATGGAATGGCACAAGGTGTGTCATCCCTGGCCAGAAAATAATTGACAAGAATACTGGTTTGTTGAGCCATTATCACCCCAAGGTTTGAGAAAAAAAAAAAAAAAAGGTTAGTCTTAGGCAGACCCATTGAAGAAAGGCAGATTCCAAAGTAAATACATAGTTTCATTAACATAGCTTAAGAAAAACATTTCCATAAGAAAAAACACATTTGTTAGCTCAAGGGTTAAGGAAAAGTTAAATTCAGGTGGAACCAGGTGTCCTCAACAGAGAAGGGAAAATGTCTGCCACTTGCAGTTTATTTCCTCTTTCTGCTTGGGGACCTCTGGCCTGCCTACGGAGGCTGTTAGCACTCTCAGTAGGAGTGGGGAAAAAAAAAAAATCATTGGCTGTACACTACTATATACCCTTAAGTTTTTCAAGAGGTGTGCCTTTATAAGTCTATAACTTCAGCAATGATACAACTCCTGAATCAGATGGGAACAGTAACATGAGTGAGTCATGTTGAATACTATCAGAGCAGGCTTTTAAGAAAAGCTCAAACATTTTCTTCACGTGCTTCCTCCTTCTCCATCCTCTGTCCAGTCCCTTCCCCTCAGCAAACATATGTAAACAGAATCAACTTGTCTACATTTGAGGTTTAGTGATTTTGTATTTTTTCTGAGCACTGAATAACTTGAAAGTTTGGGTTCTCTGAATAATCAATGCTATTTTTCTCTTTGAATTTTCTTTTTTCTTTTTAAGTGATGTGTTCCGTAAGCCCCCTGAGTAACCCATGGAAGTCTAGAGGAATAGGATTCCAGCATTTCCTCTATAAAAAAATAAATCTTTCTGAAGATTTTTATTTTTTGATTTTTTAAATGTATTTATTTTAATTGGAGGCTAATTACTTTACATTGTAAGAATCGGTTAGCATAAGAACCACCATCTTAGAGGCCAGAAAAACAATTTTTACTGTGTAGTGACCAAATACACGACTGAGCGACTGAACTGAACTGAACTGACTTGAGGGAAGAAGAACTAGGTAAAACCTGGAAGACAAGTTCATCTTAAGTACCAAGAATGTGGGCGGTTCCAATACTGAAAATTAGGTAAACATGTCTGATAAGCTTATCTCGTTAAGACACCAGGATAGAGATATGCACAGCTGTGTGTGTGTGTGTGTGTGGAAAATTACTGTGAGTTAGGTAATTTGGAAATATCATGTTTTGAAAATGCTATATAACCCCTTGGCTCTGAGTGCAGACACTTGGACCCCAGCTAGCTGGAAATAAACCTCGCTGTGTGTCTTGCATTATCGTGAGTGTCCTCTGTTCCTTTGAGGGAAGGGCGACTCCTGACCCTAACAACATTATTGTATTGGTTTTGCCATACATTGACATGAATCTGCCCCCGGGTGGACATAAAGATTTTTAAAAAAGAATATAGACTTAATTTTAGTTAAAATATTCTTATTTGTTCTGGGTACTCATTTTCTAAATATAATTTCTCCCTCCTGATTTGAGGCTTTTTTTCTTTCATTTCCTATTTTTCTCCTTCTATCATTCTGCTTGTGCCTGGTCAAAATACATCCTATCACAAATGAATATTATACTTGTATGCAATAAAATGGATCATTCCTAAAGTGCATAGCTTTATTCTATGCCCAAGTAAGGGTTCGTGACTTATAGACATACTGTTTTTTTATCCTTGAATTTGTGCATAAATATTATTAAGCTGAAAAATCAAAATGATTTTTTTTCCTGATGCAATGTTCATAGTAAAGTATTTTAAAACAGTAATAAGTGTTAGCATTTAAAGCTGAAACTCCAATACTTTGGCCACCTCATGCGACAAGTTGACTCACTGGAAAAGACTCTGATGCTGGGAAGGATTGGGGGCGGGAGGAGAAGGGGACGACGGAGAATGAGATGGCTGGATTCGGACACAACTGAATAACTGAACTGAACTCAATTGAACCTTTAACAAGAACTAGGCTGTCTGAGGAGGCCTTAAAAATAACTGTGAAAAGAAGAGAGGTGAAAAGCAAAGGAGAAAAGGAAAGATATAAGCATCTGAATGCAGAGTTCCAAAGAATAGCAAGGAGAGATAAGAAAGACTTCCTCAGTGATCAATGCAAAGAAATAGAGGAAAACAACAGAATAGGAAAAACAAGAGACCTCTTCAAGAAAATTATAGATTCCAAGGGAACATTTCATGCAAAGATGGGCTCGATAAAGGACAGAAATGGTATGGACCTAACAAAAGCAGAAGATATTAAGAAGAGGTGGCACGAATACACAGAACTGTACAAAAAAGATCTTCACGACCATGATAGTCACGATAACGTGATCACTGACCTAGAGCCAGACATCTTGGAATGTGAAGTCAAGTGGGCCTTAGAAAGCATCACTACAAACAAAGCTAGTGGAGGTGATGGAATTCCAGTTGAGCTATTTCAAGTCTTGAAAGATGATGCTGTGAAAGTGCTGCACTCAATATGCCAGCAGATTTGGAAAACTCAGCGCTGGCCACAGGACTGGAAGAGGTCAGTCTTCATTCCAATCCCAAAGAAAGGCAATGCCAAAGAATGCTCAAACTACCACACAATTGCACTCATCTCACACGCTAGTAAAGTCATGCTCAAAATTCTCCAAGCCAGGTTTCAGCAGTATGTAAACCGTGAACTCCCAGATGTTCAAGCAGGTTTTAGAAAAGGCAGAGGCACCAGAGATCCAATTGCCAACATCCGCTGGATCATGGAGAAAGCAAGAGAGTTCCAGAAAAACATCTATTTCTGCTTCATTGACTATGCTAAAGCCTTTGACTGTGTCGATCACAATAAACTGTGGAACATTCTGAAAGAGATGGGAATCTCAGACCACCTGACCTGCCTCTTGAGAAACCTGTATGCAGGTCAGGAAGCAACAGTTAGAACTGGACATGGAACAACAGACTGGTTCCAAATAGGAAAAGGTGTACGTCAAGGTTGTATATTGTCACCTTGCTTATTTAACTTATATGCAGAGTACATCGTGAGGAACGCTGGGCTGGAAGAAGCACAAGCTGGAATCAAGATTGCTGGGAGAAATGTCAATAACTTCAGATATGCAGATGACACTACCCTTATGGCAGAAAGTGAAGAGGAACTCAAAAGCCTCTTGAGGAAAGTGAAAGAGGAGAGTGAAAAGGTTGGCTTGAAGCTCAACATTCAGAAAACAAAGATCATGGCATCTGGTCCCATCACTTCATGGGAAATAGATGGAAAAACAGTGGAAACAGTGTCAGACTTTATTTTTTTGGGCTCCAAAATCACTGCAGATGCTGATTGCAGCCATGAAATTAAAAGACGCTTGCTCCTTGGAAGTAAAGTTATGACCAACCTTGATAGTATATTAAAATCAGAGACATTACTTTGCCAACCAAGGTCCGTCTAGTCAAGGCAATGGTTTTTCCCTTGGTCATGTATGGATGCGAGAGTTGGACTGTGAAGAAAGCTGATCGCCGAAGAATCGATGCTTTTGAACTGTGGTGTTGGAGAAGACTCTTGAGAGTCCCTTATACTGCAAGGAGATCCAACCAGTCCATTTTAAAGGAGATCAATCCTGGGTGTTCACTGGAAGGACTGATGCTAAAGCTGAAACTACAATACTTTGGCCACCTCATGTGACGGGTTGACTCACTGGAAAAGACTCTGATGCTGGAAAAGGTTGGGGGCGGGAGGAGAAAGGGACGACGGAGAATGAGATGGCTGGATGGCATCACCGACTCGATGGACATGAGTTTGAGTGAACTCCGGGAGTTGTTGATGGACAGGGAGGCCTGGCGTGCTGTGATTCATGGGGTCGCGGAGAGTCGGACACGACTGAGCGACTGAACTGAACTGAACTGAACTGAGGGAGACTTTAAGGTATGTAACTTTTAATAAACCAAATAGCCCTAAGAGGCAGGACTATTGGTATCCTCTGTTTCCACCAGAAAATATTGATGTTGAGAGAGGTTTATTAAGTTGCCAAGGTCACCTGGATTGTAGGTAGTGAAGCCAGGATTCCCACACAGGCAGCACAGCTCTTAAACAAGCATTACTCATCACTGTGCTATACTCTCTCTCTCCAAGGATATTTTGGATTTTAAATAGGAGCACACTGGACGAGAAACGTGTAGTCATTATTTGGTCCCTGTAATTATCAAATCCCTTTATTGCTTGTTAGCTAGCATTTTTAAAGTAATAGTCATAAGCATGAAAAATTTTGCTTAATTTTAAAAATATGAGGAAAGAAAAAAATATGTCAGCAGAATAGCATAAGGTGGAGTTGCACAAAGAGTATCAAAGATTTACTGGAAAGGATTCTAAGATCATCTAGTTCAATTCCTTTATTTTCAGTGAGAAAACTGAGACAGACTTGCCATTATGCTTAGAAAAGGACACAAACCCACGCTTTCTCATACTGAGCTCAGATTTTCCCCTTCAGTATGATGCTTACTGATGTCCTATTTTTGAGCACTCTCAGTACTTAAGCACTAAAGATCACTATCTAGCTCCCCCCAAGAGTTTTGAAAAAAAATATTATCTGCTAATCTGTTAGTGTAATAGTTGGTAACAGCTCTGAGTTAGACCAATTCAAAAATATATTCTGAAATATTGCTATGTACCATATGTGGGTTAAGTGCTGTGGGACAGGTAAAGATTAAATGAAAATGAATTAAGAGATAGAGGTTGACATATACATATTATTGATACCATGTATATAATAGATAACTAATGAGAACCGATTGTATATCACAAGGAACTGTACTCATTGATCTGTGGTGACCTAAATGGCAAGGAAATTCATAAAAGATGAAATATATGTGTACATATACCGAAGAAAAATTAAAGAGCCTCTTGAGGAAAGTGAAAAAAGAGTGAAAAAATTTGGCTTAAAACTCAGCATTCAGAAAGCTAAGATCACGGCATCTGGTCCCACCACTTCATGGCAAATATATGGGGAAACAATGGAACAGTGACAGACATTATTTTTTTTGGAGGGGGGGCTCCAAAATCACTGCAGATGGTGATTGCAGCCATGACATTAAAAGACACTTGCTCCTTGGAAAACAAGTTATGACCAACCTAGACAGCATATTAAAAAGCAGAGATATTACTTTGCCAACAAAGATCCATCTAGTCAAGCCTATGATTTTTCCATTAGTCATGTATGGATGTGAGAGTTAGACTATAAAAAAAGCTGAGTGCTGAAGAATTGATGCTTTTGAACTGTCGTGTTGGAGAAGACTCTTGAGAGTACCTTGGACTGCAAGGAGATCCAATCAGTCCATCCTAAAGGAGATCAGTCCTGAGTGTTCATTGGAAGGACTGATGTTGAAGCTGAAACTCCAATACTTTGACCACTTGATTCGAAGAGCTGACTCATTTCAAAAGACCCTGATGCTGGTAAAGATTGAAGGTGGGAGGAGATGACAGAGGATGAGATATTTGGATGGCCTCACCGACTCAATGGACATGGGTTTGGGTAGACTCCAGGAGTTGGTGATGGACAGGGAGGCCTGGCGTGCTGTAGTTCATGGGGTCGCAAACAATTGGACAAGACTGAGTGACTAAACTGAACTGGATGAGTCATGTTGAGCATCTTTTCATGTGTTTATTAGCTATCTATGTGTCTTCTTTGGAAAAATGTTAGTTTAGTCCCCCCCTGAAACCCCTACTTTTTGATTGGACTGTTTGTTTTTCTGGCATTGAGTTGTATGAGCTGCTTGTATATTTTGGCAATTAATCCTTTGTCAGGTGTTTAATTTGCTATTATTTTTTCCCATTCTGAGGGTTGTCTTTCACCTTGCTTATAGTTTCCTTTGCTGTGCAAAAGCTTTTAAGTTTAATCAGGTCCCATTTATTTACTTTTGTTTTTATTTCTGTTACTCTAGGAGGTGGATCATAGAGGATCTTGCTTTGATATATGTCATCGAGTGTTCTGCTCTACGTTTTCCTCTAAGAATTTTATAGTTTTTAGTATTACATTTAAGTCTTTAATCCGTTTTGAGTTTATCTTTGTATATGGTGTTACAACGTGTTCTAACTTCATCCTTTTACTTGTAGTTGTCCAGTTTCCCCAGCATCATTTATTGAAGAGGCTGTCTTTGCCCTATTGTATATTCTTGCCTCCTTTGTAAAAAAAATAAGGTATCCATAGGTGCATGTTTTTTTTCTGGTCTTTCTATTTTATTCCATTAGTCTGTATTTTTGTTTTTGTGCCAGTACCATACTGTCTTCATAACTGCAGCTTTGTAATGTAATCTGAAGTCAGGAAGGTTGATTGCTCTTTACTTCTCAAGACTGCTTTGGCTATTAGTGGTGTTTTGTGTTTCCATATGAATTGTGAAATCTTTTGTTCTAGTTCTGTGAAAAATGACATTGGTAATTTGATAGGGATTGCATTGAATCTGTAGGTTGCATTTGGTAGTATAGTCATTTTCACAGTATTGATTCTTCCTACCCAGGAAGATGGAATATCTCTCCATCCATTTAAGTCATCTTTGATTTCTTTCATCAGTGTCTTATAATTTTCTGTGTACAGTTCTTTTTTCTCCTTAGGTAAATTTATTCCTAGGTACTTAATATTTTTTATTGCAATAGTGAGTGGTATTGATTCCTTAATTTCTCTTTCTGATTTTTTCATTGTCAGCATATAGAAATGCAAGTGATTTCTGTATGTTGATTTTCTATCCTGCAACTTTCTAAATTCACTGATTAGCTCTAGTAATTTTCTGATAGTATCTTTAGGGTTTTCTATGTACAGTATTGAGAGGGTAACAGGCATAAAGGCCAGGAGTCTCCAAACAGAGGAAATAGGCTGCAAGTATCAGACATTTTTTTCTCTCTCTCTTAAGCTGCAGGAGGAAAAAAACAAGTGTTAGATTTTTTCCCACTTCTCTATACAAATTTAAAAAGAAGTTTCTCTTAAAATTCTGGGTTGCCATGACCACACCTTGCTCCACCTAAACTTAACTTTTCTCAAACCTTGGGCTAACCAATGCTTTTTTCTTATGGAAATGTTTGTCAAGCTATGTTAATGAACTGTGTATTTACCCTAGACTCTGTCTTCAAGTCAGTTCAGTCTAAGACTCAGGTATGGATGTGAGAGTTAGACCATAAAGAAAGCTGAGCATTGAAGAATTGATGCTTTTGGACTGTGGTGTTGGAGAAGACTCTTGAGAGTCCCTTGGACTGCAAGGAGATCCAAACAGTCCATCCTAAAGGAAATCAGTCCTGAATATTCCCTGGAAGGACTGATACTGAAGCTGAAACTCCAATACTTGGGCCACTTGATGTGAAGAACTGACTAATTTGAAAAGACCCTGATGCTGGGAAAGTTTTAAGGTAGGAGGAGAAGGGGACGACAGAGGAATAGATTGTTGGATGGCATCATCAACTTGATGGACATGAGTTTGAGCAAGCTCTGGGAGTTGGTGATGGACAGGGAAGCATAGCATGCTGCGGTCCATGGGGTCGCAAAGAGTCGGACACGACTGAGCAACTAAACTGAACTGAACTGATATGTATACGTACAAATGATTCACTTTGTTGTATGGCAGAAACTAATACAATATTACAAAGCAACTCTACTCCAACACAACAACAATAAAAGATTAAATGAAGAAAATTACAGTTTCTTAAAAATCTGATAGTCAAAGAGTCAGACCAAGTAATTGCCGTAGGAAACAATATGGTAAATAATTCTCCATATTTGGTACAGTTCTTTGATAGAGCTGGTGAGATTCATAAAAATCAAACAGCATTTGAGACGTGAAGGATTGAATATCTAATAGTGGACTATCATAATAGTAAGGGAGTTATTCCAGAACAGTTATTTTTGGTTCTACGTAAGTCATGTTGTAATGGTACTCACTGAAAACACTACCAGCTCAAAGGACTGGGTTGTGGTTTGTTGTCAGTATGTCGGTTTTGTTGTTGCTCAGTTGCTAAGTCGTGTTCTTGTCTGTCTGACTCTTTCTAACCCCATGGGTTGCAGCACACCAGGCTTCCTTGTCCTTCACTATAGCTGATTGTCATTACCAGAGAGGAAATTTCTGGGAAGCAGAGATCTTTCACCAGTTTGTCATTGATGGCTGTTTTTGCCAAGAACTGACATAATTTCAATAAAGTTCTATTAAATGTATGATTCTGTTAGGTCTTTGATTACTCCTCTCTGTAGAAGATGCTCTAAGACATAGAGATATAATCTTTTATAACCCAAACAAAATCATCTGAAGAATAACAGAATTCCCAAATGAAGTCTTCACGGGCTCATTGAAAGAACACAGTAGATATTTACTATATGTGTTTTATGTGAAAACCACCATAGAAGATATAACGATGAAGCTGTGTTCCAAAATGTAACAGATATGTTTACAGTCCTGTTTACAGTCTCAGTACAGCTCTGGTTCTCCTGAGTTCTTACTTCTGAAACATTTGCTAAGTTGTGGCCAACTCTTTGTGAACCTATGGACTGTAGCCCGCCAGGCGCCTCTGTCCATAGCATTTTCTGGGCAAGAATACTGGAGTGGGCTGCCATTTCCTTTGGCAGGGATCTTCACAACCCAGGGGTTGAGCCTGCATCTCCTGTGTCTCTTGTATTGATAAGTGGATTCTTTAATACTGAGCCACCTACAGAAGACTAAATGGGACGTAGTAGCAAAGTAACAGAATTTATTCTCCTGGGTCTCACTCAGGATCCTGAGGGGAAAAATTCATTGCTTGTCTTGTTTTTGCTGATCTACCTTGTGACAATGGTGGGCAACTTGTTCATTATGGTGACTGTTTTTGCCAGCCCTTCTCTGGACTCCCCCATGTACTTCTTCCTTTCTTATCTTTCACTCATGGATACAGTTGATTCCACTGCCATTTCACCCAAATTGATTATAGACTTACTCAGTGGTAAAAAGACAATTTCTTTCCCAATTTGCATGGGACAGCTCTTTCTAGAACACTTATTTGGAGGTTCTGAGGCTTTCCTTCTGGTGATGATGGCCTATGATCACTATGTGGCCATCTGTAAGCCACTGCACTACTTGACCGTCATGAAGCGACAGGTTTGTATCCTGCTGCTGGAGGTGGCGTGGGTGGGAGATCTTGTGCCCTTCATGGTTCAACTCCTCTGTCATTGACTGCTTCATCTGTGACATGTACCCATTTTTGGACCTTGCCTGTACTGACACTTCCGTTGCAGGTCGCGGGGTGGTTGCTAACGGTGGAGCAATGTGTACGATTATCTTCATCCTCCTGCCAGTGTCCTATAGGGTCATCCTAAATCCCCTTAGAGCTCGCAGTCAGGAAGGAAGGCACAAAGCCCTATCTACCTGCAGCTCCCACATCACAGTGCTGGTCCTCTTTTTATTCCCTGTATTTTCATGGATGTGAGAACTGTTTCCAACTTTCACATTGATAAATCCATAACTTTGGTTTATACCATCATCACTCCCATGCTGAACACTTTAATATACACCTTGAGAAATTCAGAGGTGAAAAGTGCTATGGCAAAACTCTGGTATAAAAAGTTAACTGTAGGTAAAAATAAGACTGCGTCACACACTTTGAATGTATCTGTTACTAATCCTAAAGCAATAAATGGGCAGTCGATTCTACAAATGGATGATTTAGTCAATTCAACGAACTCTACAGAAGGATTTTTTCCATTTATACAAAAGCACCCAAAAAGTAGAACTAATCTATTAGAGAATCAATCTAATAGAGAAATTCCTCAAGATGAATAAAAGGCACCAGTGTTTGTGCTATTAGCAGAAAAAAAATAAAGTTCACCTTCTAACTTAATTTTCTCAGTTTTTATTAAAATCAGACTTTAGTAGAAAGAATTCCTTCTTTTCAGAAGTGAAAAACAGGCTAATCTTGAAAATACATTTTTTATCCAAATTAATGGCTGGATGGCATCACCGACTCAATGGACATGAGTTTGAGTGAACTCCGGGAGTTGATGATGGATAGGGAGGCCTGGCGTGCTGTGATTCATGGGATCACAAAGAGTCGGACACGACTGAGCGACTGAACTGAACTGAACTGGATGGGAGAAAGTCATTTTGGCTAATAGTTAGAACATAGTTCTGAGGCCAAAAAAAGTGTTTTTAAAATTTTAAAATGTTAAACTTATTCTTTCAGCACAGTAACTTTCTGTGGATGCATTATGCATTTGTATTTAAGACAATTTCTATTCCTCAAGTCAATGTCTATGTGTTTGCAGTTCAGGATATTTAGACAGGAGAAGATGCTGTGTTTGGCTAAAGATATTTGTGTTTCTCCTTACTATTATATTACTTGATACAGAAAAACCCAAGGTAACAACTGTGAAAAGAGGAAATTTTTATTCATTTATAGCTTCAATAGGGATGCTTGTGGTATTCTTCTATAAAAATGTGTGTATTGGGAGGAGGGAGGTGGCAGGGGGGTTCAAGAAGGGGAACACATGTACACCCGAGGTGGATTCATGTCAATGTATGACAAAACCAATATAATATTGTAAAGTAATTAACCTCTAATAAAAAAAATAAATAATAAATATGATAACCCCCACCTGTATGTCAGTGTGCTGACAGGAACAGATACTAGTCCTCAAAGAAACAACGGAAAGCTATTCACAAAGTTTTCAAGATTAAGAGACTTTTAAAAATGATGATGTACCTACTGCTAGCAACAGTGAGAAGTCACTAGTATCCAAGCTATGAAGGGGCCAAAGGAGGAAATTTTTTTTTTTTTTTTTTTTTTTTAGAGGATGGTAATGCTGCTGCTACTGCTAGGTCTCTTCAGTCGTGTCTGACTCTGTGCGATCCCATAGACTGCAGCCCACCAGGCTCCCCCGTCCCTGGGATTCTCCAGGCAAGAACACTGGAGTGGGTTGCCATTTCCTTCTCCAGTGCATGAAAGTGAAAAGTGAAAGTGAAGTTGCTCAGTCCTGTCTGACTCTTAGCGACCCCACGGACTGTAGCCCACCCGACTCCTCCGTCCATGAGATTTTCCAGGCAATAGTACTGGAGTGGGGTGCCATTGCCTTCTCCGACAAATTGTACTAGGAGTTACTATATTTTTCATCACCATGAACTTGTTACAAAAAATCAAAAAAGCAAGCTTAACTTAAAGTGTCCTTAGTGACAAAATGGGAAGCACACATAAAGCATTTCTGCATACTGAAGTACAATAGTTATGTGGAAAAAGCACTCATATGATGAGTTGTGAGTTGAATTAGCACTTTTCATGGAAAGCCATTTTTGCTAGAAAGAATGACTAAGTTATTCTGAGTTGGGCATTTGGTGGACATTTTCTTGAAAATGAATGAAGTGAACCTGTTACTGCAGGGAAAACAACAGTTTGCTGCCAAAGATAAAATTTGAGTTTTCAAATGAGAATTAGAAATTTGTTCTCTTTGAGCCTGACATCTTCCCAACCTGGAAAGATTTTTCTGATGAGATCAGTGAAGTAACCAATGTGATTTTTAAATAATGTCTAATGGAATGTGTAAATATTTGGAATATTTGTATAATTCAGAGCATCAATATTTTTCAAATAATCAAACCATGGATGATGTCACAACATGGGTAAAAAATTCATTCAGGAGCAAGAAAGACTAATTGAATTTAATGTAAAAAGAGTACAAAAAATTCATTACATAGTTTCAGATTCCATATTGCAACTTTTAAGAAACTCCCACTTAAGTCTGGTATAATACCAAAGAAAACTACCCACAATAAAGTGAAAAGGTAAAAATACTCCTTTTTCTAACTACATTTTCTGTGTAAGGCATGGTTTTCTTTATATACTTCTATCAAAACAACATATTGTAAAGAATTAAATGCAGAAATGAGCATGAGAATCCAGCTATCTTCTGTTGAGCCAGATAGTAAAGAGAACAGCAAAATTTTAAAATAATGTCACTCCTCACATTTTTCTTGGAAGTTATATTTCATAAACATTATTCATGTTAATATGCAATGAGTTTATTTACGTTATTAACTTAATATTTTTAAAAGTTCTTAGTTTCAATTTCTAATATGGTAACCTACATAAACAAAAATTTAGTCCTCAATCATTTTACGAATGTAAGGAGAACTGAGACCAAAACGTTGGACAACTTCTGCTATTATGTTACTAATGCTTCTGATTTGCTAGAAAGTCTCTGCTTTAATAACAGTTCTACTCATCAAGGGGCCAGTTTCCTCTTTATCCACCACAGGTTCTACACCGATCATTTGATTAACTGTAAATGATTACTTTTCTGATTTATGACTTCATAATGCACAGTTTAAGGTGTAAACAAAAACGTGAAGCACTGGATTCTTTTCAACAAGCATGCATAAATTACACATTTTTCTGAAAACAGTTTTCTCTATGTAAACGATGAATTCATATAAAAAATCTGTCAATACCTGCTTTGTTGCATCGCGTCTTAAAAATGTCAAAAAGTTGGCCTCTCTTTGCATCTAATCGGCATTTTTATCTACACTATTACTTCAAAGTTTTGTGAGTCTGGGGACTAATAGCTATAACTAAAGAATAAGGGTCATTGACAGGAGCCTTGGCTTGATTAGACAGGTATGATCATTCCAAATCATGGCTCTTAAGGGAAAGTGCTAGGGAAATTAAAACATTGGTGATTTTAATTTTCACTTTCAGATCTCCTATTTGCTCCATGAGTGGGATCTAACCAACAGCTAACTGGCAGTTTATAGGCATAAAATGCACTATATAGGCACTTTGTAGACATCAAATTCCTAAGGCCCAGAAAAATTTGCAAAGATTAGAATTGCATCTGTAGGAGCAAATGTAGAATGTATCCCTAATGGTCAATGCTTTTTGCTCTTATCATTCACATTTTGACTATTGGACAAGAAGTAAAGCCCCACCTCAAACATGGTGAAAGTACAAGTTCCTTTAACTTCCTTGCCATCAAATAATTTCAACTCACACATACTCACACCTCATATCTACATTGAAATATGAGCCATCGATGTTCTTCATATGCAGTTTAGTTAAGTTCACTCAGTCGTGTCAGACTCTTTACGACCCCAAGAATCGCAGCACGCCAGGGCTCCCTGTCCATCACCAACTCCCAGAGTTCACTCAAACTCATGTCCATCGAGTTGGTGATGCCATCCAGCCATCCCATCCTCTGTCGTCCCCTTCTCCTCCTGCCCCTAATCCCTCCCAGCATCAGGGTCTTTTCCAATGAGTCAACTCGTCGCATGAGGTGGCCAAAGTATTGGAGTTTCTGCCTCAGCATCAGTCCTTCAAATGAACACCCAGGATTGATCTCTTTTAGAATGAATTGGTTGGATCTCCTTGCAGTACAAGAGACTCTCAAGAGTCTTCTCCAGCACCACAGTTCAAAAGCATCAATTCTTCGGTGATCAACTTTCTTCCCAGTCCAACTCTCACATCCATACATGACCACGGGAAAAACCATAGCCTTGACTAGATGGAGCTTGTTTGGCAAAGTAATGTCTCTGCTTTTGAATATGCTATCTAGGTTGGTCATAACTTTCCTTCCAAGGAGTAAGCGTCTTTTAATTTCATGGCTGCAATCAGCATCCACAGTGATGTTGGAGCCCCAAAAAATAAAGTCTGACATTATTTCCACTGTTTTTCCATCTATTTGCCATGAAGTGATGGGACCAGATGCCATGATCTTCGTTTTCTGAATGTTGAACTTCAAGCCAACGTTTTCACTCTCCTCTTTCACTTTCGTCAAGAGACTTTTTAGTTCTTCTTCATTTTCTGCCATAAGGGTGGTGTCATCTGCATATCTGAGGTTATTGATATTTCTCCCGGCAATCTTGGTTCCAGCTTGTGCTTCCTCCAGCCCAGCGTTTCTCATAATGTACTCTGCATATAAGTTAAATAAGCAAGGTGACAATATACAGCCTTGATGTACTCCTTTTCCTATTTGTAACCGGTCTTTTGTTCTATGTCCAGTTCTAACTGTTGCTTCCTGACCTGCATATAGGTTTCTCAAGAGGCAGGTCATGTGGTCTGTTATTCCCATCTCTTTCAGAATTTTCCACATTTTATTGTGTGCCTGCTGCAATGGACTGTGCAGAGGCGCGGCTGAGGAGCTACCCATCGCCCAAAGTCAGGGGCCATGGCCGAGAAGAGCTACCCCACGTCCGAGGTCAGGGGCGGCGGCTGAGAAGAGCTACCCCAGTCCGAGTTTGGGGGCCGTGGCCGAGGGGGGCTACCCCACATCCAAGGTCTGGGGTGGTGACTGAGAGGGGCTACCCTTCATCCAAGGTAAGGAGCAGTGTCTGTGCTTTGTTGGCACAGCCGTGAAGAGATATCCCATGTCCAAGGTAAGAGAAACCCAAGTAAGATTGTAGGTGTTTCGAGAGGGCATCAGAGGGCACATTGAAATCATAATCACAGAAAACTAGTCAATCTGATCACACGGACCACAGCCCTGGCTAACTTAGTGAAACTAAGCCATGCCGTGTGGGGCCACCCAAGATGGGCGGGTCATGGTGGAGAGGTCTGACAGAATGTGGTCCACTGGAGAAGGGAATGGCAAACCACTTCAGTATTCTTGCTTTGAGAACCCCATGAACAGTATGAAAAGGCAAAATGATAGGTTACTGAATGAGGAACTCCCCAGGTCGGTAGGTGCCCAGTATGCTACTGGAGATCAGTGGAGAAATAACTCCAGAAAGAATGAAGGGATGGAGGCAAAGCAAAAACACTACCCAGTTGTGGATGTGACTGGTGATAGAAGCAAGGTCCAATGCTGAAAAGAGTAATATTGCATAGGAACCTGGAATGTTAGGCCCATGAACCAAGGCAAATTGGAAGTGGTCAAACAGGAGATGACAAGAGTGAACGTAAACATTTTAAGAATCAGTGAACTAAAATGGACTGGAATGGGTGAATTTAGCTCAGATGACCATTATATCTACTACTGTGGGCAGGAATCCCTTAGAAGAAATGGAGTAGCCATCATGGTCAACAAAAGAGTCCGAAATGCAGTTCTTGGATGCAATCTCAAAAATGACAGGATGATCTCTGTTTGTTTCCAAGGCAAACCATTCAATATCACAGTAATCCAAAGCCTATGCCACAACCAGTAACACTGAAGAAGCTGAAGTTGAATGGTTCTATGAAGAGCTACAAGACCTTTTAGAACTAACACCCAAAAAAAGATGTCCTTTTCATATGCAGTAGCAGGAGAAAAACAGAAAAGTGGAAAGGGCTAAAGAAACAAATGGAATTGAACATGTTTCTGAGTGATAGGGAAACCTAAGTTCAGTGAATTTCAGGATTATGGGTTCATTGTTTTGCTGTGATGCAATGTGAGATAACATTTCTGTTTTATATATCACAGAGTGTATGTGTCAATCCCAATCTCCCAATTTACCCTTCCCCAACTATACCCCTCTCTATAACCATAGGTTTATTGTCTACATCTGTAACTCAAATTCAGTTTTGTAGATAAGTTCATTTATAGTGTTTTTTAGATTCTACATAAAAGTGATGTATGATATGTTTCTTTCTCTATTTGACTTCACTCAGTATGACAATTGCTAGGTCCATACACGCTGCAGCAAATGACATTTTGTTCATTTTTTGGCTTTGTAATGTTTCATTATGTATATATATCACATCTTCTTTATGAATTCCTTTATTGATGGACAGTTAGGTTGCTTCCATATTCTGGCTATTGGGAATACTGGTGTAGTGAACATTGGGTGCATGTATTGTTTCACATTATGATTTTCTTCAGCTATATGCTCAGGAGTGGACTTGTAGGGTCATATGTTAGCTCAATTTTTGGTTTTATAAGCCGTCTCCATATTGTTCTTCATAGTGGCTGTAACCAATTTACATTCTCACCAAGAATTTAGGAGGGTTCCCTTTTCTGCACACCTTCTCCAGCACTTAATGTTTGTGGGTTTTTTTTTTTTTTTTTTTTGATGATAGTCATTTTGACTGGTGTGAGGTGATACCTCATTGTAGTTTTGATTTGCATTTCTCTGATAATTGACAAGATTGAACATGTGTTCATATGCCTCTTGGCCATCCAGGGTACCATACACAAGACATGGAAGCAACCTAAATGTCCGTTGACAGAGGAACAGATAAAGATGATGTGGTACATATATACAAAGGAATATTACTCAGTCATTCAAAAGAATGAAATAATGCCATCTGCAGCAGCATGGATGGACTATGAGATTGTCATACTGAGTGAGGTAAGTCAGACAGAGAAGGAGAAATATCATATGGCATCCCTTGTAAGTGGAATCTACAAAGAAATGATAAAATGAACTTGCAAAACAGAAAAAGACTCCCAGATTTACGGAACAAACTAATGGATGCCAGGGGAAAGGATAGGGGGAAGGGATAGTTAGGGAGTTTGGGATGGACATGTGCACACTGCTATAATTTAAATGGATATGACCCAGACCTACTGTATAGCACATGGAACTCTGTTCAATGCTAATTCGTTCGCAGCCTTGATGGGAGGGGAGTTTGGGGAAGAATGGAACATGTATATGTACGACTGAATCCCTTTGTTGTTCACCTGAAACTATTACAACATTATTAATCAGCTATAGCCAAATACAAAATAAAAAGTTTAAAAAAATTACTGTGATCGACTCTTTTACACGATTATAGCTATGCTGTATCTTGGAATTGCTACGTCCCTCTTTTCTTCTCAATACTCTCTGCAAGTTCTCTCTTCCCTCTCAAGCTTGGACCATAAACTCCAGATTGCACTGCTGAAATTTGATGCTTATTTATTTATTTAGAATCAATCTGGAATTTGTTTATTCTCAGTGTCTCAGTTACAATAAAGTGTTAGTTATATGTGATCTTATGTGCCTAGTCAATTGCGCTGTTTGTTTTAATAGACCATGTGTAGAGAGATTCAGATTTAAGGACTGGTTTCTATACTTCATTATAGTAATTTATAATGTCTTTCAAATTGTAAGTCCTAGTTACCTATTTCTCATGATGTACACTGCATATAAGTTAAATAAGCAGGGTGACAATATACAACCTTGACGTAGTCCTTTTCCTATTTGGAACCAGTCTGTTGTTCCATGTTCAGTTCTAACTGCTGCTTCCTGACCTGCATACAGGTTTCTCAAGAGGCAGGTCAGGTGGTCTGGTATTCCCATCTCTTTCAGAATTTTCCACAGTTTATTGTGATCCACACAGTCAAAGGATTTGGCATAGTCAATGAAGCACAAATAGATGTTTTCCTGGAACTCTCTTGCTTTCTCCATGATCCAGCGGATGTTGGCAATTTGATCTCTGGTGCCTCTGCCTTTTCTGGAGATCCAACCAGTCCATTCTGAAGGAGATCAATCCTTAGTGTTCACTGGAAGGACTGATGCTAAAGCTGAAACTCCAATACTTTGGCCACCTCATGTGAAGAGTTGACTCACTGGAAAAGATTCTGATGCTGGGAGGGATTGTGGGTGGGAGGAGAAGGGGACGGCAGAGAATGAGATGGCTGGATGGCATCACCGACTCGATGGACATGAGTTTGAGTGAACACCTGGAGTTGGTGATGGACAGGGAGGCCTAGCGTGCTGTGATTCATGGGGTCGCAAAGAGTCAGACGTGACTGAGCAACTGAACTGAACTGAGTTACCTATTTCTGCATTTCTTTTTAAGAAAGATTACTTTATTCTGGACAAAGTTTGATTTCAAATTTTGTATGTGGATGTTATCTAAGTTAAATGGTACTTTAAGTCAAGTGATTAGTGAGAATCTTATTAAATATGTCTATCATACAGAAAGACAGACTTTTACTTTACTGCCATCTTAGACTTGAGAGTTTCAAATATACACTGATTAACTGAAAACAAAGGATTCTTGTTTAAGCAACCTTGTTGCTGCTACTGCTGCCAAGTCGCTTCAGTCGTGTCCGACTCTGTGTGATCCCATAGACAGCAGCCCACCAGGCTTCCCCGTCCCTGGGCAAGAACACCGGAGTGGGTTGCCATTTCCTTCTCCAGTGCATGTAAGTGAAAAGTGAAAGTGAAGTCACTTAGCGACCTCATGGACTGCAGCCTACCAGGCTCCTTCATCCACGGGATTTTCCAGGCAAGAGTACTGGAGTGGGTTGCCATTTCGTTCTCCGTTAAGTAACCTTACTGCTTTGCTATTAATAAGAGATGAGCATGCGTGCTAAGTCTCTTCAGTTATGTACAATTCTTTGCAACCCTATGGACTCTAGCCTGCCAGGCTCCCCTGTCCATGAGATTCCCCAGTCAAAAATACTGGAGTGGTTTGCCATGCCCTCCTCCAGAAGATATTCCCAACCCAAGGATGAAATCATCATCTCCTACATGTCCTGAATTGGCAGCTGTGTTCTTTACCACTAGTGCCACCCAGGATTTCAAAATAAGGCTTATTCTTTGCTATTAGAAGGCTCTCTTTTCACTTCAGTTCAGTTCAGTTCAGTCGCTCAGTCGTGTCTGACTCTTCGCGACCCCATGAATCACTTAATTAATTCCCCTAAAATGATTGGCCAGGAGAAGCCTCTGAAAATATACTGTGCACTGAAAAAAATCTCTCAGTCCTCTAGAGCATGATTCCTCAGTGAATTTAATCTGGAACAAACCTTGGGGAAAAACTGTTTTTAACAACTCAGTGAAGTGACTTATTGTTCATTGTTGATTAATTGCCCATTCTTATCTTCCCTTACCTGGGAGATTTCTCCTTGGGTATTAATGTCACAGTCGGGATGTAAAATAATATCTGTTAGTTCACTAGCCATGAACCATATTAGAATGGTCAAATAAATGTTTTAAAATATCCAAAATAAAGTCTGTTTCTGTAATACTCCAGTGGTCTACAGTTTTGACTAAAACATTGTTAAAATTATTCCATTTATTTATTCATGAAGTTTTAAATGTGTTCTTGATATATTTTCAATGACAACTTTCAAATTCAATGACATCAACTGTATAATTTTGAAGCCAGTTCTGAGTAATTCTACAATCCAGAGTGCAAAAAGGTTATAAAAGTTGAACAAGATGTTCATTCTTTGTGCAGGCAGAGAGATGTATCCTATATAACAAAGCACTTTCAGTTGCAGGCACTAAGTGTGTCCTGATCTTTTCTCTGCACTCACTCCTGCCATATTTTCATCAAACTAAACACCCATTGTCAAGAACCAAAGATAAAATTCGATAAGCCTGTATTTGGAACAGAGACAAAAGAAGAAATAGAAAACCCAGGTAACACATTCATAAAAATCTTCCTTGCTATGAAAAGAGGGCAAAATAGAGTTATTTGAAATTAATCATGTGTATTTCTTAAGGAGCTATTTTACTTATTATTTGACTTTAATTATTTTATGCCAAAAGTTCCAGGAATAATATAGTATGTACATTTACTCCATTTTACAAAATACTATTGGAATAAGTCCAATGACAATGTTCGCCAATATTTTGTATTAAGGTTGTTTAAATTCAAACTGAAATAGAATCTAAATATAACAGAGTATAACAGGACATGCATATGGTCTGCACAATAATTTTTTACAATGTTTCATATAATTCAGAAAATCAAATAATTATTTATTTTGCATCTTCATATATTGAAGATAATGATAATAAAGATTATGATAGCCTTTCCCTTCTCCAGGGGATCTTTCCAACCGAGGGACTGAACCCAGGTTTCCCACATTGCAGGCAGATTCTTTACCAGCTGAGCCACAAAGGAAACCCAAGAATACTGGAGTGCATAGCCTATTCCTTCTCTAGCAGATCTTCCCAACCCAGGAATTGAACCAGGGTCTCCTGTACTGCAGGTTATGAGCTCTGAGGGAAGCCCAAAGATTATGATAGTTCTTTACAAATTGCTACTTTGTACAGAGCATATTTAATGTTCTTGTTCTGTGTAGATATTTAACTCCTTTTCATATTTTTTTTTTTTTAGTTGTGGTAAATTATACAACACTCTCAATCTAACGGAATTTTTCATCATCTCAAACTGAAACTCTATGCATAAAAAAGTAATTCCCTGTCTACTCATTCCTCCAGTCCCTGTTGTACTGTGTACTTTCTATCTCATTGAATTTGACTATTCTAGGTACCTCATAAAGGGGAGATCATAAAATATAAGTGTTTCTGTGTCTGGCTTCTTGTGCTTAGCATATTTTCTTCAAGATTCATCTGTTACTTTAATTTCATCATCTGTTACTGTTAATTTCTTCAAGATTCATCTGATAGCATGTATCAGAATTTCCTTCCCATTTAAAGCTGTATGATTCCATTGTCTGTATATACCACAGTTTGTTTGCACATTCACTAATTGATGGCCATTAGAGTTGTCACCACCTTTTGGCTATTGTGAAAAGTGCTTCTATAAACACTGGTGTATAAATATTAACGTCTCTGCTTCCTATTCCTTTGTGTATAAACCCCAAATAACATTTTGATATGTAAATCAATAGCCTCTTATTATAAAAGGGAACTCAAAACTTGAAATGTAAAAACTTACATTCAGAGACCTTTAGTTACTTGTTAGACTCATCAATTTGTACTTATACCTAGCTGGAGAGTGAATTTTAGTGTCTGTGGAAATACAATTATTGAATTATGTTATATACAAGGCCTATTAAAGTCTTAGATAAAATATCAGCATCTATATCTTCAGGGGGTTAATGAACTGGATATTTTCTCACTTTTAGGGTCTTATGAATATTGTGAATGAAACAAGAGACATGGCATTATGCAGTCAGCTGACCTCATAATTTATGGAAAGAAGATCCCTCAAGTTAAATTTAAATTTATTGATACATTTCAAAGAGGAGAGTGAGATATGGAGAAAGACATAAAAGGGAATTTCCATACCATCATGTGAGTAGTAAAACTGGACATCTTCCAAAACTGCATATGATAATGACCCAGTCAATCTCTCCATCCCTCAGGAAAGCCTCTTTGGATAGTTATATAAAAGTGCAGATTTTGAGAAAACTCAAGTAAAACTAATTATAGAGATTTGGCACTAAAGTTAAATGGCGAAACAAAAGAATAATAAAAACATATTTTGAACTTATTTCATGCCTATTATTTGCTAGAAAATTTTTGACAATTTTGAAGATCTTCATTTGCATTATTCTATTGAAACCCTAGTATGTTAGATTCTATTATGTTTCATTACAGAGATTATGTTGAATGATTTACCCAGGTCACAAACTTTGTAAGTTCAGATTTTGAGGCTCAAATTCCAAACTAGAGTTTAGAACCTGCACTCTCAAAAAGTACATTGCAAGCATTCAGGGTCACAATGTTTTTAAAACAAATTTTATATTTATAAAACAAGGCAAAACTTATAAAACTATATATAAGTTAGGCAATATGACATCTCTGATAGTTTTATTTTGTGTGTGTGTGTGTGTATTTGTTTCCAACGTTTGTTCAACCATATTCAGGGTTTAGAAGTAACACTTTTATTATAAAGAAACTGATTTTGAAAATGTGATATTTCTTTAAAATTTAACTCTTTTTAACCTAATGAACTTGTTAGGCATTTTTTAGAACCTCAACATTTTTGCTGCATCATTTTAGTGGTCACTATAACTGACATGGGAAGCAGGTTTTACTATGACAGTGACCAGCGACAGTGTTAGTCTCTCAGTTTTGCCCAAATCTTTGCGACCCTGTGGATGGAGCCCGCCAGGCTCCTCTGTCCATGGGATTTCCCAGGCAAGGACACTGGAATGGGTTGCCATTCCCTTCTCCAGGGGATTTTCCCGACCCAGGGCTTGAACCCAGGCCTCCTGCATTGCAGGCAGATTCTTTACTGACTGAGCTACAAGGGAAGCCCCAGGTTTTACTATATAGACACTTAAAGAAAGACATATTTAGGCATGAATTGCAATCACATGTTTCAAAAGGATATGTACTAAAATCTCAGAAACTGAAATTTCAGTCTATAATTTCCAATATATTGCTGAATTAAAATGTTTCTTAGTATTTTACACTTTGCATATCATGTAGATGTTTTGTTTTTCCTCCTTATGTTGTTGAATTTGTCATTGTGTAGGCCTACTTAGTTTATCTTATTTCATTTATCATTGTGGAATAGTTATGGATTTACGTGTTCTGAGAATTCTTTAAAGATTTATTTGTTCCAGTTGATTATATTAAGAAGTTTGAAGACTATCCCAAGTGTTTGAAGCAGATATATTTATTTTAATAAAATATTTATAAAGTATAGAATTTTGTATCATGTCTTGTCAAATTTATGGTTTAAACTGTTTAGAGGAATAAATGTGTTCATAAGAATATTTTAATAGTGAACTATTTCTTGATCACTTAAAATATATGAGTCACACTCAGATTCCAGAGAAACAGTTATTAAGACACATTTATTGTCCCAAAAAATTCAACAGATGACAACAGAAAACCAGCTATAAACACATAGATGTTTTAAGTGCTCAGCAGGTCAAAGGGTTAGACTCTCCTACTGGAAGTTATGTTTTGAATGTAAGACAAAGTCTAAGAACTGCGAGTATTTGTTTTCCGTTACAAATAAATATGTGGCTATGTCACTGCGAGTGGAGATATTTAACTATGTATGTATAAAATGAACAGCCAAAACCTTGAAGATGGAACTCTTTTAGGCAATTGGTTTCTTCAATTCACATATGTTCAGAATTTTATTTTATTTTCTTTATTTAATCTAGAAGTATAAAGATTCTGAGAGGCAAATCCTGATGCTGATTCTGAGTTACCCTCCAATCCATCTCTAGCAGGACAGCTCAGGAAATCCTCCACTCCCTATTCATTCAGTACCCCAATCCAAACTGTTGACTGATTTCAAAGCATATTTTGTTTAGTTTCTAGTCTTTGCTGTTTTGCATCTACCTTTTCTCAGTCATCTCTTATTTTCTCTCTTCCACACTTTTATTTTACCTCTGATATCTGAGCATAAATTGAATTGCCAAATGCACAAAGAAGAGAACCATCTTCCATCTTTCACAAATGGCAGTCTGTAAATTAGACACTGAGATGGAGCACATTTAAAATAATTTTGCCAAAATGAAGTTACACACATTACATGTAAAACTGGCCATGGATCTATTTTCCTCAAGTGAGAAGGATTGTCCTGTTTTCCACATTGACTCAAAAAACGAAGAACTTACAATATGAACCAAATAATGAGCTTAATTTATTGATTACTATAAGAGTTAAATAGCCTTCAATACACATTCATTAACTCTGGTTAACATAAAGATGATCTACCAGCAAAAGTGTTAGCATGTCATTTAGGATAAAGGCTTCAACGACAAAAATTCAGAAACTCACAGCATCTGGAAATATCTTTCATAGATAAAAATCTTTTATCTATCTGTCATAATAAAAATCTTTCCAAGAAAAGTATGAGTTTTCCTAAGATGCCTGAGCAAAATCAAATAATAGCTCTAGATTTTTGGCATGGAATTTTTTCTACTATACCAAGATTCTGCCTAAAATTTTTATTTTGGCTTTCTGAATTGAGCTATGGCTAGCAATAATCAAATCTAAACAGTTTTGTAAATCAAGAAACATGCCTATGTAGTACTCATTAACATAGATTTGCATTGTCTATTGTTTTCATTCAATAACCTAGACTATAATAAATGTCTATTTAGTGTGTCTTTGGAAGGGCTGGGGCAGGGTGGGGGGAGCTTCCTAGGTGGCTCAGTGGTAAAATATCTACTTGCCATTTCAAGAGAAACAGGAGACATTCCTGGGTCTAGAAGATCCCCTGGAGGAGGAAATGGCAACCACTCTAGTATTTTTGCCTGAGGAATCCCATGGACAGAGGAATTTGGCATGCTACAGTCCATGGAGTCACAAAGAGTCAGACCGAACTAGTGACTGAGCACACAAGTTGTGTGTGTATGTGTGTCTCTCTGTGTGTGTATTTACAAACAAAATATTGCTTTCATTGTACTTTCTTGGATGGGAAGAAGTTCATACATTTATCTGTTCTCAGTTGCTTTCTTATGTGTTTTGAAATTCATTGTAATTAAGTGGAATCTTATCAGCATTTATTGAGCACTTATGATGTCCTTGGTTCTTTCACTGCAGAGGGAGACTGACTGATTCTGGAGCTCATAGCAACTCAGAAAGGCTGCTATTTAGGCATCAGTTTACAATTTTATGCCCCATGCCTAGGTATTACTTTATATAAATATGTAAATAAAGCTATTAGGGATGCGATTGTTTTCATGGTATATTTCAGAATGCCAAAATTGCTCAAAAAAAAAAAAAAAAAAGAAAGAAAGAAAGAAAAGGAAAGAAATGATATATAAAGTTAAAAATTTGGTCTTTGTGACAGGTATTCTAGAGAAAGAAACTTTCTTGTCATTTGGTACGTCAACTCACACCCACTCATATATACTTCCCAGTTAGAATACTGAAGTCTCACTACTATAGTTGAAGCAAGGAATTTGATAAAATGATTGAAGTACTTGTGGGAAAAGAGTTCAATTCTGATATTCTATAATTTTTCTGTGTGAGATCTCACGGAGCCAACATTGTTGATCACAAAGCTTGTGATCCTCTGAAAGTCATTACTGGCCATTTGTTTGCAGCCTCTGACACTCGATTCACAGCTTCAGAAGAACACATGGAAAATAGGAACAACGTGACTGAGTTTGTCCTCCTGGGGCTCACACAAAACCCTGAGATGCAAAAAGTTCTATTTGTCCTATTTTTATTCATCTACATTGCAACAATATCAGGCAATCTGCTTATCATAGTGACCATTGCAGCCAGCAGGTCACTTGGTTCCCCCATGTATTTTTTCCTGGCTTCTTTATCATTTATAGATGCTGTCTATTCTACTACCATTGCTCCCAAAATGATCACCGACTTGCTTCATGAGAAAAAGACTATTTCCTTCCAGTCTTGTATGACTCAAGTTTTTATAGATCTTTTATTTGCTGGTGCTGAAGTCATTCTTCTATTGGTGATGGCCTATGACCGGTATGTAGCCATCTGCAAACCTCTTCATTATTTGATCACCATGAGTCGGAGGGTGTGTGTCCTCATTCTGCTGGTGGCCTGGACTGGAGGCTTCCTGCACTCACTGGTTCAATTGCTTTTTATTTATCAGCTCCCTTTCTGTGGCCCCAATGTCTTTGACAACTTTGTGTGTGACATGTACCCTTTACTGAAACTTGCTTGCGCTGATACCCACCTCATTGGACTCTCTATGATAGCTAATGGAGGGGCAATTTGCACTGTTGTCTTCTTCATCCTCTTAATGTCCTATGGGGTCATATTACACTCCCTGAAGACTCATGGTTTGGAAGGGAATCACAAAGCCTTCTACACCTGTGCATCCCATATGATAGTGGTCATTTTATTATTTGTTCCCTGTATCTTCCTGTATGCCAGGCCTAATTCAACCCTACCCATTGATAAATCCATGACTGTGGTTTTAACTTTC
Source organism: Moschus berezovskii (assembly GCF_049115385.1). Lineage (NCBI taxonomy): Eukaryota > Metazoa > Chordata > Mammalia > Artiodactyla > Moschidae > Moschus > Moschus berezovskii. The sequence goes on from NC_142475.1 coordinate 85,043,448, forward strand.
ATAACTCACATGTTGAACCCCTTAATCTGCACCCTGAGAAATGAAGAAGTGAAAAATGCCTACAGGAAACTTTGGAGTAAAAATGTGACCTTAGTTGGAAGAGGTCGTGTAGGACACAATATTCTTTTTTTTTTTTTAGAGAATCAAAGAATATTATCAATATCAGTGATTACAACTAAAAACTAATTTTCTCTGGGTCACTTAAATTGCTTATTCCTGAAACAGCTATATGAACTAATCCTTATCCTAGTGGAATAGTTTATAGATCTTAAGTATCAAGAGAATTGCATAGCTTCAATCTCTTTTAGATGTAATCATACAGTGTTAAGATTCTATAGTGGAATCTGATAAAAAAAATAATTTAAAATTTCACACACATGATCATAGCTGCATTTTCAAACTTGTGAAAAATGAAATTTGTTAACATATACTATGATTGTGCCATATGGTTGATTTTGTATATTCTGATCAAATTTTGAACTGAAAAATTAAATTGTTCAACCCCAGTCTCTGTATCTGGATCACTTGGCCTCCTCCAATTATTGGAATACATATTTAAGTCATTCACATCACATAAGGCCCTGGAGTCTGCCTGCATTAAATTAAAATGTCTGGGTACATGTTTGTTTAGCGCAATGAATGTTGAACATTTTGGAAACAGATTATTTTGCTTTATATAATGAATGCTAATCTGATTCTCTGTAAGCTGTATGCTCTTGATGTAAATAATTAATTAAAAGTTGTGTTTCTCTTTGCAATTGCTCTATATCAGACTTGGGGATCAGATACTATATTATAAACATTCTATTTAAGACTCTAGAATTACATGTTTCCTGTTAGAACTCAATTTACAGCATAGATACTAAGCCCTAAAATATGCCTTCATCCTTTTCTAATTCTAATTGGATTCATCTCGTGTACTTAGCAATATTAATGCCTCCACATACCTGACACACATTAAATAAAATTTCCTTTATTTCTCAGTGGAAGAAACAAACAAAAAAAATGCTTTAGATCTTTTAATCAGAAAGAAATCTAGGACACTAGCTTCAGGATCAGGAGATGTGGGTTTTAATTCTCACTATGTCATCATTTTATTCCACAACCTTTAAAATTCTAAAAGTAATTTACTTTACTTAGGTGACTTGGAAGCTGTTTCCAAGTTCTGTGATTCTTCCATGTTATTAATTTGTTATAAATATTTTTATATTTGCTTATATTTCTATTAGAAGTGAAATTATCTCATTCCCCCAAACTTTTCTATTTCTGATAGATAACAAAAGAAATACCCTCCTTCCATTCTGTTCAGTCACTCAGTCATGTCCGACTCTTTGCGACCCCATGAATCCCAGCACGTCAGGCCTCCCTGTCTATCACCAACTCCCGGAGTTCAAAGTGTCTTAGGATTGGATTAAGACGTGTTGCCTCTGGGTGACAGGATGAAATGGTTGGATGATATCACTGAAGCAATGGACCTGAGTTAGAGCAACCTCTGGGAGATATTGAAAGATAGGGAAGCCTGGTGGGTTGCAGTTCATGGGGTCGCAAAGAGTGAGACATGACTTATTGACTGCACAACAATGAAACATACAAACTCTGCTCTTGAGTGCTTTGTTGTTTTGAGAAAATGTTCTTGCACCTATCCAAGTGCATAAAGCTGCCAAGAGAACACTTTGGCAGGTACCTGGTTTTTGTGAAATTAGTCCCTGAGCCTATCAAAGGTCAAAGCACAACTCAATTAGTTTCTGATCAACAGTGATGAGATCCATATATAATCCCTCCTGCTTTCATTCTGTTTTACCTTTCAAGTGTGAGAATCTGTGTTGCTGTCTTTTCACAATTTTGAACCATTCTGTCCTTGGATTTGTATTCGGGGAACAAACTTTCCTGAAACTCCTTTTTGAAAAAATATTTTCATGGACATGAATGGTCAATAAATTAAAAAATAAAATATCATAATGAAAAATAAAAAAATGGTTACCCAGTTCAGTTCAATTCAGTCGCTCAGTTGTGTCTAACTCTCCGCGACCCCATGAATCACAGCACGCCAGGCCTCCCTGTCCATCACCAACTCCCGGAGTTCACTCAAACTCATGTCCACAGAGTCGGTGATGCCATCCAGCCATCTCATTCTCTGTCGTCCCCTTCTCCTCCCGCCCCCAACCTTTCCCAGCATCAGAGCCTTTTCCAGCGAGTCAACTTGTCGCCAATACTTTCGTTTCAGCTTTAGAGTCAGTCCCTCCAATGAACACCCAGGATTGATCTCCTTTAGAATGAACTGGTTGGATCTCCTTGCAGTCCAAGGGACTCTCAAGAGTCTTCTCCAACACCACAGTTCAAAAGCATCAATTCTTCGGCGATCAGCTTTCTTCACAGTCCAACTCTCACATCCATACATGACCACGGGAAAAATCATAGTCTTGACTAGACGGACCTTTGTTGGCAAAGTAATGTCTCTGCTTTTTAATATACTACCAAGGTTGGTCATAACTTTCCTTCCAAGGAGCAAGCGTCTTTTAATTTCATGGCTGCAATCAGCATCTGCAGTGATTTTGGAGCCCCCCAAAATAAATTCTGACACTGTTTGCACTGTTTTTCCATCTATTTCCCATGAAGTGATGGGACCAGATGCCATGATCTTTGTTTTCTGAATGTTGAGCTTCAAGCCAAGCTTTTAACTCTCCTCTTTCACTTTCATTAGAGTCTTTTTAGTTCCTCTTCACTTTCTGCCATAAGGGTAGTGTCATCTGCATATCTGAGGTTATTGATATTTCTCCCAGCAATCTTGATTCCAGCTTGTGCTTCTTCCAGCCCACCGTTCCTCATGATGTACTCTGCATATAAGTTAAATAAGTAGGGTGACAATATACAGCCTTGACATACTCCTTTTCCTATTTGGAGCCAGTCTGTTGTTCCATGTACAGTTCTGACTGTTGCTTCCTGACCTGCATACAGGTTTCTCAAGAGGCAGGTCAGGTGGTCTGGGATTCCCATCCCTTTCAGAATGTTTCAGTTTATTGTGATCCACACAGTCAAAGGCTTTGGCATAGTCAATGAAGCAGAAATAGATGTTTTTCTGGAACTCTCTTGCTTTCTCCATGATCCAGCGGATGTTGGCAATTTGATCTCTGGTGCCTCTACCTTTTCTAAAACCTGCTTGAACATCTGGGAGTTCACGGTTCACACATTGCTGAAGCCTGGCTTGGAGAATTTTGAGCATGACTTTACTAGCGTGTGAGATGAGTGCAATTGTGTGGTAGTTTGAGCATTCTTTGGCATTGCCTTTCTTTGGGATTGGAATGAAGACTAACATTTTCCAGTCCTGTGGCCACTGCTGAGTTTTCCAAATCTGCTGGCATATTGAGTGCAGCACTTTCACAGCATCATCTTTCAAGGCTTGAAATAGCTCAACTGGAATTCCATCACCTCCACTAGCTTTGTTTGTAGTGATGCTTTCTAAGGCCCACTTGACTTCACATTCCAAGATGTCTGGCTCTAGGTCAGTGATCACGTTATCGTGACTATCATGGTCGTGAAGATCTTTTTTGTATAGTTCTTCTGTGTATTCCTGCCACCTCTTAATATCTTCTGCTTCTGTTAGGTCCATACCATTTCTGTCCTTTATCGAGCCCATCTTTGCATGAAATGTTCCCTTGGAATCTCTAATTTTCTTGTAGAGGTCTCTTGTTTTTCCTATTCTGTTGTTTTCCTCTATTTCTTTACATTGATCACTGAGGAAGGCTTTCTTATCTCTCCTTGCCATTCTTTGGAACTCTGCATTGTATGCAATATTAAATATTCGTACTCCATATTTAAGCTCACTTACTATCAAATATCTATTGGAGAAGGAAATGGCAACCCACTCCAGTGTTCTTGCCTGGAGAATCCCAGGGATGGTGGAGCCTGGTGGGCTGCCATCTATGGGGTCGCACAAAGTTGGACATGACTGAAGTGACTTAGCAGCAGCAGCACTATCAAATATCTAATTTCATATATGGTAAACCTTTTTTTTTTTTTTTCCTCTCATCATGTTTTGTTCTCATGTAGACATCAGGACATAGATGTATGCTGTAAAATTCTTCTCTGATGTTCAGTTACCTTACTTGAGATAATTGGCTTGTTGGCAAGGCCTGGTAATGATGGTGAAATATCCCTTGGGTTTAATTATTCACAGATAAGTAACTTAATGGACTTTGCTGCCAAACAGGATATGTGGTAGCACTTTTAAGGCTCAAGAGAAAGGTCTTCTCCACAGGTACTCCTTATATCTCAAAAAAAAAAAAAAAGAAAAAACAAAACTTATTAGTATCTGAATTAGTTGACGCTTTTAATATTGAAATTTACATCTTTCTTGGTGCACTAACAGTTGCCTGGGGCCCTGGCTGTAGACCTGTCAGACAAGTTCATGGGTGAGATTCCCCCCTACCCTGCCCCCTGCCAGGAAATCATAGAGTCATAGCATATCAGGTTTAAACAGATTTTACAAATCATATAATCACTTCTCACCCCTACCAGTCTAAGATTTAAATCTCTTTTAAGCATGTCACACATCAAGAAAAATAGATTCAACTACAGTGCTATCAATTTAGAAGTAAAAATATTTCAGACTTTCTCTTGCTGATATTTATTTAACACCTCTGTTAAAACTACACATTATTCAAAACTATGCAATGTATTTTAGTTATCCACTTCTCCAATGTTGAGCATTCTGTGTGGTTTCTAAATTTTCCACAGCTCTTAATAACTGTTTTGAACATATTTGAACATTTAATTTTTCTGTTTTTAAAATATTTTCCATTAGGTTGTTTCTAGAAAGAGTATTTTGGAGTCAAAGAAAAAAGGACAGAATAATTTCTATTTTTTCACAGTTATGTCTGAATAGCTTTTATTAATTACGTCTAGTTCTTACTTTCTATTCACTATACTTTTTATGGTCTGCTGAGAAACTCCACCTCAGGATAAGGAAATGCAATGAAGCTGTTGTACTTTGTTTTTGCATATGTATAGAATTTTCATCTTGGAAAAGGAGTAGTTTTATTATTATTATTATTATTATGTTCATGTTTATGTTTTCTTTTTTCTTTGAAAAATTTATGTCTCAACTTTCCTCATCCTATTAGCAATGCAGTATCCTGTAACCTAGAATGATTGATGATGAATGCTATGGGAAGATAGGAGAAGAAGGCAGGGGAATGCCTGTAACAGAAGCATAATGGAGTGGAAGGGTGGCTCATATCAAGGATGGATGCCCTGCTGTTTGGAAATGAAACATCAGGGAAGGGGTTACAAAGACATTTAGCAGGCACAGTTTTTATGCTCTGTGTGAACACATATACATTACTGTACATAGTCATATCCAACAAATATTTGTTGGATGAATGAACTTGTAATATTAATAATTACTTATACTAACAGATTTTATATGTGTTTGAGTATATATGCATAGTACTTGATCTCATCCAGCACAGTCTATTTTTCACATCAAATCTCTAGTTTTAAAACTTTGAAAATAATGATTTTCTTTGCTTGATAGATCTTATTTTATTGCACACCTATGTCACAGTTTTTTGTATGTCTACTGAAGCTGTAAATTTACTGAATGTGACCATGTTAAATTGTATGTGGAACAGGATTTTGAAGAATTAAACATATTAATGAATAAATATTGTAATTATCCTGAAAGTAAAATGACCCAGTAATACACTCTTTCCTAGAGGCAATTAAAGAGAAGGCAATGGCAATCCATTCCAGTATGCTTGCCTGGGAGATCCCATGGACAGAGGAGCCTGGTAGGCTACAGTCCATGGGGTCGCGAGGAGTCAGACACGACTGAGTGACTTTACTTTCACTTTTCACTTTCATTCACTGGAGAAGGTAATGGCAACCCACTTGTTCTTGCCTGGAGAATCCCAGGGACAGGGGAGCCTGGTGGGCTGCCCTCTATGGGGTCGCACAGAGTCAGACATGACTGATGTGATTTAGCAGCAGTAGCACCAGAGGCAATTAATATTTTCATACTTACCCCATAAAGTGTGTCAGAAATTATTAAAGTGGAATGCAGCTTCCTTTCAAAGGTTTATTTATGTTTTTCATAAAAAGTAATGATAAACAGAACTGGAGGATAAGAACACTTGAATTCCTCCGGGATTATAGTCTAGGGAAGAAGGCTACTCTTACCCATGAAGAACAACAATTCAGAAAGCATTTACTCATCATCTAACAGGTTTCAGACACTGCAGACATCATGCCAGGCACTGTGGTAGGCACAGTGAGTAAACACACTTGAATAGCATATGCACTTTGGTAGGTAAAAGGGACAGTGTGTTGCCAAGGACTTATGTTCATTTCCCTAAACTGCCTTCTTGTGATAGATTTATTGATGTGTCTTTCTTTGCACAGTTAGACCTAAGAATTCAAATGTAGATCCTCGCGGAAAAGAGAATAGCTCTAACCCCTGCGGGACACCTCTCAGCTTTCGAGATACATCTGAAAATTACAATTTGTAATCTCACGTACGCAAAGGAGGACTTGAAATCAAGGAACACCAAGATGACATGGCAGAGTTGCAAGCAGCTGAAATCAGGAGGAGAATCCAGGTCTCATGTAGGGAGCCCAGTGTTTTCTCAGTAAATTACACATCACGTGTTTCCCTCCAGATGTTTTACAGGTGACAGATGCTGGGTGTCTGAAGAGATGGAAAGCATCATGAAGAAAATAAGAATGATTTGAAACAATTACTTGGGCAAAATTCCCAAGGACTTAAGCCACAGATATAGTGATTGCTCTGTTTTGTTCTAAGAAATTCAGACCACAAACCTGTCATGATTAACAGGTGCCACGTTTTATTCCTTTGTAGGAAATTCAGGCCCCAAGAAGGTATTACTTCCTAAATGGATGTTCTTATACCCCCCAACAATGTGACTGAATTTGTTCTCTTGGGACTCACACAGAATTCACACTTGCAGAAAATACTCTTCATTGTCTTTTTGTTGATTTTCCTATTCACTGTTCTGGCCAATTTGCTCATTGTCATCACCATCTCCCTCAGCCCCACACTTTCTGCTCCCATGTACTTCTTTCTCACTTATTTGGCCTTCATAGATGCCTCCTACACATCCGTCACCACCCCTAAATTGATCACTGACCTGCTGTACCAGAGGAGAGCCATCTCCTGGGGTGGCTGCCTGACTCAGCTCTTTGTGGAGCACTTCCTGGGAGGGTCAGAGATCATACTCCTAATCGTCATGTCCTACGACCGCTACGTGGCCATCTGCAAACCTCTGCACCACACGACCACCATGCGACAGGGGCTCTGCCAGCTTCTGGTGGTGGTGGCCTGGACCGGGGGGCTCCTGCACGCCACTGTGCAGATTATTTTCATGGTCAACTTGACCTTCTGTGGTCCCAACATCTTTGATCACTTCATGTGTGACCTCTTTCCACTGTTAAAACTTGCCTGTGGTGACACCTACAAGCTCGGTATGGTGGTGGCAGCAAACAGTGGGGCCATGTGCTTGCTCATTTTTGTCCTGCTCCTCATCTCCTACACAGTCATCCTGAGCTCCCTGAAGTCCCAGGGCTCAGAAGGACGGCGCAAGGCCCTCTCTACATGCGGTGCCCACTTTACAGTAGTGGTGCTCTTTTTCGTTCCTTGTATATTCACCTACATGCGTCCTGTGGCCACATACCCTCTGGACAAGTGGGTGGCTGTGTTCTTTGCAATCCTCACTCCCATGCTAAATCCTATCATTTACACAGTGAGAAACACAGAGGTAAAAAAGGCCATGATGAATTTGATGACGAGGAGAATAACGTAGACTGTTCATGAAGCCAATAGTGTGATGATTTATTTATGTAGAGAGGATTATATCTATTGTAAAATATGAAAAAAAAAACAATTAATAAATTTTGCAGATCATTGACATGAAAAAAGGCCCAGAAACTAAAATTTGTTGAATGCTTAATGGATAGGTACTTTGCTAGGTGCTTTTTATAACGTTTAATGTACCCTGCCAAGGCTTTAACATTCATGTGCATAGATTTAGTATGTGCAATAGAAAAAAAAAAAACTATGAATCCCTAGTGAGATGATTATAGAGTATGTATTTCTACTGTACTAAATTCTTCATACAAATGTTGCTTGGATGAAATTGGCTTTTCCCTAGGGCGTGCCTTCATTTCAGATCTTTTATTTTTACTTAACCTGTGGTAAAGCAAATAGATCCTAGAAATTCTTAGATATATAGGGAAAGGATACTTACGGAGTGAAAGAATCACTGTTGAATTTTTTTGGTACTATGAATTTATCAAAAGCAAAAATAGAAACACTCACTAAAGGAGGAAGGAACAGTTCTCAATCTATCTTTAATTCTTTTTGTAGTATAAAAAATAAACCAGAAATTTAAAAATTATTCTTAATTTGGTCTTATTTTCTTAAATATCCTATCACTTACAGTTTCTTATTGAATATAAAGGAATTGTTCTCTTTTCTTCTTACCAAGACTTGAGGAGTCTTTTGAATAAAGCTGTGATTCATGGGGTCGCAAAGAGTCGGACACGACTGAGCGACTGAACTGAACTGAACTGAACTGAAACATTCTTTAATCACATGTCAGCAACAAGCAGAAAACATATCTAAGAGTTTTAGCTACAACATTTCAATCCACGTGTTCCAAATCTCAGTTCTACTTTCTTCAAATAAAACACAGTTTTCATTGATACCTTTCAGTTCAGTTCAGCCACTCAGTTGTGTTCAACTCTTTGCGACCCCATGGACTACAGCACGCCAGGCTTCCCTGTCCATCACCAACTCCTGATACATTTATGTTTATAGATAAGAAATGTATCTGTAATGTTAATGATTCACTTTCTCCTTTAAGACAGTCAAATTTGCTGTAGCCTTGTCACATGTAGGGCAATATAAGAATACCTATGCTTGGAAATATTTCCACTAACTGAAAGAAATCAGAAGAGAAATTTTGCTCTTATGAACAAAAGCATTACTGTACAAATGTTGGCCTTTTATGAAAGCAAAATTTGACAAAAGTTTTCATAACACAAACTTTAGGAAAGTGATGATACCTGTAATGCTCCTCTAGACACATGGAGAATACCAGATCATTCTACATTACCTAACACTTTATAAGTCAAAGCTTCTCTGACTATAACACTCCAACTCGTGCTATTTCAGAAATATTCTCTCAAACTCAGTAGTCATCTCTAGCCATTTTTTCACCATAATTTGACCATATAGTGATGCCAGAGCATTCACACCTATTTTTGGGTTGACTGTTTACTAGCTCATGCATGGTGCCTCAAATTCATAAGAAATAAAAGCTTTTCCCACAACGTCTAGGCTTGGAAGATAATATTATAAGCACTTAATCTATTAAAGATGATCAATTTTGCAGTTGATGGTGAGAATTAAGCACTGCAATAGAACCTACACTAAATAACATACTGTTCATTTTGCCTTATGAGTGTTAGATAGGAGTTGAGAGTAACTCAAGGGTAAAAATAGAAAAAGTATTAAGTAGATGTCATTTCTACTCAAAGATGAAATGAATGATTTGAAGAGGAAAATAAGACCGAAGGGGTTATACCAAGGGCTCAGTGTCAACAGTAAACCTGGAAGAAGAAGAAAGAAATGTAAGGCACTCTCATCTCAGTGTATGGAATTTCGCTGATTTGTAAATAATTCTAGGGAATTTAAGATATTTCTTTGCACTCATCATAAAAAATCTTACAAGGTCAACACCATTTGATTATGTCTGACTCTTTAAGAAACATAAAGAAATATGTCTCTCCTAAAAATCAATGAGATAAATAATGTTTGCATCTGTTGTTAAGAATATTTTCATTTAATCTGGACTGTTAATTTAATGAAAGTATCAGGCATTAAATGAGGAAGGTGAGCTCATTGTTGAAGGCCAACTATGAGGCATACATTTTGATAGGTTCTTTACATACTTTAACTCTCTTAATGAAGCAACATGTATTATTAGAGAGTTTGATACTTCATTTTATACAAAAAGAAAATGTGACAATGAAATTAAGCAATACCAAACCTTTGAAACTCTGCTTCCTCTACTCTTTCCACTTCACAAGATTTTTTTCCTAGCTTGATGTGAAAATATAAAAAATACAGATCTGATCATTGGCCAAGTTGTGAAGATTGTCATTGAAGTTTTCAGCCTTTATTTTGGGATGAGGGGAGGGATGGGGTATTTTCTTCCTCTCATTTCTGCATTGATCTTCACTTCCCAGGCTACTTGCACCTTCTTGATTCCTCTTGTATCAGAGAAAAACCAACTGATCTCATTTGTGCAGATATGTTACCCTTTATGCACATCGTGAATAGCGAAGTGTAATGGACTTAAATAAAAATCAAATAGTTGAATTTCGAAGAAGAGTGGCACTCAGATGAAAGAGATATCTGTACAAAAAATGAGTAGCTCAGTCATTGAGGAGACTGATGCTTTGTTTGAGCATGAAGGTAGTACCTTGAGCAACTATAGAGGTACTGTTTCCTCAGGGCTTTCACATTGTTCTCCCATAGTGTTAACAAATACTACTGGAAAAATGTCTCCACGGGCAATCCAGCTTAGGACATCTTGACATATTTAATTTGTCCAAATAATGCTGTCTAGTACCTACAGTATGTGAAAGAGTTATAGGAACTGGGTATACAACTATTACAAATAAGAGTTGTATTTGTGTGAATGCTGTCTAGTCCCTACAGTATGTGAGAGAGTTATAGGAACTGGGTATACAACTTTTACAAATAAGAGTTGTATTTGTGTGAAAGTTAAATTCCAGTGGGGAGTAGATGTATAATAAATAAATAAATGAAAAATATATTATAAGAGGGTGCTGCAGGACAGAAGAATTGGATAGAGATCTGTGTGGTTTTTAAAGTCCAACTAGAATTGTAGCTAGGGCCAAGTTTAAATAATCACATTATTCTTCTCACCCTTTTAAAGAATAAATAGGTTACTCTAACACATACATTTGAAATGAAAAAAATATATCCCTGAAGCATGTAAAAGTGTTTTCTTAGAGGATGAAAATGTCAAAGTTTTTATATATAAAACACAGAGATACATAAAACAGACAAATGGGCAGTATATTTGTGGTTATAATATTTTAAGGGGAGTGATTAAGGAAAAATGTTTAAAATGTGCCTTTAAAAAGCACTATTGATAGAAGATTAAGGACTACAGCCCTAGCTTATGTCGGAATGGTTAGGTAAGATAACTACTCATGGAGCATCTAGAAAACGCCCTCCAAGCACAGAGGTTGGCCCATCACCTGTGCGGATCATATTCAGTAAAACTGAGAGGCTCTTCCTTCTCAGGAGGCTTCCCAGAGTACATTGTCAACTACGTTAACAAACAAGTTGTAGTCTGTGAAGCATATTATATATGCAAGATATTTATATTGCTAACTATCAAAGGTTGAAAATAAGGAAGGCCATAACCCCAAATATTTCTAAATTCAAAGGATGTCGATTGAGAATACTGTTACAGAGTTAGAGTTTAGTCCTTATTTTTTTCTGGCTTAGAAACATTTTCAGTTCAGTTCAGTTCAGTCGCTCAGTAGTGTCAGACTCTTTGTGACCCCATGAATCACAGCACGCCAGGCCTCCATGTTCATCACCAACTCCCGGAGTTCACTCAAACTCATGTCCATTGAGTCGGTGATGCCGTCCAGCCATCTCATCTCTGTCGTCCCCTTCTCCTCCCACTCCCAATCCTTCCCAGCATCAGAGGCTTTTCCAATGAGTCAACTCGTCGCATGAGGTGGCCAAAGCATTGGAGTTTCAGCTTTAGAAACAGTCCTTCCAATGAACAGCCAGGATTGATCTCCTTTAGAATGGACTGGTTAGATCTTTAGAATCATTATAATGGCAACTCTCCTGAAGTTAGACGTGATATAACTTTAACAAATAGTCTTGAAAGATGTAGGGAACACCAGGTTAGGCGATACAAGAATTCAGTCTTGATACTGAAAGGTTGTTGCGGAATGACACAAAGACACTGGGATTATTGGCCTCCGGAGGAGAAAAATTCAATCTGGGGTCAGGGACGGGGCTTGATCGCTCAGAGTTTTTGTGTAATAAAGTTTTATTAAAGTATAAAGGACTGATGCTAAAGCTGAAACTCCAATCCTTTGGCCACCTCATGCGACGAGTTGACTCACTGGAAAAGTCTCTGATGCTAGGAGGGATTGGGGGTGGAAGGAGATGGGGATGACAGAGAATGAGATGGCTGGATGGCATCACCGACTTGATGGACATGAGTTTGAGTGAACTCCGGGAGTTGGTGATGGACAGGGAGGCCTGGCATGCTGTGATTCATGGGGTCGCAAAGAGTCAGACACAACTGAGCGACTGAACTGAACTGAACTGAAAGTATAAAGGAGATAGAGAGAGAGCTGAAACAAGATGGCGGAGGAATAGGACAGCGAGACCACTTTCTCCCCCACAAATTCATCAAAAGAACAATTGAACACTGAGTAAAGTCCATAAAACAACTTCTGAATGCTGGCAGAGGACATCAGGCACCCAGAAAAGCAGCCCATTGTCTCCAAAAGAAGGTAGGAAAAAACATAAACGATAAAAAAGAGAGACAAAATAAGTAGAGAGAGAGTCCGTCCCAGGAAGGGAGGCATAAAAAAGAGAGAAGTTTCTGAAACCAGGAAACACTCTCACAGGTGGTGGCGAGCCTTGGAACCTCAGAGGACAACACAACCAACCAGGAGAAAAAGAAATAAATAATTAAACCTCACAGCTTACGAGTCCAAAAGTAACTCCCAGCGGAGAAGCAGAGCAGGCATCCACATCTGCCGTTAACAAGTGGGGCCTGGGCAGGGAGGAGCCAGCTGAACTGCTTAGAGAGAGGACCGGGCCTGAATGCAGTGAGGGCAGTCTGGGGGAGCTGACTGGAGATAGCAGAGCAGACTGTGGGGTAGCTACCCTGCGAAAAGGCGAAAAGCCCTAACTTAAGACTTTGCCAACCCCGCTCACAGAACAAAAGACTGAGCAGAGCTAGCTGGCTGCGGACGGCCCATTCCCTGCAGACACAGGCAGGGGAGGGCAGTCAGAGCCAGAAAAGGGGCAATCACAGTCCCAGAGAGGCATCCGATACCAATCTGCAGGCAGGCTTCAGAGTTAACCAAGATTTTTTGGGTTTCTGGCTGCTTAACATCCGCCTGAGAAGGTGCGCCGGTTGTATACACAGAAAACCGAGCGGGAGGGAACGGGGAGGTGATAAGTCGCAGCGACTGCGCTCTCCAAACACCTGGTCACTTGAGCTGCTCGGTCCGGGGAAGGCACAAAACGCAGGCCCAACCAAGTCTGTGCTTTTGTGGGGTACCCGAGTATCTGAACCTGAGTGGCTTAGACCTGGGACGTGCATGCAACCCAGCGCCAGCCTCAGACAGTTATCAGCAGAGCAACTTAGAGCCTGTGCAGTATAGACTGGGACAGCTCACACGCCATGAGAGGGGGCAAACCCAGTGTAGCTGGGACACTTCGAGCACTCCCCACAGATGCCAGAGATATTTCTCTGCAGTGTTCCTCCCTTCCCAGAACAGGACTGAACAAGTGAACTTTAAAAAGTGTCCACCACCACCCCCCAGTGTCAGGGCTGAAATTAGACACTGAAGAGACCAGTAAACAGAAGCTAAAACAGAGGGAACCACCTTAAAAGTGACTATACAGGTTGTTCAAAGTCATTCCAAACCTATTGACATCTCATAATTCATTATTAGTCACTTCATTGCACTCCAGAGAGAAGAAATCCAGCTCCACCCATCAGAAGACTGACACAAGCTTCCCTAACCAGGGAACCTTGACAAGCCACCCGTCCAACCTCACCCATAGCAATGAAACTCCACAATAAAGAGAAATCCACAAACTGCCTGAAGACGGAAAGGCCACCCCAAACACAGCAGTATAAGCAAGATGAAGAGGCAGAGAAATACCCAGCAAATAAAGGAACAGGATAAATGCCCACCGACCCAAACAAAAGAGGAAGAGATAGGGAATCTACCTGATAAAGAATTCCAAATAATAATAGAGAAATTGATCCAAAATCTTGAAAGCAAAATGGAGTTACAGATAAATAATCTGGAGACGAGGATTGAGAAGATGCAAGAAAGGTTTAATAAGGATCTAGAAGAAATAAAAAAGAGTCAATATACAATGAATAATGCAATAGATGAGATCAAAAACACTCTGGAGGGAACCAATAGTAGAATAACGGAGGCAGAAAATAGAATAAGTGAGTTAGAAGATAGAATGGTAGAAATAAATGAAGCAGAGAGGAAAAAAGAAAAATGAATTAAAAGAAATGAGGACAATCTCAGAGACCTCTGGGACAATTTTAAACTCCCCAATATCCGAATCATAGGAGTCCCAGAAGAAGAAGACAAGAAGAAAGACCATGAGAAAATACTTGAGGAGATAATAGTTGAAAATTTCCCTAAAATGGGGAAGGAAATAATCACCCAAGTCCAAGAATCCTAGAGAGTCCCAAACAGGATAAACCCAAGGCGAAATACCCCAAGATACATATTAATCAAATTAACAAAGATCAAACACAAAGAACAAATATTAAAAGCAGCAAGGGAAAAGCAACAAATAACACACAAGGGGATCCCCATAAGGATAACAGCTGACCTTTCAATAGAAACTCTTCAGGCCAGGAGGGAATGGCAGGGCATACTTAAAGTGATGAAAGAAATAACCTATAGCCCAGATTACTGTACCCAGCAAGGATCTCATTCAAGTATGAAGGCGAAATCAAAAGCTTTACAGACAGGCAAAAGCTGAGAGAATTCAAGATTACCAAACCAGCTCTCCAACAAATGCAAAAGGACCTTCTCTAGACAGGAAACACAGAATAAGTGTATAAACTCGATCCCAAAGCAATGAAGAAAATGGCAACAGGATCATACTTATCAATAATTAACTTAAACGTAAATGGATTGAACGCCCCAACCAAAAACAAAGACTGGCTGAATGGATACAAAAACAAGACCCCTATATACATTGTCTACAACAGACCCACCTTAAAACGAGGGACACATACAGATTGAAAGTAAAGGGCTGGAAAAAGATATTCCACGCAAATAGAGATCAAAAGAAAGCAGGAGTAGCAATATTCATATCAGTTAAAATAGACTTTAAGACAAAGGCTGTGAAAAGAGACAATGAAGGACACTATATAATGATCAAAGGCTGAATCCAAGAAGAAAATATAAAAATTATAAATATATATGCACCCAACATAGGAGCATCACAATATGTGAGACTAATACTAACAAGTATGAAAAGGGAAATCAGCAATAACACAATAATAGTGGGAGACTTTAATACCCCACTCACAGCTATGGATAGATCAACTAAACAGAAAATTTACAAGGAAACACGAAAGTTAAATGATACAATAGACCAGTTAGACCTAATAGATATCTATAGGACATTTCACCCCAAAATAATGAATTTCAGCTTTTTCTCAAGTGCACACGGAACCTTCTCCAGGATAGATCACATCCTGGGCCATAAATCTAGCCTTGGTAAATACAAAAAAAAAAAAAAGAAATCATTCCAAGCATCTTTTCTGACCACAATGTAGTAAGACTGGATCTCAATTACAGGAGAAAAATTATTAAAAATTCCAAAATATGGAGACTGAACAACACGCTGCTGAATAACGAACAAATCATTGAAGAAATCAAAATATGCATAGAAATGAATGAAAATGAAAACACAACAACCCAAAACCTGTGGGACACTGTAAATCAGTGCTAAGGGGAAGGTCCATAGTAATACAGGCATACCTGAAGAGACAAGAAAAAAGCCAACTAAATAACCTAACTCTACACCTAAAGCAACTAGAAAAGGAAGAAATGAAAAACCCTAGGGTTAGTAGAAGGAAAGAGATTTTAAACATTAGGGAAGAAATAAATACAAAAGAAACAAAAGAGACCATAGCAAAAATCAACAAAGCCAAAAGCTGGTTCTTTGAGAGGGTAAATAAAATTGACAAACCACTAGCCAGACTCATCAAGAAACAAAGGGAGGAAAACCAAAGCAATAAAATTAGAAATGAAAAGGGAGAGATCACAACAGACAACACAGAAATACAAAGGATCATAAGAGACTATCAGCAATTATATGCCAATAAAATGGACAACTTGCAAGAAATGGACAAATTCTTAGAAAAGTACAACTTTCCCAAACTAAACCAGGAAGATGTAGAAAATCTTAACAGACCCATCAGAAACATGGAAATTGAAACTGTAATCAGAAATCTTTCAGCAAACAAAAGCCCAGGTCCAGATGGCTTCACAGCTGAATCTACCAAAAATTTAGAGAAGAACTAACACCTATCTTACTCATACTCTTCCAGAAAATTTCAGAGGAAGGTAAACTTCCTAACTCATTCTATGAGGCCACTGTCACCCTAATACCAAAACCTGACAAAGATGCCACAAAAAAAGAGAACTACAGGCCAATATCACTGATGAACATAGATGCAAAAATCCTTAACAAAATTCTAGCAATCAGAATCCAACAACACATTAAAAAGATCATACATCATGACCAAATGGGCTTTATCCCAGGAATGCAAGGATTCTTCAATATCCACAAATCAATCAATGTAATACACCATATTAACAAATTAAAAAATAAAAACCGTATGATTATTTCAATAGATGCAGAGAAAGCCTTTGACAAAATTCAATATCCATTTACGATCAAAACCCTCCAGAAGGCGGGAATAGAAGGAACATTCCTCAACGTAATAAAAGCTATATATGACAAACCCACAGCAAACATTATCCTCAATGCTGAAAAATTGAAAGCGTTTCCCCTAAAGTCAGGAACGAGAGAAGGGTGCCCACTCTCACCATTACTATTCAACAGAGTTTTGGATGTTTTGGTTACAGCAATCAGAGCAGAAAAAGGCATAAAAGGAATTCAAATAGGAAAAGAAGAAGTAAAACTCTCAGTATTTGCAGATGACATGATCCTCTACACAGAAAACCCTAAAGACTCAACCAGAAAATTACTAGAGCTAATCAATGAATATAGTAAAGTTGCAGGATATAAAATCAACACACAGAAATCCCTTGCATTCCTGTACACTAATGATGAGAAAATAGATAAAGAAATTAAGGGAACAATTCCATTCACCGTTGCAACGAAAAGAATAAAATACTTAGGAATACATCTACCTAAAGAAACAAAAGACCTATATATAGAAAACTATAAAACATTGGTGAAAGAAATCAGAGAGGATACTAATAGATGGAGAAACATACCATGTTCATGCATTTGAAGAATAAATATTGTTAAAATGAGTATATTACCTAAAGTAATTTATACATTCAATGCAATCCCTATCAAGCTACCAACGGTGTTTTTCACAGAGCTAGAACAAATAATTTCACAATTTGTATGGAAATACAAAAAGCATCGCATAGCCAAAGCAATCTTGAGAATGAAGAGTGGAACTTGGGGAATCAACCTGCCAGACTTCAGGCTCTACTACAAAGCCACAGTCATCAAGACATTATGGTACTGGCATAAAGACAGAAATATAGATCAATGGAACAAAATAGAAAGTCCACAGATAAATCCATGCACCTATGGACAGCTTATCTTTGACAAGGGAGGCAAGAATATTCAATGGAGAAAAGACAGTCTCTTTAACAAGTGGTGCTGGGAAAACTGGTCACCCCCTTGTAAAAGAATGAAACTAGAACACTCCCTAACACCATACACCAAAATAAACTCAAAATGGATTAGAGAGCTAAATGTAATACCAGAGACTATAAAACGCCTAGAGGAGAACATAGGCAAAACACTCTCTGACATAAGTCACAGCAGGATCCTCCAAGACCCACCTCCCAGAATATTGGAAATAAAAGCAAAAATAAACAAATGGGACCTAATTAAAATCAAAAGCTTCTGCACAGCAAAGGAAACTATAAACAAGGTGAAAAGACAGCCTTCAGAATGGGAGAAAATATAGCAAATGAAACAACTGATAAAGGATTAATCTCAAAAATATACAAGCAACTCCTGCAGCTCAATTCCAGAAAAATAAACGACCCAATAAAAAAATGGGCTATAGAAAGCACTAAACAGACATTTTTCCAAAGAAGACATACAGATGGCTAACAGACACATGAAAAGATGCTCAACATCACTCATAATTAGAGAAATGAAAATTAAAACCACAATGAGGTATCATTTCACGCCAGTCAGAATGGCTGCTATCCAAAAGTCTATAAGCAATGAATGCTGGAAACGGTGTGGAGAAAATGGAACCCTCTTACACTGTTGGTGGGAATGCAAACTAGTACAGCCACTATGGAGAACACTGTGGAGATTCCTTAAAAAACTGGAAATAGAACTGCCATATGACCCAGCAATCCCACTCCTGGGCATACACACCGAGGTAACCAGAATTGAAACAGACACATGTACCCCAATGTTCATTGCAGCACTGTTTATAATATCCAGGACATGGAAGCAACCTAGATGTCCATCCTAAGACAAATGGATAAGAAAGCAGTGGTATATTTAAACAATGAAGTACTACTCAGCTATTAAAAATAATACATTTGAATTAGTTCTAATGAGGTGGATGAAACTGGAGCCTATTATACAAAGCGAAGTAAGCCAGAAACAAAAACACCAATACAGTATATTAACACACATATATATGGAATATAGCAAGAGGTTAACGCTAACCCTGTATACGAGACAACAGCAAAGACTTGGATGTGTGGAGCAGTCTTTTGGACTCTGTGGGAGAGGGCGAGGGTGGGATAATTTGGGAGAATGGATTGAAACATGTATATTATCATATGTGAAACGAATCTGATGTGGTTGGGGGCTCCCCACCTCAACACTCTGTGGATTTAAGAGGCCGTTTCTTCCGTAAGTCTGTAAATTAGCCTGGGATAGAACCTGCACACTGAATTTACTAATTAAGAAATGAGAAACCAGAACTATAAAGGTAGCATAGAAATACAAGAAATTATTCTT
Organism: Moschus berezovskii; assembly: GCF_049115385.1. Lineage (NCBI taxonomy): Eukaryota > Metazoa > Chordata > Mammalia > Artiodactyla > Moschidae > Moschus > Moschus berezovskii. Next base: position 85,062,517 of record NC_142475.1, read on the forward strand.
AAGTGATTTTTTAAAACTTTCAACAGGGTTACAGATTTTGCCATTTGTTATAAACTGGTATATGTAATTTAACCAGAACCATGAGAAAGTTGGTATTGTGTGAATTCTGAGGCACTTTCAACATGTTGTAGGAGTGATGTGGACTTTTTGGAGTTTTACACTGTGCAGAAAGCTGATCGCCGAAGAATTGATGCTTTCGAACTGTGGTGTTGGAGAAGACTCTTGAGAGTCCCTTGTACTGCAAGGAGATCCAACCAGTCCATTCTAAAGCAGATCAATCCTGGGTGTTCATTGGAAGGACTAATGCTAAAGCTAAAAGTGCAATACTTTGGCCACCTCATGTGACGAGTTGACTCACTGGAAAAGACTCTGATGCTGGGAAAGGTTGGGGGCGGGAGGAGAAGGGGACGACCGAGAATGAGATGGCTGGATGGCATCACCAACTCTGTGGACATGAGTTTGAGTGAACTCCGGGAGTTGGTGATGGACAGGGAGCCCTGACATGCTGTGATTCATGGGGTCGCGGAGAGTCGGACACGACTGAGCGACTGAACTGAACTGAACTGAAGTGAATGGTGTGTATCTCGTGCCTTTGTTGGTTTTTTGTGAGCTGTAGTTTCTGAGAAATGAGCAGCTCTCATATCTGTAACTCTTGTAACCCAGTCATTCGTGTGCCTCCTTTATGAGGATTCAGTGTGGCTGTGGTGCTGTTATCCTCTGATAGGAACTCGAACTCAGTGTAAAGACCCAAAGATCTGTTACTTATTTTTATTTTATATTTTGCTATATTTTACGTATAGTGTTGTGTTTGTTTCAGGTGTATAGCAAAGTGATACAGTTATATATATATATATATATATGAATTAACAAAAGCAGTTCCCGTATTTTGATGGGGAGTTCATGGTTTATAATATAAATGGCATTATTTTGAGAGAGGGATAACTTAGGTAAGGCATTGGGTTTTAAAATAAAATTAAAAAAAAAATAAAGGAGATAGAGAAAGCTTCTGACATAAGCATCAGGAGGGGACAGAAAGAGTACCCCCCTGTTAGTCTTCAGCTGGATGTTATATAGTCACTAGCAGTCTGTTAATGAAAGAAAGGAATATCTTAAAAATCAGAATGGCACCAGGCCCCTCACCCGGAAGATGCATTTTGGGATAATCCTGACACTGGACGATTCATCCTGGGCCATAAAATGATTAACTTGAATCTTGTAGAAAGGCAGATTACGATACAAATAGTCTCGTTTTACATAAATTAGGGGAACAATATTTGAGTATAACATACTGGTTTGTTAAGTAGGTTCTGAGCCATTAGGGGAACCGACTTGAAGACAGAGTCTGGGGTAAATGCAAAGTACATTAACATAGCTTAAGACCAACATTTCCATAAGAAAAATGCATTGGTTAACTCAAGATTTGAGAATAGATAACTTCAAGTGAAACCAGGTGCCATTATGTCAACACAGTATTTAAGAGAAACTTCCTTTTAAATTTGTACAAAAAAAAAAAAAAATATATCACTAGTTTGTTTCCTCCTGCCGCTTCAGAAAGACACTTGCAGCCTTTTTTCTCCATTTGGAGACCCCTGGCCTTTCTGCCTGTTACTCTCTAAATACTAATTAGGTGGCCAAGAATAAATCCTACTGATTTTTCTTCATCTCTACTATCAGGCAGGCAAGTTAAGAAAAAAATTTAGTTGTTCAAAAATTACTGAACGGTTATTATTGTGATATGGCTTTGTATTTGTGGAGTGTCAGCTTGGCCTGGCTCCAGTAAACCTCTGCCCCTGGGAAAAGTGGATCATTGCAGTGGTGGATTGGAATTGACTGGTATGGTGATTAGTGCCTCAGTCAGCAGAGACACAGCCTCAAAGGGGTACAGTTGAAATGGTGCAAATCTGAACTTGGAAATGGCACTTTGCCTCTTTCAGCCCAGGTTCTGTTACCCAAAGGAGAACATATCAATAATGATGTGTCTGCTAAGGTGTATATTAAAAACTGTTTACAAATTAAACTCAAGTATAGCTAAACGGCAGGCACAGTTCCATGAACAATTTTGTAAACAGCTTAGCTAGCTGCCTTATTTGGCAACCTTTCCTATTTGGATGAAGTCTGAATTACTTTGCCACATGCAAGTGGTTTCTTATGTAAATCCCTGGGCACTTTATATCATCTGTTTAAAATCTTTCTTTAAAATCATTAGAAATTCTGGTCCTATCAAAATAATTCTCCATTATGTGATTGCTCCCAGTGTGGTCCTAACTTATTTGCTGCTGTCCTTGGATTTGCTAAGTTGTAACTCTAATGTGTCATGAGTCCAAGCTCCTTTTTTAGAGGAAAGTTCTCATAACTACATCCTGGATGGAGCCAGATCTTTGGTTACCCTGACATGGTCCTAAAAAATTTACTTCCACAATATCTGCCTTTTATTTACTGGAACCATCAGGTAACTGGGTTTTAGAGATTACGTGAGATGACATATGTCACAGAGATGACATGAGACTGAGTTTTGGAAGTGATTTTAACAAATATTTGAGTGTTTAAGACAGAGCCTTATTAATTTGAACTATTATTTTAAAATCTTTAAATAAGGATTTAAAGATTTAAAGGTGAATTATTTATATGCACACACATGTAAGGTCGAAATGGCCCAATGATGTTAAATAAAAGAACCCAGATGCCAAATAGATAATGTAACAGGCTTTAATGGCTAGGCGCCCCCAGGAGGGATTCCAAGACCCAACAGAGTGAGGTCGAGGAAGTCCACGCCAAACAAAGGCAGAGAGCAACTTTATAGCCTCACAGTAAGGCACAGCAAAAATCTTCCCAAAAAAGGCAAGGTTTGGGATGGCGGTCTCTCATAGGTCAACTAGTTGAGGTGGTGAGACCGGGTTGGTTGCTCCGGAGGTCTAAGAGGGAGGGTTGATTTCTGTCGGAAGCTGTTTCATCAGAGGCTCTTCAATGGTCTGGCGGGACTTTTTCCCACCAGAGGGAAATGAAGAGGAGAAGAAGAAGCCAAGATGGCCACCGGGGTCCGGCCTTACAGTCGGACCCTTTTGATAGGATAGGGGGCAATGTTGTTACCTCTGGCTACTTCCTGCTGGAAAGGGGCATCGTGGGCTTTTGGGTCATGGCCGAGCCCCAGTGTTCCCAGGGGCTCAGGGTCTTTAGGCAGGAGTCTGGAATTGGCGGTCATCATCATTTACTGTCTGTTGGCATTTCAGGTCATCTTTTGCAGCTGTTGGTATGTGGGCTGAAGAGCAATGTGAGTAAAGTGGCTGCAAGAATAAAATCAGGTTTAATTCCGACAGGCTAACATAGTCTTGGGTCTGTGGCCTGTCATTCCGTCGTTGTTGTTTGAGCTCTTCAACTCTTTCCTCCCTCACCAGTAGCTTATCTAGATTCAATCCTGGGTCTCTGTTAATTGCGTAGGCTGGTACTGAGACCTCAGGACCATAAGTTGAACTGAATTTACCCGTTCCCTAACAAAATTAGTCAGCTTGTTGATGATGCAGGGCCCGATTGTTAACAAGAGGAGGAAGATAACAAGTGAACACGTCAAGGCTGAGATTAAAGTCGTCAGCCAAGGAGACCCGCTGAACAATTGTTCGTACCATCCACTCTCTTTGGGTTCTCTCTCTTTAATACGGCATCTCAGCAAAGCCATGGAGTCTTTAATGACTCCAGAATAGTTGACATAAAAACAACATTGTTCTGCCAAAGCTGCACAGAGTCCCCATTGTTGCATAAAGAGGAGATCCAGCCCTCATCTGTTTTGTAGGGTTACCTCCGCTAGGGAATTTAGAGATTCTTCTAATTTAGTCAGGGACTGTTCTAAATGTTTGAGGTCTGAGTCAATGGCAGACTACAGAATTTTATAATTTCTGTCTTGTAGGATCAGAGTTGAGGTTCCTACCCCTGTAGCCCCAGCTATGCCCAGCTCCACCATGGATGACAAGAGAACCGAGGCTGCACCGATAGCTCATCTAGTCCTAGACAGGAGAGGGGAAAACGCCAGTTCCATCTGAGTCTCTTCATGCTGCTGCTGCTGCTGCTAAGTCACTTCAATCGTGTCTGACTCTGTGTGACCCCACAGACGGAAGCCCACCAGGCTCCCCCGTCCCTGGGATTCTCCAGGCAAGAACACTGGAGTGGGTTGCCATTTCCTTCTCCAATGTGTGAAAAGTGAAAGTGAAGTCGCTCAGTCGAGTCTGACCCTTAGCGACCCCACGGACTGCAGCCTACCAGGCTCCTCCATCCATGGGATTTTCTAGGCAAGGGTACTGGAGTGGCTTGCCATTGCCTTCTCCGGAGTCTCTTCATAATAGGTCATTTTAGGAAATAGCTGGACCATCACAATAGCCTTTTCCAGAATTTAAAACAGTGCCATGAATACAGCGAATAAGACCTGTTGAGCAAGCCCACCACCCAGTGGGGGCAGAATAGTAAGAACCGTTGGACACCGAAAGGATACTGCTACATAACCCAGCAGGGGCTCGAGCTTCTGGAGATATAACACATGTGCCTGCTCCCATTACCTGCTGGAATGAGATCTTTCCCTGTTGTCCCCATGGGCATTGAGTTCAGTTGCCCACAGTGTGGTTGTCAGATATGGCTATCCCTAAATAGAAGGGTGGGTGTGCATCTAGGCAGAGCCAGCATTCTCTAGTGAGGTTAGGTTGGGAAGCATTAAGGACTTCAAAGGTTTTGACGACGAGGTCCCAGACCGGGTGGTCTGGAGATGAAGAGGACCTGGTGGGGGCAACAGTCATTGTGGTGGGTGATGGAGGCCCAGTCAGGTCTTGGCCTAATGAATGAGCTGTGGGCGCTGGAGGAGGGACTAGCACAGGTTTGGGGCCCATGACTCTGGTGGTCTGCTGATAAGGGGGTTCCTTTTTGAGGAGGATAGTGAATAAGCCTCCAGGGCTGTGATCATAGGTTCTCAATCCCCAGGTTTTGCCTGTTTCCCAAGTTCGGTCTTGTTGGCCCCAAGAAGTAAACGTAATTTTAACGGAGTTACACCCATTTTCGGCTTGTTTTGGGCAAGTTTTTCCCTCCGGCCATTATAATAGCTGACTTTAGTATCATTTCGAGCGACCCGGATAAGATCGTCCTTGACTGGGGGGTCCCAGTAAATGTCCCCTGTACTCACGCAGGACCAAGATTTACAGAAGTAGTCATTGGCTACCCCACATTGTTTCCTCCAGGCTTTATCAGAGGAACCCCTCCCGAAGTATTTCCCGGGACACACATAGAAGTAATTATGTTGTGTCCCTCAAGCAATCTGGTCTGGGAGCAAATCTTATAGGTCAAATCCTAATTCTGGGAACCAGATATTTTCAGGGGTTATATTTGATTTTTGGACCAAAATTTCACCCGTTGAGGTATCTTTTATCATCCAGGTGAGGTTAAAGTGTTGGTGGGGGTTGGCAATACATTCAGCTAGCAGTATGGTCAGAATTAGGAGCGCTTGACTTAAAGTAGTCAGAAGAGGCCGCAGAGCAAGCATGGCTGATTAAGATATTAGGCAGAGGAGAACCACGGTATAAAAGTTGATCTGGGTGTTGGTATGAAGAAGGAAATTTCCCTGTAGCCAAAGTTCAATGATAGCCTGGATGAGAGAATCAAAGTCAGTTATAGGAGTGGCAAGCCAGAGGTCTTGCAGGAGGTCAGACAAAGTTTTCAAGACTGGCTAAGGTGAGAGACATGTAGAGAGGTAGGTCACTACAAGAAAATAGTAGCACCCCAGAAGTATAGTGTCAGTAGTTCACCTGTTTTTTTCTATATAAACAATTTGTAGTCTCAGGATGAAGAGCTTTGAGCTATCAGCAATTTTTAGCTTAATTTACTTACTCTCTTTTGGCAATTTACCAAAATGTTAGTGTCTCCCTTTGGTCTCTGTCCAGATCATGAGATTATCAAATAAAATAGTGTGTTTATGTTTCAGAGATTTGTTTTAGAAAAGGGAGGAACAGAAGTAGCTGATATATATAGGATACTTTAAGATAGATTTTGTGTTTCCCTTCTTTTGTGCAAGTTTCTGTGTGATATATACACATGGATATATTCCTTTTTCCTCTTGTACCAGTTTCCTTTAACTTATTTTTTCTACTAATCATCTCTGAGAAAGACTTTTTATCATGATTTTCTATTTGGATTGATGAATGATTCCAGTTTTTCAGTGATACTAAGGAGTTGACTTTAGAAATATATCTATCTATGTAAAAATACATTCCTTTGTGAGCAGCTCTGCCCACAGGGATGGTGTTGGCTTTGGTGCTGAGGGTGATGTATTATTATGAGATTGGTATATTTGTTTAGATGATATATCTCTATATAAACATTACATTGCTTGCAATTTAAATGTATCTGGAGGCAAATAATATATTTTTTCTTTATGCCATTAGCAAAATTCTATGAATGAGTACAAATTAAAATGAGGTGAGTTTTCACCTAATTTGTTTTAAATATATTAGTTTAATAATGATAATATTTAGAATTGGCAAGGCTGTGGGGAAAATTACTGTTTAATACTCTGTAACACACAATTTATGACAATAGAAGATGTTTCAAAACTTTGAGAGAGGAATGTTACAGAGTCTATCAAATTTAAAGATATGCATATTTTTGACTTGGTGATGATATAGATTCCTTCAACAGAAATATGCAAACCACAAAGTAAAGATTTCTGTAAGGGATGTTCCTTATGGCCCTATAGGTGACCCAAAATATTCTAAATAAAATAAATTCCAAGCAAAAATGGACTGGTTAAAAGAACTATGTTGTAACCATAAAATGGAATAATGTTTGTATGTGTGTATAAGTTTCTCAGTCATGTTCGACTCTTTGTGACCTCACGGACTGTAGCCTACCAAGCGCCTCTGTTCATGGGATTTCCTAGGCAAGAATACTGGCTTGGGTAACGATTACCTTCTCCAGGCGATCTTCCCAATGCAGAAATCAAACTCGGGTCTCCCACATTGCAGGCAGATTTTTAACCATCTGAGCCACCAGGGAAGCCCTGAATAGAATAATATGTAGCAATTAAAATGAAGGAGAATTCATAAATACTGACAAATAATGTTCATACAAATTTTAATTAGAATTTCATGTATATTATTGCATTGCATGTACTTTCATGTGGAGTAAAGCACATTAAAGAATGTACATGTGCCTGCACACAGATGCACATCTGACATGCGTGCACTAGACTGTTCATTGAGGATCCGTGAGTGCTTGCGGTTGGGAGAGGCCCTGTGACTGTAAAGTTGTGTCACTCTATTTGTATGTACTATTTTCCAACGGTGATAACTTACAAAAATAAATGCTTTTTATTTAAGTTATTCTTCTTTTGCTCAGAACTATTGAAGAAGGAATTCATAGGGCCTGGACTCCATCTTAGGCCTATTCATGCTGATCATGCTCGGCCACCTTTCCAATGGACTCTGAACTCTGTGTTTAGTGCCTATGAAAATGACAACAGAAGGATAAGACCCCCTCCAGACAGGGGAACATTGAAGATCGTATCTAGGTTACTCATCGCCTAAGAGAAAATGTACACTAATCACCCCTTCCTCCAGACAGGTGGTAAATTTTTCTGTATCTATCAGAGTGTAACCTCGGGCTTATTGATTATTGGCTAACTGTTTGACTGTTTGAGCACATGAGCACATAGCACGTGAATGATGGAATTACTGGGGTTGTATTTTCCTTGGTTTATGTAAGTCTCAAATAATTTGGAGTGGTGGGTTCAGACATGTACGCATGGGGTATAAGATTTTCATAAATGTTGGTCGGGGTCCTTGGCTAAGAGAAGACTCTGCCTTGGGTCCGCTGGTGTAATAAACTACACTTCACTATCTGCATTGTCTTACTGAGTGAGTTTGTTTCCCAGAACATGTGGCTACATTATGTTTTTTTTTTTTTTTTTGTAATTAATTTATTTTTTATTGGAGGCAAATTATTTTACAATATTATATTGGTTGGTTTTGCCATACATTGACATGAATTCGCCCTGGGTTTACATAAGTTTCCCCTCCTGAACACCCCTCCCACCTCCCTCTTCCCTTTATCCTCCCTCTGGGTCATCCCCGCATGCCAGCCCCGAGCATCCTATAACATGCATTTACCCTGAACTAGGAATGCAAAAGTAGGAAGTAAAGAAACACCTGGAGTAACTGGCAAATTTGGCCTTGGAGCACGGAATGAAGCAGGGCAAAGGCTAATAGAGTTTTGTCAAGAGAACTCACTGGTCATAGCAAACACCCTCTTCCAACAACACAAGAGAAGACTCTACACATGGACATCACCAGATGGTCAACACCGAAATCAGATTGATTATATTCTTTGCAGCCAAAGATGGAGAAGCTGTATACAGTTAGCAAAAACAAGACCAGGAGCTGACTGTGGCTCAGATCATGAACTCCTTACTGCGAAGTTCAGACTTAAATTGAAGAAAGTAGGGAAAACCACTAGACCATTCAGATATGACCTCAATCAAATCCCTTATGATTATACATTGGAAGTGAGAAATAGATTTAAGGGACTAGATCTGATAGATAGAGTGCCTGATGAACTCTGGATGGAGGTTCGTGACATTGTACAGGAGACAGGGACCAAGACCATCCCCATGGAAAAGAAATGCAAAAGAGCGAAATGGCTGTCTGAGGAGGCCTTACAAATAGCTGTAAAAAGAAGAGAAGCGAAAAGCAAAGGAGAAAAGGAAAGATATAAGCATCTGAATGCAGAGTTCCAAAGAATAGCAAGGAGAGATAAGAAAGACTTCCTCAGTGATCAATGCAAAGAAATAGAGGAAAACAACAGAATAGGAAAAACAAGAGACCTCTTCAAGAAAATTAGAGATTCCAAGGGAACATTTCATGCAAAGATGGGCTCGATAAAGGACAGAAATGGTATGGACCTAACAGAAGCAGAAGATATTAAGAAGAGGTGGCAAGAATACACAGAAGAACTGTACAAAAAAGATCTTCCCGACCAAGATAGTCACGATAACGTGATCACTGACCTAGAGCCAGACATCTTGGAATGTGAAGTCAGGTGGGCCTTAGAAAGCATCACTACGAACAAAGCTAGTGGAGGTGATGGAATTCCAGTTGAGCTATTACAAGTCTTGAAAGATGATGCTGTGAAAGTGCTGCACTCAATATGCCAGCAGATTTGGAAAACTCAGCAGTGGCCACAGGACTGGAAGAGGTCAGTCTTCATTCCAATCCCAAAGAAAGGCAATGCCAAAGAATGCTCAAACTACCGGACAATTGCCCTCATCTCACACGCTAGCAAAGTCATGCTCAAAATTCTCCAAGCCAGGCTTCAGCAATATGTAAACCGTGAACTCCCAGATGTTCAAGCAGGTTTTAGAAAAGGCAGAGGCACCAGAGATCAAATTGCCAACATCCGCTGGATCATGGAGAAAGCAAGAGAGTTTCAGAAAAACATCTATTTCTGCTTCATTGACTATGCCAAAGCCTTTGACTGTGTGGATCACAATAAACTGTGGAACATTCTGAAAGAGATGGGAATTCCAGACCACCTGACCTGCCTCTTGAGAAACCTGTATGCAGGTCAGGAAGCAACAGTTAGAACTGGACATGGAACAACAGACTGGTTCCAAATAGGAAAAGGTGTACGTCAAGGTTGTATATTGTCACCTTGCTTATTTAACTTATATGCAGAGTACATCATGAGGAATGCTGGGCTGGAAGAAGCACAAGCTGGAATCAAGATTGCTGGGAGAAATATCAATAACCTCAGATATGCAGATGACACTACCCTTATGGCAGAAAGTGAAGAGGAACTCAAAAGCCTCTTGATGAAAGTGAAAGAGGAGAGTGAAAAAGTTGGTTTGAAGCTCAACATTCAGAAAACAAAGATCATGGCATCTGGTCCCATCACTTCATGGGAAATAGATGGAAAAACAGTGGAAACAGTGTCAGACTTTGTTTTTTTTGGGCTCCAAAATCACTGCAGATGCTGATTGCAGCCATGAAATTAAAAGACGCTTGCTCCTTGGAAGGAAAGTTATGACCAACCTTGATAGTATATTAAAAAGCAGAGACATTACTTTGCCAACCAAGGTCCGTCTAGTCAAGGCTATGGTTTTTCCCGTGGTCATGTATGGATGTGAGAGTTGGACTGTGAAGAAGGCTGATCGCCGAAGAATCGATGCTTTTGAACTGTGGTGTTGGAGAAGACTCTTGAGAGTCCCTTATACTGCAAGGAGATCCAACCAGTCCATTCTAAAGGAGATCAATCCTGGATGTTCATTGGAGGGACTGATGCTAAAGCTGAAACTGCAATACTTTGGCCACCTCATGCGACGAGTTGACTCACTGGAAAAGACTCTGATGCTGGGAAAGGTTGGGGGCGGGAGGAGAAGGGGACGACCGAGAATGAGATGGCTGGATGGCATCACCGACTCTGTGGACATGAGTTTGAGTGTACTCCGGGAGTTGGTGATGGACAGGGAGGCCTGGCGTGCTGTGATTCATGGGGTCGCGGAGAGTCGGACACGACTGAGCGACTGAAATGAACTGAACTGAACTGAACTGAGTGATTCGTTTCACATATGACAACATACGTGTTTCAATGCCATTCTCCCAAATCATCCCACCCTCACCCTCTCCCATAGAGTCCCAAAGACTTTTCTATACATCTGTGTCTCTTTTGCTGTCTCGTATACAGGGTTATCATTTGCATCTTTCTAAATTGCATATATATGCGTTAGTATACTGTATTGGTGTTTTTCTTTCTGGCTTACTTCACTCTGTATAATAGGCTCCAGTTTCATCCACCTCACTAGAACTGATTCAAATGTATTCTTTTTAATGGCTGAATAATACTCCATTGTGTATATGTACGAAAGCTTTCTTATCCATTCGTCTACAGATGGACATCTAGGTTGCTTCCATGTCCTGGCTATTATCAACAGTGCTGCAATGCACATTGGAGTACACGTGTCTCTTTCAATTCTGGTTTCCTTGGTGTGTATGCCCAAGAGTGTGATTGCTGGATCATATGGCAGTTCTATGTCCAGTTTTTTGAGGAATCTCCACACTGTTCTCCATAGTGGCTGTACTAGTTTACATTCCCACCAACAGTGTAAGAGGGTTCCTTTCTCTCCACATCCTCTCCAGCATTTATTGCATGTAGATTTTTGGATAGCAGTCATTCTGACTGGTGTGAAATGGTATCTCATTGTGGTTTTGATTTGCATTTCTCTGATTATGAGGGATGTTGAGCATTTTTTCATGTGTTTGTTAGCCATCTGTATGTCTTCTTTGGAGAAATGTCTGTTTAGTTCTTTGGCCCATTTCTTGATTGGGTCACTTATTTTTCTGGAATTGAGCTGCAGGAGCTGCTTGTATATTTTGGAGATTAATCCTTTATCAGTTGCTTCATTTGCTATTATTTTCTCCCATTCTGAAGGCTGTCTTTTCACCTTACTTATAGTTTCTTATGCTGTGCAGAAGCTTTTGATTTTAATTAGTTCCCATTTGTTTATTTTTGCTTTTATTTCCAATATTCTGGGAGGTGGGTCATGGAGGATCCTGCTGTGATTTATGTCGGAGTGTGTTTTGCCTACGTTCTCCTCTAGGAGTTTTATAGTTTCTGGTCTTACATTTAGCTCTCCAATCAATTTTGAGTTTATTTTTGTGTATGGTGTTAGGAAGTGTTCTAGTTTCTTTCTTTTACAAGTGGCTGACCAGTTTTCCCAGCACCATTTGTTAAAGAGACTGTCTTTTCTCCATTTTATATTCTTGCCTCCTTTGTCAAAGATGAGGTGTCCATAGGTGCGTGGATTTATCTCTGGACTTTCTATTTTGTTCCATTGATCTATATTTCTCTCTTTATGCCAGTACCATGCTGTCTTGATGACTGTGGCTTTGTAGTAGAGCCTGAAGTCTGGCAGGTTAATTCCCCCAGTTCCATTTTTCTTCCTCAAGATTGCTTTGGCTATTCGAGGTTTTTTGTATTTCCATACAAATTGTGAGATTATTTGTTCTAGTTCTGTGAAAAATATCGTTGGTAGCTTGATAGGGATTGCATTGAATGTATAAATTACTTTGGGTAGTATACTCATTTTTACAATATTTATTCTTCCAATCCATGAACACAGTATATTTCTCCATCTATTAGTGTCCTCTTTGATTGCTTTCACTAGTGTTTTATAGTTTTCTATGTACAAGTCTTTTGTTTCCTTAAGTAGATATATTCCCAAGTATTTAATTCTTTTCGTTGCAACAGTGAATGGGATAGTTTCCTTAATTTCTCTTTCTATTTTCTCATCATTAGTGTACAGGAATGCAAGGGATTTCTGTGTGTTGATTTTATATCCTGCAACTTTACTGTATTCATTGATTAGCTCTAGTAGTTTTCTGGTAGAGTCTTTAGGGCTTTCTGTGTAGAGGATCATGTCATCAGCGAACAGTGAAAATTTTACTTCTTCTTTTCCAATTTGGATTCCTTTTATGTCTTTTTCTGCTCTGATTCCTGTAGCCAAAACTTCCAGAAGTATGTTTAACAGTAGTTGTGAGAGTGGGCACCCTTGTCTTGTCCCTGACTTTAGGGGAAATGCTTTCAGTTTTTCACCATTGAGGAAAATGTTTGCTGTGGGTTTGTCATATATAACTTTTATTATGCTGAGATATGTCCCTTCTATTCCCACTTTCTGGAGGGTTTTTGTCATAAATGGATGTTGAATTTTGTCAAAGGCTTTCTCTGCATCTATTGAGATAATCATATGATTTTTATTTTTCAGTTTGTTAATGTGGTGTGTTACGTTGATTGATTTGCAGATATTGAAGAATCCTTGCATTCCTGGGATAAAGCCCACTTGGTCATGATATATGATCTTCTTAATGTATTGTTGGATTCTGATTGCTAAAATTTTGCTAAGGATTTTTGCATCTCTGTCCATCAGTGATATTGGCCTGTAGTTCTCTTTTTTTGTGGGGTCTTTACCAGGTTTTGCGATTAGGGTGACAGTGGCCTCATAGAATGAGTTTGGAAGTTTCCCTTCCTCTGCCATTTTCTGGAAGAGTTTGAGTAGAATAGGTGTTAGCTCTTCTCTAAATTTTTGGTAGAATTCGGCTGTGAAGCCGTCTGGACCTGCGCTTTTGTTTGCTGGAAGATTCCTGATTACAGCCTCTATTTCCGTGCTTGTGATGGGTCTATTCAGATTTTCTATTTCTTCCTGGTTCAGTTTTGGAAAGTTGTACTTTTCTAGGAATTTGTCCATTTCTTCCAGGTTATTCATTTTATTGCCATATAATTGCTGACAGTATTCTCTAATAACCCTTTGTATTTCTGTGTTGTCAGTTGTGATCTCTCCATTTTCATTTCTAATTTTATTGATTTGGTTCTTCTCCCTTTGTTTCTTGATAAGTCTGGCGAGTGGTTTGTCAATTTTATTTACCTTCTCAAAGAACCAGCTTTTGGCTTTGTTGATTTTTGCTATGGTCTCTTTTGTTTCTTTTGCATTTATCTCTGCCCTAATTTTTACAATTTCTTTCCTTCTACTGACCCTGGGGTTCTTCATTTCTTCCTTTTCTAGTTGCTTTAGATGTAGAGTTAGGTTATTTAGTTGACTTTTTTCTTGTTTCTTGAGGTGTACCTGTATTGCTATGAACTTCCCCCTTAGCACTGCTTTTACAGTGTCCCAGAGGTTTTGGGTTGTTGTGTTTTCATTTCATTCATTTCTATGCATATTTTGATTTTTCTTTTGATTTCTTCTATGATTTGTTCATTATTCAGCAGCGTGTTGTTCAGCCTCCATATGTTGGCATTTTTAATAGTTTTTCTCCTGTAATTGAGATCTAATCTTACTGCATTGTGGTCAGAAAAGATGCATGGAATGATTTCAACTTTTTTGAATTTACCAAGGCTAGATTTATGGCCCAGGATGTGATCTATCTTGGAAAAGGTTCCATGTGCACTTGAGAAAAAGGTGGAATTCATTGTTTTGGGGTGAAATGTCCTATAAATATCTATTAGGTCTAACTGGTCTATTGTATCATTTAAAGTTTGTGTTTCCTTGTTAATTTTCTGTTTAGTTGATCTATCCATGGATGTAAGTGGGATATTAAAATCTCCCACTATTATTGCATTATTGTTAATTTCCCCTTTCATACTTGTTAGTAATACATTATGTTTTAGAAAATAATTTTGGCATATTTTTCCTTTCAGGCCAATTCAAAAACTTACATTCTGCTGAAGTGTTGAGGAATCATTAAACCACTATCTTGCCAGTAAATGGAACATTTATCAGATGCATATGTAAACACATGATTCAAAGGAGGGGAAATTTTAAAAATAGTGTGTTGTCAGTAGCGTTCTTCTCATGCTGGGGAAACAAATGAGAATGCTGATCTAACCCCTTTACATTCATAAAACCATTCAATCTTTAAAACAACATTTTCGGATGGTAATGTTACTTTCCCATTTTACAGAGAATGAAACTAAGGCACAGAGAGGTTGTCTGACATATTGCAGGTACTTAGAGGAAAGAATCAACTGAAATGTGAAAAATGATGTATTTACATAGATTTCTTTAAGATGAAAGTTGAAAGTGTTACTCACTCAGTCGTGTCCGACTCTTTGTGACCCCGTGGACTGTAGCCTGATGGGCTCCTCTGTCCTTCGAATTCTCCAGGCAAGAATACTGGAATGGGTTGCCATTTCATTCTCAAGGGCATCTTCCTGACCCAGGGATTGTACCCAGGTCTCCCACATTACAGGCAGATTCTTTACTGTCTGAGTCACCACTAAAGCTTTTACTAATTATTCTCAGTTGAACTCCAGTCTGGTTATATGTCTCAAAGGAAAGCTATGACCAACCTAGATAGTATATTAAAAAGCAGAGACATTACTTTGCCAACAAAGGTCCGTCTAGTCAAGGCTATGTTTTTTCCAGTGGTCATGTACGGATGTGAGAGTTGGACTGTGAAGAAAGCTTATCGCTGAAGAATTGATGCTTTTAAACTGTGGTGCTAGAGAAGACTCTTGAGAGTCCCTTGGACTGCAAGATCCAACCAATCCATTCTAAAGAAGATCAATCCTGGGTGTTCATTGGAAGGACAGATGCTAAAGCTGAAACTCCCATACTTTGTCCACCTCATGTGAAGAGTGGACTCACTGGAAAAGACTTTGATGCTCGGAGGGATTGGGGGCGGGAGGAGAAGGGGACGACAGAGAATGAGATGGCTGGATGGCATCACTGACTCCATGGAAATGAGTTTGAGTGAACTCGGGAGTTGGTGATGGACAGGGAGGCCTGGCGTGCTGTGATTCATGGGATCGCAAAGAGTCAGTCATGACTGAGCAACTGAACTGACTGACCAACTGACTGACCTAAGATACCTCCTACCTGGGATTGGTATGGGTATATGTAACTAACTTTCATGAGACACACAACATATACCAGGACATTATTATATTTAAAAAATATTTAAGGTATAATTTAAGTTCACATTTTTATCACATTTGAATATATATAAGGTTGAATATTAAAATTTAAACTATAATACCAGGAAATTAATTTAATGTAACAACTCTGAAAAAAGCAACTGATATATGCTTAGTCATTGGTACATCCCTGGAAGGTCCATAATGAAACCAAAGTTTTCTGACCTCAAAATCCATATAATTTGATTCTACACACCATGTATTCATCCTACTTTCTCTGTGCCTTGACCATGCCATTGCCCTTATTCATTATAACTTTATAAATTTAGAATTGTCTAAATTCTTGTGTCAAAGACTACCTTATAGTATCTCTGAAGTCTGCATATCATACTGTTCTTTTCCCTCTGAAAGTTATTTTGTACATGCATTGTTTTAGGAGTGCACGTTCTCTCTCCCTCTTTTGGAGAAGGCGCTGAATTGTATTCCTTGCACTATCAGACATGCTATTCAGTGAGAAATAGATACAGTGTAGGTTTTATGTTATCATTTTATGAGCAATGGTATTTCACAGGCACACTGGAAAGAAATAGACGTTATTACAAAGAAAGTCTGATGGTAGTGACTGAACACTGAACTTGGAATTCTAAGGTATGAAGAAGCTCTTGATTTTGGATAACGTATGTTTGTGAATAAAACTAGCAAAGACAAAGGAAAGTTACTGGGATTCTTCAACCTGATTGTCGGGGGAATAGTGACCAGGCTCTGAGAGTGGCACTCTCTCATTTCTGGAAGCAAGAGCTGGAACCGGTTTGCCTGGGCCCCAGGGTTCAATAAAGTTCCCTTTGGATGAATTCAGTTTTATGAATGTTATTGAATTTAATTAAATGACTTTGCACACAGCACAGCATTTGATATTTGGTGGAACATGACTTAACCTAATCTGGAGGTTTTTCAGCTAACATATTCTAAGTGCTCAGTAGGTATACAGAATAAATGAATGACAATTTATAGGAAACCTTCCAAACTATTGGCTATTTGGTGTGTCTAGGACCACTTAGCCTGGTAGGCTTCAGTCCACGGGGTCGCTAAGAGTCAGACACGACTGAGTAACTTCACTTTCTTTCTTTTTTCCTAAATTTTTTATTTAATAAATGATACAAAGCACAATGCCAAAAACATTAACAGTTAAAATTTCACCAAATGAAAAAATACTATATAATACACAGTTGTAAAAAGCTACATTGTTATTTTAAAACTGCCTCAGGCTGCAAAAAGAAAAAAAAAAAAAACCCAATGCCATACCTAAGTTATCCCTCTCTCAAAATAATGCCATTTATGTTATAAACCATGAGCATGCCATCAAAAGACAGGAACTGTTTTTGTACTGTGGTGCTGGAGAAGACTCTTGAGAGTCCCTTGGACTGCAAGGAATCCAACAAGTCCATTCTAAAGGAGATCAATCCTGGGTGTTCATTGGAAGGACTGATGCTAAAGCTGAAACTCCAATGCTTTGGCCACCTCATGCGACGAGTTGACTCACTGGAAAAGACTCTGATGCTAGGAAGGATTGGGGGTGGGAGGAGACGGGGATGACAGAGAATGAGATGGCTGGATGGCATCACCGACTCGATGGACATGAGTTTGAGTGAATTCCGGGAGTTGGTGATGGACAGAGAGGCCTGGAGTGCTGTGATTCATGGGGTCGCAAAGAGTCGGACACGACTGAGAGACTAAACTGAACTGAACTGATGACTGTATCACTTTGCTATACACCTGAAACAAACACAAGACTGTAAATAAAATATAGTACAATATAAAATAAAAATAAGTAACAGACCTTTGGGGCTTTACACAGAGTTAGAGTTCCTATCAGAGGGATAACAGCACCACAGCCATACTGAATTCTCATGAAGGAGGCACACAAATGACTGAAAAAAAAAAAGAGTCAGACACGACTGAGCGACTTCACTTTCACTTTTCACTTTCATACATTGGAGAAGGAAATGGTAACCCATTCTAGTGTTCTTGCCTGGAGAATCCCAGGGATGACAGAATATAGTGTGCTGCCATCTATGGGGTCGCACAGAGTCGGACACGACTGATGGGACTTAGTAGCAGCAGCAGCAGTCATTACGTAAGTTCAGGTTTCTAACTTGAGATTTCTAAAAGGCAGAGGCTGAGAGAAGGGCTTGTGGGTAAGTGGTTCATTTTGGAAAACAGAATGAAGGCCATAAATGGGGGTGAGCAAGACAAGGAATGAATGTAAGTGAATCTAAGACTGTGATAAGATGGCTACCATTGATCCCCTGGCTCCTATCTACTGATGATCTAGGTTTTTGTTATAAAATAATATAAAATAAAGGGCTTTCCTGGTGGCTCAAATGGTAAAGAATCTGCCTGTAATGCAGGAGACCTGGGTTGGATCCCTGGCTCCGGGAGATCCACCGGAGAAGAGAATGGCTACCCACTCTAATATTACGGCCTGGAGAATTCCATGGACAGAGGAGCCTGGTGGGCTGCTGTCTGTGCAGTTGCAAAGAGTCCTCCTTAAGATATGTTAATTCTTTAAAATGCCATCTGACTGAGGAAACAGAATCTTCTAAGTGTCTCAACCAGCAAGTGTCAGGAAGGAAAGCAGGAGATACCCTGCTGAGATGTGTTGTAGAGGGAAACATAAGGATCAAGCTGTTATCAGGATATAATTGTTAGCAGCTGGTTGTTGTACACACGGCTGGAGAAAAACGTAGGTTAGGAGGGTGTAACAATGTAAACAATGTCCAACACATTCAATGATTACTAACTAAAAACAATATTATTTTGTAGCCTTTTCAGCTTAGAGAGAAGCTTACATCAGCCCATAGTAAATGGGGACTCCTAACAATGTGACGGAATTCATTCTTGTGGGCATTGCAAAGAATCCAGAGCTGAGGAAAATCCTCTCTGCTGTGTTTCTAATCATGCATGTGTCCATCATTTTGGGAAACCTCCTCATTGTGGTAACTGTAGTCACAAGTCAGTCTGAGATCACCCATGTATTTTTTCCTTACCTTTTTATCCCTTTTGCATGCTGCCTATTCTTCTGCCATTGCCCCTGAGATGATTGTGGACTCCCTCTCTGAGAGCGCTACCATCTCCCTGGAAGGCTGCATTGCCCAGCTCTTCGCTGAACACTTCTTTGGTGGAGTGGACATCTTCCTTCTCACTGTGGTGGCCTATGACCGCTCCATGTCAATCTGTAAGCTCCTTCACTATGTGACCATCATGATGCCTCGGATGTGCTGCCTTTTGCTGGGAGTGGCTTGGCTGGGGGGGTCCATACATGCAACAATACAACTTCTCTTTATGTATCAAGTACCCTTCTGTGGCCCTAACATCACTGATCATTTTATGTGTGATTTGTTCCCACGGTTGGAACTGGCCTAAATGGACACACACGCCCTGGGCCTCTTAGTCATCCTCAAGAGTGGGGTGATGTGTGTTACCATCTTCCTGATTCTCATCAGCTCCTAAGTGGTCATTCTCTGCTCTGTGAAGTCCTACAGCTCCAAAGAGCGGCATAAAGCCCTCTCCACCTGTGGCTTCCACCACATGGTGGTCATTATGTTCTTTGTGCCTTGTATTTTCTTGAATTTGAGGCCTGTTGACACCTACCCCATAGACAAGGTGATGGCTGTGTCTTTTACCATCATTGCTCCCATGTTAAATCCCCTGATCTACACCTTGAGGAACACAGAGGTAAACAATGCCATGAGGAAACTGTGAATGAAACAAGGGGCCTTGTGTGGTCATTAACTTACATGCTAAGAGAAATTCTTTCCTGAAGGACAATGAGGTCTTACCTCCCATTCATTATAACCCACTCGGGACACAACAAATAATGCAAATCTGGTTAAGAATGCAAATCAATTTAAGGTAATAAAATTAGGTATTGCCTACCTCCCAAAAACATTTTATATTTCATTCCTTTTCTTAAGGCTCTTTATCTCTCTCTCTGTTTCTCCCTTCCTTTTTAACCTGTCTTTTGCATAATTCAAGTCTTCCTCAGTTCAGAACTTTTGTTTATCTGATTCCATTTACTGCTGGAATTCTCTTCCCAACACTTTTGCTTGTCTCATTCCATCTTATTTTATCTACTTTCAGAAGAGTTGCCATCTTGTTAGACAAATTTTCCCTGATGACTTTTTCTAGTCATTCCCCTTTGCCTGCTGCTGCTGCTTCACTTCAGTCGTGTCCGACTCTGTGTGACCCCATAGACGGAAGCCCACCAGGTTCCCCCGTCCCTGGGATTCTCCAGGCAAGAACACTGGAGTGGGTTGCCATGTCCTTCTCCAATGTGTGAAAGTGAAAAGTGAAAGTGAAGTCGCTCAGTCGTGTCCGACCCTTAGCGACCCCGTGGACTGCAGCCTACCAGGCTCCTCCATCCTTGGGATTTTCCAGACAAGTGTACTGGAGTGGCTTGCCATTGCCTTCTCCGCATTCCCCTCTATTATTCCCTAATTCTCCATCTAATTGTATCCTTCACATTAATGATCACAAGCTGTACTTTAAAAATTGTTTCTTTATTTTCTGTTTCCCCCATAAGATTATAATCCCTGTAAAGGCAGGCATTATGTGTATTCATTCATGCTGCATGTAGAACACTGCCAGCCACTTACTAGTTGCTCAATAAATATTACTGAATGAATATAAGTCTAAAAGAAATAGGTTTTTACATATCTGCAAAAGGTAAAAAGTAAGGAAGAATACATAAATATTAACTTCCTATTTTTTTGGAAGATAGAATCACCCTATGGTTTTCATGCTGCCAAATGCCCTTTATGGAAGTTCTAGAAGGAAGTGTAATTTCAAGTTAGTGGTTTATTGTTTAATATTGAAGACACCACTACAAACATTCTCTACTACTTCATTTTCTTCATTTAGATGAGCTGAATAAGAAATAGCCATGTCAGCATAATTCAGAATCTGTTGTCTATATCTTAAAGTTATAGAATCCTTTATGAGAAGAGAACAACTATATAGACATAAATTTTTCTTTAACTATGGGAAGAACTATCCTTGCTGTTAAATCTGAGAGTTAAGTTTCTAAATCCAAAAGATGTTATTTCTTCCAGATCTTGCTTTGTTTGTCACTAGAGACACATTGATGCTTTTCAAGACTGCATTGCTTAAATAGGTATATGGGAAGACTAAAGTTTTAGTCTAACTTAGTGTTCCATTATGGTTTTCTTACTTTTTAAAAATATATGATGTTTATGATGATAATAATTACAATATCAGTTTATTATTTCATACAAGCATGACATATAAAACAGTATTTTATCTTTAAACACAGAATGTGTATGTGCAAAGGTATTTCACATTAATTGTGAACTATTTTCAATAACTGGGAAGTACATATACTTTCTGAAGTATCTTTGCCAAGCATCAGATACTCTTATAGGATTGGGGTTTGACTTTTGCCCTGGAGTTGACTTCCTCCAGAAGTCAAGAATACTAAAGATACTAAAGAAGACAAGAAATTAAAATGAAAATAAGGTCAAAATTTGATAACTGATATTCAGAAAATTTTAGTGAAGTGGTGCATGTGTGACTGGATAGCTCTAGTTAGGTGAACTAAGGGGGCTTTTCTGAGAGTGTACGTTAAAACTGAGGTCTGAATGATGAGATGGGACCATCCTTAGGCACATCAGTGGGAAGAACATTCAAGGCAAGAGAAAAGTTTGGGGATGATCGCTAAGATAGAAACCACCCTGAAGTGAAGATCAAGGTAATCTATATACAGAGAACAGGGGAGAACCTGGTAGAAGGTGAAAGGTGAAAGTTGAAAGGTAGGCAGAGCTGTGATAAGAGAATCTGCTATTTTCTAAATCTCAGGTTCAAAAGAGCATGGACTTCAAAATAACTCTATTAGAATAATAACTAAAAATCAAACCTTTCATGAACTTGTGGATGACATAGAAAATTGCTGTCAAACATCTTTGCACATAACTTCCATTTGAATTTTGCTGCATCAATAGCAGAATGTAATATTTACTGTCTGCTTACAATATCTAAAATTTGAATTTCTAGATTCACTTTATAACTCTTTTCCCTGCTTCATGTCAAAGAAGAAGAAAAAATTCATGGCAGTGTAATAACTTTGAACTGTGTAAGAACATTTATGGAATATTTTTCCGTTTTAATTGTGGATTTAAAGAATAGGGAAGATCACAATGAGATCCCTAACCTTAAATATTTGTAATATTTTGGTAATTTTCCAGCAGCAAGGTTAGATATAGAATTTATCTCTTCTCAATCCTAGATGTTCATTGGAGGGACTGATGCTAAAGCTGAAACTGCAATACTTTGGCCACCTCATGCGACGAGTTTACTCACTGGAAAAGACTCTGATGCTGGGAAAGGTTGGGGGTGGGAGGAGAAGGGGACGACGGAGAATGAGATGGCTGGATGGCATCACTGACTCTGTGGACATGAGTTTGAGTGTACTCCGGGAGTTGGTGATGGACAGGGAGGCCTGGCGTGCTGTGATTCATGGGGTAGCGGAGAGTCGGACACGACTGAGCGACTGAACTGAACTGAACTGAATGTTTCCCAATAAGTTTCATGCTTGCAACAGTTTTTTCTTTTACCAATACTCTCCTTCAAATTAAAGTACCATTTTATTCCTACATTTTGATATTTTTGTATCATAAGTACTATTGAATTTTTCAATTCTGATATAGATATCATATGGTTTACAATCTAATATTAGCAACAGCAAGTTTCTATAAAAATAAGCAGTAAAACCAAGGTTTATTTCAAAAGATAAAAAATGTCATCCATCGAGCTGCTAAATAAATGTTTATTGAGTAAAGCTATTTTGTGTGAAATAATCAGGGGGACCTATAGAACAGATTAGAGAAAAATATTGTGGTTTCTAAATGACAGGAAATAATTTCTGCATGAATGGCCAGAAGAGCTCTTACCTAAGCAATCAGTTCAGTTCAGTTCAGTCGCTCAGTCGTGTCCGACTCTCCGCGACCCCATGAATCACAGCACGCCAGGCCTCCCTGTCCATCACCAACTTCCGGAGTACACTCAAACTCATGTCCACAGAGTCAGTGATGCCATCCAGCCATCTCATTCTCTGTCGTCCCCTTCTCCTCCCGCCCCCAACCTTTCCCAGCATCAGAGTCTTTTCCAGTGAGTCAACTCGTCACATGAGGTGGCCAAAGTATTGGAGTTTCAGCTTCAGCATCAGTCCTTCCAATGAACACCCAGGATTGATCTCCTTTAGAATGGACTGGTTGGATCTCCTTGCAGTCCCAGGGACTCTCAAGAGTCTTCTCCAACACCACAGTTCAAAAGCATCAATTCTTCGGCGATCAGCTTTCTTCACAGTCCAACTCTCACATCCATACATGACCACGGGAAATGACTAGACGGACCTTGGTTGGCAAAGTAATGTCTCCGCTTTTTAATATACTATCTAGATTGGTCATAACTTTCCTTCTAAGGAGTAAGCATCTTTTAATTTCATGGCTGCAATCAGCATCTGCAGTAAACATTAGATGAACTTATTTCCTATTTTGGTTAGAAAATGTAAGCCATCAGAAGAAATTTCTCCAGACTCTTACAACTTTATCTACTCATTTGCCAGCACCCACTCGGTTTTACATACAGGCTTCCCTGGTGATTCAGATGGTAAAGAATCTGCTTTCAATGCAGGAAACCTGGGTTCAGTTCCTGGGTAGGGAAGATCCCTTGGAGAAGGGAATGGCTACCCACTCTAGAATTCTTGTCTGGAGAATTCCATGGACAGAAGAGCTTGGTGGGCTACAGTTCATGGGGTTACAAAGAGCCGGACACAACTGAGTGACTAACATTCAGTTATATGACCTCTTGATTCTTCTAAATGAATTTTCTGTTCTATCCGAAGGCAACCAATATCATACACACTGGACTTCATCTTATACTTCACATGAAGACGTTGGTCAAAAATATCTTCTATCTCTATTAATTCATCTGCATTTTCCTTTTTCTGAATCATTTTATGTCAGCAAAGAATTAATCTATTATTTAGCTCATCCTTACAAATAAAATCTTTTGATCGTATTTCCTTTATTGTCTGAGTTCATTTCATTCTCTGCTTTGTAACAAAAATCAGAGGATTCTGTAATATCTGTCTCCAATTTCTCTCCTTCTATTCTCTTTAACCATATTCATTCACACTTCAGTATTGTATTAACACTGAAAATACTTTTTTCAATGTCATCTGTGACCTCTATGCCATTAGATACAGCACTCATCACATGCTTCTCATATTACGAAATCCATCAGCAACATTCATGCAGTCTTCTTTGGCACACTCTCTTTAAAAGACCACAGTTCCCAAATTAACACCAGGTCAGATGACTTTCCTGAGGTTAAAACCTGGAAATCGAAGTTCCTCCATAGAATTCCTCCTGAGACTAACAGATTTCTTAAACTGAATAAGGCTCAAGCTGTGCCCTGGTTTTTCCTTCATCCCCAAACCTACTTCAGTTACAACATTCTCTGTATCAGCTGGTGGCATATCTGGTCTCTCATTTTCACCCCACGTCTATCAGAAAATCTTTTTGGCTCAAACTTCAGTGGTGGTAGTGTTGGTTTAGTCACCAAATCATGTCCGACTTTTGCAACCCCAGGGACTGTGATCCACCAGGCTCCTCTGTCCATGGAGTTTTCCTGGCAAGAATACTGGAGTGTGTTGCCATGCTCTCCTCCAGGGGATCTTCCTGACCCAGGGATCAAACCAACATCTCCTGCATTGCAGGCAGATTCTTTTCTACTGAGCCACAGGTAAAGACTTAAGACCTGTTGCTGCTACTGCTGTTAAGTCACTTCAGTCGTTTCCGACTCTGTGTGACCCCATAGACGGAAGCCCACCAGGCTCCCCGTCCCTGGGATTCTCCAGGCAAGAACACTGGAGTGGGTTGCCATTTCCTTCTCCAATGTGTGAAAGTGAAAAGTGAAAGTGGAGTTGCTCAGTCGTGTCCAACCCTTAGCGACCGCACGGACTGCACCCTACCAGGCTCCTCCATCCATGGGATTTTCTAGGCAAGAGTACTGGAGTGGCTTGCCATTGCCTTCTCCGTAAGACCTGTTACCTAGTATCAAACTGCTGTCATTTTTCACCTGAATTATTGAAATGCCTCAAACTGTTTTGCTGTTGTTCAGTCACTCGGTTGTGTCTGACTGTTTGTGACCCCATGGACTGCAGCACACCAGGCTTCCCTTCCCTTCCCTTCCCAGCACACACCTTCCTTCCCTTCATCATTTCCTGGAGCTTGCTGAAATTCATGTCCATCAAGTCAGTGATGCCATCCAACCATCTCATCCTCTGTCATCCCCTTCTCCTCCTGCCTTCAATCTTTCCTAGAATCAGAATTGTTTTAATGAGTTGGCTCTTCGCATCAGGTGGCCAAAGTATTAGAGCTTCAGTTTCAGCATCAGTCCTTCCAATGAATATGCAGGTTTGATTTCTTTTAGGATGGACTGTTTTTATCTCCTTGCAATCCAACAGACTTTCAAGAGTCTTCTCCAACACCACAGTTCAAAAGCATTAATTCTTCGATGCTCAGCATTTTTCGTAGTCCAACTCACATCCATGTATGACTACTGGTAAAACCATAACTTTGACTAGACGGACCTTTGTTGGCAAAGTAATCTCTCTGCTTTTTAATATGCTATCTAGGTTTATCACAACTTTTCTTCCAAGAAGAAAGTGTCTTAATTTCTTGGCTACAGTCACCCTCTGCAGTGATTCTGGTGCCCAAGAAGATAAAGTCTGTCACTGTTTCCACCATTTCCCCATATCTATTTGCCATGACTTGATGGGACCAGATGCCATGATCTTAGTTTTTTAAATGTTGAGTTTTAAGCCAGTTTTTTTCACTCTCCTCTTTCACTTCATTCCTACTCTTCCTATGTTTATTTTGGCATCTTCTGTTCTAGTAGTCTATCTCAACACAACACTCACTGTTATACATTAAACTAGTGAGTCATATTGTATCACACTTTACAAGTCCTCTCCGTGTCACTCAGGGTGAAAGCAAAAATTCTTACAATTAGTAAAGCCAGGTAGCTCTAACTGGCTGCCCTGCTGTCTCTCTGAACCTGACTCTTATGAGCAACCCCTTACTGGCACCAGTCTGTCCCTCATACTGGCCAGTGTGTTCTTTCTGTGGAGTCTTTACATGGGCTCTGCACTGTATATTTCTCTCTGCATGGTATAATTTGTTCCAGCCATCAACATAGCTAATTCACTTTACATTTATAAATGGGAAGAGCCGATATTTTAGGTAGTACTGCCCTTGAGCCCAGACAAGCAGGGCCACTATTCTTCTCTCCATATGTTGAAGGTCTTCTGATAATTTTTCTAAACTCTCTTCTGGTATCTGGGACTAGAAAATAGCTTCTAGTGGGACGTTCCAGCCAGGGTTAAACTGCATGGTTCTCATATCTGTCTTTCCCTTTCTGGGTTCTCTTTGATGCTCTATCCCACCCATGGGGTCCACCAGATATTCTCCAACGCTCTGTATTCTTCACCTGTGAAGCTATATATGGCCCCGTGGTCAGGATCTTTGTTCCAGAAGGGCAATTTAGCAAGCAAATAGCTTTCACTATCTGGTTCTTTGTTTTTGTTTTTCTTGTGATATTGTATTCAATTGATTACTAGGATGGTGTTCACATTGCTGACTTGGGGGACACAAGGCCCATTAAGGATCTAAACTATATGTGGTCCCTTTCTGACCCTTGACTTGGGCCAGATGTCTGGCCCTTCTTGGCTCTCACCTGTCCATGGCTGACTGCAGTACCACCATATACAGTGGTATAGGCACACATCCTATATCCTGTTCATTTTTCCTACTGACACCCAAGAAGGTCAACCCACTGTTTCTGTAGGCTCTATGCTGTGCATCTATCAGTTGTTCAGAGGCGGCTGTGCTTAACTCCTGCAAGGGCTTTACATTGCTCTGTATTGTGGAATGGTCCTCTCTTGCTTCCATGGACGTAGTGGCACTGTGCTCTCCTGTGCTGGTGCTAAACCATGAGTGATGAGGAATATAACTAGCATGAATGGAAACGCTTTTCTTTGTTTTCCAGTCAGGTCTTTCACCTGTTGTGCCTACTGGTGGTGGTGAGTGGAAGGCAGGCTGTGGTCAGTGTGGAGAAAATCACGTTCTAGGAATGCAGTGATTATAACCTAAGGAATTTAAAGGATGACTTGGTTGGAAACTGAGCAATTCATTACTTCTGCTGTGCAATTCCTAGTATGACCAGGAAATGAATTAGTGTTCACATTTTACATCAGACTCTAGTCCTCAAAATTTGTGTTTCTGCTCATTAATATGGTTAATAGGAAATATGGTTGAGAAAATAATTGGCCAGCAATAACTGTGGACAATCCAATAAACAATGCAGCTTATCAGTTATGATATAAAGCATAATAAATATATGGTAAAAAGGAACTTCAGAGGCATTATTCCAAAATACAAGGGTTCTAAAGAGAACAGAAGGAAGTGGGCTCTAGAACTGAAAAGGAAGAGATGCTTGGGCACCAGGAAGTTTCTTTCTGTGCTTTTATTGGATAAAAAACAAATACATAAGTACATCTTTACCTGTGATTCTAAGTTCCCAGCACTAAATCACTATATCTCACACACCCATTAATTTTGTAATATATTTTAGTCATATTATTATAGTGGAGTCCTTTACAAATTATATGGCTTGTTCTGTACACCCCAAGAGAGACCCTGATTTAAGAGACTACTGTTCTGTGATGAACTAACAGCACATCCCTAAATGACAAAGTATATTTTCATGAGAACTGATAATCCAGCTCTAATATTTATAAGGGAGTATGCCTGGATTTGCATAGCCTTGATGATAAAACAATATGAAAAAAATAGAGATAGGGGACTAGACTTATCAGACGACAGGCATATCATAAAGTTTTTTTTTTTTTGTAATTTTTTTTTTGTGTGCCCAGTTAAGAAAAATTCTAAAGAACAGAAGAAATGGCCCAAAATTGAGCCATCAATCTTTGGAAATACACATTTTGTAATTTAATTAATGATGAAGGTGGAACTTTAATCTATTAGGAACTTTGTCAGGAAGTGTGTATTATTGGATAAATCCCAGAAGGGCATCTTGTCATTGATCTTCCCTCTGCCTCATCCCCTTATTTTTGTGCTTTTCTATGTACGTCTTTCTCTCTTTCTCTGATTTTAGAGTTTTTTAAGTTCACCTTATTTTTTTCATAGATAACCTGCTTGTTATATGATCTTCCCCACTCCATTTTATGCTATCATTTCAGTGTTGTCCCACTCACTTCCTCTAACAGAAACAAATAATAAAGAATTAAGCAAAGGAAAATATGGAATAAGGTAGAAGAAGCTAAGTGTGCTTTCAAGTTAGAACCAGGGTTCCAGGATTAATTGCTGGAGTCCTGCAATTGAGTCATAACTTCAAAATATCATCTCCTTCCGGAGTGTGCCCTACTGTCAGATGGTTAACACTTGTCCCTTAACAGCATAGTCAAATGAAACCTAGAAATTTATGGGCTTTCACTTTTCTGATGAATCATTTCAGAACTGTTTCTTTCTATGGGGTAGAAGAGTATATAGGGCAACAACTCCTCACTGTGGCCTGTCTCTACAGGGACCTCATGAACTAAGTCTAGACTTTACTAATCCTAATGCTACATTCTATCAGAGTAAACAGACGTGTCAGTCCTCCCATTTTTTTTTTTTTTCTGAGAGAAGAAAATAACATCTTGGATTAATGTATATGTTTTTTGTACATTTATAAGGTTTGTTGTTCTTTAATCAGTACAATTACATTATTGTTCTGAAATGGTGTGTGTCTTCATTGTCTGATGCTTTGCCTAGTCTCAGAACTCACCTTTTTGCATTTAGTGCACACAAGCAATTCATCCCAATTCTGCAGAGACACTATATTTTGTCTCAAGCTATGATCTATTCCGTAAGAGCTTAGAGAAATATCTGAAAAAACATTTTGGTCAACCCAATACAAAGTTTTCCATTTCTGAATATGAAGGAAAATAAAAGCATCTTTAAATACAAACACTAGGATCATTTAAAAAAGAAAGGAAAAAAAAGCCTTAAATTGGTGAGGGCCATAAAAGTTTTGCAAACACTCAAGTAAGTCAAACCACAGATAACTGTGTCTTGGAAAATCATAATGATGGGAAATTGCTAAACCCTGAGGGGGACTGAGGGTTAGTGGTGCAGGTTTATGACCTCACAGGGAAACCTCTTTAAATTCCAGTTGGAAGTTAAGCAGGAAAGTTTGCTTCTTTCTTTATTTTAGGGACCATGTTGAAGACAGCCCTTGAGAAGCAGGAGGAAAAAGGCTCTACTTCATCTGCCAGAGCTGCCCTTCCCCTCTCTCTTGGCATCGAAGTAAGACTTGGAAACATCCGTCACATTCTGGCCAGCTATTGAATAGACTTCTCTCCATAGAGAACAGAAAACTGCCATTATGAGAATTTTCAAGAAGCTGACACATCATGAGATTTAGAATTCAATTTTTTGCGTATTCAGAGAGGATTTTAAATGGGGATATAGTACTTAAAAGTAAGGACATTGTGAAGAAGGCAACCAAGTCTAAGGCAAGGTAGAATCTATCACTTAACTGTCTACTCTGGGACTAGCTATATAACCGTGTTTGGCCTTAGAATTTTATCTTATTAGTTTTTAATAATTTAGTTTATTTATTAATTTGACTGCACCGGGACTCTGCTGCTGTGTGGACTTTTCTCTAGCTGTGGGAGAGGGGGCTGCTTTCTAGTTTCGGGCTTCTCATTGCAATCACTTCTCTTGCTGCAGAGCATGGGCTCTAGGCTGCGTGGGCTTCAGTATCTCTGCTCCTGGGCCCCAGAGCACAGGAGCCAGAGTTGCGGGCAGAGTCTTAGCTGCTCCGTGGCACGTGGAATCTTCACCCATCAGGGATCAAACCTGGGCCTCCTGCATCACCAGGTGGATCCTTGACCTCTGAGCCACCCAGCAAGCCCCAGAATTTTTATCTTCAATGGGGATTATAGTTTAATTACCTAAAGACTTGGAAACAAATAAAATAATAACTAAGATTTGATTTGACAGTGCTTGACACATAATAATTAGCAACTGTTTGAATGCTGACATTTTGGAGGGTTAGGAAAACCTATTACTTGAAATCTAATGAAATTAGACCTCTCTTCAGATTTTCTTCAAGTTAAATCCAGATAACTATTAAATACAACAAGTGAATATTTTGTCATAACTAATCAATGGTATTTATTTTTTCTTTTTTAGTATATTCTCATTTATCATGCATTCTTTAATACTGTCCATCATCCTATTGATTTAGATTTAAAACTGAAAATTTTCTGAGGCTCTATAAATAATATCAGTATAGGAGAATGGCAATTCAAGTACTGTTCACCATTTACAGTGTTATTGACAATAATATAGTACTTAATATTCTTACCAAAAATGCTAATGAATGGCTCAAGGAAGGACAAGAAGGGTAAGAAAGTGTGTCTTAAACCACAGGGAAGAGTCTTCTGACTTTAAATTTGTTCACTTAATTTTTCTAAGTGCACTCGATGTCAAATAGCACTGTATTTCCCCTAGAATTGTTCAAGCATTTAAATGGATGAAGTTCTGAGCTGCCCTAGAGCTAGTTATTGTGGCTTTGTCTCTTTCCTAAAATGAACTAAATTACCAAGACAACAGAGGAAAGAAGTCTCAGGTATCCATTAGGAAGGACACACATAACACTGAAAGGTTGTTTGAAATTTCAGAAATAGTTGATACATTTAGGAAAATCAGCAGAGCAATATTGAGAGGCAAGAAAAATATTTGACATCTACAAAGAACACATTCCTCAGATTGTCAAGGAAAGGAATATGTTTAATTAGATAGATAGGGAAAGAATAAATCTTTCCTAGTTGAAATGAATAATAATCCTAGACCAAAAAGACAGTGATTTTGATGAACTGGGAAGTTAATTAAAATGGGGTAGTATCTTAATTTAAGTTTGAAATATAATTGATGTCATTCAGTTGCTAAGCTGTGTCTGACTGTTTGTGACCCTGTAGACTACAGCACTCTAGGCTCCCCTATCCTTCACTGTCTCCCAGAGTTTGCTCAAATTCATGTCCATTGAGTCAGTGATGTCATCTAACCATCTTATCCTCTGCCTTCCCCTCCTCCTTTTGCCTTCTATCTTTCCCAGGATCAGGGTTTTTTCCAATGAGTCCGTTCTTCACATCAGGCAGCCAAAGTGTTGGAGCTTCATTTTTAGCATCAGTCCTTCCAATGAATATGCAGGTTTGATTTCCTTTAAAACACTATTTATAATGACCAGCTTACTATTAGTATCTCATATAGTTTTGAATATTGTATATATTTCAAAGTTGAAACAGGAATTCATATATTTTCAGAATGATATTGGAATAGTATTATTGCCAAAATGAATGGAAAGTAACAGAAGGAAGTAGAAATAGTGGGGAGGCACCATTCCTGGATGGATCAGAGGTAAAGGATCCACCTGCAATGCAGGAACCACAGAAGATGCTTGTTCCATCTCTGGGTCAGGAAGATTCCCTGGGAGAGGAAATGGCAACCCACTACAGTATTCTTGCCTGGAGAATCCCTTGAACAGGGGAGCCTGATGAATTATAGCCCATGGAGCCACAAAGAGTTGGACACAGCTGAGCAACTAAGCATGAGCACGCTCCCCAAGCATGGCCCAGAGTCACTAGCTCATGGTTTGAGGGCTCTGTGCAGTCTCTGGTGCAGTCGCAAAATCTAAAGGGTATGGTTATCAAGAAAGATCATGGATCCTTCCAGTAGAAATGTAAAAAGAACAAACTGTTTCCTAAAGAATTATATGAAATGAAAGTTGATATCACAGTAAGTACAGAGGATGGGGAAGGCTGGATCCATGACTCAGCTCTTTGCAGATGGTTTAGAGTAGCTAAAAGTGTTTAGTATGTTCATTCCACCTATGAAAATTAGTTATACTGAACAGATAGTAAAATTATCCTCAAACCCCATCTTTTTCTGAACTGTTTCGGTGATGGAGAAGATGGTATTAGGGGTTTTAACCTTGATTTTTAATGTCAAAACTTCTTATGTCAAGAAGTGTATATGCTTATATACTTATTATATCAAGAAGTATATACTTAATATATGGGTACTGAGAAGAAATTCTCTACCATTTTCAAATGTTCTCTTCTTGCTTTTAAAATTGTATTGAAATGTCTATACAGATCAGCAGTTATTACAATTTTTATTTTTGTTTTTCTCATTTAACATATTGTAAAATGCTTCACCATCTATATTATTGACTAGCATTTGAATTATAGAATATTATGTTATTAAGTTGTAGTGGTCTGATTTACATAAGCATCTTATTATTAAGCATTTCAGATATTTCTGAATTTTCACTATTATAAATGACATGCAATCATCTTCCATTATAAAACTTACAGCATTTCATTTCACTTTTAGAATAAATTTAAGTGTTAGGGTTACCAGTATAATGAATACAAAAACATTTATGATTCTGAAAAAATTTGCTATTTGTCTTCATAATAATTATTAAGTATGTTTGTCAAAACGGTGAAATGAGCATTAATAATTACTGTTAGCACCATATTTTTTCATACTTCACTAATTTTCCTACTACGATCTCTTTTCTGTTCTAGGATTCAGTCCAGGCCAACCCATTGTATTTAGGACAATTGCCTTTTAAATGACGTCAAATCATACATCTTGTGATCATAAACTAGGAATACACTGTATTCTCCATTGTCAATGTTTTAATTCTATTTGTGGAAATTCCTCTTGTCTGAAAAAAAAGATGGTGGTGGATTGTTTATATTTAGTGAGCACTTTAATTTTAAAATGATATTTATCTTAAAACTCCCCAGATAAGGGAGACTAACAGCCCAAGAATTATTTAATCATTATGTTAATATAGAGCCTTGTTCTTCCCCCTCACCCTTTACATTATTTGATTTTTTTTTTTTTTTTGGTACAATGATGCTACCTGAAAAAGAAATAGAGACATGTGGATCTGAAAGTCACAATGATTAGTTCAGAGAGTATTATGAATATTTAAATGTGTACTCCAATATCTGAAATAGTGCATAACATATAGTAAGTACTCTGTAAATTTATTGGAAGGATGAATGAATAGGTAAATGAATGAATCTTCTTTCTTTAATAAAAGTTTAAGCATTTAAACATATCTGCACTATAACCAATAAAATATTTTATATTTGTGAGTAAGTAAAAGGATGGGTACAAACATTTCCCATTCTTGATCCCGATAAAGCAAGAATCAGAAGTAAAAACTGTCACTCCTACTCTGCCAGCGGCTCTGAGGATGTGCTCTCACCATTCACTGAGATTCTCTTCTGTGTCTGTGACTGTGTAAATGCTTTTATCAGTATCGCTTTATTGGATCCTCACAAGAACCTTATCAGTAGACATTTTAACTACATTCAGTTGCAGAGGTAGCATCCAACCCTTAGATTTTTAATTTGCTTTTCCCCATCACATAATACAACTAAGTAGAAGAGCCTAGATTTGAACCTAGTTTGGTATGAACCTGGAATTGATATTCTTCCTCATTTCATTTCATTGTGTCTCTTGCCTTCATCCAAGGATAAGCTGTAACTGCTAAATCATATGTTTAATATATGTTTTTTTCTCCTTTTAAAGGCCATAATCCTAGATTTTTTTTTACTTTAATTATTTTTTAAATGTTTTTCTTTTTCTTTTTTAAATTATGAAAATATGATAACACACTTACAGGCAACTTAGAAAATACAGTATAAAGTTACATATAGTTCTACTATATACTACAATTTTTTTAAAGTAGATAAATTGGAGTTTCAATATCAAACTCTCAAAAATTGACAGAATGAATAGAAAGAAAAGTAGAAGGATATAGTAGACCCGAAAAGAACTATGAACCAATTCAAGACAAGCCCAACATAATTAAATTTGCACAGTTTTCACACAAAAGCAGGATACAAACTCTGATAAATTGTTATTGACTGCTCTGATGATCTTACATGGTTTGCTTTATGTTTTTCTATTTGTGGAGATGACTCGTAACTGAGTATGAAGTTCATAGTGCAAACACTTTCAGAGTGTCTATCACACTGGAAATACAATGGAAATACATTTCAAAGTAAGTCAAAAGACAAATGTTCGTTAACATAAAACTGCGTATATGATAGTCTTTCTAATATTATAACTTGCTTTTGTTATCTGTGACAGTCACAAAAATCAGCTTATTTTTATTTCTCATAGTAACTTTAATTTTTGCTTTGTTCTCCTATTTAACACACACACACACTCACATGCCATTTGACTGATAAATTTCTGTTATATGTACAGGTGAGGACACAATCCTTCACAGTAGTACGTTGCTATGGAAAATGAAGTCAAAATGCGGAGTAATAATCTGAATGGCTCATGAAATCCTTCTGTGGGTAAGTTGTCTGGCTTTTTAAATGAGAGAATAGAAACTAAAATTGGTAAGGGCATTTTGCCATAAGCAACATTTTCATATTTTCCAATTTGACCCTCATTATAATCCTGAGTAGGGAAGTTAGTCGTGATCATCCCCATATTACAATGTGCGTGAATGTGTAGTCGTTGCTCAGAGGTGTCCAACCCTTTGGGACCCCAGGGACTGGAGCCTACTATGCTCCTCTGTCCATGGAATTTTCCAGGCAAGAATATTGTAGTGTGTTGCCATTTCCTACTCCAGCGGGATACAATAAAGTCATATAAATTTGAAACAGATATCCTTGGATCTTGATCAGATTGGGCCACATTATATAAATCGTTAGTAAAAAATAAAGCATTCAGACTCTGCTATATTCAGCATTCTGTTTCTATCCCTTACCTATGCAGTTGTTGCTTATCTGTATCTGTAAGTAACGGGGCCATTACCTTCTGATTCTATTAATACCTCATTCGCCCTGCATCCTTAACCAAGAGTCATCATTCAAACATGAACAAAGGAATCAGAAAGTTTTAACCTCTACAATGAATGGAGACTTTAGAAAGACCCCTGCTTTCAAGTTCTTGCTAGAAAATTTTTGCTTCTTTCCCTGTAGAGCCAGTGGGATGGACTTGAGTGTGAAAGTCAGATTTTGGGTTAAAATTCCAGACCCAGAATCTGCTATTTGTTATATTTTTATCTCCTTAAGAATGAATTTCCTACTAGTAAGATAGGGTAAGAAGATCTAACTTGAGCTGTTTTCTACCCACTAGACCCTGAAGAGTTGCTTCCTTGCATAATATAACTTAGTCATTATAACATACTCATTGGTACATATTATTCTATTAATAAACTTCTATTCTTGTTTTTTAAATAATGAATTAGGAAAAATACCAACTCAACACACACATACTTGTTATGAATGTTTAGTTTGCAGCAAGGTGCTTTCCCAATGAGATTTTTTAAAATATATATATAAAGAATGATTGAATTAATCTTAAAGGCTCAATTGAGTTCAGATTTTTAAAGACCTAATTCGGGGATTAGTCATGATTTTTAAGCACCTCTTTAAGCTTTGTCACATTTCTTCTTCTATCTGTTGATAAGGAAGCCACCTGATTAGGGATGTGGCAGGCATGACTAATAAACTGCCCTCCTCCTTTCCTCAGAACTTTGATGTGGCTTCAGAATCTTTCTAAGAATTGATGCTGGGAAAATACTACTATGGGATCAGAGTTGGCAGTTGAGATAAAAAAGGTTTCTCATCTCCACCAAAACTGGATCCTTTCTCTTCCCCTATATCGCAGCTCTGACGTCTTAAAGTATTTAATAATTTATATGTACCACAATTCTTCCTGACATCCCACACCACATTCAACAAGTTTCTAATTTTGTGTTCTCACTGACATGAAGATCATTAGCATGTAAGATAATTTTTCACATGCATGCACCAACTTGTCAATGATCATGATAGTAGTACAAACTGGTCTGAGACAAATTTTTCCTTTTCCTCATTGTAGATGCTACATGCTCACTGTGGTGGCTTTCGTCTTTTCCTTGGAAATCATGCAAAACCACAGCTTTGTAACTGAGTTTGTACTCTTGGGGCTCTCACAGAGTCCAAATGTGCAGAAAACAATATTTGTTGTATTCTTGTTCATTTACATTGCAACTATTGGGGGCAACTTGCTAATTGTGGTGACCATCAGTAGCAGCCCAGCACTCCGGGGCTCCCCCATGTACTTCTTCTTGGCTTTTCTGTCCTTCCTGGATGCGTGCTTCTCCTCTGTCATTGCCCCAAAGATGATTGTGGACTCTCTCCTTTGGAGGAAAACCATTTCCTTTGAAGGCTGCATGATCCAGCTCTTTGCTGAACACTTCTTTGCTGGGGTGGAGGTGATTGTCCTCAGTGCCATGGCCTATGACCGCTATGTAGCCATCTGCAAGCCCTTGCACTATTTTTCTATCATGAACCGCAGACTCTGTGTCCTTCTGATGGCGGTAGCTTGGACAGGGGGCTTCCTGCATTCCATGATACAGATTCTCTTCACTTTCCAGCTGCCCTTCTGTGGCCCCAATGTCATCGATCACTTCATGTGTGACTTGTACCCACTGTTGGAGCTTGCCTGCACTGACACTCACATCTTTGGGATTTTGGTAGTCACCAACAGTGGGTTTATCTGCATTCTAATCTTCTTCTTGTTGCTTGTCTCCTATGGGGTCATCCTGCTGTCTCTGAGAACCCATAGCTCTGAAGGGCAGCAGAAAGCCCTCTCCACCTGCGGATCTCACATTGCTGTTGTGCTTTTATTCTTCGTCCCATGCATATTTGTATATGCACGACCTCCATCTGCTTTCTCCTTCAACAAAATGGTAGCCATATTTTACACCATCCTAACTCCATTGCTCAATCCTTTGATTTACACGTTCAGAAATAAGGAAGTGAAAAGTGCCATGAGGAAAGTGTGGTCCAGAATAATAGTGGTTTCTAATGAAAAATAAAATGTTAATTAAGAAAATTTTAAAATATGTGTAAAGTTTGTCAAACTTTCTTAGGGAAAAACTTTGTGTCAAACTTATTTGACAGGTAGTAAGTCATCCAATGCTTCCATGATAGCTCAGCTGGTAAAGGATCCACCTGCAAGGCTGGAGAGCCAGGTTCAATTCCTGAGTCAGGAAGATCCATTGGAGAAGGGATAGGCTACCCACTTGAGTATTCTTGGGCTTCTCTGGTGGCTCAGCTGGTAAACAATATGCCAGGAATGTGGGAGACAGGTCATCCAACAAAAGACCATTAACATGGGGCATGGGAATTAATGCTTCTCTCAGATCACTTATGAACTCTAATATGGCAACTCTGTTTCCTCATATGTAAATTTAAAAATAATTGAATTTTATGCATATTGGAATCTATTTTTTTTTTAAAGGGCCATTGCTGATCAGTTCACTTGCTACTCATTTGATGGTTTATAAAATTCTTGTGGAGGGAAGAAAGAGAATATCTTACAGATTAAAAACAGGAGCTTACTCAAGCTATCCCAGATGAAAAGAAGTTTATATTTAGGATGCTGATTTTAGTCACAGATGAAAATCAGGATACAGGAATAGAAGAGACCAGAATAATCACAAAACTTCCACTGTAGGGGTTCCTGTAGCACAGGTTTATAAATAGCAAATCCCATCTTGGATTTCAAGGATCCCTTCCCTATCTACTCTTTTAGAGACCTCATAACTTTCTGATATATCATATAAATTACTGTTGCTTTTTATGTAATCAATATTATTGTTATTTTGTCTGCTTTTTATCATAGACTATAAGATGTGATGCAGAGAATTTTCTTTTTTTCTTTTGTTCATTGATGTGCTATCAGCATCTAGAAAAGTCTAATGTAGAAGCTCTATTGAATAAAAGAGATATATTTCCATATTCAAATATAAACCAATCTATAACAATAACATACTAACATGTGAGTTTTGGCAAAGGAATGTGATTAATTATTGCTGATATTAGCCCTTCCATATTGATGGTAGTGCTTCCCTTTTGGCATAGACGGTAAAGTGCGGGACACCAGGGTTCGATCCCTGGGTTGGGAAGATTCCCTGGAGAAGGAAATGGCAACCCACTCCAGTAATCTTGCCTGGGAAATTCCATGGATGATAGAGCCTGGTAGACTACAGTCCATGGGGTCGCAAAGAGTCGGACACGACTGAGTGACTTCACTTTAAACTTTGACTTTTAATTGCTGATAACTGTAACTCATGCTTTGATACAACACAAAGAGAATATTTAAAATAAATTCTACATTCTAGTTAATTCTCACATCTAAGTCTAGATATAGTATATATACATTCAAAGAGTAAATTGATACAGTCACTATGGAGAATAGTATTCCTTAAAAGACTAGGAATAAAGCTACCATATGGCCCAGCGATCCTAATACTGGTCATATACCATGGGAAAACCATAATTTGAAAAGACACATGTACCCCAATGTTCATAGCAGCAGTATTTACAATAGCTAGGACATAGAAGCAATCTATATATCCATTGACAGATGAAAGGATAAAGAAGTCATGGTACATATACACAATGGAATATTATTAGTTATATAAAAGAATGACTTTGAGTCAGTTCTAGTGAGGTGGATGAACCTAGATCCTGTTATAAAGGGTAAAGTAAATCAGAAAGAGAAAAAACAAATATTGTATATTAACTCATATATACAGAATCTGGAATATTGTATTGATGAACCCATTTGCAGGAAAAGAATGGAGATGCAGATACAGAGAACGAACTGGTGGACACAGTTGGGGAAGCAGAGAGTGGGACGAATAGTTAAATAGCATTGACATACATACAATAATGTGTGTAAGATAGCTAGCTGATGAGAAGTTGCTGTAAAACACAGGGAGCCCAATCTGGCGCTCTGTGATGACCTTGAAGGGTGGAATGGGGGGGAAGGGGAGGGGGGCTCAAGACGAAGGTAATATATGTATAATTATGGCTGAATTTCACTGTTGGACAGCAGAAACCAACACAGTATTGTAATTTTCCTGCAATTAAAGACTAAATAAAAATAAATAAAACCATTGTTCTCTACTCTTTTTCTAATCATTTATTCTTCATTCTTTTTTCCATTTCTCATTCAATTAAATCTTTTATTCTTTAAGCATTTCTGATTCAAATAAAATCACTTAAAGCCTTAAATTTGAATTATATTAATGAATTTAATCTGTCCAGAGTTTCTGAGTTATTCACTGAAAAGTTTACCTTCAGTTCAGTTCAGTTCAGTTCAGTCGCTCAGTCGTGTCTGACTCTTTGCAACCCCATGAATCACAGCACGCCAGGCCTTCCTGTCCATCACCAACTCCCGGAGTTCACTCAAACTCATGTCCATCGAATCGGTGATGCCATCCAGCCATCTCATTCTCTGTCATCCCCGTCTCCTCCTACCCCCAATCCCTCCTAGCATTATAGTCTTTTCCAGTGAGTCAACTTGTCGCATGAGGTGGCCAAAGTGTTGGAGTTTCAGCTTCAGCATCAATCCTTCCAATGAACACCCAGGATTGATCTCCTTTAGAATGGACTGGTTGGATCTCCTTGCAGTACAAGGGATTCTCAAGAGTCTTCTCCAGCATCACAGTTCAAAAGCATTAATTTTTCGGCGATCAGCTTTCTTCACTGCTCAAAATTCTCCAAGCCAGACTTCAGCATTATGTGAACTGTGAACTTCCAGATGTTCAAACAGGTTTTAGAAAAAGCAGAGGCACCAGAGATCAAATTGCCAACATTCGCTGAATCATGGAGAAAGCAAGAGAGTTCCAGAAAAACATCTATTTCTGCTTTATTGATTATGCCAAAGCCTTTGACTGTGTGGAGCACAATAAACTGTGGAACATTCTGAAAGAGATGGGAATACCAGACCACCTGACCTGCCTCTTGAGAAACCTGTATGCAGGTCAGGAAGCAAGTTAGAATTGGTCATGGAACAACAGACTGGTTCCAAATAGGAAAAGGAGT
This sequence comes from Moschus berezovskii, assembly GCF_049115385.1. NCBI lineage: Eukaryota > Metazoa > Chordata > Mammalia > Artiodactyla > Moschidae > Moschus > Moschus berezovskii. The sequence goes on from NC_142475.1 coordinate 85,102,022, forward strand.
ATGTCAAGTTTGTATATTGTCACCCTGCTTATTTAACTTATATGCAGAGTACATCATGAGGAACGCTGGGCTGGAAGAAGCACAAGCTGGAATCCCATCACTTCATGGGAAATAGATGGTAAAACAGTGGAAACAGTGTCAGACTTTATTTTTTTGAGCTCCAAAATCACTGCAGATGCTGATTGCAGCCAGGAAATTAAAAGATGCTTACTCCTTGGAAGGAAAGTTATGACCAGGCTAGATAGCATATTAAAAAGCAGAGACATTACTTTGCCAACCAAGGTCCGTCTCGTCAAGGCTATGGTTTTTCCCATGGTCATGTATGGATGTGAGAGTTGGACTGAGATCTATTTCCCATGAAGTGATGGGACCAGATGCCATGATCTTCGTTTTTTGAATGTTGAGCTTCAAGTGAACCTTTTCACTCTCCTCTTTCACTTTCATCAAGAGGCCTTTGAGTTCCTCTTCACTTTCTGCCATAAGGTTGGTGTCATCTGCATATCTGAGGTTATTGATATTTCTCCTGGCAATCTTGATTCCAGCTTGTGCTTCTTCCAGCCCAGCGTTCCTCATGATGTACTCTGCATATAAGTTAAATAAGCAGGGTGACAATATACAACCTTGACGTACTCCTTTTCCTATTTGGAACCAGTCTGTTGTTCCATGTGCAGTTCTAACTGTTGCTTCCTCACCTGCATACAGGTTTCTCAAAAGGCAGGTCACAGTTTACCTTAATGAGATATAAATTTAAATAAACAGAGTTTAAATTAAGACCCTAATTTGTGCTAAGAGTACACGTGCGACAGAGTGACAAAAATGTGCTTAGTGTAGTACAAAACTCAGTTATCGTTAACTCCCACAATAAAATGGCCATAGTCAACTGAATTCAGTAAGCACTGGGCTTGGATTTCAGTTGGGGAATCTGATCACTCAGTCTACAATAAAATTCAATTCACTTAGGGTCAGATCACTCAGAGATTGAAGGAACTTCCAGAGATTTTTGACTCAACTTCTTGCCTTTGGCCCATTTAGTGTACTCTCCTTTGAAACTGCCCTTATAAAAATTTCCCACCATAACTGGAAAGCTTAACCATTATCTCAAAGGTAGGGAGTTAATTTAGGACTCTGTGACCAGGCAGTTCAATGCATGGACTCAATCATTAGCTATTTATTTATTATTTTTTTAGGCCTAGAAAACTTATGACATTACTATATGTATTGTGTTAAAATTAAAGCAATTTAGATTCATCCTTGAGAGCTTTGTATTCTAGTCTCAGTTCTGTTACCAACTAGCTGTGTGAATTTGGCGATTTATTTCATTTCTCTGGCCCAGAATTCTTTTGTTTAGGGTAGATTAACGAAATTTATATATATATATATCTTTTGCATATTCTCTGGGTCAGAGATATTTTTCTTTTCATGCTATATATTTTGGTATTTAGAGAAACTTTTTAGAAGTAAGTCTTCATATTCCCATTTAATTAAAGGGCGGTCTAGAGGTCAAAGACTTTAAAGTGAAAGTGTTAGTCACTCAGTCCTATCCCACATTTTGCAACCACATGGACTGTAGACCGTCAGTCTCCTCTGTCCATGGGATTCTCCGAGCAATACTGGAATGCATAGCCATTCCCTTCTCCAGGGGATCTTCCTGACCCAGAGATGGAACCCAGGTGTCCAGTGTTGCAGGCAGGTTCTTTACCATCTGAGTCACCAGGGAAGCCCAAAGACTTTAAGGAACAAATCAAAAATCTTCCCTGGGATTCTTCCAGTCCATTTGTTAATTAAAAAAAAAAAAAAAAAGAAAAGGCCATGTGTTGGAATGTGATTTTTCCCTACAACGTTTATCTGAGCTGTTTGGACCTGCTGGTTGCCACTAGACCCTTTAGCAAAAGTGTAAAACATGGTGCAATCTATTCATGGAATTCTCTCACCTCAGTTGCTGTCTGCTTTCACCTATACATACCCTGGGCGTCTCACTTCATACTTATTGAAGAAACCTAGCAGGCAGTCAGACCTTACAGGTAATTGTTGTAATACGGTCTCCCAGGTAGGAAAGTAACTTTTTGATGTAATCTATCAGGGGACAACAGAGGATGAGATGGCTGGATAGCATCACCGACTCGATGGACATGAGGTTGAGTGAACTCCAGGAGTTGGTGATGGACAGGAAGGCCTGGCGTGCTGCCATTCATGAGGTCTCAAAGAGTCAGACACGACTGAGCGACTGAGCTGATCTGAACTGAACTGATCCTGTCTTTAATACCTTGTGCGGTGGTGTGCTTGGTCGCTCAGTCATGTCCAACTCTTTGCAACCCCGGACTGTAGCCCTCTAAGCTCCTTTGTTCATAGGATTCTCTAGGCAAGAATACTGGAATGAGTTGCCATGCCCCTCCTCCAGGGGATCTTCCCAACCCAGGGATCGAACCCAGATCTCTCACATTACAGGCAGATTCTTTACCATATGAGACACCAGGGAAGCCCTAGAAAACAGGAGTGGTTGGCCTAGCCCTTCTCCATGGCGTCTTCCTAACTCAGGAATTGCACTAGGGTCTCCTGCATTGCAGGAGGATTCTTTACCAGCTGAGCTACCAGTAAAGACCCTTTCATACCTCACAACCCTTCAAAAGCAAAGATCTAACTGTTTCTTTTAAGAGGAAGAGCATCTATCTTGATAAAATACATGAGACAAGTATTCAAGTTTCTTTCTCTTTTACTTCTTTCCTGTTTCCCTCTATAAATTGATTTTTTTAAAAAATGAATAGGATTAGAAATGGAAGGTTTGAACATCAATAATGTCAAATTAAATAAATATTGATTATTGTTGTTGTTCAGTCCCTAAGTCTGACTCTTTTTTGAACTTTCTGACTCTGCCAGGCTCCTCTGTCCATGGGATTCCCAGGCAAGAATACTGGAGTGAGTTTCCATTTCCTTCTCCAGAAGATCTCCAGAGGCAGAGATTGAACTCACATCTCCAGCTTTGGCAGACAGATTCTTTACCACTGAGCCGTTTTCATCACCCCAAGTATTGATTATTAGTAATTGCCTGTTATAAAGGGAACATAGGAAATTCAAGAGATTGAGAAATTTACTTAAATTCACTTAAAAGCTAAATGGAAATGCCAGTACTCAAGTTTACAGTTCATATTTCATCTCTGAGCTTTCATGGGTTTCAAAGGTCCTCATGGTTCTAGAAGAGATGGGCTTAAAGAAACCTTATGGAGAAGGAAAGATAATTTCCTCACATCAAATCACATACACTGAAGTGTAACTAATTGGCCCCCAGGTTTGCTTTTGCTCTTGGACTGTCTCAGTTAGGTAGTTCAGTGCATATCCTTTGGGACTGGCTTGGGAGAAATACTTTCTTGGAAGCTCATGAGGCTGAAGGCCTGTGTTAGGCATTTGCAGACTTTTGTGGGAGTTAATATAAATATCTGATACAGTAAAAAGAAAACATTTAAACTCATAATTTTCCAAAAGATATATTGTGGGAAGAGAGCTGACTTCAGAGGCATTTCTCATTCAGAATGCAGAAATAGTTTTCTTCACAAAGTCTCCAAAAACCAAATTAAGAAATTGGCCCCATTTTTCACAAGACTCCTCTCCGCTTCAATAAGAGACCTTGTTCTGTCTAAACAAGTGCTTCTGAGGAGAGTTTGTGAATTATCACCTCATGCGGAGTTCCCTTTCTCCATAAACTCCTTATAGCCCATGACCTCATGATAAATCCCAAGATAAATCTTAATGAAGCATAGTTTGTGTGTTTTATTCAGGTTTCATATAATTTAACTTCTAAGTAAATTAAAGTTGAAGATGTGCAAAGTATATTTTATTGGAAGTCACCTGTTTGCTCATAAGAGGTAAAATTTTTCACTTTCTCTGAAATATTTTCTGCTAATTGCCTCCTAAAGACCGAGCTCTTAGAATCTTTAGTCAGTATGTCTTCTAACGAAAGATGGAGGTCCTGGGGAGTGTTCACACCAATGAAGGGTTATGTTGATCCATGGTTCCTAGGCTTTCCTTGAAGTTGGCATATAGCTGTTGCTGCTGCTGCTGTTAAGTCGCTTCAGTTGTGTCCGACTCTGTGCGACCCCATAGACGGCAGCCCACCAGGCTTCCCCGTACCTGGGATTCTCCAGTCAGGAACACTGGAGTGGGTTGCCATTTCCTTCTCCAAAGCACGAAAGTGAAAAGTGAAAGTGAAGTTGCTCAGTCATGTCTAACCCTCAGCAACCCCATGGACTGCAGACTTCCAGGCCTCTCCGTCCATGGGATTTTCCAGGCAAGAGTCCTGGAGTGGGGTGCCATTGCCTTTTCCTCTTAAATGCATTTCTGCTCACAGAGGGTAAAATGAACTGGATTGAGGCCAACTTGGAAGAAATTTCGGTCTTGGGGATATTCTTGTTGAAAGCGTAGGTCATTGCTGATGTTTCTAGGACAGAATACAAAATAGAACTGTGCTTTTTACACAGTTGAATTTTCAAGCCCCCTGACAACCCTTTGCTCATAATCAGACTCCCTTTTTGATTTAGAGGAAAGTGACTGTGTGGTCAGCCAGGAAGAAGAAGCTGAACCATGATGTAATTTTGGCTCAAACTACCCTCTGTAATATCTTTGCTCGTCTTCCCACTCTGTCTTTCTGTATCCTATCCCTGACTCTTCTTTCCCTGGTTTCTACTCACTCGCCCTCCTCTCTCCTGCTTTAACTTCATTAGTCTGCTTCTTTCCTCCTCTTCTCTATAATCTATTTAGGTTCATTTAGTTTTCTGCTTTGATATTAGCCTCAATATGCAGTTTAATTAACGTGATTTTGGAGTCAGGACAGAAATTTAAGGTACCAGTTTGACATTCTTCTCTGATGGATTAGAATTTCTTTTCTAAGATGCAGTCTAGTGATGATTGGGGTTTGATATTTTATATGAAATGTGGGTGAGTGCTAGGTTATCTAGGTACATCCTTGTCTAGTTATACCCTAACTGCCTTAGTTAAAATACTCTGTATTACAGGTCAAACTTTGTAACTAGAAGAGGACAAACAAATGGCCACAGTTGCCTTTCAACTGGAAGTCAGATGAAATAATACAAGGGAAAGCTTGTTTGAATGATAAGATTAGATAATAAAAATAATATTTAATCCAGTATTGCTTTATTCAATCATATGTGTATGGAAACCCACATAGTAATATAGGAGCAGAGAAGATAGAGACACATGGTTATTTACCTGGAGAAAAAAAAAAATTACAGACTTTTCGCCTCAAATATAATTGAATTGGTTGAAATTTCAACAGGTGAAAGTAAAAATCTAAGGATGAAGAAAGCAAAAATAGTTTCCTCTACACTGGTATTACTAGTAGCATTCTATTACTTCAGTTTGGGAGATATCATCTTTATTCTTTTTTATAGTATTTCTGTGCTTTTTCATATTAGTGTCGAATGACCTACTGATTAATATGAGTTTTCAGATACTTTTCCTCTTTCTGATTAATCATCAATCATTCATGGCATCAGAGACATCAACAAGTCAATCATCAGATATGTTCTAAGAGCCTATTCATTATCCAGAATCAACAGATAGACCGTGTAAAATTGTCCTTAGCCTCTGCACAACCAAGCTGGTGAAGTGGTGGGATGATCCAGGGATGTTTGGAAATAAAGACTGGATTCTGTCATAAAGCACTGAGGGGGTATTGATCCAACCTAATGCATACATTTGGAGAAGGCAATGGCAAGCCACTCCAGTACTCTTGCCTAGAAAATCCCATGGATGGAGGAGCCTGGTAGGCTGCAGTCCGTGGGGTCGCTAAGGGTCGGACATGACTGAGCGACTTCACTTTCACTTTTTACTTTCACACATTGGAGAAGGAAATGGCAATCCACTCCAGTGTTCTTGCCTGGAGAATCCCAGGGACGGGGGAACCTGGTGGGCTTCCGTCTATGGGGTCACACAGAGTTGGTCACGATTGAAGTAACTTAGCAGCAGCAATGCATACATTAAGTCTTTATGTCCCCAAGTATTTTCTTTGCTTACTTAGAGCAAAACAAAATAAATTTACATGAACTGGCTTTCACAGTGGTCTATTATCTGCCCACAGATTTTCTTTTACAGCTTTCTGATTTAATGAGAGTGCAGTCTTTATGGAGAGAAGATATATTTTTCCTAAAGCAATACATACTGTTCTTCTTCTAATGATATTTAATCATTCTCTCCAAATTTCTCCTCTCTGAGAGGGTAACAGGCAGGAAGGCCAGGGGTCTCCAAACGGTGGAAATAGCCTGCAAGTGTCAGACATTTTTATCTCTCTGAAGAGGCAGAAGGAAACAAACTAGCGGTATTTTTTTCTTCTCTATACAAAATTAAAAGGAGGTTTTTCTTAAAATACTGTGTTGCCATAATGACACCTGGTTTCACCTGAAGTTCAGTTCAGTTCAGTTGCTCAGTCGTGTCCGACTCTCCGCGACCCCATGAATCACAGCACGCCAAGCAACTCATTCCAGTATTCTTGCCTAGAGAATCCTATGAAGAAAGGAGCTTAGAGGGCTACAGTCCGGGGTTGCAAAGAGTTGGACATGACTGAGCAGTCAGGGAAGCCATTTTGAGATTATATTTATTATAACATTTCTAAATCTTTCTAATATTATTTTAGGTAGACTACAAGGAAACCTAAAGTTTTATTTGGATGTGTAAATTTATTAGAAGTAAGTGGAAAATTTGACTTATTGATATGAAACTATTTATTCTATTCAAGGAAACCCAGCATAAGCTTACTGAATACTTGGAGTTCAGAGACTCTTGTTGGAAACCTCAGCTTAACATATCGAAAGCCATAGTTCCATTTCTTTCTCATATTTGAACAGTTCAATCAATTTATTCTCCAGGAATCTTTCTACTTTTGGCATTAAAGTTCATTTGTATTATCACATAGAATTGTGTGTAATTTTGTGTAATTAATGATCTTACATAGAGGAATGTTACTTCATCAACTTGGTTGTGAAGAGGTAGAGGACATCTTTCCATTCCCTATCAGCTGACTCTAGATATGAGTGGCTTCTTAGTACATGTTTGATGACTGAGTTGATGCTGTCATTGATGCACTGAAGGATTGATAATTAATCAGAAAGAAGAAAAGTGTCTCAAAACACATATTAAAGCAAATTAAAAGGTCATTTGACATTAAAGTGAAAAAGCACAGAAATATTATAAGAAAGAATAAAGGTGAAAATCTCTCAAATTGAAGAAACAGAATAAAATGTAAAGGAGAGTGAATTTGATAGATTTTAATGTATAAACTTGAAAAAAGCTCGTAACTTAAAGGTATTAAAATTTTATTGACAAAAGATTTACATAATTCAAAATGGATAAAATATAAGTAAATATATACACAATATTATGCATTTTTGTTAATCAAAATACATATAATTTTAATTCAAATAATCAAGTAAATATGAGTGTCCAATGTTAGATTTTTATTAGAAATTCATGCCCTATTTTTATAAATATAGAAATAATGGAAAAATACAATTAGTGCATAAGAAGAAATATTTAACTATATAAACACACACACATGATCTTGAAAACACTCACAGAATATGTAAGGAACTAACATTTTCATCCAGTGTGAAATTGATTAATTATGAATTTTTAAGGGTACTTTTAACAGTCTGTAATCTACCATAAACTTTGGAGATTTTATTATGCAAATATATTCATTCTATTTTTTTCTAAAGTATACTGAAGTAACCAAATTGGAAGATTATTTAATAGTTGTTAATAATTATGAAATATGCATGTTTATGTCAGTAATACCTGGGACATATTTTGATGAAATTGTTAAAATAACCAAAAGTTGTATAAGAAGAGTTTATTCAAAAGTTTTTCATTAGGATGAAAATTTGTAAACAACTTAAGTCAAGATAAATGATAGAATTTAAGAGATTTTGATACATTAATTTATGGTTGCTAAATTAATAATTACAGTATTCAGTTCAGTTCAGTTCAGTTCAGTCGCTCAGTGGTGTCCGACTCTTTGTGACCCCATGAATCACAGCACGCCAGGCCTCCCTGTCCATCATCAACTCCCGGAGTTCACTCAACCTCATGTCCATTGAGTTGGTGATGCCATCCAGCCATCTCATTCTCTGTCGTCCCCGTCTCCTCCCACCCCCAGTCCCTCCCAGCATCAGAGTCTTTTCCAGTGAGTCAACTCGTCGCATAAGGTGGCCAATGCAGTACTTGGATGCAATCTTAAAAACGACAGAATGATTTCTGTTCATTTCCAAGGCAAACCATCCAATATTACGGTAATCCATGCCTATGTCCCAACCAGTAATGCTGAAGAAACCGAAGTTGAACGGTTCTATGAAGACCTACAAGACCTTTCATAACTAACACCCAAAAAAGATGTCCTTTTCATTATAGGGGACTGGAATGCAAAAGTAGGAAGTCAAGAAACACCTGGAGTAACAGGCAAATTTGGCCTTGGAGTACAGAATGAAGCAGGGCAAAGGTTAATAGAGTTTTGCCAAGAGAACGCACTGGTCAGAGCAAACACCCTCTTCCAACAACACAAGAGAAGACTCTACACATGGACATCACCAGACGGTCAACACCGAAATCAGATTGATTATATTCTTTGCAGACAAAGATGGAGAAGCTCTATACAGATAGCGAAAACAAGACCAGGAGCTGACTGTGGCTCAGATCATGAACTCCTTATTGCCAAATTCAGACTTAAATTGAAGAAAGTAGGGAAAACCACTAGACCATTCAGATATGACCTAAATCAAATTATAGTATGGATACTCTTTAAAAAATCTGAAAGGCTTTTAGTAATCATAAATGAAGATCAGAAAGTATAAAAATATTATAAGATGATTGAAATTTTATATATGTGTATGCTTATAAAAAGAATGAAATAGAACAATGGGAGATATTTATATGTTTAAATCCTGAAATACATTTAAAAATTATGTCTTAGATAAAAACTGAAAGAGTACATGTTGGGAGCCCTAACATCTGAATAGCCAGGATAGGCCTGAGATCTTGCTTAGGCCTAAGTTTCAATTTCCTGGAGACAGGGTGGAGGCTAAGTCCACTGAAACTCCAAACTTTTTGGCGCCAAAAATAAGAAACTCCTCCCTAGAAAAGTCCCGCCTGCGCCAAAAATCGGGCCAATCAGAGGAAAAAGGAAAATCCCCAAGAAAAACCCCGCGCAGGCATGAACTCTCCAACGAGCTTCTGCCAGCTTGATCTTTTGAACAAAAATAGGTGCTTATGTAATCTAAGGCTATAAAAACCGCTGTGACCTGGGCTCGGGGCTCTTGTCTGCACTCCACTGCGCTGGAGGAGGCATGAGCCCTAGCTCGAGCTAGAAATAAACCCCATTCTTGCTTTTGCATTGCTGCAAGGGTCTTATTTTACCAGTATGGGGGGACCAGACTCAGGGCATAACATACAAACCTCTGGAAAACAGTAGTAGGAGAATCAGATATGGGACAGGGCATTATATCAGTTTTAGAAATATAAGAAACGGCACTTCAAATTGGATCCATAGGGTGTGAAGTTTAATTTGATACATTTCTTAATAGCATGGGTAATGGATTATTTCAAACATATAGTAATTTTTTCTCAAAATGTCAGTTTCAATGATTTATTCAAATATCTCATGTGCCCTAATTGGCAATGAAAATAATAGTATAATTGCAACTAGCCTAAAAGTTGGAAAAACAATTTTTTCTCAAAGCTTAATCCAAACATGATTTTGAAGAGATCAGAAATAATGGGTGCACCCTGGTTTCCAAATCAAGAAATGTGTTTTTTCAAGAAAGAACCACAAAAAGTATTATTATGAAATTATATAGAATATAAAATTTTATACATAAATGAATTTTATATATAAAATTCAGCTGTTGATATGTATATACATTATATGAGCAGATACATCATATACATACATAGCTATTGGAACCTCTAATTGTCATTTCAAGAAAAAGCATCAAGACATTAAAGTGACCTGATCAATATCATAAACAAAGTCATTAACTCTCAGACTTCGGCAAAGAGCACGGTTAATGAGGTGTCCCTTACACAAATCTTATTACCTATAGAAAGAACTGGTTAAAGTATGAAAACCATGTAAAAAGCATTATTTCATAATTTATTGCAATGCATGAAAACTTTGAGAAATAGTAAGTTATACCTTTTGATGGAATTCCATCAAAAAGTTATAATTTCAAGCCCAAATACATTTCTATTGCCAAGTCACCATTTCCCCCATTTCCTTTGCAGATGAACTGCTTCTCAGCTGTGCCTGTTCTATATTCACCATAACCATGGAGGTGAACAACAGTGTGAACGAGTTCATTCTGCTTGGGTTAGCACAGAATCTACTAAAGGACAAAGTAGTATTTGTGATCTTCTTGCTTCTATACCTTGCAACTCTGTTGGCAAACTTCCTAATTGTGATGACCATACGAAATAGCCAGACACTTGGGAGCGCCATGTACTTCTTCCTTTTCTACTTATCCTTTGCTGATGCATGTTTTGCAACAACCACTGCCCCTAGGTTGGTTGTAGATTCTGTATCTGAGAAGAAAGTCATTTCCTACAATGAGTGCATGACCCAGATCTTTGCAGTTCACTTCTTTGGGTGCATGGAGATCTTGGTACTTGTCTTTATGTCCTTTGATCGCTATGTGGCCATTTGCAAGCCCCTGTGGTACACAGCCTTCATGAGCCAGCGTGTCTGTGGCACACTGGTGAAACTGGCCGAGGTGGGGGCCTGTGTCCATTCTTCAGCACAGATTCTCTTGGCTTTGAAATTACCCTTCTGTGACCCAAGTGTTATCGATCACTATTTCTGTGATATTCAACCTTTGTTGAAACTTTCCTGTGTGGATACTTATGTCATCAACCTACTCATAGTGTTTAACAGTGGGGCCATATGCATGGTGAGTTTCATACTGCTGCTAATCTCCTATGTTTTCATCTTACGTTCTCTGAGTAATCATAGTGCAGAAGGAAGAAAGAAAGCCCTATCTACTTGCACCTCTCACATTATTGTTATTGTATTATTCTTTGTACCGTGTATATACACATACACTCGCCCTGTAACTGCATTTCCAGTGGACAAGGTGGTGGCTGTGTTCTACACTATTGGGACACCTTTGCTCAACCCCCTGATTTACACGCTGAGGAACGCAGAAGTCAAACAGGCCATGAGAAAGCTATGGTGCAACAAACTCTGACTTGAGATGGCAAAGTGCAGAAGATGCCTGTTGCTAATTCTGCCACAGTATAAATAAAACTGGATTGATAGGAAAGGCAAAATGTTCTCATCCCAGTGTAGACAACATAGTTCTCTTCCAGTGGGACCTGTGTGGGAATAAGCAGAATCTATAGAGCACAGAGCTGTATTATTTTAACCAATGTCTCATGGAGAGACAGAACATGAAGTTCAATCACAGTTGTGGGAACACAAGACCATTCCTCCCTCCTGGCATCTGCTTTGATACTCTTTTGAGGCTCGAGAACTAGATTCTGTTGTTTCTGTAGCTTTATTTTCTTATTTTGAACACTATTTTGGTTTGTTTTTCTTTTTCATGTTTCTTATTCAAATTTTATACTCTGTCATCTATTTTGTTGTTAAACCAGTGCTGGCACTATTGTCTATCATGTCTTTTCTGGCTCAAGAGTCAGTCCATCAAGTCATTCCCAGAAACGTATTCTCTCCAAGGAGCATAAATAGCAAATAGTTAAGATTCCTATTTTATGCTTGTCTCCCTCTTGAAACACCCTTAACAATTGGCCTTTTCTTTGCCTGCAGTGTACAGGGAAATAACTAACCTTCTATTCAAACTAGACAATTCTATTTATAATAAAAATATTCTCTGTATTGATCCATAATTTTTATATATTTTTATAATTTATATAATTGTAATATTTTTTGTTCATGTTAGCCATTATTTTATATTATTTAATTTTGCATACTTATTAATTAATGTTTTTGTAATTTAAATCTTTGGACACTTCCAAAATATTTGGTGAATCAGTGATAATTTTATAAAATTGTAAGAATTATATTATAAAGCCCAGCATGTCATTGATTAGACCATACATGCAAAAAAGGCAACAACTGGCATATAAAACAGAGCTAAAAAGAGAAGCTGTCCACAGAAGTGAGACTCCCAACTTGGAAACACAGAAAAAAATATGTCAATAATGAAAACTTTTCCAACATATTTTGCTATGAAGGGGAAGAAATCAATGGAATGAGTTCCTGGCAACAGATTGGTGTTGAAAACGTGGTATTTTAGGATGAAGGACACAACAGCATGTTTCATGATGACAGGAATGATCCTGAAGAGAGTAAAATGGGGTCAGGGAGTGATTATCAGATCATTGCTATTACGTGGAAGGAGGTAATGGATTCTGTCTGGTATACAAGTGGACATGTTGGCTTGGAATAGTGGTTACTGCTGTTGTTTAGCGGCTAAGTCATGTCTGATTCTTTTGTGACCCTATGGACTTGAGCCTGTCAGTCTCCTTCTGTTTGTGGAATTTCCAGGCAAGAATACTGGAGTGGGTTGCCATTTTCTTTTCCAGGGGATCTTCCCAACCCAGGGATGGAATCCCTGTCTCCTGCATAGGCAGGCAGATTCTTTACCGTTAAGCCACCAAGGAAGTCCTGGGATGGCAGAGCTGATAATTTACAGGGGATAGAATTCTATAACTGACAGGAAGACTGATTAAGTGGGCATGGATGTTGGGGGTGGGAAAAAGGGGTGATGTGATTTTGTAGAAATACTTTTCTAATTGTTTCAGGTATTCTCTTAAGTAGAAAGTCAAGTCATTGGTTGGGACTGAAGGAAGAAGAGAAGGTACTGGGATTTTAAAGATAAAGGTCAAGGTGAAAATATAACTCTAGCCCTTCTTAGCTACTTGCCCTAAGAGACTTATATCCACTTTAGCACAGTGAGAGGGTAGATGCATGCTGGAATTGCAGCACAGAAGTCTCACTTGAGATCCAGTTCAGGTATTTAAAGTGAGGCTAGCTAGGGACTTCCCTGGCAGTCCAGTGGTTAAGACTCCATGCTTCCACTGCAAGGGCCACGTTTCAATGCTTCACAGTATGGGGAAAAAAAGTGAGACCGCTTAGTGCAGTCCTAAAGCACACTCATGGGATAAAGCACAACTTAGTTAAAAATCCACACAAAAACAAACATTTCCTGAAGACAGGTCAATCTACAAATTCCTTTATTTTTTCTCAAAAGAGTAAACTTTTATTTTTCTCGAATGTGATGGATGTCTTTATTACCTTGATTCACATAATATGTTCAAATTAATCAAATTGGAAGCATTCATTAAGTTCAGTTTTTGTGTACCAATTATACCTAAATAAACCTGAGTTGTGAATTCCTTTTTGCCTTATCATACTCTCCGTGGTATTAGCCGTGGGGAAGCAAAGAGTCGGACACGACTTAAGGACTGAACAACATACTCCTTTAGAACTAGGTGAAATTTCAAAGTTCGATTTTAAAATACTATTCAACTTGAGCGCCACCTTGTGGGAAGACAGCAGAAGGGCCGAGTTAACCGAAAGGTAGAAATAATCACTAACCAGGTTGCCCTAATCTGTGCAGGGAAATGCTTGTGTGACTTGTTCCCTTATCTGCTTAAAAAGTTGTCCTTGAAATTGGTCTTTAAGCATCTATCATAGCATTGTCTTATCTTATTTGTTTGCAAATGTGACAAATTCCCAGGTTAAAAGAATGTATTGTCAACTCTTTAGTAACAAGCCAATTAAAGATCTTTACCATCTGAGCCACAAGGGAAGTCCCAGATGAAGGCTCCAGATCTAATCAAAGTCCACTCCAATCTGAGAGCACGGTTTTAATTACGGATTTCTATGACCTAAATAGAGGCTGCTGCTGCTGCTAAATCGCTTCAGTCGTGTCCGACTCTGTGCGACCTCATAGACGGCAGCCCACCAGGATCCTCTGTCCCTGGGATTCTCCAGGCAAGGATACTGGAGTGGGTTGCCATTTCCTTCTCCACCTAAATAGAGGAGGGGACTCTAATCACATGTTCCTAGAAGCCTGAAAGTGAAAGTTGCTCAGTCGTGTTCGATTCTTTGGGACGCTATGGACTATACAGTCTATAGAATTCTCCAGGTCAGTTCTGGAGTGGGTGGCCGTTCCCTTCTCCAGGTGATCTTTCCAACCCAGGGATTGGATCCTCCCAACTCCAGGTGATCTTCCCAACTCAGGTCTCTGCAGGCAGATTCTTTACCAGCTGAGCCACCAGGGAAGACCAAGAAAAGTGGAGTAGGTAGCCAAGCCCTTCTCCAGAGAATCTTCCCAACCCTGGAATCAAACAAGGGTCTCCTGCATTGCGGGCAGATTCTTATCTAGCTGAGCCACCCATGAAGCCTGGGTCCCTAGAATGTTCCCACAGAGCTGATTCAGATGATCACCCATGATGAGTTAGCTTTATCAGGCACCACCGATACTACAGTGATCTCCCTACATATTCAGATGTGTTACCATCCTTCTCTGACACTACTCATCAGGAATAGAAATATTGGCATTTGTTGGTTCTTCAGTCATCTTCCAGTAGCTGGGAACCTTAGGCCAATTTCTGTTATAGAATGAGCTGGTGTGAAGCAATGCAGAGAAATCATTCTGGAAAAAACTTGGGTACCATAGGTAGAACCTAGAACATCACCATTCTCAGGGTGGTTCCATTAAGAGCTTATTTTCCTTCCCTACAGAGATTGAAAATTTTTTAACCTGAATCATAGTGCATCTTATTTTTGTTTTCTTCTCTTTCCTCTTCCTGCCCTATTCTGGTAACGATAAAAAAAAAAAAAAAAGTCTCATTGAAGAAATTCACCAAGACTCCTTCCATGGCTATCATTTTATAAAAATTTCCAAGCCAAACAAAAAGTAAAAGTATTTCTTAAGGATGAATTTTATACACTTTAAGGGATTTTATGTGTGTGCATGTACATAGACCCAGTTAAATATTATGGAACAATGCAAGTCTTATGAGATAATTTTATTAAAGAGTTTTAGGCAAGAAGAGAATAAAATTTAATTCTTTCTCAATGAGGTGTTAGGTTGAAAGAAGTGAGGGAAGGAAAATATTGATCGATTGCATTTTGCTTTGTGATCTTATTTGTATTTGTAATTGAGGTGATTTACTGGAATTCCAGTTGAGCTATTTCAAATCCTGAAAGATGATGCTGTGAAAGTGCTGCACTCAATATGCCAGCAAATTTGGAAAACTCAGCAGTGGCCACAGGACTGGAAAAGGTCAGTCTTCATTCCAATCCCAAAGAAAGGGAATGCCAAAGAATGCTCAAACTACCGCACAATTGCACTCCTCTCACACGCTAGTAAAGTCATGCTCAAAATTCTCCAAGCCAGGCTTCAGCAATATGTAATCCGTGAACTTCCAGATGTTCAAGCAGGTTTTAGAAAAGGCAGAGGAACCAGAGATCAAATTGACAACATCCGCTGGATCATGGAGAAAGAAAGAGAGTTCCAAAAAACCATCTATTTCTGCTTCATTGACTATGCCAAAGCCTTTGACTGTGTAGATCAAAATAAACTGTGGAACATTCTGAAAGAGATGGGAATCCCAGACCACCTGACCTGCCTCTTGAGAAACCTGTATGCAGGTCAGGAAGCAACAGTCAGAACTGTACATGGAACAACAGACTGGTTCCAAATAGGAAAAGGAGTACGTCAAGTACGTCAATATTGTCACCTTGCTTATTTAACTTATATGCAGAGTACATCATGAGGAACGGTGGGCTGGAAGAAGCACAAGCTGGAATCAAGATTGCTGGGAGAAATATCAATAACCTCAGATATGCAGATGACAACACCCTATGGCAGAAAGTGAAGAGGAACTCAAAAGCCTCTTGATGAAAGTGAAAGAGGAGAGTGAAAAGGGTGGCTTGAAGCTCAACATTCAGAAAACAAAGATCATGGCATCTGGTCCCATCACTTCATGGGAAATAGATGGGGAAACAGTGGAAACAGTGTCAGACTTTATTTTTTGGGCTCCAAAATCACTGCAGATGCTGATTGCAGCCATGAAATTAAAAGACGCTTACTCCTTGGAAGGAAAGTTATGACCAACCTTGATAGTATATTAAAAAGCAGAAACATTACTTTGCCAACAAAGGCCCATCTAGTCAAGGCTATGTTTTTTCCTGTGGTCATGTATGGATGTGAGAGTTGGACTGTGAAGAAAGCTGATCACCGAAGAATTGATGCTTTTGAAGTGTGATGTTGGAGAAGACTCTTGAGAGTCCCTTGTATTGCAAGGAGATCCAACCAGTCCATTCTAAAGGAGATCAATCCTGGGTATTCATTGGAAGGACTGATGCTAAAGCTGAAACTGCAAAACTTTGGCCACCGCATGCGATGAGTTGACCCACTGGAAAAGATTCTGATGCTAGGAAAGGTTGGGGGCGGGAAGAGAAGGGTCGACAGAGAATGAGATGGCTGAACGGCATCACTGACTCTGTGGACATGAGTTTGAGTGAACTCTGGGAGTTGGTGATGGACAGGGAGGACTGGCGTGCTGTGATTCATGGGGTCACGGAGAGTCGGACACGACTGAGCGACTGAACTGAACTGAACTGATCTGTCAGTTGTAGCTGTGGCTGTCGTGTCTGTGTTCACATCACAGAAAGAAGCTAATATTATAATTAGTGATATTATAAGAATGTCTATCTCCTTAATGCATCATATCAAAAAGAAAGCCAAAGTGGGAAAAATGAAGCCAGTAAGGGAATATTTTCTCCAGTTCCAGAACTCAGTGCTCATTTGCTCAGTTGTGTCCAACTCTTTGCAATCCCATGGCCTGTATACTGCCAGGATCCTCTGTCCATGGAATTTTCCAGGCAATAATACTGAAGCAAGTTGCCATTTCCTGCTTTAGGGAATCTTCCCACCCAGGGATTGAGCCCATGTCTTTTGTGCCTCCTGCACTGGCTGGCAGATTCCTACTGGGCCACTAGGAAGCCACCTAAAATGTTTACCAATATTTGAGAGCAAATATGTATATGTTAAAAACAAATCTGTGTCTTGTGAATGATTTGTGATCGCGCCGTTATGGAGACTATCAATACATGGCAGTAACCAGTGCAGTCATATCCCTGAAGGACAGAGAATGACAGTGGTGTAGATATTCAACTTGCAAATCCTGAAGTCCAAACTGATAACTGCTTTCAGATGAAGACCAAGGCTGAATTTGAACTTCAGATCATCTTTATTTAAATGTCTTTTGCAAGATACTCAAATTTGGGAAACAATTGGCTGCACATTAAAAAGGTATCATTAGATGCCATGCATTGATACATGAACAATGGAAACTTCAAAGGGACACAAAGCCTTGAATGTGGAGATGGTGCTGTGCCCATGCTCTGGGTGACAGGAAGCAGAAGAAGAGTGATCATAGGAAGACGTTCCAGGTAAAAGCAGGGAGTTGGCATGTGACAGAAAGCCAAGGGGCCTTAGTTTCTATTGACTAGGCAGGGCCTGAAGACAGACACCATTCACGGTGGCTGATGCAGTGTCTTCAGAGAATCTTTTATTATGTTGGGGGAATTGAGGCCTGCTAGTAGGAGCCATTTTTAGTAGTTCCATGGTAGGATTCATCACTGTAGGTCCTGCCAAGAAACCACTGGTTGCTCAAGGAAATTTTCACTGGAGAATTGATAAACCAAAGCACCTGTTAGTGTGGATTTGGCTTTGGCACCAAGTATTCTGAGTAATTAAAACATTGTATCAGCCGTTGAGACCAAGAGACCAGGTTGGAAGGAGGTAGTGACCAGAGCTCACCATTTACCTCAGGGAATACACTTTTCCTTCCCTGATTCCTGAGTGAAAGGTAAGGACTAGAGTGCCAAGGCATCTCTACGTGAGGCTGATATAAAGAATAGGTTATAATCATTGCCTCAGTGTAGTTCATGACCCCAAGAATTATACCCTAGAGAAATACTGGGCGTTTGCATGTAGAAGTCTCTACATCAGCTGCTGCTGCCGCTGCTAAATCGCTTAAGTCGTGTTTGACTCTGTGAGACCCCATAGACGGCAGCCCACCAGGCTCCCCCGTCTCTGAGGTTCTCCAGGCAAGAACACTGGAGTGGGCTGCCATTTCGTTCTCCAATGAATGAAAGTGACAAGTGAAAGTGAAGTCGCTCAGTTGTGTCTGACCCTTAGCGACCCCATGAACTGCAGCCCACCAGGCTCCTCAGCCCATGGGAATTTCCAGGCAAGAGTACTGGAGCGGGGTGCGATTGCCTTCTCCGGTCTACATCAGCAAATAAATCATATTGGATTATTGTTTATTAAATATTTTATTTTTTAAGATAATTTCTATATTCACAGAAGTAGGGTAATAAACGCATTTCCCACATCAGTTCAGTTCAGTTCAGTTCAGTCACTCAGTCGTGTCCGACTCTTTGTGACCCCATGAATCACAGCACACCAGGCCTCCCTGTCCATCACCAACTCCCGGACTTCACTCGAACTCATGTCCATAGAGTCGGTGATGCCATCCAGCCATCTCATTCTCTGTCGTCCCCTTCTCCACCAGCCCCCTGCCAATTCAGGAGTCCTAAAAGATCTAGTTTTGATCCCTGATTTGGGAAGATCCCCTGGAGTTGGAAATGGCAACCCACTCCAGTATTCTTGCCTGGAAAATACCATGGAGAGACAAGGTCGGTTACAGGGCATGGGGTTGTAAACAGTTGGATACTACTGAGTTGGACACTACTGAGTGACTAAGCAACAAAAACTGTTTATAGTAGTCAAATTTCATTGAATAATGTATAGACACATTTTGAAATAGTGATACAATGGAGATGAATCTAGAAACTATAAAACATCGAATACTCAAGATATTTTTTCTTATGGGTGTTCAGTTCAGTTCAGTTCAGTTCAGTAGCTCACTCATGTCCGACTCTTTGCAACCCCATGAATCACAGCACTCCAGGCCTCCCTGTCCATCACCGTTTCCCGGAATTCACTCAAACTCATGTCCATCGAGTCGGTGATGCCATCCAGCCATCTCATTCTCTGTCGTCCCCTTCTTCTCCCACCCTCAATCTTTCCCAGCATCAGAGTCTTTTCCAGTGAGTCAACTCATCGCATGAGGTGGCCAAAGTGTTGGAGTTTCAGCTTTAGTATCAGTCCTTCCAATGAACACCCAAGATTGATCTCCTTTAGAATGGACTGGTTGGATCTCCTTGCAGTCCAAGTGACTCTCAAGAGTCTTCTCTAGCACCACAGTTCAAAAGCATCAATTCTTTGGCGATCAGCTTTCTTCACAGTCCAACTCTCACATCTATATAGAGTCCCATAATTTAACGTGGCCGTGTGGTACCGTTCAAAGTAGAATATCTTTTACTTCAGGTTGTGGAGACAAACCACCTCAGATTTTAAATGCTTAAGCAGAACCCTTGAATTGCGTAAACTTGAGCTATTGAATGACAATATCCCATTGTAATTTATATGTGACTTCAGGAAATTTGTATCCTTTAAGAGGCTATTCTGAAATTTAAAAAAAAAAATAGAAATGGGGATATCTGAGACATTACCCATTATCAAAGCACATTGATTTTTCTACATTAGTGTGTGTCAAACAGCAGATATCATGCATGTGTATGTGCCCAGTCACTTCAGTCATGTCCAACTCTTTGTGACTCTATGGACAATAGCCCACCAAACTCTTGGGTCCATGGGGTTCTCCAGGCAAGATACTGGTGTGTGTTGCCATGCCCTCCTCCAGGGGAACTTCTCAACCCAGGGATAGAACCTGCATCTCTTAGATCTCCTGCACTGGCAGGAGGGTTCTTTACCGTTAGTGCCACCTTGGAACCCAATTAGATATCATAAGGGTACTTAAAGGAAATGGTGTTTTATTTAGAGATTATATGTGCATCCTCTCCCTCTTTTCAAACCGTACTATCTGGAAGTGAGTGTGCAGTGAAATGGGACATATTCTAGATTTATAAAAATATACATTTGTAAAAATAAGTATAGCAAATGGATAGTATAAAGAAAACATTATTTAAAGGGTGTGAGTGGGCTATGATTTTAAATCACCAAAGGCAGTCAAATAAATCCAAAATGCCAACTCATACAACATTCAAGCATAGACCCATAGATTTATTGAAAATATAAAAGTAATGAAGTTAATGAAATGGAGCCATGTCTCTTAACTGTATATTCATTCAGCAAAATTAATTGGAATCATACTAAATCCACGAATACAATCCACTAAATACAATTCAAATAATTGTATTTGAAAAGTGCTGTAGAAAAGTCTACTTATAAGCTTATTTGAGACTCTTAATTCTAACTTGAGATATAAAAATTAGTTCCTTATGGAAAATAAGTGATGTGAACACACGTATGGGATAGTGTTAAGTCCATTTTAGGCAGAAGGGACAGCACCGGGTTCACGGAGCCGCATCAGATGCATGGCCTTAGATATTCCCTGCTGTGTCTCTGCCTGTCTTGTCTGCCTAATATCGCTGGTTTTGTTCTACTGTTTTCCCTGCACTTTGTATTGACATCTGGTGTTCTCTGCCTATAGTTGTGTTTCTATGTGTGTACATCCACAGTTTGACAGGTTTTCCTCCCAGTTTATTAATTAGATACTGTGGTCTCATGTCTGATCATGGACCTTCAACATGATTGTTCTTCCTGACTCAGCGAAAGAGTCAGATTCAAGTAATCATAACCTCTTTATGTTTTAAGGAATAATATATATAATCTAGGAAACCTCTCTTCTTTTTATTGGTTATACTTCAAAAAGTTTTACCATATGTTTATTTGCTTTGAGAATATCACAGTTTGGTAGGAATCATTTTTTCTTAAGAAGGTTCTGACTACTGGGGTTGACCTCATATTAATATTCTTTCCATAAAAAATTCTTCTCCTAAAGTGGTGTTGGTTTAGTTGCTAAGTCTTGTCCGAGTCTTACAACCCCATGGACTATAGCCCACCAGGCGCCTCTGTCCACGGGATTCTCCAGGCAAGAATATTGGAGTGGGTTGCCATTTCCTTCTCCATCTCCTAAAGTAATCCTTTCTTTTTTGAGGGAGAGTATTAAATTTCTCTTGAGCCCCACCAATTACAATAATTTATTTATAATACTGTGTTGTTATGATTGTAGCATAGATGGCCCAAACTGAGAAAGATGAATTTCTGTGAGCTAGAAGGAAAGAGTACATGTAGTTGACAATAGGGAGTTTAAAAATAATAATTAAGTAAAGAAAGAATGTTATAAGCCAGATGAGAGTTTTAGGATTTGAAAGAGAAATAGTTACACCACAAGTAAGAATTATTTTAGTGAGTTTTGATAGAATTCAGAAAAGAGAGTAGCTTAAGAAACAATGAGATATTCGGATGAAAATTATATTTATACAGTAGAGATGTATATCACCTTTTGTCATCATTTACCGATATTGCAGTCTGATTAAATAATCATGAAGAGTCTTTCTGATTCTGATTTGCTTTCTTATTTGCATTTGTTCTATGTAAGAAATTCAGTATGACTATTTTTGTTTATTTGGAACTTCTTTTTCTATTTATAAATTAGTAAAGCATATATAATTACTAAATTTGTAATAATTTTATTTTACCAAGAACTTTGGAATTGCTTTGGCTCAAGGAAAATATTATCTATTTCTCCATTTGAAAATGGGGATATGTGAATTATACAACCAGGAACATATATATACATTATTTGTTTGTTTGTTGTTAGCTTTGGTTAAATTTAAGGCTAATCATTTTAAGTGATTTACCCTAAGTAAAAGTAAATCATAGCTGCTACATCTGGATTCTGTTCCTATGAGATGTTCACAGTAGTAAATTCCAGGTCGGTGGCAGAGTTTTAATTGAAGTCTTCTACTTCAGGAAAAGGAATATTATTTTCCTTTGAAAAAGGCTGATACTGTATCTAATTTCAGTACTTCCTCAAATATACTCTAGCTAGTATGTCTTCTGGACATGCTTTGAATATAGAGTTCCTTTGACCATTGTCACCACATCTCTTGCAGACAGAGAATAAGATCTAATTCCTGCCCAGGGTTTTATAATAAACACTGTAGAACCTCATAGAAATCTGAATGTGCAACCTCATGAGGAATGTTTGTTTACCAGTGCTCTGGTAAAGAGTGGGACTCTGAGATCTAGAGCAGACACATGTGTATGAAGATAAGTAAGAACTGTGAGTATACAAATATTCACATAAGCAGTTTCCTCTTTCTTGAAAGAGAGGAAAGAGCAGTCTTTTCTAGCCTACACACTACATTACTGTCTCATTTGAAAACAAAACAAAAAAAAAGCACTGTCATGTAAAGATGTTTATTCTTCTCATGAACTTCCTCCTTCCTTCATCCCTTACTGTTGCCAAACAGCTCACCAGGGTCAAGTCACAGGAAAGTCCAAACAAGAAATGGTTTTAATGTAGACTCACATCATTGTAAATGCCTCACAGAGTAACTTTGTGTTTTGCTTTACTTACAGAACCAGCTATTAGATCTGTGGCAAAGAACTACAAGACATAGCTTCTAACGTATGAAAGATTGAATAGTCCACTTTTTCTTTGATTGTAGGTAGTGACAATGTCTTAACAGACTCTGCTATTCTGGGGTGTGGTATCTTAGGAGTGAAAAGGATTTGAACTTAATTAACATTTAGAGGGGGTGGGAGGAGACGGGGATGACAGAGAATGAGATGGATGGATGGCATCACCAACTCGATGGACATGAGTTTGAGTGAACTCCGGGAGCTGGTGATGAACAGGGAGGCCTGGCGTGCTGTGATTCATGGGGTTTCAGAGAGTCGGACATGACTGAGCGACTGAACTGAACTGAAATGAAATGAACATTTAGAGGACTTAGATCCCAAAGTTTCCAGGAGGGTGATTTTGGAAGTATGATACTAGTATGTCCATGTTCAGTGCATATAAAAGAGTCCAGTTAAAAGAATTGTGAACTGACTGATATGACAATTGATAATTTTTTTAATGTTTTCAAAAATATCTTTATTACCAGTGTTTTTAAACCCTGTTCCACCTGCCTTGCAGAATAAATGTAACTTCCAACACAACTTGCAAGTTTCTTTTCTTTTTATTGATGGCAATCATATTGTTTTAATTAATTAGTTTATTTTAACCAGAGGCTAATGACTTTACAATATTGTAGTTTTTGCCATACCTTGACATGAATCAACACATGTGTCCCTTATCCTGAAACCCCCTCCCATCTCCCTCCCCCTCCCATCCCTTAGGGTTGTCCCAGTACACTCACTTTGAGTGCCCTGTTTCATGCACCAAACTTCTACTGGTCATCTATTTCACATATGGTAATATACAAGTTTCAATGCTGTTCTCTCAAATCATCCCACCTTCACCTTTTCCTGCAGAGTTCAAAAGTCTGTTCTTTATTTCTGTGTCTCTTTTGCTGTCATGCATATAAAATCATCATGACCATCTTTCTAAATTCCATATATATGTTTTAATACATTGTGTTGGCTTTTTTCTTTCTTTTTTAAAAATTTATTTATTTTAATTGGAGGCTAATTACGTAACATTATTGTATTGGTTTTGCCATACATTGACATGAATCCACCCCAGGTGTACATATGTTCCCCATCTTGAACCTCCTCCCACCTCCCTCCACATCCCATCCCTCTGGTTCCCAGTACATCAGACCCGAGCATCCTGTATCATGCATCAAACCTGGAGTGGTGATTCGTTTCACATATGCTAATATACATGTTTCAATGCCATTCTCCCAAATCATCCCACCCTCGCCCTCTCCCACAGAGTCCAAAAGACTGTTCTATACATCTGTGTCTCTTTAGCTGTCTCGTATACAGGGTTATCGTTATCTTCCTAGATTTCACATATATGTGTTAATATACTGTATTGGTGTTTTTCTTTTTGGCTTACTTCACTGTATAATAGGCTCCAGTTTCATCCACCTCATTAGAACTGATTCAAATGTAAGCTTTTTAATGGCTGAGTAATACTCCATTGTATATGTACCACAGCTTTCTTAACCATTCACCTGTCAATGAACATCTAGGTTGTTTCCATGTCCTAGCTATTGTAAACAGTGCTTCAGTGAACATTGGGGCACACGTGTCTCTTTCAATTCAGGTTTCCTTGGTATGTATGCCCAGCAGTGGGATTGCTGTGTAGTATGACAGTTCTATTTCATTTTTTTAAGGAGTCACCATACTGTTCTCCATAGTGGTTGTATTAGTTTGCATTCCCACCAACAGTGTAAGAGAGTTCCCTTTTCTCCACACCCTTTCCAGCATTTATTGTTTTCAGACTTTTGGTTTTTATTTTAATTTCTCTGATAATGAATGATGCTGAGCATCGTTTCATATGTTTGCTAGCCATCTGTATATCTTCTTTGGAGAAATGTATGTTTAGTTCTTTGGCCCATATTTTTGATTGGGTCATTTATTTTTCTGGAATTGAGCTGCATGAGCTGCTTATATATTTTTGAGTTTAGTTATTTGTCAGTTGCTTCATTTGCTATTATTTTCTCCCATTCTGGAGGCTGTCTTTTCAACTTGCTTAAAGTTTCCTTCGTTGTGCAAAAACTTTTAAGTTTAATTAGGTCCCATTTGTTTATTTTTGCTTTTATTTCCATTACTCTGGGAAATGGGTCATAGAGGATCCTGCTGTGATTTATGTCAGAGAGTGTTTTGCCTTTGTTTTCCTCTAGGAGTTTTATAGCTTCTGGTCTTACATTTAGATCTTTAATCCATTTTGAGTTTATTTTTTTATATGGTGTTAGAAAGTGTTCTAGCATCATTCTTTTACAGGTGGTTGACCAATTTTCTCAGCACCACTTGTTAAAGAGATTGTCTTTTCTCCATTGTATATTCTTGTGATGACAATCATAATATACTCTATGAAGTTAAATGAAGTGTTAGTCAGTCGGTCATGTCTGACTCTTTGTGACCCCATGGACTGTAGCCTCCCAGGCTCCTCTGTCTGTGGATTTCTGCAGGTAAGATTTACTGGAGTGGCTTGCCATTTCCTTCTCCAGATCTTCCTGAACCAGAGATAGAACCTGGGTTTTCCAAATTGTTGGAAGATTCTTTACCATCTGAGTCACTAGGGTAGCCCTACTATGTAGGGCGATAAGTGTATCAAATTAACAGGTTGTACACCTTAAACTTCCACAGCGTTACATGTCTAATATAATTCAGTAAAAAAAAAAAAAAAAAAGCCTAGGATCTTTTTAAAAGTGCTATCTTACTTTAGGGGAACTAAAATAACCTTGATGTGCAGTGGAAGAAATCACAACATGTGAAATTCCTTAAATAAAATTTTATTGACTTTAAATATGTTTGCCTTATGTTTCATGTAACTAAGAAAAAGAAAACTACACTTAAAAACTTGTCTGTAGAATGAAGAGTTTTTGGACATGAGGCACTCACTCTGGTTTAAAATTTGATGTAGTTTCGTTTTGTACTGTTTTTCCCAAGAAAAAAATGTGGTGCAGTTCTAATCCCCAGTGACTCAGAATGTGAATTTATCTAGCAATAGTCTTGTGGTATAAGTGCCTGACAATTTTTTGGAGTGTAGTGTAAGTGGCTAACATTAAGCTTTTGGTTGTCCAGGCAACCGTTTCAAAGACATCCATCTTCAGCATCAACAGCCACACAACCAGATAAGGATCCAGACCTCTTCATCCACGTAGTTCACCTTTTACAAAGCCCTGGGTGATCTATACCTGACCACTCACAGGACCCCACCTTTTCCTTCCTGTGATTTAGCCACACTCTTATGTTTTAAATTCACCAATAACAAGTGAACCCTAGGAAACAGAGACACCCCATCCCTGAGTCCCATGAAGGCAGAATCTCAGACTCTCGTTTCCTCTCCTCAACATCTCTCTTTCTCTCATAGCTATCGCTCTCTGTCTGTGTCTCAGCAGTTCCCTGTGTGATCCCAGGCATGCTGCATAGCCTTCATGACCCCTGAGAAATAAAGCTTGTTTTTTCAGGCTTCCCTGCTGGTTGCTGTTGCGGTGCATATTGCATTCATAATACGAACCACAGGGGTCCGCCTAGACACAGCGTTGGTTCTGACTGGAGAGAGGTCTACTGGGCTCCCCAGGAGCACCAGGCGCAGAGGGCAGCCAGGATTCCTATTTATAGCCTTGCTGTACATGGGCTGAGACTGACGTAGTCACAGAGGTGGTGACGTTACCTATTTTCCCTAGAGGGGTAAAAAGATGGTATCGTTTTAAGAACTGGTTTAAAATTTTGGGGAGGTTATTTGCTACGTTAAAGCAGTGCCAAAAAAAAAGCACAAGAATGTCTTGCAAAATCTCAAGTCAACTGATCTGGCCATACAGACATAACAAAACGAGAAGGGCTAAATAACTGGATGGTATTTTTCTATTTGCGGTTGATATGAAAATAAGTTACATTAGATAAATTTCCCTGGAAAAAGTTTAGTTGCTATATTCCTATATAAACATCAAGGTTTGCTTGTCTTTTTGATAAATTATCCTAACCTGGTAAATTTTGTTTTTTGTGTGCATTTTGGAGTTTATTCAGGTTCGACGCATGATACAGGATGCTCAGGGTTGGTGCATGGGGATGACCCAGAGGGAGGATAAGGGGAGGAGGGAGGTGGGAGGGGGGTTCAGGAAGGGGAACTCATGTACACCCGGGGCAGATTCATGTCAATGTATGGCAAAACCAACCAATATAATATTATAAAATAATTAGCCTCCAATAAAAATAAAAACAAATTTCAAAAAAATAAAAATAACACTCTAATATGCAAATAAAAACAGTCACCTGAAAAATGAGAAGACTCCAAGCAGAAAATGGACAGACAGCTGAATGAAATAAACAATTTCCTCAAACAATAATGCAGCTTTTCACCTTCTGTTGTCATACTGGATGAAATAAGTATTCCAGGTCTTTGTAAATAACTTAAAATTTCTTCCTTCAGATTCTAAACGAGCCTCCACAAGGTAAGACTAATAGTAAATAGTGAGAACCAGGTTTCACAATTGTGTGACATTCTTTATTATGTGAGACAAATCATATTGAAATAACTCAAAATTACATTCCAGTTCTAGTTTTACCACGAAAACTGAAAATGTGCGACCTTGGGAAAATGAATGAAATGTTCCCAGCTTTAATGTTCCCTCAATATAATATGAGGATTCCTGTTCTTGTTACCATAAATATTAGATGTGATCCATTAAACTGTGGTTACATGATCGGAATCCACTGTGGGAGTTTTGAGCAGTGAAGGAATATAATCAGAACAAGATGAAAGAGAATCATATCGGTTAATAACAAGTTGTTATAGGCCAGAATAGAAATGGGCATACCTGGCAGGAGGCTGTTGCAGTGGTCAGGAAGGAAATGGGGTAGGGATAATTAAATTTGTAATACATTTTAAAAGTAGAGACAGCAGAATTTCTGAAAGGTATGAATAAGTCATAGAAGACCAGTAGAAGAGTGAAAAAGACTGTCAGCTTTATTGTCTGAGCAATGGCATTGAAGGTGGTATGTTGAATGAGATGGGAAACAACTTTTATATTGTGAAAGATTCTTAATTTTGTTTTATAAATACTAAATTGCTATCCATTGTCAAATGTCCAAAACTGGAGGCATTGCATATACAAATGTTAAAATTAGCACAGGAATAGGGGCTCAAGACAAAATTGGAACTGATTCAGTATTTATTTGACAAGAAAATGTGGAATATCCAAATAAGACCCTCAGAAAGAAGCCTCATTGCGTTCTGAGACAGCCAAGGGGAACTTATATTCATAGCTCTAATTACTCTTACTGAAAATGGACATTAGTTTAAGTTTGTCTCAAGTATTACACCTTTGTAAGTTTATAAATGGTTTACATATTCATGGCATTCCCTTCTCATCTTAGGATTTGTCAATATGCTTATAGTGTCACTTTTTACATTTGTCTGGGCTTCCCAGGTAACATTAGTGGTAAAGAATCCGTCTGCCAATTCAGGATATGCAAGAGACATGAGTTCAACTCCTGGGGCAAGAAGTTCCCCTGGAGTAGGAAGTGGCACCCCACTCCAATATTCTTGTCTGGAAAAATACCATGAACAGGGGAGCCTGGCGGGCTGCAGTCCATGAGGATGCAAACAGTCAGACATGGCTGAGCAAATACACACATTGATCTGGAATTGTTTGATCCTTTACCTTGTGTTCAACTTGGTTAACACAATGCCTATGATGCATTGGGATCATATAGATACTCCATACAACTGATTTTAAATGAATGGATACACAAAAGATGCGACTTAGACAGAATTTAAAAGTTTTCCCCTTTGTATTGTAGGTAAACTGCTTCTAATATATGAACTGAGCTCTTATACAGACTTGATGAAGCCAAGGAACAATGTAACAGAATTTGTCCTCTTGGGGCTGACTGAGAGTGTCCAGGGTCAGAAAATATTGTTTGTCATGTTCTTGCTCATCTATGTTGTGACCATGGTCGGCAGCCTACTCATTGTCCTGACCATGGTGTTCAGTTCAACTCTGAATTCCCCTATGTGCTTCTTTCTTGGCTACTTATCATTTATAGATGCTGTTTATTCGACTACTGTCACCCCAAAAATGATTATAAACATACTTTATGAGAAGAAAACCATTTCCTTCCAGGCTTGCATGACCCAGCTTTTTATAGAGCACTTATTTGGTGGTATGGAGGTTTTACTCCTGGTGGTCATGGCCTGTGACCGCTATGTGGCCATCTGCAAGCCCTTGCATTATTTGACAATCATGAATCAGCGAGTGTGTGTTATGCTTCTTCTCTTGGCCTGGGTTGGTGGGTTTTTACATGCTGTAGTTCAACTTCTCTTTGTTTACAGCCTTCCCTTCTGTGGCCCCAATGTCATTGACCACTTCATCTGTGACATGTACCCCTTGTTGAAACTTGCCTACACTGACACCTGCATTATTGGCCTCACAGTGGTTGCCAATGATGGGGCCATCTGTGTGGTCATCTTCACGCTCTTACTCATCTCCTATGGGGTCATCCTGCACTCCCTGAAGAATCTTAGTCAGGAGGGGAGGCGCAAAGCCTTGTCCACCTGTGGCTCCCACATCACTGTGGTGCTCCTCTTCTTTGTGCCTTGTATTTTTTTGTATGTGAGACCTCCTTCCACTTTACCCATTGATAAGTCCTTGACTGTATTTTGTACCATTATCACTCCTATGCTGAACCCTTTAATCTATACTCTGAGAAATGGAGAGATAAAAAATGCCATGAAAAAGCTGTGGATCAGAAAAAGAAAATGAGGCAGCGGAATATGTATCACCTATTATCGGTGAGAAATTGTTGTTTCCACATAAGATATGTATGCTTATTTAACTGTAGCAAATTTTCCTCAGATTTAATAAAGTGGGCAGATTAAAAACATTTATTATATGAATACTTTTAATAATCAAAATATACTTTAAGTTTTTCATATTTTATAAGTATATATATATTTAGAAAACGTTTGCAATTTCTTAGGAAAATATAGAGCTTATAGGTGTAAAATTATCTCTGTTAGACTATATATATATGTGTTCTATGTAATGGGTTATCCTATAGCTAATACTGTGAAAATGCAGGATTTTTCATGTTTCTCTCTTAAATAATTTTTCTCAGAGTTAAAATGACTCATTATAGATTTTAGAAAAAGAGAATATGAACCAAGAAGTAGAAAATTGATTCACTCCTCTTTAAACAAACACAGACCATATTAATATTTGAAGTATGTAGCTTATTTTTATATCTATAAGGTACTTTACCACATTATTTTGTTCATATTGCTTAGCATATTAATGTAGAAGAATAGTGATTTTTCAGAGTTACACTATTAATCATAAGAATACTATGAGAAAACAGTATGTGTGAACAAGGTAGACATGCAGAAAATAACTAAACTGTACTTATTTTCCCAAATGGGAAGTTATCTCAAGTTTTCCAGCTTTGTTAATGTTATATTTTCATAAAGATAATCACTTCCTCTTCCAGGTAGTTTAAAATATCTGATTGGACCTCTGCTATTTTTCAGTATCCCCTTACTCTTTTTCATTTACAGTGTTTCATAGCCTTCTATACAGACCAGTCTCTGCCTTTCATGAGTAAATTTAGTGTAATCCATTATGCATGCATTTCAAATATGTACTACAGAACTTGAGCATTATCCTCATTAAAAAAAGATACTGCATGTATGCCATTCTGATCTCTCTTATTGGTGAAATACAGATTATTAGGTAGTAAAGAGTCCAGAATATATTGTTTATTGGGTGGAGATATCATTCATAAAATCCTCTCTCTGTCTCTGTGTATGAATTAGGCTTGAAACTAAGTATTATCTGCCTCTAATGTGGTTGGAAACATGTGGTCGAAGAAACATTATTTTGCTTCCCTTATTTAGTAGGATTCATGAGGGGCATAAGGCTATGTGACAATGGATGTTTTTTTACTAGTAAATCACACTGTATGAGGAAATTTTATCCCTATTTAATACCTCAAGATTTCTTGTTCAGGTGCAAAATTGTGTCTGACTCTTTGCAACCCCATGGACTGCAGCACTCTAAATTCTCTGTCCTTCACTATCTCCCAGAGTTTGCTCAACCTCATGTCTGTTGAATCAGTAATGCCAACTAAACACCTGATCTTCTGTCACCCCCTTCTTCTCCTGCCCTCAATCTTTCCCAACATCAGGGTCTTTTCCAATGAGTTGGCTCTTTGCATCAGGTGGCCAAAGTATTGGTGCTTCAGTTTCAGCATCAATCCTTCCAATGAATATTCATAGTTACTTTCCTTTAGGATTGACTGGTTGGATCCCCTTGCAGTCCAAGGGACTCTCAAGAGTCTTTTCTAACACCACAGTTCAAAAGCATCAGTTTTTCGTCACTCAACTTTCTTTATAGTCAAACTCTCACATCTATACATGACTACTGGAAAAACCATAGCTTTGACTAGATGGACCTTTGTTGGCAAATTAATGTCTCTGCTTTTTAATATGCTCTCTAGGTTGGTCATAATTTTTCTTCCAAGGAGTAAGCATCTTTTAATTTCATGGCTGCAGTCACCATCTTCAGACCCCACCAACAACAGTCTGTGACTGTTTCCATTGTTTCCGCAACAATTTGCCATGAATTGATGGGACCAGAAGCCATGATCTTAGATTTTTGAATGTTAAGTTTTAAGCCAACTTTTTCACTCTCATCTTTCACTGTCATTAAGTGGCTGTTTAGTTCTTCTTTGCTTTCTGGCATAAGGGCCGTATCATCTGCATATCTGAGGTTATTGATATTTCTCCAGGCAATCTTGATTTCACTCTCAAGATTTTTCTCCAGCACCACAATTTGAAAGCATAAATTCTTCAGTGTTCAGCCTTCTTTATGGTCTAACTGTCACAACCATATGTAACTACTGGAAAAAGCATAGCTTTCACTATAATGAGTTTGTCAGTAAAGTGATATTTCTGCTTTTTAATATGCTGTCAATGTTTGTCATAGCTTTCCTTCTAAGGAGAAAGTATCTCTTAATTTCAGGGCTGCAGTCATGGACAACAGTGATTTTGAAGCCCAAGAAAATAAAGTATCACTGTTTCCCTATCTATTGTTACCCCATCTATTGGTCTTGAAGTGATGGGACCAGATGCCATGATCTTGGTTTTTTGAATGTTGAATTTTAAGCCAACTGTTTCGTTCTCCCTTTTCACCTTTATCAAGAGGTGGTTTAGTTCCTCTTCACTTTCTGCCATCATCTCAAAGTCTTCTCAAGCACAATACTACTCACCAAATAACATCAAACATTTGCATTTATCAAAATTTACATAATCAACTTCTAGACTTTTGGTTGTCTTTATAAACTGAAAGTTTGACTCTCCTTCCAAATTTCCAAGTTAACCCTCTATAGTGTATTGTTATTTGGAGTGGGTCCTTTAGGATATTAGTTCAAGAAGGTAGAGCCCTCAGGGATGGGATTAATGACCTATGAAAGACATCCTATATCAGTTGATGCTTCTGTCATGTGAAGACAGTCAACTATAAAACAGACCCTCATCATACATGGAATCTGCGGATGACTCTGTTTTGGACTTCTGAATATCTCTAACTGTGAAAAATAAATCGTTAATTTTTAAGCCACCCCACTGTCCTCAGGTTTCTATAATAGCAGCCCAAACAGAGCAAGAGAGAAATTTAGCTAATTATATAATTTTTATAGTATTTTTCAAGTCATGAGATAAGAAACTTCGTTAATTGTCTATGTTCATTGTTCTATAAGCTCCAAGAAATCAGGGGAATTAATTGTATTTGCTTTCTCTGTTCCTAGAAACAATGAAAATACATTTAGAATGTTGTTTACATATTTACTTTGAAGAAGATGGCATGTTTTAATATCTTGTTTTCCAATCTAGGAAGAGATATGCATTGTGAAGAACTGATTGATGACTCAATAAAAATTTGTCATCATCTCTGTAGAGTGTACATAAACCTCGCTTTTTGTCTTCTTATAGAAAAAGAAGATTCTCTTATTTTCCTTTGAGTCACACTTTGTATGAACTGATCAGAGTCTTCAGTGTATTTTGCTGGCATGTTTTATAGCTTAGTCCTCAAAGCCACAAGTATATGTCTGTATCCAAATATGCATAGGTCTGTATCCAACAATACATAAATTTGTGTCCCACCACACACTTAGATATACATCCAATCTCATGTAAATCTGTGTGATCACATGGGGGGATTCCCTAGTGGCTCAGAATGTAAATAATTCACCTGCAATGCAGGAGACCTGGTTTCAATGCCTGGGTCAAGAGGATCCCCTGGAGAAGTGAATGGCAACCCACTCCATTATTCTTGCCTGGAGAATGCCATGGACAGAGGAGCCGGGAGGGCTACAGTCCAGGGGGTCACAAAGAGTCAAACATAATTGAGTAACTAACACTTTTACTTTTCACATACAGATGTACTTGCAAAATTTAGTGTAAAGTCTCAGTGAATTTAATTAAGCAAAAATCAAGTTTGGACACACTCCGGTTCTAAGACTCAGTGATAAATGGGGTTTGAAGTCATAAAAGTCTTCTTTGCCTTTGTTGAAAAAAATAGATTATTTTCTTTTAAGAGCTGATATAAACGTTTCAGGAGATCCTTTGTCAGACTGAAAGCATTGCATTAAAAAAAAAAATGGCAAGGAAAACAGAATTTTCTCAAAATCCAAAGTCAACTAGTCTAGTTTTAGTGATGTGACAAAGTGAGAAGGGCTAAACAATTCAATAGTATTTTTCTATTTTGAAACAAAAGAAATTGCCAGAGACAAATTTTCTTGGAAAATATCTTGTTGCTATCTTTATATATAAATAAGATTCATGTTAATTTCTGCTAAATGCACACGGTGGGATTTCTTTTAAACAATCTATAGTGCAAATTTCACTGTTCTAAATAAACAAAAGAATCCATGGATGAAATGAAGAAACAGCTAAATTAAAAAAATATACTTTCAGATAATATTGCAACCTTTTGTCTTCCATCATCATATTGAATTAAAGGGGAAAAAATCAGATATTTATAAGTGATTTAAAAACTTTTCCTTCTGAATGTGAACACATTCCCCCAATATAATACTAACATTAAATGGCGGGAATCATGATTCACTATTGCGGACTTTATTTTGCAATAAATTAAATCATTTTGAAACACATTAAATTTAGGTTCCAATTCTATTGCTATTACTTTAAAATGTGTGCCCTTGGAAAATTATAAGTATTCTTAGATATAGCTTCTTCAACTGGAAAAAGGTGAAGGTGATTACAGTACTTGTTACTATAAATATTAATTGTTATGTATTAAATTATGATAGCATGACTGGAATAAGAGTTTTAAGCTGTTCAGTGGTAATCAGAACAAGATTTAAAGAGTATAATTTGAGCTGTTTCTGGAGAATAAATTGGAGTCCAAAAGAAAGTTGAGAAACTTGGCAGGAAACAACTGTAGCCTGGGATTGAACCTGCATCTCCTGGGTTCTACATTAAAGATGGGTTTTTTACTGTTGAGCCAACTGGGGAAGCCCAGTATTCCATAGTTATCAGGAAATAATATGATAGCCAAAAGGGAATGAATAACAAGATATGATTTTTTTTTTGTGTGTGTGAGCAATTACATTGAAGATGGTGTAATTTAACGATATGGAGAACACCTTTTATATTGTGGAAAATTTTATTTATTTTTTGTTATGTACTAAATTTGTATCCAACTATAGATGTCTAAAAGTGTATGTGTTGCTTATGTTAAAGTGAGGGTAAAGATAAAGTTGACAAAATTGAACTGACTCACTATTCATTGATCAGGAGAAGGAGGAATCTTTGACTTGACACTCTAAGAAAGAAATTCCAGGTCTTTCTGAGACAATACAGGATAGTGACCTTCTATTCACAGTTTGATTTACTAACAGGGAGTGTGTTAGTTTAAGTGGATCTAAAGTGTTACACTTCTATGATATTACAATTGGAATGCATTTTCGTGGAATTTCCATCCTATATTTTCCTGTACTTTCATTTTTTCTTTAAAGTTCAGCTAAATCATTG
This sequence comes from Moschus berezovskii, assembly GCF_049115385.1. Lineage (NCBI taxonomy): Eukaryota > Metazoa > Chordata > Mammalia > Artiodactyla > Moschidae > Moschus > Moschus berezovskii. The sequence goes on from NC_142475.1 coordinate 85,136,666, forward strand.
CTTCTTCTGGGAAGCCTTCTCTGATTCCAGTCTGGTTAATATATTACCACTCTGTGATGTTTAGCATTATGTGAATCTCCTTCTCATGGCACCTATTAGTTGGTCTGGAATTTTCTGATCCTTCATTTTGTGTCATATCACTGAAGGAAGGGAACTATGACTTTTGCAACTTGGGTGTATTTCTATGAATTACTGGACAAAAATTGATTCTGCATGCACATTTTTTAATTGAATGGACAAATAGAAAACTTATGGTGAATTTAAATGTGTCCCCCTTGTTTTCTAGGTAAGCTGTGTCTAATATGTGAGGTCAGTTCCTGTCCAGACTAGATGGAACCAAGGAACAATGTAACATATTTTGTCCTCCTGGGACTCACATAGAACCCAAAGGAGCAGAAAGTCCTTTTCTGTTATATTCTTGCTCTTCTACATTTTGACTGTGGTGGGCAACCTGCTCATTATTTTGATATGATGGTCAAAAGGACAATGAATTCACTGATGTACTTTTTCCTTACTTTCTTATCAATTATGGATGTAGATTATTCCTCTCCTATTGTGCCCAGATTAATTTCAGACTTGTTATTTGAGGAAAATACCATATCCTTTGAATCATGCATGACCCAGTTGTTCATAGAGCACTTTTTTGGTGGATCAGGGGTCTTCCTTCTGCTGGTCATGGCGTATGACCGCTATGTGGCCATCTGTAAGCCCTTGCATTACTTGGCTATCTTGAGGCAAAGGGTGTGTGTTGTGGCTCTGGTGGTATCCTGTGTTGGAAACCTTTTGCACTCAATTATTCAAATTAGCACTATTTCTGGGCTCCTATTCTGTTGCCCCGATATCATTGATCACTTTACGTGTGATAGGTACCCCTTATTGAAACTCGTCTATACTGACACCTATGTCATTGGCATCTTAGCTGTGGCCAATGGAGGACTGATCTGCACTGTTGTATTTCTGCTCTTACTCCTCTCCTATGGAGTCATCCTGCACTCCCTGAAGAACCTGAGTCAGGAAGGGAAGCAGAAAGCCCTCCAGACCTGTGGTTCCCAAATCACTGTGGTTGTTTGCTTCATTGTTCCCTGTATTTTCATATATGTAAGACCTGTCACAATCTTCCATATTGACAAATCATTGGCTGTGTTTTATACAATCAAAACCCCCATGTTAAAACCATTAATCCTAAGGAATTCTGAGATGACTAATTGTATGAATCAGCTCTGGAGAAAAAAAAGTCAGATTAAATATTAAATAAGTACATTATTCATCAGGAAAGTAGTAATTTAGCATTAGGACCAATCTTCCACAATATAAAAGTCTTCATAAATCTGATGCAAACTTTCTTTTAATTGCAAGGAATTAAGATAAATATAATTAAAGAGTGAACTGCATGTTTATTCTACCAATGACAGTCTCCCCATTAGAATGTAAATGATATGATGGGTGGTTCATCACTGCACCTAGAATGGTGGAATGCATTGACAGTGTGGAATCAATAAATAATATGTAATGAATATGTAATACATTTTAAAGAGGAAAGCTGATTTTAAATAGTTTGCTTTTATTTTCTTATCATTGTTTTAAGTCAAAGTCTTGTCTTTAATCTTTGTTCTTCTTGTTGCTCAACTTAAAATGTTGAAGGCCACAATTATATTATACATAATATAATTATGTATTATATAATATAATATGTATTATACATACATATACTATATATTGTATTATATATACATATACTGTATTATATATACATATACATACACATAATACATAATATAATATGTATTATAATATACATATTAAACTATCCTTTTTAATCAATTTTGTTTGCCTTAGTTATTAAATTTTAATGTAATATTTCAATTTTAAAATAAAAAGTTGAAGTATGATATATAATAAGTAATATTAAAGTTGAACCCATGCAAAATGGAATCATGCAGAATAAGGCTCTTATATATTTCATACCACAGCCTTCCAGTCCTTTCAGATGTTGTCACTGTGTTCTTTTCTTGAATATCTTTGAGAAATAATATTTAAAATTCAAGCACGTTTTCATGTGTGTGTGTGTATGTCTCTGTGTAGAACTTTCAATTTTACTTAGCCTCCTGAAGATCTTTATATACCAACCTATAGAGATCTAACTCATTCTAGATTCATCATATTGCATAACTTTTATAAAGACTGAAATTTAGGTATCCAGGCCTCTTAAGGTTTTTCCCACCTTTTTTATGATGTACAATTCTACAATGAAGTCTTTTTGAAATTTTTTAGGTCAGTCTAAGAAACTGAATTTTTTATTCATTTGGTACATGTGTTTAAATGTTGATGTTCATAGTTATTGCCAAAATGTTATCCATGAGCTTGTACCAAATCCACACTTACCTAATTCTGAAAAATACACCTGAATACATTCTGAACAATCAGCGTTTGATAAATATTTGTGGTATCTGACATCTGAGTAAAGAAGTTATATTTCACTTATCAACTTTATTTATAAATATTCAAGTTAATTGAATTTGCATATCTATTTTGGTGTTTAAATTGATCTATATTCCTTTCACATGAATTGCTTATTAGTGAATTTTTCATTTTTTATTTGATTGCTGATATTTTCCTTATTGATTTTTATGACAATTACATATTATAGAAATTATCCCATTTTTCATCTATGTGGAATTATTGAATTTCTAGATTGTGATTTGTTTTTGATATACTTGTATAGTGCAGAATAGAAGAATTGATGCTTTTGAACTGTGATGTTGGAGAAGACTCTTGAGAGTCTCTTGGACTACAAGGAGATTCAACCAGTCCATTCTAAAGGAGATCAATCCTGGGTATTCATTGGAAGGACTGATGCTAAAGCTGAAACTCCAATACTTTGGCCACTTCATGTGACGAGTTGACTCACTGGAAAAGACTCAGATGCTGGGAGGGATTGGGGGCGGGAGGAGAAGGGGACGACAGAGAATGAGATGGATGGATGGCATCACTGACTCGATGGACATGAGTTTGAGTGAACTCCGGGAGTTGGTGATGGACAGGGAGGCCTGGCGTGCTGTGATTCATGGGGTCGCAAAGAGTCGGACACGACTGAGCAACTGAACTGAACTTAACTGAGAAATACTTTTACATTTACATCAATAAATCTATCAGTATTTCATTTGGATTTTACACCTTGCTTAGAATTTTCCTATTTTGATGATGCTAAAATATTGTTCCTTATTTTTCAACATTTAATTCTTTGCCTTTTTGTTATTTCATATTTTCAAAAATCATCTATATTTTGTTTTAAGAAGTAAAGTAGGCATTGAATGTGTGATCAGTGGTTCACTGAGCACTTTTCATTTCAGACTTTTTGCAATCTCATGGACTGTACTGTACCTAGCCAGGATCCTTTGTCCATGGAATTTTCCAGACAAGAATACTAGAGTGGATCCCCATTTCTTACTCCAGGGAATCTTCCCAGACCAGAGGTCAAACTTGAACCTGAATCTTCTGTGTCTCCTGCATTGGCAGGTGGACTCTTTAACACTGAGCCACCTGGGAAGCCCACTGGGTGGGTACTACTGGTTTTTTTTTTTTTTTTTGCTTCTTTTGAATCTTTTATTTTGTATTGGGGTACAGCCAATTAAAAATGCTGTGAGAATTTCAGCTGAATAGCCAAGATACACAGCCATACATAGACATGTATTATATTTTAACTATTTTTTTTTTCTAGATGACCATTTTTGTACATGCATAATTATTTTTCTCCATGGCTTTGATTTTCTAGTTTTAGATTCCAAAAGATAGCAGGTAGTTGAATACAATTTAGGCCTCTATCATCATCCATTGATCTCTTTATTCTTGTGCCATGTATCATACGATGTAATTGCATTTAATTTAAAAAACACTTTGATACCTGATAGGCCTATGACTCCTTCATTTTTATTCCTTATCAAAGTGACATCTACTCCTGCATATTTATATTTTAAAATTAAAATTCAATAAGCTAATATAAGAAAAACTAAATTTAGTTAGTATTGTCCATGAGATTTGCTTTGGAAAATTTATATCTTTTCTTGGAGAACTGAGAATTCTTATCCACAAACTGGATATGTCTTTCTACTTGTTCTCTATTATGTTCATATAGATCTAGGATGTTTCCTTGTAAATTTAGGTTTTCTTGCTGGTATTATAAATAGCATCTTTAATGATATTTTTGGAGTGTCTGTTATTTCAATACAGGAACGTTTTGTTTTCCATTTTTACAAAGTATTGTTATATAACCTTCACAGTGCATTGCTTGTACTTTGAGTCTATTTTCTGCAATTTTTGACCAAATGCATTCAGTTCTGTAGTGACTGTCACAATCAACAGTCACAATTTGGGGATACACACTTTTAAAGTTTTCTGTGCAACAGACTGAAGGTAATAGGCTTTAATCACATACTGCACACTGAGACTGTAACTGTTTTGTAGAGAATATGGTGCCCATACAGTTTATGTTTTCTAAAAACCCTACTTTATGTCTAACTTTGTCATTAGTCTTCACAGTGCTGTGGTCTGTCTCTTCTATTCTACAAATTTTAAACAAAAACAGATTCAGGTAAATTGTCCAAGGTGATCCTAGTGTAACCAGGATTTAAAGGTTCAGCCCACCTGGTTCTAACCACTCTGTATCCTCCCTCAAATCAGACATGAGTCAGCCCCAGCACTGAATAGTGTGTGTGAACATCTCTGCTTACTCAGCTTGACCTCATCCCCGACCTTTTCCCTTGCTCTTAAGGTTCCTCTTTCCTCTCCCTGCATTTTCAGAGCTTCAAGGTAAATCTTTCTATCCTTTTCCTGAGTTCTAATCCTTGTTCCTCTATCCTACTCCCTGCCCTCAAAATGCTCTATTCTCCCCATTTTCAAACTATACAAAGTCCTCACTGTGGCACCTTTTCTGTAATTTGTCATCACACCTTGATTCAGGCAGGCCACTCTCTTTAAACACAGCTTCTTGCATCAGCTCAGACTGTTCCAAAATACCCCAGCTGCACCCCCTCATTCCCACAGGTCCTCTTCCCAAGTCCATACAAGCTTCTAGGTGGTGAATCCCTGTTCTATTTAACATAATATGGCTTTCTTGTTCTGCCCCATTTGGGCCGAAACATACCAACTCCATTTTTTAACCTAAACAACCAGTACTATATTAAACCCGGAACCCAGGCCACATTAACTTTCACACTAAGGGTGATTGCAAGATATATTTAACATGACAGTTTTACATAGAATGCTAAGAGCACTTTTCATATTTTACAGAACTTGAAACATATGGACTTTCTATTAATATTCATACCATAGAAAAACCAAATCTAATTTCTAAATAGATGCATTACGATTTGTTTATAGAGTTTAAAGGCTTAATGGTAATAAGGAGGAGAGGAAGAAGTGAAAGTTTATTTTACAGAATTGACTGGGAAGAGTAAGTACAATTTCATGGGGCCTCATGCACCCTGAAGGAGGCAGGTGGTGCCCAATGTGCAGGGGTGATCACTATGTCCAGAGAGTCTCCATTTGGAACTTCTGTGACTGCAGGGTCATAGGGTCATCAGTCCCCTTTCTCTCAGACACGGTGCTGCCAATCTCCTTTACTCGATGGCCAGGACTTTTAAGATCTGTAAAGACAACTGCAGAATTGAAGCTTGTGCCTTTTTATCTGGCTTCTGGGTAGACTTCGTTTACCAAACTAGTCAATTCTTTCAAGGTTGCATCCATCCAAGTGTAGATCTGCAGCTCGTGGAAGGCACGTTTCTGCGGGAAAACTCATCCATGTGGTGGTGGTGGCCGTTGTCAGTGGTGAAGCCGTGCAGGAGCAGCTGGCAGGTCTTCCCTGGTTCTATGCTTTCTCTGGCTCCTCCTTGATTCCCTCCCGGGTAAGGTGCGACTCCGCTGCCATCCTCCTTCCCCGTCCGCCGGACGCTCGCTCTGGCCTCCGACCGGGGCAGCGAGCACAAGAACCCCACCGTCTCTATTCTTGATACTGGGAATTTGTGCTTAATTTTTCTTAGTCTGTTTTGCTAAGATGTTATCAATTTTATTAAATTGTAAAAGAACTAATTTTTGGTCTTATGTATTTTCTCAGTTTTTCAATTACTTTTACTTCTGTGACTTCTGTTTTCTATTTATTATTTCCATTCTACAAGGGTTTCTGGATTTATTTTGGTTTTTTTCTTGGAGATGGTAGCTCAAGATGATACTTCTCCCAGAGGACAGGGATCTGCAAGTCATGTTCTTCGGTGGTTATTATCCTCGTGGCATCTCTGGAGGTAAAGAGTCAATTCTCAAAGTTATGAGTAAGGTCCCAAAGATTTAATTAGAGAAGAATCAACCTTGGAGATGGACCAGCTGAATGACTCAATAATATGCGTTGCAGTTAGATGTAGATAAGTGTTTGTAGACCTTTGCCTTTACTCAGAGGTTATTTGTCTGTACCACTAATCACATGGCAGACTTCTTCACAGATTGAAATAATAGGTTCAATAATATAATGAAGTATGTTTATGAAATTATTCTTTACCCTGCAGGAAACCCAGAAGTCAACAATACCATATGAAAATAGGGCACTATGCTGCTGCTGCTAAGTCACTTCAGTCCTTTCCGACTCTGTGCGACCCCATAGACGGCAGCCCACCAGGCTCCCCCGTCCCTGGGATTCTCCAGGCAAGAACACTGGAGTGGGTTGCCATTTCCTTTTCCAACGTGTGAAAGTGAAAAGTGAAAGTGAAGTTGCTCAGTCGTGTTCGACTCGTAGCGACCCAGTGGACTGCACCCTACCAGGCTCCTGCATCCATGGGATTTTCTAGACAAGAGTACTGGAGTGGCTTGCCATTGCCTCCTCCGAGGACAGTATAACTGATTGAAAATCAAAATGTTGTAAAGGCTATTTCACCATTTCAATTTTAATTGCATGAAATTTAGCAAAATTAAACTGTAAGTATTCATATACAATTTGGAGTTTTCTTTTCAACCAAAATGCTGATTTAACTTTTGCTTGTCATCAGGACAAAACCTGCCAATACTGAATATTTTTATTTTTTGTTCACAATCAAGATTCAGAGTTCTTTGTATAATAAAATATTCATATTCATTTTGAAAATCTCAGCAATTTGAAAAGTAATATTTTTCGAAATGACTGAGAGAAATTGAACTTCCTGCAAGCATCAAAAGAGCTTGTCTAAAGGAGAAAGTTCAATATCCCATGATACCACATATAACTGTCTTTCTTTGTCCTTGGAGCTATAACCAGTGCCTGAAGAACAAAAGAGAAGGAATCACAGAAAAGAGTATGGATCACATGAAGGTCTCATGCAGGTAATCCAGGAAGTGCATTTATATGCTTGTTTCTGAATTAAGCTTTACACTTTTCATGCATTCACTGGTGGTGTGTGAATTCAAGACATTCAAAATTTCTTCTGTGTGATTCTTTTAATGAACAATTTTAGGGATCCTTTGTGACTACTGAAATATGTGGAGATTGATTCAATACTGTAATGCTCATCTGTGTATTTTCATATTATAAAGATCCAAGATAAATTTACCCTCTCTAACATCAGGGCTTCCCTCAGAGCTCTAACATGAAGTAGTCTAAGAAATTGTCTGTCTGAGGATATTTTAATGAACAGATATTTCTAGTCTCATGTTAGGTTTAAATGATATGTTCTCTAAACATTTACTAATCGCTTAAAAATTAGAGGATGACGTAACATCTGTAGAACTTGACTGAGTGGCTTTCACAACCTCAAGATAATACTATAGTAAGCAAGTTGTTACTTCAATTCATATTTTTCTATTCACAAGTGGGTTTCAGCACCCTATCATGTGTTAGTTGGCAATTTAAATATGTTCTTCCTTAATTATTTGTTTATATTTTTCTTAAATATTTACGTCTTTTATTTGTTAATTTATTAGATATATTTGTCTATTTTAGATATTAACTCTGCATATACTCTCTAAAATATAAATTATTTCTACAAGCTACTTCCATCTATTGACATAATGGCATCTTCCTAAATCCTTAAAAAATTTGAAATTGTCAAAATATATCTATTTGGGATTTCAATGATTGGTTAAGAAGCATGCTCATCACGAGAATGTAGAAAGTCATTTCCTTTATTGACCAGAATGTAAATATGCAACACATTGTGCTTTAATTTTCTTGTTAAACTTTTATGAATTTTTGTTTTTATATGTTAGTAATTACATGTGCTTCCTGGTGGCTCAGAGGTTAAAGCGTCTGCCTCCAATGCGGGAGACCCGGGTTCGATCCCTGGGTCGGGAAGATCCCCTGGAGAAGGAAACGGTAACCCACTCCAGTATTCTTGCCTGGAGACTCCCATGGACGGAGAAGCCTGGTAGGCTACAGTCCACGGGGTCGCAAAGAGTCGGACACGACTGAGCGACGGAACGGAATTACATGTGCAATTTTATTAGCTTCAAGATGGGAAGATAGTTGTGGCAACTCGTTTACTTAATTATGTGCTCTTTTCCCACACATGTCTCTTAATGACTTGCCTCTCCTTTAGTGTATAAGATTGTTGAGGCTATGGATGTTTTAATCAGTCTCATCTTATGATGTCTTAAAGTACTGGAGCATGATAACAATTGCTTGAATGAATAAACAAATTATCTTAAGATTTCAAGAAGTTGCTAGCAATAATTATATTTACAAATAATTCTGTCCTAAACTCTAAAATAAAATGAAGAAGAACCTATGGAACAAAGGATCAATGTAACTGAGTTTGTCCTCGTAGGACTCACTCAGAACCCCCAGGGTCAGAAAATATTGTTTGTGGTGTTCTTGCTCATCTACATTGTGACAATGGTGGGCAACCGACTCATTGTCATGACTGTCATGTTCAGTGCAACCCTGGATGCCCCTATGTACTTCTTTCTTGGCTACTTATCATTTATGGATGCTGTTTATTCTACTACGATCACGCCAAATATGATTATAGACTTAGTGTGGGAGAAGAAAACCATTTCTTTTGAAGCGTGCATGGCCCAGCTTTTTACAGAGCACTTATTTGGTGGTGCTGAGATTTTACTCCTGGTGGTCATGGCCTATGACCGGTACGTGGCCATCTGCAAACCCTTGCATTATTTGACAATCATGAATCAGCGGCGGTGTGTTCTACTACTGTTGTTGGCCTGGGTTGGTGGGTTTTTACATGCTGTAGTTCAACTGCTCTTAGCTTACAACCTTCCCTTCTGTGGCCCCAATGTCATTGACCACTTCATCTGTGACATGTACCCTTTGTTAAAACTGGCCTGCACTGACACCTACATTATTGGCCTCATTGTGGTTTTCAATGATGGAGCAATCTGTGTGGTCATTTTTGTGCTCTTATTCATCTCCTATGGGGTCATTCTGTGCTCCTTGAAGAATCTTAGCCAGGAAGGAAGACGCAAAGCCTTATCCACCTGTGGCTCCCACATTACTGTGGTGCTCCTCTTCTTTGTGCCCTGCATATTTATGTATGTGAGACCTCCTTCCATCTTACCCATTGATAAATCCTTGGCCGTGTTTTACACCATTATGACCCCTATGCTGAACCCTCTAATCTACACTCTGAGAAATGGAGAGATGCAAAATGCCATGATAAAGCTCTGGATCAGAAAAAGAAAATGAGGCAGCATGGAAATGTATGATCCATTTTTAATGAAGAATTTCTCTTTTCAGGAAAGCTATGTTTAATTACGTAAGTGTATTAAATGTATCCTCAGAATTAATACCTTAGGCATTATAAAAACATTTATTATGTGAATACTTTCAATGATCCAAGTATATTTTTAAGATTTTCATAATTTCCTATGCTGTATTTTGTTTGATGTATATTTTCAAACGTCACAATTTCTTAGGAGAATACATTTAGTTCTTGGTGTAAAATATCTCTATTGAGACAATATATTTATGTTCTAAATATTGAGTTAAGCTACTAGCAAATTGTTACATTTATTTTTTAGTGAAAGATATTCTTATGATTCTCTCTCAATTAATGTAATCTTTCAGAATTTAGTACTCATAGACATTTCAGAAAACTAAAGCAAGTAATAAGACATAAAATCTTGGTTTACTCTTCCTCACTTAGGGATGACTCAAATTAACATTTAAAGTGTATGTCTTGTTTTTTTATCTGCCAGATGCTTATATAATTTTGCCCATATTGCTTAGTTTGTTAATATTGAAAAATGTTGATGTCAGAGTTGTAATATGCAAAAAACTAAGATCGTGGAATCCATTCCCATCACTTCATGGAAAATAGATGGGGAAAGAATGGAAACAGTGAGAGACTTTATTTTGGGGGGCTCCAAAATCACTGCAAAAGGCGACTGAAGCCATGTAATTAAAACATGTTTGTTCCTTGAAAGAAAAGCTATGATCAACCTAGATAACATATTAAAAAGCAGAGACATTTCTTTACTCACAAAGGTCTGTCTAATAATTCTATAATTTCCCAGGAAATTAATTATTAACACTTGAAAGTTTGGTTCTGTATTTGTCACAGTATGATTCCTTTCTCTTGTTTCACTTTATTCTTAATATCAGATAATGGATCTCTGAGGAATCAATGCTTTGTTTTCTTTTTGAATTTTCTTTTCTTTGCTTTACTATAATGTGCTCTGTGTTTTCATTCTTTTCTTTCATTTTGTACTTTTTAATCTCTTTTTCTGCTGGCTATAGGTCAAAATATTTTCCCACAGGTAAATATTATACTCTTGTATAATAAAACAATTCCTAAGGCAGACAATCTTATCCTATGCCCAAATAGCGATTTGTGAGTTGTAAACATAATATTCTCTTCTATCCTTGACATTGTGTATACTAATTATTCAGTTCAGTTCAGTTCAGGTCAGTCACTCGGTCGTGTCCAACTATTTGCAACCCCATGGACTGCAGCATGCCAGACCTTCCTGTCCATCACAAACTCCCGGAGTTTACTCAAACTCAATCCATCGAGTAGCTGATGCCACTCAACCATCTCATCCTCCGTCATCCCCTTCTCCTCCTGCCTTCAATCTCTCCCAGCATCAGGGCCTTTTCAAATGAGTCAGTTCTTCACACCAGGTGGCCAAAGTATTGGAGCTTCATCAGTATTTCAGCTTCAACATCAGTCCTTCCAATGAATATTCAGGACTGATCTGTAGGATGGACAGATTGGATCTCCTTGCAGTCCAAAGGACTCGCCAGAGTCTTCTCCAATACCACAGTTCAAAAGAATAGATTCTTCAGCCCTCAGCTTTCTTTATAGTCCAACTCTCATGTACATACATGACTCCTGGAAAATCATAGCCTTGACTAAATGGACCTTTGTTGGCAAAGTGATGTCTCTGCTTTTTAATATAGAGACTGTCTAGGTTGGTCATAACTTTTCTTCAAAGGAACAGGCGTCTTTTAATTTCATGGGTGCAGTCACCATCTGCAGTGATTTTGGAGGCCAAAAAAATAAAATCTGCCACTGTTTCCACTGTTTTCTCATGTATTTACCATGAAGTTATGGGACCAGATGCCATGATCTTTGTTTTCTGAATGTTGAGCTGTAAGCCAACTTTTTCACTCTCCTCTTTCACTTTCATCAAGAGTTTCTTTAGTTCTTCGCTTTCTGTGTAAGTGTCGTGTGATCTGCATATCTGGGGTTATTGATATTTCTCCCAGAAATCTTGATTCCAGCTTGTGCTTCATATAGCCCAATATTTCTCATGATGTACTCTGAATATAAGTTAAATAAGAAGGGTTACAGTAAACAGACTTGATGTACTCATTTCCCTATTTGGAAACAGTCTGTTGTTCTGTGTCCAGTTCTAACTATTGCTTTCTCACCCGCATACAGATTTCTCAAAAAGCAAGACAGATTTCTCAAGAAGCAAATCAGGTGGTCTGCTATTCCCATCTCTTTCAGAATTTTCCACAGTTTGTGTTGATCCACACAGACAAAGGCTTTGGCATAATCAATAAATCAGAAATATATGTTTTCCTGGGCTTTTCTGGCTTTTTCAGTAATCTAACGGATGTTGTCAATTTGATCTCTGGTTCCTCTGCCTTTTCTAAAACTAGCTTGAACATCTGGAAGTTCACAGCTCAAGTATTGTTCAAGCCTGGCTTGGAGAATTTTGAGCATGACTTTACTTACTGTACTAGATGAGTGCAGTTGTGTGGTAGTTTGAACATTCTTTGGCATTGCCTTTCTTTGGGATTAGAATGAAGACTGACCTTTTCCAGTCCTGTGGCCACTGCTGTATTTTCCAAATTTGCTGGCATATTGAGTGCAACACTTTCAGAGCATCATCTTTGAGAATTTGAAATAGCTCTACTGGAATTCCATCACCTCCACTAGCTTTGTTATTAATATTTAATAATGCTAATTATTAAATTAACAAAATCCAAACCTTTTGTTTCATAGTGAAACACTCCAAAAGGTTAATTATCAACATCATTTATCAACCTTTTTGAGATGTCAAGGAAATTTTTAGGTACTTTATTTTCAATAAATCAACAATCCTAAGAGGTAGACACTATTAGTGCTTCTGTGTGTGCTCGGTTGCTCGGTCGTTTTCAAGTCTTTTTGACCCCATGGAATGTAGCCCACCAGACTTCTCCAGCCATGGTATTTTCCAGGCAAGAATACTGGAGTGGATTGCCACTTTCCTACTCCAGGGAATCTTCTTGACCCAGGGATTGAACTCACGTCTCTTGGGTCTCCTGCATTGGAAGCCATATCCTTTACAACTGCACCACCTGGAAAATCCAAAGACACTATTAGTATCCTCATCCTAATAACGATGTAACTGAGGCACAGAGATGTTTCTTAAGTTGACCAAGGCCACCTAGATAATAAATGGTGGTGCTGGAATTGAACACAGACCATCAATTTCCAGAGCAAACATTGTCCACCACTTTGTTCTGCTCTCTCTCCAAGGATGTTTTGAATCTTAAATAGAAGCACACTGACCGAGAAATTTGTAGTGACAATTTGGTCCCTGTAATTATCCAATTCTCTTACCACTGGGTTATGTTTTCCAAGTAGCAGTAATATGCTTGAAAATTTTTATTTAATTATAAAAATATGAGGGAAAAAGCAAAATGTCAATAAAATAGAAAAAAGCAAGGATGCACAAAAAGTATCACAGATAGAATTGAGAGGGTTCTGAATCTAACTCTATCCTTCCCCGCACCTTTTTTTTTCCCCCAGTGAGCAGATTGAGACATATAGAAAATGACACAGTTACATGCCTGCCCACACCAAGTTTGGATTTTTCCCTTAAGTGTGCTGGATTTTGGAATCTGGGTGCTGAAGTCCTATTTTTGAGCACCCGCAGAACCACTCAGATTCTCAGAATTACTTAGCTTAAGATTTCTAATAGCCACTCAAATTCAGTTCAGTTCAGTTGCTCAGTCATGTCCAACTCTTTGGGACCCCATGGACTGCAGCACGCCAGACCTCCCTGTCCACCACCAACTCCCAAAGTTTACTCAAACTGATGTCCATCAAGTCGGTGATGCCATCCAGCCATCTCATCCTCTGTCGTCCCCTTCTCCTCCTGCCCTCAGTCTTTCCCAGCATCAGGGCCTTTTCAAATGAGTCAGCTCTTCACGTCAAGTGGCCAAAGTACTGGAGCTTCAGTTTCAGTATCAGTCCTTCCAGTGAATATTCAGGGTTGATTTCCCTTAAGAATGACTGGTTTGATTCCCTTGCTGTCCAAAGGACTTTCAAGAGTATTCTCCAGCCAGAGTTTGAAGGCATAAATTCTTTGGCATTCTGCCTTCTTTATGGTCCAGCTTTCACAACTGTACGTGACTACTGGGAAGTTGGGGATTGGGTCTCATAAAATGGGATTTATTTGTCTCAGAGATAGCGCTTCATTCCTAGAAAATTTCAGAATGTCCATGTTTCTACCTTACACACAAGTAGAAAAGTAGAAATAAGGAACCATGCAGAGTTTCAAGAGAGGAAAGTTATAGATACCATAAACAGTTATTCATATAGTCATAATTTTTACTGAATACCTGCTGTGTGGTAACTCTGTTCATTGCTGACATATAAACACAAATGGATAGAATAATCCTTTACCTCCTGGCACTAGCATCTTGTAGCACATGATTTGATAGTCTTCCTCAAGGAACTAATTTTGAGATATTACCTTGTATGATGTGGTATCATCTTCTCTGATGGCTCAGATGGTAAAGAATCTGAGATGCAGGCGACCAGCATTTAGTCCCTTGGTTTGGAAGAACTCCTGGAGAAGGGAATGGCAACCCACTGCAATATTCTTGCTTGGGGAATTCCATAGACAGAAGAAACAGGGTGGGCTCCAGTCTATGGGGTCACAAAGAGTCAGATATGACTGAGTGACTAACACACAAACACACACACACACACTCCTTAATTTTGAGATATTTATGAAATGGTTGCTTTCTTTAACTAAAAAAAAAAAAAAAAAAGGTTTACCCCAGAGTTATAGGCAGAAACAAGGATTAGATGAAAGGAAAGGAAATATTTTTATAGCTGAGTGGGAAAATAAGTGATAAATTCATTTACCTTGGAACAAAATGACAGGACTAATAGTTTATTCTCTGTCAGCAAATGTTCCATAATGGTTCTGAAGCTTTGTTTTTTCCCTTTGTTACATCTTTCTGTCCCTAACTATATGATTAGTCTAATAGCATCATCACATGCAGATGTCATTATTAAATTTGGTGGAAAAGCACATTAAGTATAATGAAGCAAGAACCAGCTTTGAGTGGACTCTGAATGTGTGACTTGATGACGCATCTGGATGGAAGATATAAAGTGTCCCGTGGTCTTTGTTTCTTTCAGGGAGAAGATGGTGTACTCTTCAGAACTGCCATAACTGTTTCAAGTATACCTCTCAAAAGCTCAGTGCAGTTAGTTTTGCCATATTTTCCCAGAATAATGAGATAGACAGAAAAAAAGTGGAAAATTTTCCTTTTTGAAGTTGCTACAAAATAAGTTAATTACAGGGAATAATTCTCCTTTTAAATAGTCACTAACCTCTTTTGTGATGTAGCTTTGCCTTTTTGATGGGTTACTCTAATGTGGAATATTTTTTTCTTTTTAAATCATAGAATTCCTTTAGCTACCATGATAATAATAATTGGGTTTTTTTTTTAATATTTGAAACACTTTGTAATGGACGGACATATTCATCTGACATCAAGTATGTCTTTTTTGAAACATGTATGTTTTCATATGTGAAACGAATCGCCAATTCAGTGTCGATGCATGTTACAGGATGCTCGGGGCTGGTGTGTGGGGATGACCCAGAGGGAGGATAAAGGGAGGTGGGAGGGGGGTTCAGGAGGGGGAACTCATGTGCACCCGGGGCGGATTCATGTCAATGTATGGCAAAACCAACCAATATAATATTGTAAAATAATTCAGTTCAGTTCAGTTCAGTCTCTCAGTCATGTCCGACTCTCCGCGACCCCATGAATCACAGCACGCCAGGCCTCCCTGTCCATCACCAACTCCCGGAGTTCACTCAAACTCATGTCCACAGAGTCGGTGATGCCATCCAGCCATCTCATTCTCCGTCGTCCCCTTCTCCTCCCGCCCCCAACCTTTCCCAGAATCAGAGTCTTTTCCAGTGAGTCAACTCGTCGCATGAGGTGGCCAAAGTATTGCAGTTTCAGCTTTAGCATCAGTCCCTCCAATGAACATCCAGGATTGATCTCCTTTAGAATGGACTGGTTGGATCTCCTTGCAGTATAAGGGACTCTCAAGATTAGCCTCCAATAAGAAAAAAGAAACAATGCAGATTTCTGTCTCTGATGGTCATATTCAGATTGAAGAGCCATTTTTGCTGTTTACAAGTCTCTGAAAGGCAAATTTATAATAGTTAATAATAGAAGAAAAGCTTTTCAAATGTGTAAGTTGCTTCATCATGTAGGAAATTATTTTAAACTCAAGTTTATAAAAGCTGACAAACTTCTGGAATCACAGGGGTTTTGAAGTCAAATAGTTTTTAATTATTCCCTCAGAAATGTGTGATTTTTAGAAAATTAAATATTCTGTTGTCTCTTCAGTTATATCATAAGGATGATAATACTTGTTACTGAAAGAATGCTATACATTAAATGAGATTATATGTGTGTGTGTGTGTGTGTGTGTATGGATGTATATAGGTATATCTAAAAATGCATATATATAAAATTAATGTCATATGGATACAGTTTCTGCATACAATTTTGCATAATAAATGATAGGTGTTCTTGCAATGATAATATTTTCTTTAATTAAACATTTTTTGCCATATATTGAGATGGAGAACATCTAGGAAGGAATAATATTATTTGCGAAATTTTAAAAATAATTTTAATAAATGTTAAATTGATAAATATTTGGAGATATGAATTAGGTAGCATGGTTAAATAGGTGATGGGAAGAGTGAACATCAACGTCTTAGGGATCAATGAGCTCAAATGGATGGAGTGGGCAAGTTTAATTTAGATGGCCACTTCCCTGGTGGCTCAGGTGGTGGTGTCTGCCTGCAATATGGGAGACTCAGGTTTGATCCCTGGGTCGGGAAGATCTTTTGGAGAAAGAAATGGCAACCCAGTCCAGTACCCTTGCCTGGGAAATCCCATGGAGAGAGGAGACTTGTATGCTACAGTCCATGTGGTTGCAAAGAGTCAGACATGACTGAGCGACTTCACTATACCTACTACTGTGGGTAAGAATCCCTTAGGAGAAATGGAGTAACCATAGTCAACAAGAGTCTGAAAGACAGTACTTGGGTGCAATCTCAAAAACCACAGATGATCTCTATTAGTTTCCAAGGCAAACCATTCAACATTACAATAATCCAAGTCTATGCCCCAACCACTAATGCCGAAGAAGCTGTAATCAAATGGTTATATGAAGACCTACAAGACCTTCTAGAACTAACAAAAAAAAAAAAAAAAAGAAAGAAAGAAAAAAAAAAGCTGAATACAGATGAATTAAAAAAATTTTAGGCTTGCTTTGAATGAAACTGAGATGATTCTTCAATCAGGTATTACACTTTTGTGACTATACATGGGGCATTTTTAAATGGAATCGTTTTTTATCTTCTCTTGTTTCCTCATTTCTCCTTTGAAACTCAGTGAAGCGTTGTTCTCTCTGGGATGTTTTCACAGAGACCAGATGCTTTAGTTGTTTTCACAGATGCTTTAGTTGTTCTGGAACAGTGAACCCTTATCCCACATGAATAGATTTATAGTGACGGCCATTCTGACCAGTGTGAGGCGATACCTCATTGTAATTTTCATTTGCATGTCTCTAATAATGAGCGATGTTGAGCACCTTTACATGTGTTTGTTGGCTATCTGTATTTCTTCTTTGCAGAAATGTCTGTTTATGTCTTTTACCCATTTTTTAATTAGGTTGTTTGTTTTTCTGATACTGAGCTGTATGAACTGCTTGTATATTTTAGAGATTAATCCTTTGTCAGTTGCCTCACTTGCAATTATTTTCTCCCATTCTGAGGGTTGTCTTTTCATCTTATTTATAGTTTGTTTTTGCTGTACAAAAGCTTTTGAGTTTATTTAGGCCCCATTCATTTGTTTTTGTTTATGTTACTCTAGGAGGTGGGTCAAAGAGAATTTCGCTGAGATTTATGTCAAAGACTGTTCTGCTTATGTTTTCCTCTAAGAGTTTTATAGTGTCTGTCCTTATATTTATGTCTTTGATCCATTTTGAGTTTGTGTGTGTGCATGTATGGTGTTAGGAAGTATTCTAATTCCATTCTTTAATAGATAGATGTCCAGTTTTCCCAGCATCACTTATTGAAGAGTCTGCCTTTTCTCTTTCCTTTATTCTTCCTTTGTTGAAGATAAGGTGTCTTTAGATATGTGGGTTTATCTCTGGATTTTCTATATGTTCCATTGAACTGTATTTCTGTTTTTGGGCCAATACCATATTGTCTTGATTACTGTAGCTTTGTAGTCTAGCCTGAATTCAG
Organism: Moschus berezovskii; assembly: GCF_049115385.1. Classification (NCBI taxonomy): domain Eukaryota; kingdom Metazoa; phylum Chordata; class Mammalia; order Artiodactyla; family Moschidae; genus Moschus; species Moschus berezovskii. The sequence continues at coordinate 85,154,651 of NC_142475.1, forward strand.
GGAGCCTGATTCCTCCAGCTGTCTTTCTTTCTCAAGATTCTTTGGCTATTTGTGATCTTTTGTGTTTGCATTCATATTGTACATTTTTTTTATAGTTATGAAGAAAATGTCATTTTTCATTTCACAGGGATTGAACTGAATCTGAAGATTTCTTTGGGTAGCATAGCTATTTTCTTTTATTTTCACTTACAATATTGTATTGGTTTTGCCATAGAATGACATGAATCCGCCCCTGGTGAACATGTGTTCTCCATCTTGAACCCCCCTCCCACTTCCCTCCCTGTATCATCCCTTTGGGTCATCCTTGTGCACCAGCCCCAAGTATCCTGTATCATGCATTGAATCTGGACTGGCGATTCATTTCACATATGATCATATACATGTTTCAATGCCATTCTCCCAAATCATCCCACCCTCGCCTTCTCCCACAGAGTCCAAAAGACTATTCTATACATCTGTGTCTCTTTTGCTGTCTTGCACACAGGGTTATTTTCACAAGAACATGATATATCTCTCCATCTGTTTGTGTCATCTTTGATTTTTTTCATCAGTGTCATATTTTTATGCATAAGGTCTTTTGTCTCTTTAGGTAATTTATTCCTAGACACTTCATTGTATTTTATTTTTGTTATTGCTGTTGTTGTTGCAGTAGTGAACATATTGTTTCTTTAATTCCTGTCTCTGATTTTCCATTGTTAGTATATAGCAATATAAGAGATCATTGTGTATTAATTTTGTATTCTGTGGCTTTACTAAATTCAATGATTAGCTCTAGTAGCTTTCTGGTGGCATCTTTTGGGTTTTCTATGTATAGGATCACGTCATCTGCAAACAATTACAGTTTAAAAATCCTCAAAGTTAGTAGAAGGGAAAAAATAATGAAAAATAGAGCAGAAATAAATGAAAAAGAAATGAAGCAAGCATAGCAAAGATCAATAAAACTAAATAAACCAGTTGCCAGACTCATCAAGAAAAGAAGGGAGGAAAAACCAAATCAATAAAATTAGACATAAAAGAAGTTACAACATCATTCAACATAACCTTTTAGGAAATGCCTTCTCTGATTATGTTATTCATAGCAGAATTCTCCCTCTTATTTCTGTCACAGTACTCTATTTTTTGTTGTATAAGTGCTAAATAGGATTACAACTTGAGTATTAAATTGTTACCTTTTATCTCGTCTGACTCCATTCTGAGAATTAAGATCTATGTGGAAAGGAGCCTTTACATGGTGTATCGTCCTGTTTTATTAATTGCTGTGTCTCTACCCATAGCATAGTCTGTGGACATAGCATAGCAGTGTTCACAGGACTGGAAAAGGTCAGTATTCATTCCAATCCCAAAGAAAGGAAATGCTAAAGAATGCTCAAATTACCACACAATTGCACTCTTCTCACACGCTAAAGTAATCTCAAAATTCTCCAAGACAGGCTTCAGCAATACGTGAATTGTGAACTTCCAGATGTTCAAACTGGTTTTAGAAAAGGCAGAGGAACCAGAGATCAAGTTGTCAACATCCTCTGGATGATCGAAAAAGCAAGAGAGTTCCAGAAAAACATCTATTTCTGCTTTATTGACTATGCTACAACCTTTGACTGTGTGGATTAGAATAAACTGTGGAAAATTCTGAAAGAGATGGGAATACCAGACCACCTGATCTGCCTCTTGAGAAACCTATAAGCAGGTCAGGAAGCAACAGTTAGAACTGTACATGGAACAACAGACTGGTTCCAAATAGGAAATGGAATATGTCAAGGCTGAATATTGTCACCCTGCTTATTTAACTTATATGCAGAGTACATCATGAGAAATGCTGGGCTGGATGAATCACAAGCTGGAATCAAGATTTCTGGGAAAAATATCAGTAACCTCAGATATGCAGATAACACCACCCTTATGGCAGAAAGTGAATAACTAAAGAACCTCTCGATGAAAGTGAAAGAGGAGAGTGAAAAGTTGGCTTAAAGCTCAACATTCAGAAAACTAAGATCATGGCATCTGGTCCCATCACTTCATGGCAAATAGATGGGGAAACAGTGGAAACAGTGGCAGACTTTATGTTTTGGGGCTCCAAAATCACTGCAGATGGTGATTGCAGCCACAAAATTAAGAGTCACTTTTTCCTTGTATATACGCTTACTCTGTGTATATACTCCTTTTATTTCCGTCCAGTTTGAACTTTTCCCTTTTGGTTACTTGACATCAAGTTATTCTTCAGGGATTTTCCTCCAGAGAACAGGGTTCTGTAAGTCCCATTCTGCATGGTGACTATCCTGGTGGCATCTCTGGAGATAGTTTACTCTCTAAATTATGATGAAATTTCCAAAGATTTAATCGGATAAGAATAACCCTTAGAGATGGATCAAATGAATGACTTAATAATATGTGCTGCAATTAAATGTAGATAAAAGTACTTGCAGACATTTGCTTTTACCCAGAAGTTATTTGTCTCTACCACTAATCACATGACAGACTTCTTCACAGATTGAAATGATGGACTCAACATATAATAAAGTATGTATGTGAAATTGTTCTTTATCTTTCAGGAAACCCATATGTTAATAATACTATATGAAGATAGAACAGAATAACTGATTAAAAATCTAAGTGTTGTAAAGTCAGTTTCACTATTTCAATTTTAATTGTATAAAACACAAAGAGCAACATTTTAATGTAAACAATCATACACAATTTGGAGCTTTTTCTAAAACCAAAATGTTGATTTTACTTTCATTTGTTATCCGGACAAATCCTGTGAACAATGAGTATTTTGGTTTTCTATTCACAGTCAAGATTCAGAGTTCCTTATGTAATACAATATTCATATGCATTTTCAAATTTGCAACAATTTGAAAGGTAGTATTTTTCTGAATGACTGAGTTGAATTGGATTTCCTACAAGCATGAAACAGTTTGCCTAATGGAAACAATCAATGTCCAGAGATGCTGCGTTTGTCATTCTTTCTTCTTGGTGATGGAATCAGTGCCTGAAGGACAAGAGAGAAAGCATCAGAGAACAGAAGGTAAATCAAATGAAGAACTCATGCAGGTAACCCAGGAAGTGTATTTATGAACTAGTCTCTGAATTAGGCTTTACATTTTACAAGAGTTCACTGGCAATGTGAGAATTCAGTCATTTAAAATGTTTTCTATGTCATTGTCTTAATCAGCCATTTTAGGGATCCTTTGCGACTACTAAAATATGTGGAGATTGATTTAATACTGTAAAACTCATTTGGATATTTTCATATCATAAAGAATCAAAATAAATTTACCTTCTCTAACATCAAATATTCTTATAAATTCATTTTGAGTGTATCTATCTGGGGATATTTTATTGGGCGGTTATCTCTAAGTCTCATGATAGGTTTAACTGGTATGTCCTCTAAGCATTATTTATTAATTGCTTAAAAATTAGAGGATGATGTAGCATCTTTAGACCTTGAGTGGTCTTCACAACTTCAAGATAATATTGTAGTAAGAACAGAGTTACTTCAATTCCTATTTTTTCTGTTCACAGGTGAGTTTCAGCATCCTATCATATATTTGTTGGCCATTTAAATGTATTCTTCTCCAAATGTTTATATTTTTCTTTAATATTTTATTTATATACTTTATTTGTCAATTGATTAGAGATCCATCTATTTTAGGTATTACCTCTGTGTATATACTCTAAAATATAAATCATTTCCACAAGTTGCCTTCATCTGTCTACATTACGGTATCTTCCTAAATCCTTAAAAAATTTTGAAATTGTCAAATCTATCTATTTGGGATTTCAGTGATTGCTTAAGCAGCATCCTCCATCCTGGGAATGTAGAAAGTAATTTCCTTTATTAACCAGAATGTAAACATGGAATAAATTGTGCCTTAATTTTCTTATTATATTTTTATCAATTTTTGTTTTCAAGTAAGGTATTAATTATACATACAATTTTATTAGCTTCTAGATGGGAAGGTAGTTGTGGTAATTCATTTAATTATGAGTTATTTTCCCACACATGTCTCTTAATGACTTGCCTCTCCTTTAGTGTATAAGATTGTTGAGGCTATGGATGTTTTAATCAGTCTCATCTTATGATGTCTTAAAGTACTGGAGCATGATAACAATTGCTTGAATGAATAAACAAATTATCTTAAGATTTCAAGAAGTTGCTAGCAATAATTATATTTACAAGTAATTCTGTCCTAAACTCTAAAATAAAATGAAGAAGAACCTATGGAACGAAGGATCAGTGTAACTGAGTTTGTCCTCGTAGGACTCACTCAGAACCCCCAGGGTCAGAAAATATTGTTTGTGGTGTTCTTGCTCATCTACATTGTGACAATGGTGGGCAACCGACTCATTGTCATGGCTGTCATGTTCAGTGCAACCCTGGATGCCCCTATGTACTTCTTTCTTGGCTACTTATCATTTGTGGATGTTGTTTATTCAACTACGATCACGCCAAATATGATTATAGACTTAGTGTGTGAGAAGAAAACCATTTCTTTTGAAGCATGCATGGCCCAGCTTTTAACAGAGCACTTATTTGGTGGTGCTGAGATTTTACTCCTGGTGGTCATGGCCTATGACCGGTACGTGGCCATCTGCAAACCCTTGCATTATTTGACAATCATGAATCAGCGGCGGTGTGTTCTGCTACTGTTGTTGGCCTGGGTTGGTGAGTTTTTACTTGCTGTAGTTCAACTGCTCTTAGTTTACAACATTCCCTTCTGTGCCCAAATGTCATTGACCACTTCATCTGTGACGTGTACCCCTTGTTAAAACTTGTCTGCACTGACTCCTACATTATAGCCTCATTGTGGTTTTCAATGACGGAGCAATCTGTGTGGTCATTTTTGTGCTCTTATTCATCTCCTATGGGGTCATTCTGCGCTCCTTGAAGAATCTTAGCCAGAAAGGAAGATGCAAAACCTTATCCACCTGTGGCTCCCACATTACTGTGGTGCTCTTCTTCTTTGTGCCCTCTATTTTTATGTATGAGATCTCCTTCCATCTTACCCATTGATAAATCCTTGGCCATGTTTTACAGCATTATGACCCCTATGCTGAACCATCTAATCTACACTCTAAGAAATGGAGAGTTTCAAATTGCCATGAAAAAGCTCTGGATCAGAAAACGAAAATAAGGCAGGCACAAGGGAAACATATTACCTATTTTCCCTGAAGATTTGCTCTTTCCAGGAAAGCCATGTGTGACTCTTTAGCTGTAGTAAATTTCTCCACAGTTCTAATACATTGGACACGTTGAAAGTATTTATTCTGTGAATGCGTCCAATGATCAAAGCACACTTTTAAGATTTTCATAATTTCCTGGTTCAAACTGTTTTGTTTAAAATATATTTCTATGTTCGTAAAATTTCTTAGGAAATGTATTTAGCTTTTGGTGTAAAATCTCTCTATTGAGAGTATAGACTTATGTTCTTATGATGAGTTGCTGCTACTGCTACTGCTGCTAAGTCGCTTCAGTCGTGTCCGACTCTGCGCGACCCCATAGACGGCAGCCCACCAGGCTCCCCCGTCCCTGGGATTTTCCAGGCAAGAACACAGGAGTGGGTTGCCATTTCCTTCTCCATATTTTGAGTTAAGTTGTAATTAAAACTGTAAATTGAATTTTTAGTGGAAGATATTCTTATGCTTTTCTGTCCAACAATGTAATCTTTCAGAATTGTAGGACTCAATGCAAATTTGGGAAAAATAAAATAAGAAAAAAACTTGGATTACTCTTCCCCACAAAAAGACTGTTCATATTAATATTTGAGGTATATGTCTTATTTTTTATCTGAAGATAGTTATATTATTTTGTCCATATGTTTAGCATGTTAGTGTTTAAGAAGAAGAATATTTCAGAGTTACAATATTAATTATGAGGAGGATGAGTATATAAAAATAATCTGAATGAATGAGATATATACACAGACATAACGAAACACAATAAGCAAAGTTGGAGATGTGAATAATGAAAAATAGCAGAAGTATGGTAAGATATTCTGAACTATCTGGAAAGTGAATACATCACATTTATGAAAATATAACACCAAATGAAGCTGTTCCACTTGAAAAGATGCAGTTTCTAGATATTTCCATTTAATTACAAATTGTTAGCATCCTTTGTCAAATTTTAATGCTTCTCATAAAGTATATAATTAGAATATTGTGATTCCACATATTTATCTTGATGAAAATGACGTTTCAAGATCTTGTTTTTCTATTCTGAATAAGACATATATTGCATATTTTCCCATGAATCAGTTCAGTTCAGTTCAGTTCGGTCGCTCAGTCGTGTCCAACTCTTTGCGACCCCATGAATCACAACACGCCAGGCCTCCCTGTCCATCACCAACTCCCAGAGTTCAATCAGACTCATGTCCATCAAGTCAGTGATGCCATTCAGCCATCTCATTCTCTGTCATCCCCTTCTTCTCCTGCCCCCAATCCCTCCTAGCATCAGAGTCTTTTCCAGCGAGTCAACTCATCACATGAGGTGGCCAAAGTATTGGAGTTTCAGCTTTAGCATCAGTCCTTCCAATGAACACCCAGGATTGATCTCCTTTGGAATGGACTGGCTGGATCTCCTTAGCATAATATATAAGATAAGTAAGGTTTACTGAGCACATAATATATGCTAAACATTAAAAAAAAAAATACCTTCCAAACTTTCCGGATAGTCTCCCAGGTGCACTGTAACTTAGTCTTCAGTCGGCAATGCCACTATTCTATTCAGCTAATGCTTTTAGGTGATGGATAACATGATCACATCAGTGAATTCTATGAGGGTGAGTGATTTGCTTTATTTATTTACCATAAAACCCTGTGTCCTGGTTAGAAATGATGATGAGTGAAGTACCATGATATAGGACCACAGATTCTATTCCATGAATAACAAAGTCAACTGATTCATTGCAAGTAGAAAAGATGTATATTTACTGCAAGTATGTGATGACAAGAAGCTTCTTCTCCAAGTTGAGGAATTTCAAAAGAGTAAGCTGCCACAGGATTTTGACTGATTTCTCTAGAGAACTGTGCCCTATTAAGGGGTCATTGATGGCCTTTACTAATGGAATTTTGGACATTTAGCAAAGATAGTGCCAGATCTAGATTGGTGAAAGGTAAATCCTATTGCACCCTGGGCCTATGTAGAGCATTCATCTCTCCCACCGGGACCACAAAATTGGATAAAAACACTAACAAATATATAAGACAGGTCATCTTGTCAACCAGATTTTAAAGCGTTTTCTCTTGGGTGGATTGTCTCTGATAGAAACTGTATATGATAAACAGACACCTTTGCTTTTGGTCCATTCTGTGCCACCCATCCACATACCACTTCTTTGGATTGCTCTTTCATCTGTTCTTCCACTTTTCCCTTTCCTTCAATAGTTTATCAAACTTGTTTTCACTGTCCATGAGTCATTGTAAATCCATAACTTAGGCCATTTCTCTCCCCATTGAAATGGAAGAGCATAAGTATAGCCCAAAATTAAGTTTACAGGTAGGATTTTTATAGTGGATGATAATATTCAGCTATCTTTGCAAGGAAATATTTATGTTGCATTTAAGTCTTCAAATTCTAGCCATTGAGGTCAGGTACTTCCACATTTATGTGAAAGACTGAGGTGATGGATAGTCCATGAGGAAATACAGAACATTTGGCCACTTGAAACTATTTCTAGATTTACAGCTCAGCCATGTTTTATTATGTATTCTGTGGTCACACATAGATTATTGAAGTAGCCACAGTTGTTACTGTTGTTCAGTCACAAGTCATGCCTACTCTTTGTGAACCCATTGAATAGAGCCCACCACGTTTCCCTACCCCTCACTATATCCCAGATAAGTTTTTTCTGCTTCATGACCATTTAGTCAGTGATGATATATAAAGATTTCATCCTCTGCTGCCCTGGTCTCCTTTTGCCATCATCTTTCCCAGCTTCAGGGTGTTTTCCAATGAGTTGGCTCTTCGCATAAGGTAGCCAAAGTACTGGAGGTTCAGTTTCAGCATCAGTCCTTTCAATGAATATTTGGGGTTAATTTCCTTTAAGATAGACTGATTTGATCTCTTTCTGTCCAAGTCTTCTTTAGCACCATAATTCGAAAGCATCAATTCTTTGGTGCTCAGTTTTCTTTATGGATCAGCTCTCACATCTGTACAGTTTTGTCATAGCTTTCCTTCCAAGGAGCAAGCATCTTGAATTTCATGGATGCTGTCACTGTCCATAGTGATTTTGAGCCTAAGAAAGTAAAGCTTGTCACTGTTTCCACTGTGAAGGTAATCCTCATTTACCCTTAGTGAAAGAACCAATGCTTTTTAAAGACAAAGGAAAAACTCCAACAGGTAAGTTCTTGAGACATTCAACAAGGGATACTCATTTAAAATTCATGTGGTATATTTAAACATAGCTAAGGTCTAAAATAGCATATAATTTTACTGAAGGAAGTCTGAATTGATAAAATTAAGCTAACAAAACACAGAAACTTACTAAAATACACAAAATGTATTTGGCTTATGATTAACACTTGAAAGATGTTCATTGTCCAGTTTGCCAAATAAAAAGGAAAAACGTAATATATTGCAAATAAACTAATGACTGGTAATCTTGGTTAGTGGATATTTTAATGGATATGTTAATTTTTACAATCACTTTTGGATCTTTAAATTAGATAATTTAAATTTATGTATCATACCAAGTTTGTAAACATATTAAGAAATATATGCTTATTCTGTTCTGATAACTTGATATGAGTCTTTATGTGTGGCTCTTTTAAAATTATGACAACAACCATGTTTTTACCTATGCGTTTAGAAACCCGTGTTCAAGAATGTACCTTGCTTACCATAAAAGTGTAATTGCAACCGTGGTGCTTCAGATAGTAAAGAGTCTACCTGCAATGCAGGAGACCTGAGTTCAATCCTTGGGTCAGGAAGATCCCTTGGAGAAAGAAATGACAACCTATTCCAGTATTCTTGCCTGGAAAATCTCATTTTCTTAAGTGGGGCTTCCCTGGTGGCTTACACAGTAAACAGTCCACCTGAAATGCAGGAGGTGAATTCAATCCCTGAGTTGGGAAGATGCACTGGAGGAGGGCATGGCAACCCACTTTGGTATTCTTTCCGGGGGAATTTCATGAACAGAGGAGCCTGGAGGGCTACAGTCCTGTAGGGTCACACAGAATCAGATAAGACTGAAGGGACTGAACACATGCACAGTAAGTAACACTTAAATTATATATATATATATTTTAATAAGGAAATGTTAGCTGACTGGATTAAGTTGAAAATCTAGCTGTATGATCTTTCAAGTTTTATAGTAACAAAATTTTGATGCCTTGAAAGATAGAGAATAGTTCATGTATCTAATTTTTAAATGCAAAATATTCAACTAGTAGGTGATTTATTCTGGTATAATCCAACATGGATAATTATTGAGTGGACCTTACAGAAAATAAGGTGTGAATAAAGTAGTTGGATGTTGTTGTTGTTCAGTTGCCAAACCATGTCCAACTCTCTGCGACCACATGGACTACAGCACACCAGGACTCCCTGCCCCTCACCATCTCCTGGAGTTTACTCAAGTTCATGTCCATTGAATTGGTGATACTATCCAACTATCTCATCCTCTGTCACCCTCCCCTCCTTCTGAGATGTTTACTCTTGCTATCTCCAGTAGCCAGATACAGACCACCTAATGCCCTCATGGTCTTTGACAGATGGGCCTTATCAATCTATAGCTTCAACAGTGATTGGATCTTTAATCAAATAGTAGCAATAATGTGAATATAGTATGCAGAATGTTCATTACATCTAGCTTCTAAAAAAGTGCAAATTTTCTGGTACCTGTCTTTCCAACCCCCATTTCTCACCAAAATTATGTGGATGGAATCATCCTGGCTACATGTGAGGTTTAATGATTCTGTAATTCCACAGCAGTGAATGATTCAAAAGTTTGGGTCTGTATCTATCATGGTATGATTATTTTCTTTTGTTTAGCATCATTCTTACCATCAGACAAAGGATCTCTGAGGAAACAATTTTTTTTTTTCTTTCTGAATTTTATTTTCTCTGCTTTATTAAAATGTACTCTGTTTTCCTTCTTTTCTTTCATTTTGTACCTTTTAAATCTTTCATTCTGCTTGCTGTAGGTCAAAATACATTCTATCACAGATAAATAATATACTCATGTATAATGAAATAATTCTTAAGGCAGACAATCCAAATAGGGATCCATGAGTTATAGGCATAATATTCTTTTCTATCCTTGACTAGATGTATAACAATGATCAAATTGGCAAAATTTGTTGCAGTGTTCATGTGAAGCATTCCAAAATGTTAATTATCAACGTTATTTATTGACCTTTAGGAGATGCCAATCTCCTAAATTTTAGGTAATTTACTTGCAATACAGAAATAACCCTAAGAGACAGGCACTATTGGCTTCCCCACTTTAATAATGAAGAAACTGAGAAATTTATTTAGTTGCCCAAGGTCCCCTAGATAGCAAGTGGTGATGCTGGGATTCCAACACAGACAGTACAGCTCTGGAGCAACCATTATTTGACACTGTGCTCTGCTTTCTCTGAGGAAGTTTTGAATTTTAAATAGGAAAACACTGAATGAGAAACTTGTAGATATTATTTAATATTTGTAGCTCATCTTGTTCCTTTATTCTTTGTTTACTTTCTTCCCTTATGATTTGATGGCTGTCTGTCTTTTTTAAAGATATTATTGATTTATTTGGTCAAGTTGGGTCTTAGTTGTGGCACATGGGATCTCCATCACCCCATGCAATATCTTTTATTGTGAGGTGCACAGCTCTCCTAGTTGTGGCTCATTTGCTCCATGGCATGTGGGATCTTAGTTTCCAGACCAGGGATCAAAACCATGTCCCCTATATTACAAGGCAAATTCTTAACCGCTGGACCACCAGGGAAGTCCCTGATGACTATCTTTTTGGGTGACTTTGTCTTTTCTTTTATGAGTGTGTATAATTATTAAGATTTTTTTTTGTGTGTGGTTACCATGAAGTTTATATGTGGTAACATATGTACACTTGATTACTTTAAATTGCCGATCTCTTAAGTTGAAACACATTTTAATAAGACTAAATTTTTCATCCTCCTTCTCCATGTTTACTTTTTCTTTTGACTTCATAGTTGTATCTTTTATTTTGCATATCCTTCAACTAAGGAGCCTTTTGATAAGGGTAAAAGATGAGAATGAAAAACCTTGCTTTAAATTCAACATTAAAAAAAAAAAAACAAAAAAAAAACTAAGATCATGACATCTAGTCCCATCACTTCATGGCAGACAGAAAGAGAAAAAGTGAAATCATGACAGATTTCATTTCATTTCATTCATTCCTGGACTCCAAAATCACTGCAGATGGTGACTGTAGCCATGAAACTAGAAGAAGATTGCTCCTTGGAAGGAAAGCTGTGATAAACCTAGAGAGTGTATGAAAAAGAAGAGCCATCACTTTTCTAACAAGGTTCTTAAGAGTCAAAGCTATGGTTTTTTCCAAAAGTTATGTATGGATGTGAGAGTTGGACCTTAAAGAGGGCTGAGTGCCAAATAATTGATGCTTTTGAAATGTAGTGGTGGAGAAGACTCTTGAGAGTCCCTTGGACAGCAGTGAGACCAAAACAGTCCATCCTAAAAGAAGTCAACCCTGAATACTCATTGGAAAGACTGATTCTGAAACTGAAGCTCCAATACTTTGACCACCTGATGTGAAGAGCCGACTCATTGGAAAAGATCCTGATGCTGGGAAAGATTGAGGGCTGGAGGAGAAGGGAATGACAGAGGACGAGATGGTTGGATAGCATCATTGACTCAATGGAAATGAGTCTGAGCAAATTCTGGGATATAGTGAAGGACGGAAAAGCCTGGCATGTTGCAGTAACAAAGAGTTGGACCTGATCTAGCAACTGAACAACAACATCCCTTAACTATTTCAGTTCAGTTCAGTTCAGTTCCATCACTCAGTCGTGTCCAACTCTCTGCGACCCCACGGACTACAGAACAGCAGGCCTCGCTGTCCATCACCAGCTCCTGGATTTTATCCAAACTCATGTCCATTGAGTCAGTGATGCGATCCAATCATCTCATCCTCTGTCATCCCCTTCTCTTCCTACCTTCAATCTTTCCCAGCATCAGGGTCTTTTCAAATGAGTTAGTTCTTTACATCAGGTGGCCAAATTATTGGAGATTCAGATTCAGCATCAGTCCTTTCAATGAATATTCAGGACTGAGCTCCTTTACGATGGACTGGTTGGATCTCCTTGTAGCCCAAGAGACTCTCAAAAGTCTTCTCCAACACCACAGTTCAAAAACATCAATTCTTCGGCCCTCAACTTTCTTTCCAGTCCAACTCTCACATCCATACCTGACTACTGGAAAAACCATAGCCTTGACTAGATGGACTTTTGTTGGCAAAATAATGTTTCTACTTTTTAATATGCTATCTAAGTTGGTCATAACTTTCCTCCCAAAGAGTAAGCGTCTTTTAATTTCATGGCTGCAATCACCATCTGCAGTGATTTTGAACCTCAAAAATATAAAGTCAGCCACTGTTTCCACTTTTTCCCCATCTATTTGCCCTGAAGTGATCGGATCGGGTGCCATGATCTTAGTTTTCTGAATGTTGAGCTTTAAGCCAACTTTTTCACTCTTTTTCACTTTCATCAAGAGGCTCTTTAGTTCTTCTTCACAGTCTGTCATAAGAGTGGTGTCATGTGCATATCTGAGGTTATTGATATTTCTCCCAGCAATCTTGATTCCAGCTTGTGTTTCATCCTGCCCAGAGTTTCTCATGATGTACTCTGCATACAAGTTAAATAAGCAAGGTGACAATATACAGCCTTGACATACTTCTTTCCCTATTTGGAACCAGTCTGTTCCATGTCCTGTTCTAACTGTTGCTTCCTGACCTGTATACAGATTTCTCAAGCGGCAGGTCAGGTGGTCTGGTTAACTACTTACTGTGCATATATTGCTAGATTGTTTTACTACTTTTTTCTGCTAACTTTCTTACTAGCTTTATAAGTTTTTATTTTTTACTAATATCTGTAATCTGTTTTTGCCTTTTCCATTGATATCTTTCTGTTCATGATTTCTAAATTTCTAGTTATGACCTTTCCTTTTTGTTTATAGAAGTTCCTTTGACAATTTGTGTGTGTGTGTGTAAAGCCAGTTATGCGGTGCTCAACATCTTGAGCTTTTCTTTGTCTATAAAACTTTTGGTCTCACTTATTGCTCTTACCATGCTTTATTAAATATTCTGTCTTTAACTTTCTTCACTATAATTACAAAACTTGTTAGCATCATCTTTGGTTTAATCCTGCTAGGGGCTCTCTATGCTGTCTAGATATTCTTGTCTGTGTCTTTGCCCAGGTATGGAAAAGGTTAGCTACTCTGTCTTCAGCTGTTTCTCTGCCCTTTCCTCTCTCTCTCTTCCTGTGGGACCTCTATAATGTGAATATTATAATGCTTGATGCTGCCTAGAGGTCTCTTAAACTCTCCTCATTTAAAAAATTTTTTTTTCTATTCAGCATTATTGATTCAAATTACTCTGTGTTTCAGCTCACTGGTCCACTCCTCTGTATCATATGATCTACTGTCGATTCTTTGTAGTGTGTGCATGTGTTTCAATTACTGTATTCTTCATCTCTGGTTAATCTTTATATCAGCCAATACTGTGAAAACTTTCAAATTCTTCCTCTGTTCACCTAGTCTTCCGAATTCTTTGGAAATTTTTATGATCATTACCTTAAACTCTATCAGGTAGAGTTCTTATCTCCACTTTCTTTAGCTCTTCTTTTGGGGTTTTTATTGTGTTTGCTCATTTGGAACATATCATTCAGTCATCTAATTTTGCCTAATTTTAATTTTATTTCTACATAATTGGTGCTTTCATTTTTTTAGTCTTGAAGAAGTGGCCTTATGTGGAAAATGTTCCATAAGCACACACCCCACTGGTCACCAGAGGTATATGCTCCCGCAATGTCCATAATGCGGCTTCACGATCAACTATTGTTGTGGGCTCAGTATCGTGGGAACACTGCATGGGTGGTCCCAGTTCCCACTGTTTGAATAGACATGCCTTGTCCAATGTTTCTCCACTGCTGGTGGATGAACCAGGTACTGGCATTGTTGGTTGCTTAACCAAGAAATCCCAGTCCTAGTGCAGGCCCATGGTGGGTAGTGTGGATTGGAAGGAAACTGGCCATGGAGCCTCAGGTTTGTTCTTACCAACTTCTGGGCAGAATCCAGTTCCAGGTAGGCTGGCTCAGGGCCTCCGTGTGTACTGGACTGGACCCTGTATCATACTGGTAGCAAAGCTGAGCCAAGTTGTACTGGTGTGGTGCTGGTATGCTGGAGGGTAGACTGTCTCTGACAAGGCTGGCTGAAGAATATTGGTGCTTCTGAAGCAAGTGTCTGCTGTTGTTGAATAGGGCTGTCGCCCAGTGGATGGAACCCAAGGCTTACTCAGGCCAGGCCCCTAGGTAACTACTAGCCCACTGCTGAGCTGAACAACGTCCTGGGGTCTCTAGCTTTAGAACAAGGACCCCAGAGCTGGTGTCAGCTCCCAACTAGTGCCCAGGGGATCCTGGGGCTGCTGCTATCTCACTGGTGAGTGGGCTGCATTGGGACATAACTAGCTGAGAGTCCATTCTGGTCCTAGGACTGGTGTCTGTGTGGCAATGTTCAGGGCTATAAACCAATGGGCCCTGGGGCTAGTGCCAACCCATTAGTGAATGGAAGTGGGTCCTGTTGCTAGTTTTGGTGCGAAAGTGGGTGGAGACTAGGTCTAAGTTGCCTTGGGACTGGTACCACTCCTCTTGGTGTGGGAGTCTGGTGCTGGGGTTGGTGCTGACCAGCTGATGGAGAGGCCTGAGTCACAGGTCAGGTGGATGCTAAAGGGATCTATAGTAGCCAGCCTGATTATTGATGGGACTGTGCCTTGCCCAGTCAGTTGTTTGACCTGGGGCTTCCCAAGATTTGTGCTACCTTGTCTTGGGTAGTGCTGAATCCCACTACTGAAAAGCTAGAAGGAGGATTCCAATATGGTCCTTGCCAGCATCAGTGTCCTTGCCAAGGGATAGCTGTACAAAATGGCTGATGCCTGCATCTATGTCCCCAAGGTGAGTCCTAATTTCTTCCCAACTCTCTGGCATGTTCTCCAAGATCAACAGGTGTGTCTGACTCAGTCTTCTTTTTTTTTTTAATTTATTTTTTAAATTTTAATTGGAAGCTAATTATTTTACAGTATTGTATTGGTTTTGCCATACTTTGACATGAATCCACCCCGGGTGTACATGTGTTCCCCATTAGAACCCCCCTCCCACCTCCCTCCCCATGCCATCCCTCTGGGTCATCCCAGTGCACCAGTCCTGAGAGAGCATCCTGTATCATGTATCAAACCTGGACTGGCAATTCATTTCACGTACGATAATATACGTGTTCCAATGCCATTCTCCCAAATCATCCCACCCTCACCCTCTCCCACAGAGTCCAAAAGACTGTTCTATACATCTGTGTCTCTTCTGCTGTCTCGCATACAGGGTTATCATTAACATCTTTTAAAATTCCATATATATGCATTAGTATACTGTATTGGTGTTTTTCTTTCTGGCCTACTTCACTCTGTGTAATAAGCCCCAGTTTCATCCACCTCATTAGAACTGGCTGAGTAATACTCCATTGTACCACAGCTTTCTTATCCATTTGTCTGCTGAAATGACTCTTCTGTCATGGGTCTTATACTGTGTGTGACCTTTAGAACTAGAACCTCTATTTCTCAACGCCTCTGGCTCACCCCAAGAGATATCCCATTGACTTTAAAAGCCAAACATTTGCGGGCTTATATTCTTAGTGCAGGACCCCTGGTCTCAGTAGCTTTATGTGAAGCTCACATCCCATTGCTCCTTTGGGAGAACCTCTGTACCTGTATGATCCTCTTGTTTGATTGTTGCCTACCCATAGTATGGGACTAGACTATACCCTGTATCAGCTATTCCTCCCTATTTGTTGTGATTTCTTCCTTAGTAATAGAGGGTCTTTTCTATTGGTCTTCAGGTCATTCTCATCAATAGCTGCTCTGTAAATAGTTGTAATTTTGGTGCTCCCATGTGTAGACATGAGCTCACAGTCCTTCTATAGTACTATTTTGAGCATGCCATCCTGTATCTTTTTATGGTTGTCTACATATGACAATGTGTAGGTGTGTGAGCACAGTCACTCAATTGTGCCTACCTCTGCAACCCCATGGACTGTTGCCTGCCCATGCCTTTATACTCCAGTAGCACATTCTCAAACTACCGGACAATTGCACTCATCTCACACGCTAGTAAAGTCATGCTCAAAATTCTCCAAGCCAGGCTTCAGCAGTATGTAAACCGTGAACTTCCAGATGTTCAAGCAGGTTTTAGAAAAGGCAGAGGCACCAGAGATCAAATTGCCAACATCCGCTGGATCATGGAGAAAGCAAGAGAGTTCCAGAAAAACATCTATTTCTGCTTCATTGACTATGCCAAAGCCTTTGACTGTGTGGATCAGAATAAACTGTGGAACATTCTGAAAGAGATGGGAATCCCAGACCACCTGACCTGCCTCTTGAGAAACCTGTATGCAGGTCAGGAAGCAACAGTTAGAACTGGACATGGAACAACAGACTGGTTTCAAATAGGAAAAGGTGTACGTCAAGGTTGTATATTGTCACCTTGCTTACTACAACTTCTTTATTAAATTGTCTCCTATATTGTCCTACTCCATCTTAAGAATATAAGATCCATGCAGGAAGGAAATTTTACACGTTATTTTCTCCTGTTTTATTAATTGCTGTATCTTTACCCTTAGGATAGTTTGTGTAAAATGTAGGTATTCTACATTAAAAGAAAGTTAATAATGGGATAAAATTAGTTATTATACCTGATTTGGTGATAAAATTTTTCTATATTTGATCAAACATCGAGGCAATATAAATTGAGCTCTCAATAAAAAGATAGAAAATTTTTCTATAGCAAAAGGGGAAATACATGATGAATTAATCTTCACTGAAACAAAATGATTGGGTCAATATTTTGTTCTTGACTGGCAATAGTCTTATTATGGTTCTCAAACTTTTTGTTTCCTCCATGTTTCATATTTCTAACCCTAATTAATTCTGTGATGTGGTCCAGTAGTATCTTTACATACAGATGCATTAATAAAATTTAGTGGAAAATCCTAGCAAATTTAATTAAGGAAGAATCAGTCTTGGACACATTCCAAGTCTAAGACAATGATAAATGTGGCTAGAAGGTTAATAAGTCCAGTGTTCTTTGATTGTATTGAAGAAAAAAGTCGATAGTCTTTTAAGAACTGACATAAATGTCTCAGGAAGATCCTTTATAGACTTAAAGCAATCCATGAAAACAACAACAGTGGCAGCAACACAAGAAAGTCTCTCAAAATTGCAAGTCAACTAGTCTGGCACCATTAACATGGTAGAATCAGATGGGGTTAAAGAATTAAGTGGTACTTTTTTTAAAATTTTTAAGTTAATAGGAAAAGTAGTTACTTAAGACAAATTCTCCTGGAAATGGCTAGCTTCTATTTTTCTATGTAAACTTAGAGTTTGCTTGTCTTTTTGATAAATTTCCCTAATATAATAAATTTTTGTTATTTTGTGTGCACTGTGGAATTTCTTTTAAACTATTTCTAATGCAGATAAAAACAATGTTTCAAATAATCTGAAAACTCCATGGAATAAATGACCAGACGAATAAAAAGAAAATATTTCTTCATGTAATAATGCAGGCTTTCAATCTATATTGCCATACTGGATGCAAGAATTCCAGGATTTTATGAGCAACTTAAAAAGTCTTTCTTCAGATTATGAAAAAGCTTCCACAAGGTAAGATTAGTAATGAATAGTGGGAACCAGGGTTCACAATTGTGTGACCTTTACAATGTAAGGAACTAAATCATTTTGAAATATATCAAACTTAGTTTCCGATTCTAGTTTTATCACTTAAAAATGTGTGCCCTTGAGAAAATTCATGAGATATTATGAACCTCATTTTCATTAGCTATGGAAAAGTAATAAGTAATTACGGTACTTGTTATTGTAAATACTAATTATGATACACTAAATTGTAAAAGCATGATTGGAATCCACTAAAACTATTTTGAGCAGTTGAGTGATATAAGCAGAACAAGATGTAAAGAGCGTAATTTGAACTGTTTCAGGAAAGCAAGTTGTTGGAGGGCAGAATAAAAGTGGAAAGACTTGGCAGAAAGCTAGTGCTGTGGGCTAGAAAGGAAATGGGGAGATAGGAAGTGATCAGGTTTGTGAAACAATATGAAAGTAGAGACAACAGGATTTGTTAACGGAAGAAAGTTGTAATATGAGTACAAAAGTGGAGTGATGAGCACTGTGAGATTTTTTGAAGGAGGTACCAATAATGAGGAAAACCTTCAAAAAGTTTTGTTATATATACTAAATAGATATCCAGATCCAGATATCCAAAGTTGGATATATTGCTCATACAAGTGTCAACAAAAGGGTGGAGGTAGGGGCTGGAGACACAACATTGGATGACATTAGCATTTATAGGGCAGGAAACTGGAGACATCGAAATAAAGACACACAGAAAGACTTCTCAGTAAATTCTAACACAATCTAGGACAGTGACCCTCTCTTCATAGACTCATCTACCCACAGGAAAGATGTATATCTATTTAACTAGTCTCAAGTATTATGCATATTGACTTTATAAATGGTATTTTAGAAATTTACATACAATGATCTTCCAATCTTTTCCTGTCCTTTAGCTTTTCCTTTAAAACTTAATAAAGCACTGTTATTCCTGGTAAGAATTCTCTGATTACGGTTTAATTGTGATATTCTTATACTGTGATATTTAGCATTGTGTCAGTATTCTTATAGCACTTAAGAAACTGATCTGGAATTTTCTGATACTTATCATTGAATGTAGGGAACTATTACTTAATCAACTAGGGTATCACAATATTGTCTATGACCTACTGTACACAAATAGATATTCCATACACCTTCTTTCATTTGAATGTATAAATAAAAAGCAAAATTTAAGTCTGTTTTAAAAGTTTCCCTTCCTTGTTTTCTAGGTAAACTGCTTCATAATAAGTGAACTCAGCTCCTGTCTAGAATAGATGGAACCAAGGAACAATGTAATCTGCTTTGTCCTCCTGGGCCTCACACAGAATCCAAAGGAGCAGAAAGTCTTTTTTATTATGTTCTTGCTCTTCTTCATTTTGACAGTAGTGGGCAACCTGCTCATTATTGTGACTATAACTTTCAGTAAGACCCTGAACTCACCAATGTATTTTTTTCTTGCTTATCTATCATTTATGGATGTCACATTTTCCTTTTCTATTACACCCAGATTGATATCAGACTTGCTCTTTGCAGAAAATATTATATCCTTTGAATACTGCATGATTCAGCTGTTTATACAGCACATTTTTGGTGGATCAGAGGTCTTTCCTCTTTTAGCAATGGCCTATGACCAATATGTTGCCATCTATCTGTAAGCCCTTGCATTATTTGGTGATCATGAGGCAGAGGGTGTGTGTTGTGCTGCTGGTGGTGTCCTGCACAGGAGGTTTTCTGCACTCACTAATTCAACTTAGCACTATTTACAGGCTCCCATTCTGTGGCCCCAATGTCATTGATCACTTTACATGTGACATGCACCCCTTATTGAAACTCGTTTGTACTGACACCTACGTCATTGACATCTAAGTTGTGGCCAGTGGAAGACTGATCTGCTCTGTAGTGTTTCTGCTCTTACATGTCTCATATGGAGTCATCCTGCACTCTCTGAAGAACCTGAGTCAGGAAGGGAGGAGGAAAGTCCTCCAGACCTGTGGTTCCCACATCACTGTGGTTGTCTGCTTCTTTGTCCTCTGTATTTTCATATATGCAAGACCCTCTACCACCGTCTCTATTGACAATCACTAAGTGTGTTTTATACAATCATAACACCTATGCTGAATTTGTTAATCTATAGTCTAAGAAATTCTGAGATAACAAATGATACGAAGAAGCTCTGGAGAAAAAAAAGTTAGATCAAATATTAAATAAATGCATTATTCATCATGAAAAATTAACATTAGAGCTAGTCCTCAGAATGTAAGTCTTCATGAATCTGATGCAAATTTTCTTCTTAAACAATTAAGTTTTTATAATTAAAGGGTGAACTATATGTTCATGTTCTCTGTGACAGTTACCCTACTAGAATGTAAACTATATAATGGATGGCTTATCACTGAACCAGAATATCATAGTAAGTAGTCAGTAGAGAACTTGTAATTAATTAGAAAATAAAATTTCATAGAATCACACTAATTTTTAAGTAATTTTTGTATTTAATTTAATATTCTTAGTTTGATTTTATGTCAGAATCTTGTATCTTTTCTTATTATTCTGATTAAAATATTTGTATGTAGGCTGTTCTCTGTATTCAATTTCATTTGCTTTACTGATGAAATTTTAATGTCATGTTTTAAGTTTTCTGTTTGTTTGCTTTTTGTTTGTTTAATTTATTTATTTTAACTGGAGGCTAATTACTTTACGATATTATATTGGTTTTGCCATATATTGACATGAATCCACCACAAAAATTTAAATTATGATGCATAATAAGAGACTTTAGAATTAATGAAAATGGAATAGTGCAAAATAAAATCCTATACTTGCCACATTGGAGTCTTCCATTTCTTTCAGATCTAGTCACTATACTACTCTAGTCACTCCTGAGATTCTTCAACAAATAATACTACAAATGCAAACATGATTTCATACATGTGTGTGTTCATGTCTCTGTGTATAAATTTTCTGTTTTACTTCTGAGCCTCCAGAAGATCTTTACATACAAGACGATGTAGAGCTAACTCATTCTACTTTCATGGTACTGCTTAACTTCATAAAAAACACTAAAATCCAGGTATCCAGTCATTTTCAGGTTTTTCCCATCTTTTTCTACGATGTATAACTCTAGAATGAATTTTTTTTTGAGATTTTGTAAGTATGAAACCTAGAAGTAGAATTGTTAGTTCATTTGGCATATTTATTCAAAATGCTGATGCTCATAGTTATTGCCAAAATGCCATCCACGTGCTTGTACCAAACCCACTACTCCCCTCCATTCATTCCGTCGCTCAGTCGTGTCCGCCTCTTTGCGACCCCGTGGACTGTAGCCTACTAGGCTTCTCCGTCCATGGGATTCTCCAGGCAAGAATACTGGAGTGAGTTACCATTTCCTTCTCCAGGGAATCTTCCCGACCCAGGGATCGAACCCGGGTCTCCTGCATTGGAGGCAGATGCTTTAACCTCTGAGCCACCAGGGAAGCCCCTAGTTCTGAAAAATACATTTTACCACATTCTGAACAACCAGGGCTTGATAAACTTGTGTGTATATGACATCTGATTGGCTTCCCAAGTGGTTCAGTGATAAAGAATCTGCCTTTCAAAGCAGGAGATGCAGGAGAAATGGGTTTGATTCTTGGGCTGGGAAGATCCCCTGGAGGAGGAAATGGCAATCCACCCCAGTACTCTTGCCTGGAAAAATACCATGAACAGAGGAGCCTGGCGGGCTGCAATCCATGGGGTTACAAAGAGTAGGACATGACGGAGCACACATGCAAACATGCACATCTGATTAAAGGAGTCATGTTTCACTTGTATACTTTAATCATAAATATGCAAATATAATTGAATTTTGGAATCTCTTAAACTGTTTAAAGTTATTTCCTTTTTTAAACATTTGCTTATTAATAAATATTATATATTTGATATGATTGCTGATATTTTCCATACTGATTTTTATGATTTAATTTTATATTAAAGAAATTATACCTTTTACCATGTATTTGTAATTATTGCATTTCTATCTTGTGATTATTCTTGATGTATTTATACTGCGCAGAATATTTTGGTCCTCTAGAAATATTTTCACATTTGCATAGTCAAATCTATCAATATTTTCTTTGGATTTTATGCCTTGTTTAGAAATAGTTTTCCTATTTCAGTTTTACCAAAATATTGTTCCACAGTTTTCAACACAATTTGTGAAGTCTTCTTGTTTTATGTTTTTCATTTCAATTTTTGAACCATCTACACATTAATTTTATATAAGGAGTTAAATAGTGACCAAATTTTAATTATTTTTGTGGATGGCTATTTTTATCAATACATAATTATTTTCCCAATGTCTTTGATATCCCAACTTTATAGTCTAAAATAGAGTATGTGCTTGAATCCAATTCAAATTGCTATTATTATCCTTTAATCTCTATTCATGTGCTATTTAACATGATGCAATTGTATTTGATTTAAAATATACTTTGATACTGAATTAGGTTAAGACTTCTCCATTACTATTCTTTAACAGAACTATGTTTACTCTTGCATGTTCATATTTTAAAATTGAATTTCAATAAGCTAAGCTAAGGAAATTTAGTGTTTTCTATGAGAATTGCTTTACAAAATTTTTTGTCTTTGAATAATTGAGAATTCTTACATACTGTATCTGTCTTTTCATTTAAGTCTTCTTTTATGTTCATATAGATCTAGTTTGTTTCATTGTAAATGTAGTCATTTTTATTTTTAGATGATATTATAAATAGTATTGACCTTAATTACATTTTCTAAGTGTCTGTTATTTCTATATAGGAAATATTTTTGTTTTTCATCTTTCAGTGCAGTTCTTTTCAGTCACTCAGTCATGTCCAACTCTTTGTGACCCCATGAATCGCAGCATGCCAGGCATCCCTATCACCAACTCCTGGAGTTTACCCAAACTCTTCTTTACATAGTAAATAATTTTCACAGTACATCATTCATCATTTTAGTCTACATCCTGAAGGTTTTGACAAAATACATACAGTTGTGTAATCACCATCATTTATCAATATGCAGAATCTTTCTTCATCATGAATATACCCTACATTCATGGACATGACACATTGCTTTCTGTGGCTGTCACCAATCCAGTGGTGAGTGGAGCAGTGTCCTAGACAATCTATCTGGGCCTAGGGGTCCTCATCTGGTTTTGGCCCACAGATGGACAGAGACAAGCCCACATTGTCCCAGGTTGGTACCCTGGTGGATGAGGATGGTCCTGGTGCTGGCTAACTGGTGTCTGTTCTTGGGTCTCATCTCAGCTAGGGGTTCAAGGAGCCCTCTGATAGCCAGCCTGTTGATGCATGGTTATATTCTTGCCCAGCTAGCTGCTTGGCCTGGAGCTTCCTAAGGTTTGTTCTACCTGACTGCTGGCTGGGCCTGCCCCCAGCACTAAAAAGACAGAGGGAGTATCTCCACAGGGTGTTTACCGTTAGCAGTGTTCTTTTGATGGGCTCCCTCCCCCAAATTGGTGCTGCCAACATCTATATCCCCAATATGAATCCCAACTTCCTCTTACCCCTCTGGGAAGGTCTTCAAGTACATCTGACTCAGTCTCCATTCAAATAGCTATTCGTAAAAGAAGTCTTGTCTGTGTGTGACCTTTAAATCTGGAGTCTCTATTTCTCAAGGCCTCTGGTTCTCACCAAAGTTAACCCCACTGGCTTTCAATGTCAAATGTTTTGGGGGCACATCTTCCTAGTGCAGGACCTCTGGTATGGGTAGCTTAATATGGGGCTCAGACCCCTTTGCTCCTTTGGGGAGCCTCTTCAACTGGATTATCCTCTCATTTTTATATTGCCTACCCAAGATATGGGAGTTGCCTATAGGCTATATTTGCCACTCCTACCTAACCTGCAATAGCCCTTTTATATCTTTATTAATAGTGGAAATTTTCTGCCACTCATCAGGTCATTCTCAAAAATGGTCAATCTGTAAATAGTCGGAATTTCAATGTTCCCATGGGAAGACATGAACTCAGGGTCTTTCTATTGTACCACGTTTGCTGCTGCTGCTGCTGCTCCACCCTAAATATCTGTCTTTTGTTAGTAGTATCTTTGCATAGGGGCTTCCCTGGTGGCTCAGATGGTAGAGAATCTGCTTGCAATGTGGGAGACCTGGTTTCTATCCCTGGTGTGGAAAGATCACCTGGAGGAGGGCATGCCAACCCACTCCAGTATTCTTGCCAGAGAATCCCCACGGGCAGAGGAGTTCATTTGGTCACAAAGAAGACGGACACAACTCTCATCACACATCTTTACACACAAATGTATTTTTAAAATTTAATGGAAAGTCCCAGTGAATTTAATTAAGAAATAATCAATATCAGATACATTCCACTTCAAAGACATAATGTTAAATGTGGTTATAAGGGATAAAAGTGATGTTTGTCTCTTTTGGGAAAATAGATGATGTTCTTTTAGGAACTGATGTAAAAGTTTCAGGAGGTCATTTGTTAAGCTTAAAATATTGCACTAAAATATATGAAGGACAGCAGAAGAATTTTTATCAAAATCTTAAGTCAGCTAGTTTGGCTGTACCAATGTGACAGAGTGAGAAGTGTTAAGCAATTCACTGATTTTTTCTATCTTGAAGTTAAGAAAAATTTTACTAGAAACAAATTTTGCTGGAAATACCTTGTTGTTCTTCCTATATAAACCTAGAATTTGCATAGCTTTCTGAAAATTATCTTAACATGGTAAACTTTTATTTTTGGGGTACCATGGAATTTCTTTTAAACAATCTAAAGTGCAAATAAAAACATTCTTCTGAATAAGTGGAAGAATCCATGGAAGAAATGAACAGACAGCTGAATGAAATCAAATATATCTTCAAGTAATATTGCGACCTTTTGCCTTCTTTTGTCATATTGGATTAAAGAAACAGATCAAGGTCTTTAGGAATGATTTTAATGCTTTTCCTTCTGGTTTTGAATACGCTCCAACAAGGTAAGATTAACAGTAAATGTTGGGAAACATGACTCACAATTATGTACTTTATTATGCAAGAATTTAAGCTGTTTTGAAAGATATCAAACTTAGTTTCCAATTCTTGTTTTATCATGTAGAAATGTGTACCCTTAAGAAAATTAAAGGAATATTCTTAGCCTTAGTTTCATCAACTGGGAAAATGTGATTATGTGTTTGTTACCGTAAATATTAATTGTTATACATTATATTTGATAGAATAAGAATTTTGAGCAGTTGAGTGATATAAGTGGAACAAGATTTAAAGAATATAATCTCAGCTGCTTCAACAGAACAAATTGATGGACAACCCTCTCCACCACCCTCCCCTCCAAAAATGGAGAAAAGTAGCAATAGGTTACTGTTCTGGACCAGGAAAAATGAAGGGAAGGGAATGATCACATTTGTGACATATTTTGAAAGTATAGTTATATTTGATACAGTTATCAGTAAATAATATGAGAGCAAAAAGAGAATGATAACACTGTGCAAAGCTTTGTCTGAACAATTACACTGAACGGTGATACCTTTTAGCAAGATGGGGGACATCTTTTATGTTGTAGAAAATTTTGCGTTATATGTGCTAAATTGATGTCTAACTGCAAATATTCAAAATTGGAAGTGCTGCTTAAGTTAAAATGAGGATAGAGATAGGAGCTGGAGACACAAAATTGGACTGCCTCAGTATTCATTGTTTAGAAGGAATATCTAGCTAAAAACTAGTCTCAGAAAGTTTTGAGACAATTCTGGGCAGTAATTTTATATTCATAGTTTGATCTACTCACAATGACTATGTTAACTTCAGTGGGTTTCCAGTGTTATACTTTTGTGACTTTACAAATGATATACTTTTCCTGGAATTCCTTTCCCATCTTTTTTTTGTTATTTCACGTTCCCTTTAAAACCCAGCTAAATCACTGCTTCTTCTGGGAAGACGTCTCTGATTCTAGTCTGATTGATGTATTTCTCCTCTGTGATATTTAGCATTGTGAGAGTATCTCTATCATGGTACCTATTATGTGTGTCTGCAATTTTCTGATTCCTCACTTTGTGTCAGATCACTGAATCTAAGGAACTATGAGTGATTCAACCAGACATCATAATGTCTATGACCCACTGGACACAAGCAGATTCTGTATGAACATTTTTTAATTGAAAGGATAAATAGAAGACAGAATTTTAGTACATTTAAAACTTTTCCCCTTTGTTTTTTAGGTAAACTGCTTCTAATATGTGAAGTTAGCTCCTGTCCAGAATAGATGGAACCAAGAAATAATGTAACTTACTTTGTTCTCCTGGACCTCACACAGAATCCAAAGGAACAGAAAATCCTTTTTGTTATGTTCTTGCTTTTCTACATTTTGACAGTGGTGGGCAACTTGGTCATTATTGTGACTATAACTGTCAGTAAGACCCTGAACTCACCACTGTATTTTTTTCTTGCCAGCTTATCATTTATGGATGCCACTTATTCCTCTTCTATAACACCAAGACTGATTTCAGACTTACTCTTTGGGGAAAATATCATAACCTTTCAATCCTGTATTACTCAGATGTTTATTGATCATTTTTTTGGTGGATTAGAAGTCTTTCTTCTTTTAACAATGGCCTATGACAGCTATGTGGCCATCTGCAAGCCCTTGCATTATTTGGTGATCATGAGGCAGAGGGTGTGTGTTGTGCTGCTGGTGGTGTCTTTTATTGGAGGTTTTCTGCACTCGGTAGTTCAACTTAGCAATATTTATGGGCTCCCATTCTGTGGCCCCAATGTCATTGATCATTTTACATGTGACATGTACCTCTTATTGAAACTCTTCTGTACTGACACCTTAGTGTCATCTTAGTGCTGGCCAATGGAGGACTGATCTGCTTTATCATTTTTCTGCTCTTACTCGTCTCCTGTGGAGTTGTCCTGCACTCTTTGAAGAACCTGAGTCAAGAAGGGAGGCAGAAAGCCCTCCAGACATGTGGTTCCCACATCACTGTGGTTGTCTGCTTCTTTGTTCCCTGTATTTACATATATTTAAGACCAGCTACTTTGAGTGAACTTCTGGAGTTGGTGATGGACAGGGAGGCCTGGCGTGCTGTGATTCATGGGGTCGTGGAGAGTCGGACACAACTGAGAGACTGAACTGAACTGAACAACCTTCCCAATTGACAAATCATTGAGTGTGTTTTATGCAAACTAGTACAACCAGTATCGGGGACCTGCCTTGATATGGACCCAGGGTATCCATGGGATGAACAGCGTTGGTGTCAGTGAGAAAGAGAGAGAGACAGGGACTGATGATTCCTTGGTTTACGCAGGAAACCAATAAAATCCCAGCACAGGGTTTGCTCTGTTTACGTAGGCCACAGGCGCCCTCTTGAATCACTGGAGACACCCCACCAGGGCACCCCCTTGAGTGGGTCTTAGAAGCCCAGGCAGATAAGTAAACACAGAGGGCCCAGCGCTTCAAGGATCACAACTGGAAAAAGGAGAATAGAGAAAAGGAGAAAAAATGACATGGGGAGACCAAGCTTCAGTGAGCAAGGCCCAAAACTTTATTTTCCAGTGCTGCTTTTATACCCTAAGTTGTGCACATAAAAAATAGAGAAAGGGAGGTATAGAGTCAAGCCAAAATCATTCGGGGTCAGCAATCTTGACCCTTATCAGGATCAGGGCTTATTTTTGTGTGTCTCGTGATAAAAGTTTTAGGTGGCTTACATCCTCTTCTGGCCAGGGGGCCTGCTAACAGTTTATGGCCCTCTCTCCTAACAAAGGTTAGTTAGCTAGAAAAAGGCTTATATTCTTTCAAGGTGATTTTCCTAAAGTCAGGCGCTATTCTCCAAAGACACATGACAAGATTACATTCCTATAAGGCAAGGGTGTAGTGAGCTACAAGAAAAGAATTTATTAACTTAAGATCTGATGTGGTTAAATCAAAGGCTACTACTTATTTTCTCTATATGTGATTAATATATTTCCAAGGATACAATAGATAGAAAATATGGAAACTTTGCAGCAAGCATTGATTCAACAATGAAATGTCTTTTAGTACTATTCTAATGATTTTAACTTCTTCAACAAATTCCTGTATCTTAGAATATTAGGCTTTCTGTCCTTGTATGGCTGGGAGCCTGTAAACAGTCACATTCATGGTTGTAATGAGTGACATAACTGAAAGTAGTTTTAAAAAGTATCGTTTGAGATGTTTCAGGAGAACAAACTGTTGGAGGCCAGAAGAAAAGTGGGGAGACATGTCACGAGGCTATTGCAGTGCTATCAGAGGGGCTTGGATTGGAACACTCCTATTAAGCCAAGGAGAACTTTTAAACTACAGCTCTGAATTAATGTTTTCAGAGAAAGGTGGTTGGGGGGAAGTCCCCGTAAGTATTAGAGGACTTTGTAAGAGGCGTAAGATAGTAAAGCAGTCAGACTCTGGTTTTTTTTGGGGTAGATGCTCAGGTAAGTCCAGGGGGTTCCTTGAGTCCTGATTAGCCTTTGCCTGTCAGGTCTCTTCCCCAATTGACCTTTGCCACGGGTAGGATTTCCCTCGCTGGCTCCCGGCAGTTTGGTTTTGTATCGTTGTTGATATATAGATCTTTATGTATTCTGATATTGATTTCTTATCAGGTATATTTGTAAATATTTTATCCAATTTCGTGGACTGCTGTTGGCCTCTGTTAATAGTGTCTTTGATACAAAAAAGTTAAAATTTGATAAAGTACAGTTTATTATTTTTTCCTTTCTTACCTGTGCTTTTGTGTCATGCTCAAGAAATAATCACTAACTGCAGAGTTATGAACTTATATGTTTTCTACTAAATGTTGCATCTATCTGCATTAGCAGATAGATTCTTTACCACCAGGTCTACCTGGGAAGCCCACTATTTTAAGTCTCTTTGATGAACTTTGATTTGTTTTTTGCATATGGTGTAAGGTAAGGGTTCAGTTTCACTCCTTTGTGAATATAAGGCTTTCATAGCACCATTTGTTGAAAAGGATGTCCTTTCCTAATTGAATGCTTTGGCTACCCTTGCTAAAAATCATTTGAACACATATACACAGGTTTATTTCTAGGTTTTCTATTTTATTTCATTGAAGCCCATATGGCTCAGTGGTAAAGAATCTGCCTGCCAATTCAGGAGTTGCAGGAGACAGGTTCAATTCCTGGAAGATCCTCTGGAGGAGGAAATGACAACCTACTCTAGTATTCTTGCCTGGAAAATTCCTTGGAGAGAGGAGCTTCGTGGGCTACAGTCCATGAGAGTAGCAAAGAGATGGAAATGACTGAGCAACTGAGCATGACAACAATGTTATTTTTCATTCCAGTTTTACTGAAATATAATTGCCATAGGGTACTGAAAGTGCTGCACTCAATATGCCAGCAAATTTGGAAAACTGAGCAGTGGCCACAGGACTGGAAAAGGTCAGTCTTCATTCCAATCCCAAAGAAAGGCAATGCCAAAGAATGCTCAAACTACCGCACAATTGCACTCATCTCACATGCTAGTAAAGTCATGCTCAAAATTCTCCAAGCCAGGCTCCAGCAATATGTGAACTGTGAACTTCCAGATGTTCAAGCAGGTTTTAGAAAAGGCAGAGGCACCAGAGATCAAATTGCCAACATCCGCTGGATCATGGAGAAAGCAAGAGAGTTCCAAAAAACATCTATTTCTGCTTCATTGACTATGCCAAAGCCTTTGACTGTGTGGATCACAATAAACTGTGGAATATTCTGAAAGAGATGGGAATACCAGACCACCTGACCTGCCTCTTGAGAAACCTGTATGCAGGTCAGGAAGCAACAGTCAGAACTGTACATGGAACAACAGACTGGTTCCAAATAGGAAAAAGAGTACGTCAAGGTTGTATATTGTCACCTTGCTTATTTAACTTATATACAGAGTACATCATGAGGAACGCTGGGCTGGAAGAAGCACAAGCTGGAATCAAGATTGCTGGGAGAAATATCAATAACCTCAGATATGCAGATGACACCTCCCTTATGGCAGAAAGTGAAGAGGAACTCAAAAGCCTCTTGATGAAAGTGAAAGAGGAGAGTGAAAATGTTGGCTTGAAGCTCAACATTCAGATAACAAAGATCATGGCATCTGGTCCCATCACTTCATGGGAAATAGATGGAAAAACAGTGGAAACAGTGTCAGACTTTATTTTGGTGGGCTCCAAAATCACTGCAGATGCTGATTGCAGCCATGAAATTAAAAGACGCTTACTCCTTGGAAGGAAAGTTATGACCAACCTTGATAGTACATTAAAAAGCAGAGACATTACTTTGCCAACCAAGGTCCGTCTAGTCAAGGCTATGGTTTTTCCCGTGGTCATGTATGGATGTGAGAGTTGGACTGTGAAGAAAGCTGATCACCGAAGAATTGATGCTTTTGAACTGTGGTGTTGGAGAAGACTCTTGAGAGTCCCTTGGACTGCAAGGAGATCCAACCAGTCCTTTATAAGGGAGATCAATCCTGGGTGTTCATTGGAAGGACTGATGCTAAAGCTGAAACTGCAATACTGTGGCCACCTCATGCGGCGAGTTGACTCACTGGAAAAGACTCTGATGCTGGGAGGGATTGGGGGCGGGAGGAGAAGGGGACGACAGAGAATGAGATGGCTGGATGGCATCACCAACTCTGTGGACATGAGTTTGAGTGAACTCCGGAAGTTGGTGATGGACAGGGAGGCCCGGCTTGCTGTGATTCATAGGGTCGTGGAAAGTCTGACACGACTGAGCGACTGAACTGAACTATATAAGTTTAAAGATGTATAGCATAATGTTTTGACATATATACATCATGAAATGATGATTACAAGGGGTTTAATGAAAATCCATCATCTCATATAGATATAAACTTAAATAAATAGAAATAAAATTTACCTTTTATTAGAATTTTTAAACTTTACTCGCTTAACAACTTTTGCATATAACATAGAACAATGCTAAGTATATTAATCATGTTGTATATTTCATCCCTGGTACTTAGATATCTTATAACTAGAATTTTGTACCTTTTGACTGCCTTCATCCAATTCCCCTTTCCCGTCTCCTGTTTTCTTTGGTAACCAGAAATCTGAGCTCTTTTTCTATGAGTTTGTCTATTTTCTTCTGAAGTATTATTGACCTTCAACATACAAAAATGTGACTATTGACTATGTTCCCCATAATGTGCATGTCGTTTCATGGCTCATTTATTTCATACCTGAAAGTTCCATTCTCTTATTTCATGCATCCATTTCTCTCCACAGCCACTCCCATGCCCTCAAGCAGCTGTTTATTCTATTACTTTGTTGTTTGGATTCCTCATGTAAGTAAAATCATACAATATTTCTCTTTCTCTACTTTGTTGCACTTCAGTTCAGTTCAGTTCAGTTCAGTCGCTCAGTCGTGTCCGACTCTCCGCGACCCCATGAATCACAGCACGCCAGGCCTCCCTGTCCATCACTTATTACTGGTTTAATACTATGTTGTAGCAATATTTCATTTTTATTGTGGCAATATTTCTTTGTATATAAAATTTCATTGCAGACACACACACCTACATACATATATTCTCTGATAGGTACTTAGGTTGCTTCCACAATGTTTCTATTGGGGAAAGAAATGCTCCAATGAGCATAGGAGTGCATGCCTTTTCTAATTAATATTTCCCATTTTTTAAGATAAATACTCAGGAGTGGAATTGATTGAATGTGTGGTAGGTCCACTGTTGTGTAGCTCTGGGTCACAAAACAGCTGACTTTGGAGTTCCAGGGTACCAGGGCCAGTGCTGGTCAGCTGGTGTACGGAACTCCACTATCTTGGTCATGCCACACTATATATTTTCTCTTTATGTCAATACTATTTTCTCTTGACTGCAATAGTTTTATAGTATATTTTAGAATCAGAAAGCTTAATACTTTTGGTTATTTGCAATCTCTTGTGATTTTATATAAATATAAGGATGGATTTTCCTCTGTTTGCAATAACATTCTGAGAGTGATTACACTGAATATGTAGATCAGTTTGGGTAGTGTTGATATCTTAATAACAAGTAATCTAGCTTGTAAATTTCTTATTTATTTATTTTTTAATTTTTGTAATTTATTTTTATTTAAAAAGAACAATGTCATTTATAACATTGTTCAGCAACATTTTGTACTTTTCAGTACATAAGACTTTTGCTGCTTGATTAATTTTACTCTTAATTATTTTATTTTCTTTGATGCTATTACAGATGGAAATTTTTTTCTTAATTTCTCCTTTGTGTTCTTTATTGAAAATATAGAAATTCAACATCGTTTCACGATTAAAAAAATAAAAAAAACCTTTAGAGCAAATGAGTCACAAAAATATACCTGAACATAAAGGCTGAATAGGACAAATTCACAGATCACAGGATACTCAGCACTGAAAGACTGAAAGCTTTCTTATTAAAATGTAAATCAAGACAAGAGTGCATATACCACTTCTTTGCAACATAAGTACTCAAATGAAAATTCTTGCTAAATTTTTAGAGATTTCTACATAGGTCATCTCTGAAACGAGATGTTTATTTAATTAATTTTTACTTAATTTTGCTCTCTGCAACAGTGCTTCCACTGGTAGCTACTTTCTGACCTTCCAATCACCTTTTAGGATAGGACTGCAATGATTACTTTTTTCATAGTAGAATTGTCCCTCCTATTTCTGCCCTCTATTTTTATCTCAGTTCAGTCACTCAGTCATGTCCAACTCTCTGCGACCCCATGAATCACAGCACACCAGGCCTCTGTCCATCACCAACTCCCGGAGTTCACTCAAACTCACCTCCATCAAGTCGGTGATGACATCCAGCCATCTCATTCTCTGTCGTCACTTTGTCTTCCTGACCCAATCCCTCCCAACATCAGAGTCTTTTCCAGTGAGTCAACTCATCGCATGAAGTGGCCAAAGTATTGGAGTTTCAGCTTTAGCATCAGTCCTTCCAATGAACACCCAGGGCTGATCTCCTTTAGAATTTGTCTAGAAACACTTAATAAGACTACAGCTAGTTGTTGCTGTTTTTTCTTAATTTTTTTCTTTTTTAAATTAATTTATTTGTTTTAATTGGAGGCTAATTACTTTACATTATTACATTGGTTTTGCCATACATGAATCTGCCCCAGGTGTACATGTGTTCCCCATCTGAACCCCCCTCCCACCTCCCTCCCCATCCCATCCCTCTGGTTCATCCCAGTGCACCAGCCCAGAGCGTCCTGTATCATGCATCGAAGCTGGACTGGTGATTCATTTCACATATAAATTGAGACTGATGATAATCACAAAATGATTCTAAAGATATTTTTTCTCCATGGACGTGATACTAATTCTGTGATGTGATTTAGTAGTACCTTTGGGTGTACATGTACTTTTAAATTTTAGTGGAAAATGACAGTGAATTTATATAAGCAAGAATCAGCCTTGGATCGATTTTTATTCTAATGATGTTAGAAGGGAGAAAATGTGCAATTATCTTTACACCTACAGGGAAAAATTATACCCTTTTTGGCCCTTTCTTAGACTTGTGTTTTCCTGCATGCTCAGGTGCTTAGTCATGTTCGACTCCTTGTGTAGCCCATGAACTGTAGCCTGCTAGTCTCTTCTGCCTATAGAATTTTTTAGGCAAGAATATTAGAGTTGCCATTCCCTTCTCCAGGAATCCTCCCAACCAAGAAACTGAAATCGAGTCTCTTGCATCTCCCGTAATGGCAGGTGGACTCTTTGTTATGGAACCACCTGGGAAGCCCTTGGTAGGCTTAAAATGATATTGAAAAAAAAAAAAAGAAAGAAAGAAAATACAGGAATGTTTTTCAAAATCTTAAGTCAAGTGCTCTGGTCACACTAACATGACAGAATAAGAAAGAGTAAACAAATGAATGCTATTATAATATCTTTAAATTAGTAGGAAAAGAAGCTACTTGAGATGCTTTTTCCTGGAAAAAGGCTAATTGCTGTCTTACTTATTTAAACATAGGATTTTCTGCTCTTTTTGATAAATTATCCTAACATGACAAGCTTTAGTATTTTTATGGTCACCATGGAATTTCCCTCAAACAATATTTAGTGCAAATTAAAGTGCTTTCCTGATGGCTCAGATGGTAAAATATCTGCCTGCAGTGCAGGAGACGTAGGTTCAGTCCCTGGGTGTGGAAGATCCCCTAGAGAAGGGAATCAGCTCAGTTCAGTTCAGTCGCTCAGTCGTGTCTGACTATTTGTGACCCCATGAATCACAGCACTCCAGGCCTCCCTGTCCATTACCAACTCCCGGAGGTCACTCAAACTCATGTCCATTGAGTCGGTGATGCCATCCAGCCATCTCATTCTCTGTCCTCCCCTTCTCCTCCTGCCCCCAATCCTTCCTAGCATCAGACTCTTTTTCAGTGAGTCAACTTGTCGCATGAGGTGGCCAAAGTATTGGAGTTTCAGCTTTAGCATCAGTCCTTTCAATGAACACCCAGGATTGATCTCCTTTAGAATGGACTGGTTGGATCTCCTTGCAGTCCAAGGGACTCTCAAGAGTCTTCTCCAGCAGTACACTTCAAAAGCATCAATTCTTTGGTGATCAGCTTTCTTCAAAGTCCATCTCTCACATCCGTACATGACCACAGGAAAAATCATAGCCTTGACTAGACGAACCGTGGTTGGCAAAGTAATGTCTCTGCTTTCTAATATGTTCTCTACGTTGGTCATAACTTTCCTTCCAAGGAGTAAGCGTCTTTTAATTTCATGGCTGCAATCACCATCTGCAGTGATTTTGGAGCCCCCCCAAAAAAGTCTGACACTGCTTCCACTGTTTCCCCATCTATATCCCATGAAGTGATGGGACCAGATGTCATGATCTTTGTTTTCTGAATGTTGAGCTTCAAGCCAACATTTTCACTCTCCTTTTTCACTTTCATCAAGAGGCTTTTGAGTTCCTCTTCACTTTCTGCCATAAAGGTGGTGTCATCTGCATATCAGAGGATATTTTTCCCGGCAGTCTTGATTCCAGCTTGTGCTTCTTCCAGCCCAGCGTTCCTCATGATGTACTCTGCATATAAGTCAAATAAGCAGGTGACAATATACAACCTTGACGTACTCCTTTTTCTATTTGGAACCAGTCTGTTGTTCCATGTACAGTTCTGACCGTTGCTTCCTGACCTGCATACAGGTTTCTCAAGAGGCAGGTCAGGTGGTCTGGTATTCCCATCTCTTTCAGAATATTCCACAGTTTATTGTGATCCACACAGTCAAAAGCTTTGGCATAGTCAATGAAGCAGAAATAGATGTTTTTCTGGAACTCTCTTGCTTTCTCCATGATCCAGCGGATGTTGGCAATTTGATCTCTGGTGCCTCTGCCTTTTCTAAAACCTGCTTGAACATCTGGGAGTTCACGGTTCACACATTGCTAAAGCCTGGCTTGGAGAATTTTGAGCATGACTTTACTAGCGTGTGAGTTGAGAGAAATTGTGTGGTAGTTTGAGCATTCTTTGGCATTGCCTTTCTTTGGGACTGGAATGAAGACTGTCCATAGACAGGGCTATATCTTGTCATACACTGGTCTGTATCTCACCATACAGAAATTTAGGCATCACTTACTTGAAAAATGCTTCTGTTCCGTGTGGCAAAGACTGAAGTCATTTTCTGGTATTCAGTTGATTGCTTGATGTTTAAGAGGTGACCAAAATGATTTCAATTACATAAATGGTGTTTTGATACCAAAGGATAGAAGATCAACTATTCTGGGCCACTTTCCTCTCTGTGTAGATATAAGAAAACGTAGACAAACTCTGTTCATTGAAGTTGTCAGCCTTGCAAACTGTCAGCTCAGGGCTCCCACGGGGAGGAGGCAAATGCTATCAAGTCTTTAAATCTCATTCTATCATGATATTAGTTTGAAGTCCAGGATCTCAAGTTGTAAATTCAGATTGTTCTTTCACACCAACGGAAGCAAATCAACAAGGAGAAAACATGACCTATGGAATGGGAAAAAACATTTATATCATAGCAAATTAGTACATAAAATGTGTAAGGAACTTCTACAAATTAATTTTTAAAAAGCAAATAAATCAATTTACAAATGGGCAAAGATCTTTAATAGATTCTTTTCCAAATAAGACATTCAAATGGCCAATGGGAACACAACGAAGTGCTCAGTATCACTAATCATCAGGGAAATGCAAATCAAAATCAAAATGAGATATCACCTCATATCTGTTAGGATGGCTATGTGAGATATATATCAGGTAACAATTTTGGTGAGGGTATAGTGAAAATGGAATGCTACTATACTATTGGTGGGGAATCTAAATTTGTGCAGCCACTGTGGAGAATATTACAGAGGCTTCTCAAAAAATTAAATATAAAGCTGCCATGTGATTCTGGAGAAGGAATTGGCAACTCACTCCAGTATTCTTGCCTGGAGGATCCCAGAGACAGAGGAGCCTGGCAAGCTACAGTCCATAGGGTTGCAAAGAGTCAGACATGACTGAAGCAATTTACCACCATATGATTCAGCAATCCTACTTTTGTTTATATATCCAAGAATGAGAAATTATGAATCTGAAGAAATATATGTACTCTTATGTTTATTGCAGCATTATTCACAAAGCCAAGACTTGTAAATAAATAAAATGTCCTCTGGTGGATGGATAGATAGAAAAAATATGATAGGTGTATGTGTGTATACACACACACACACACACACACACACACACACATACACACACACACCTATCATATTTTTTATATTTATATATATACAGACAAAACTATGCATGTATATATATGTGTGTGTGTGTGTGTGTGTGTGTGTGTGTGTGTGTTTGTCAAAAAAGATAATTTTATCCTAAAGGTGATTGTTCCTAAATGGAAAAATAAGGGGCAGATTTCCATGAATTCATGAAATTGCAGTAGTTTTATTGAAAGGGAGTCTTAAAAAAAGAAATTTTGTATGATTTGTTTGAGATTAGATTAAACTTAATTAAGCAAGTGGATTTTGTTATTAAAAGTAGGATGGTGCATGCAGGACTAGATTGGTTCCTCTCTGTTAGTAGAACAAATGTACTTAGAATGCTTCTTGATAACAGTTTGTGTGAACTTCCTTGCCTTTAGGTATTCTGTGTTAGTGTTAGCTGCTCAGTAATTTTTGACTCTTTGCAACCCATGTACTATAGCCCACCAGGCTTCTCTGTCCATAGGATTTTCCAGGTAAGAATACCGGAGTGGTTGTTATTTCCTTTTCCAAGGGAATCTTCCAGACCCAGGGATAGAACTGGGTCTCCAGAACTGTAGGTGGATTCTTTACCACTG
Organism: Moschus berezovskii; assembly: GCF_049115385.1. Classification (NCBI taxonomy): domain Eukaryota; kingdom Metazoa; phylum Chordata; class Mammalia; order Artiodactyla; family Moschidae; genus Moschus; species Moschus berezovskii. Next base: position 85,191,835 of record NC_142475.1, read on the forward strand.
AGTCACCTTGCTTTAAAATCTTTTGTTACTTCAGTTAAAGTGAATAAATATTCACAGTGATTCTATATGACCAAACATTTTGAAATTTTTTTATATATATTTTTGTCAAACTGCTTAGCAAATTCAAAGTTCTTTAGACTTGCTAACTTTAGGATGCTTCAGAAGGCTCCTGAGTCACCTCAGAGAGAAATATTAATCTAACTGTGATTGTTTGATGTTACATTGCATGGTTTTTTGTGGTTCAGGTGCTAATTCATGTACAAGTCTTTACAACATCATGAAGTATAGCACGCCAGATTCCCTTGTCCTTCATCATCTCCCAAAATTTTTTCAGATTCATGTCCATTGAGTCGATGATGTTATCTAACCATCTCATCCTCTGCCTCTACCTCCTTCTCTTTTTGCCTTCAGTCTCTAGCAGCATCAAGGTATTTTCCAAAGAGTCAGCTCTTTATATCAGGTGACCAACGTATTGAAGTTTCAGCTTCAGCATCAGTCCTTCCAATGAATATTCAGGGTTGATTTCGTGTAGTTTTGACTAGTTTGATCTCCTTGCTGTCCAAGGAACTCTCAAGAGCCTTCTCCAGCACCAGAATTCAAAAGCATCAATTCTTCAGTGCTCAGCCTTCTTGATAGACTGACTCACATATCTGTACAAAACTACTAAAAAAAGCATAGCTTTGACTACAGGGACCTTTGTCAGCAAAGTGATGTCTCTGCTTTTTTAATATGAAAACTATAAAATAATTATTTTCAAAACACTAGAAATTAGAAAAAAAGAAGACAATGATCACTGAGAGGTGTTAAAAAAAACAGGTTGAGCTTTGTTTAGGATTTTTTCTGGTTTATGAGCATAAAGAATTTCCATCTATGGTACAAAGAGGACTAACTCAAAAGATTTTGATAGCATCTCTGAATTTAGAAGATGAAGTTGATGATTTGATGACACCCAGGCAGCTAGAACTCTGAGAGTGGAATAATATGTATTATAGACCCAGAGACTTAGTGGGAAGGAAAGAGAGAGAAGGAGAAAGCAAGAAGAAGAAAGAGAGAGAGATTGAGAATGTTGGAGAATTAAAGAGGATCCTGTTTAATTTGTAAATAATTTGAAAATATTATACTTTTCCTAGACTTTCTTGTTTAATTACATTATATATAATATATAGCATATACAGTAACATGTATATAATAATATAATATGACTGTTTATATAATATGATCTGTAAAATATAATTTAAAATCTATCGTTTATGTAATGTATTTGCTATCTTTTTATCCATCTATCTACCTACACTATATAATTCCTCTGAAATGTATTAAAATTTTGCCATGGAATAATATATAGCCTACTTTGGTGAAAGGCTGATTAACACTTTGAGATGAATGGAATAATAGTTCCACAAATGTTTTCTTTATCCTCACTTCCATATTAACACCAATTTTATCAACTTGCCTTTATGAAACTATGTGACAAACTCTATGGAAGATGTATCTGCATTTGAAATAGGTTTTAAATGACTTGTTTTGATATTAGCATCCATCATCTTCTGGAAATCAAGAAAGATTTCTTCTTCAAAGATAAAGTTTAAATAGATTTGCCTATTTTGTCATCATAATTTAAACAAGAATGTTTTTATTAACATACATTTTATTTCTGTTGAGGCTTTTCCCTCTTGGTGAAATGATTTCAAGTTGTTTTTTATAACTCTACCCCTAGAGGACAGGGTTCTCTAAGTCCTATTCTTAGTAAGTAAATGCTAGTGATTCAGTCATGTCTGACTCTTTGCAACCCCATGGACTGTAGCCTGCCAGAGTCCTCTTTCTGTGGAATTCTCTAGGCAAGAATACTGGAGTGGGTTGCCATTCCCTTCTTCAGGGTATCTTTCTGACCCAGGTCTCCTGAATTAGAGGCAGATTCTTTACTGTCTGAGCCACCAGGCAAGCCCAAGTCCTATTCTACAAGGTGATTATCCTTGATCATCTCTGGAGGTAAATGGTGTGTTATCAAAATTATGACCAATGTCCCAATGAGTTTAATTAGTCAAGAATTATCCTTGTAGATGTAACAATTAAATGACTCAATAATATGTGCCATATTTCAAATGCATATAAGGGGTTTATGGATCTTTTGCCTCATCTCATATGTCAGACTTTTATGAATTTAAATAGTAGACTCAAATCATAATAAATTATGTATATGGAGTCATTCTCCATCCTTCAGAAAAAACAAAGTTCAACAATGAAGAAAGGATACTAAAACTGAAAATCAAAATGCTAAAAATGTTACTTCACCATTTTACTGTGATTTGTGTAGAATACATGCAGCAACATTTTCATGTAAATGATTCAGAAGCAATTTTCCAATTTCTCTCCAGTAAAAATGTTGAGTTAACATTTGTTGGTGTTTAGGAGAAATTCTGACAGCTATCAATGTTTAGGACCTCCGTTCACATTAAGAGTCAGCGTTCATTAGCTAACAGAACATTAATATTCATTTTGAAAATAAGAACAATTTGAAGGTAATGTTTCTCTGAAATACTGAGGAGAATTAGATTTTCTGAAAACATGGGAGGAGTCGGTCACATGAATAGTTGGTCACATGGAAACAATTCAAGGTAAAGTGATGCTACGTGTATTTGGCTCTTTGTGTTCAGAGAGTTGGCACCAGAAATGAAGGGCAAAGGAGAAAACACCAGAGCTCACAACGTGGATTGAATGGCTCTCTTCTTATGCGAGTAACCCAGACCTGCATTTGTATAAAATATTCTACACTATAGACTTTTTATTTTGCAAGAGTACATTGGAGGTGTGAGAGTTCAGTCTTTTAAGAGTTTTCCTTTGTGATTTTCATAATCAGCAGTGTTAGGAATCTTTTGTGACTTCTAAACTATGTGAAAATTGATACTATTTTATAATACTCTTTTAGCTATCTTCACATTCTAATGTTCTGAAGTAAAGTTTCTTTCAGTAAATAAAGTTGTCTTAGATACTAATTTCAAGTATAACTATTTGAGGATATTTTCGTGGGCAGATATTTGCAATTCTGATTATATTTTCAATTACTGTGTTCCCTAAACATTCTTTGTTAAGCTGTTAAAATTGAAAAGGTGAGGTAGCATCTGTAGACCTTGATCTACTTACTTTCCATAAACAAAGGTAATACTTTAGTAAGCAAGCAGTTGCTGCAATTTCTACTTTTCTGTTCACAGGTGAGCTTCAGCATCTTGTTTTATGTTTGTTGGCTATTTAGATGCATTCTTTCTTTAAATAGTTGTTTATAGTTTTATATTTTTATTCATAAATTTCTCATTTATTTATCTTTTTTAGTTATTAATTCTATGCATATCCCCCAAATGCAAATCAATTTCCAAATTACTTTTTTCAATTGATGTTGCTGTACCTTTTCCTAAATCCTAAAGAGAAAATTCAAATCATTAAATACATGTATTTTAAACTTCAATGATTTCTTAAAAAGATTCTTCCACTCCTTAATAAATTGAAAATAAAATAAGGAATATCTTTCTTTATATTTTAATTAAAACTTTATTAATTTTTAAATTTTTATATAAGGTATTAACTATAAATACAATTTCATAAGGTTCCAGACAAAAAGAGACTTGTGGCAACACAGTTAGCTAATAATTAAATTGTCGTTTTCCAACATGTATCTTAATTATTTGCCACTCTGTAAGATTTTGAGATTCAAGACAATATTTTTATCAGCCTTATATGATAATGTCTGAAACCACTGAATCATAATAAAGCTTAATGCTCAGTAGTTGGATGAGTAAACAAATTATCTTAAATTTCAGGAAGTCTCTAGTAATAATTATATTTACAGGCAATTTTGTCCAAAACTCTGACATAAGATACAAAGAAGCACTATGGAACAAAGGAGCAATGTAACTGAGTTTGTCCTCTTGGGGCTCACTCAGAGCCTCCAGGGTCAGAGAATATTATTTGTTGTCTTCTTGCTCATCTACCTGGCAACAATGATGGGCAACCTACTCATTGTCCTGACTGTGGTGTTCAGCCCAACTCTGCATGTCCCTAGTTACTTATCATTTCTCAATGGTGTTTATTCTACTACAGTTCCTCAAATTTGATTATAGGCTTCCTCTGTGAGGAGAAAACTATTTCCTTTCAAGCTTGCATGATCCAACTTTTTATAGGGCACTTATTTGGTGGTGCTGATATAATACTCCTGGTGGTCATGGCCTATGACCTCTACATGGCCATCTGCAAACCTTTGCATTATTTGACAATCATAAATAAATGAGTTTGTATTCTGTTGCTGCTACTTACTTTGGTTGGTGGGTTTTTGCATGGGGTACTTCATCTTCTGTTTGTTTACAACCTTCCCTATTTTGACCCAAATGTCATTGACCATTTCATCTGTGACATGTACCCCTTGATAAAACTTGCCTGCACTGACATCTACATTACTGTCCTCACAGTGCTGGCCAATGATGGGGCAATCTCCGTGGTCGTTTTTTCACTCTTACTCATCTCCTATGGGGTCGTTCTGTGCTCCCTAAAATGTGTTAGTCAGTAAGGGAGGCACAAAGACTTGTCCACCTGTGGGTCCCACATCACTGTGGTGTTTCTGTTATTTGTGCCCTGTATTTTCACATATGTGAGACCACCCTGTATCTTACGCATTGACAAATCCTTGTCTGTGTTTTCTATCATTATCACTCCCATGTTGAACCCTTTAATCTATACTCTGAGAACTGGAGAGATGAAAACTGCCAGGAAAAAACTCTGGACCAGAACAAGAACATGAGGTAGCAGGGAAATGTGTCAATTATTTTCAGAGAAAAATTGCTCTTTCCAGGGAAGCCTTGTATGATTATCTGTATTAAATTTCTATTCAGGATTGAAACATGATGAAGCTTGAACATGATGAAAACTTTTATTTGTTTATTTATTATTTGAATATTTCAATTGATCACAATAAAAATGTTCATAACTTCATAGTTCAAAATTTGTTATTTTGTTTGAAGTATACTTTTGAAGAATATTACAGTTTTTTATGTAAATATGTATAGTTGTGGAATGTAATACACCTCTATGGAGGCTATAAATTTATGTTGGATGTGATGAAAAGACTCTTATGCTGGGGAAGATTGAAGGCGGGAGGAGAAGGGGATGACAAAGGATGAGATGGTTGGAGGGCATCACTGACTCAATGGACATACGTTTGAATAAACTCTGGATGTTGGTGAAGGACAAGGAGGCCTGGCATGCTGCAGTTCATGGGGTTGCAAAGAGTCAGACACTACTGAGCGACTGAACTGAATTGAATTGAACTGATATGATGAGTTAAGGTAAATTCTGTAAATTTATTTTATCTAAAAATTTTATCACGTTGCTCTTTCCAAGAGTGCAATTTTGTTTTGGAATTAATGGGACACATTACAGATTTTGAAAAATACTGAACATGATATGACATAAATTTTTTGTTCACTTCTCTGTACAGAAAGAAAGCTAATGTTAATATTTGAAGTACGTGTCTTACTTTTGTATCTATAAATCAGTTTCTTAATTGAAAGAGTTTGTCTCTCAGTCATATCTGACTCTTTGTAACCCCAGGGACTGTAGCCTTCCAAACTCCTGTTTCCATGGAATTCTCCAGGCAAGAATATTGGAGTGGGTTGCCATTCCCTTCTCCAGAGGATCTTCCCGACTCAGGGATCAAACATGGGTCTCCCACATTGCAGACAGATTCTTTACAATCTGAGGCACCATGGAATATTACAAAAATTATTTAGTTAATATTGCTTGACATATTGGTGTCAAAATAGAATGATGTTTCAGAGTTTTAAGTATTAATTATAAAGAGTCTAACGTGATAAAAAAAATCTGAACAATGTGTAATTACAGAAAAATAATCAAGTCTTATTGATTATTGAAAGTGGTCAAACAAGAGATAAGAGTGAACATCGACATTCTAGGAATCAGTGAACTAAGAGGGACTGGAATGGGTGAATTTAACTCAGATAACATTATATCTACTACTGTGAGCAGCAATCCCTTAGAAGAAATGGAGTAGCCATCATAGTCAACAAAAGAGTCCGAAATGCAGTACTTGGATGCAATCTCAAAACCGACAGAATGATCTCTGTTCGTTTCCAAGGCAAACCATTCAATACCACGTAATCCAAGTCTATGCCCCTACCGGTAATGCTGAAGAAGCTGAAGTTGAAGAGTTCTATGAAGACCTACAAGATCTTTTAGAACTAACTCTCAAAATAGATGTCCTTTTCATTATAGGGAACTGGAATGCAAAAGTAGGAAGTCAAGAAACACCTGGAGTAACAGGCAAATTTGGCCTTGGAGAATAGAATGAAGCAGAGCAAAGGCTAATAGAGTTCTGTCAAGAGAATACACTGATCATAGTAAACACCCTCTTCCAACAACAAAAGAGGAAACTCTACACATGGACATGACCAGATAGTGGAAACTGAAATCAGATTGATTATATTCTTTGAACCCAAAGATGGAGAAGCTCTAAACAGTCAGCAAAAACAAGATGAGTAGCTGACTGTGGCATGGATCATGAATTCCTTATTGCCAAGTTCAGACTGAAACAGAAGAAAGTGGAGAAAACCAATAGACCATTCAGGTATTATCTAAATCAAATCCCTTATACAGTGGAAGTGAGAAACAAATTTAACGGAATAGATCTGATAGACAGAGTGCCTGATGAACTATGGGTGGAGGTTCAAGACATTGTACAGGAGACAGGGATCAAGACCATCTTCAAGAAAAAGAAATGCAAAAAAGCAAAATGGCTGTCTGAGGAGGCCTTAAAAATAGCTGTGTTAAAAAGGGAAGCTAAAAGCAAAGGAGAAAAGGAAAGATATACCCATTTGAATGCAGAGTTCCAAAGAATAGCAAAGAGAGATGAGAAAGCCTTCCTCAGTGATCAATGCAAAGAAATAGAGGAAAACAATAGAAGGGGAAAGACTGGAGATCTCTTCAAGAAAATTAGAGATATAAAGGGAATATTTCATGCAAAGATGGGCTCAATAAAGGACAGAAATGATAGGGACATAACAGAAGCAGAAGATATTAAGAAGAGGCGGCAAGAATAAACAGGAGAACTGTACAAAAAAGATCTTCATGACCAAGATAATCGTGATGGTGTGACCACTCACCTAAAGCCAGACATCCTGGAACGTGAAGTCAAGTGGGCCTTAGGAAACATCACTACTAACAATGCTAGTGGAGGTGATAGAATTCCAGTTGAGCTATTTCAAATCCTGAAAGATGATGCTGTGAAAGTGCTGCACTCAATGTGCAGCAAATTTAGAAAACTCAGGAGTGGCCACAGGACTGGAAAAAGTCAGTTTTCATTCCAATCCCAAAGCAAGGCAATGCCGAAGAATGCTCAAACTACCGCACAATTGCACTCATCTCACATGCTAGTAAAATAATGCTCAAAATTCCCCAAGCCAGGCTTTAGCAATATGTGAACCTTGAACTCCATATGTTCAAGCTGGTTTTAGAAAAGGCAGAGGAATCAGAGATCAAATTGCAAACATCTGCTGGATCACCAAAAAAGCAAGAGAGTTCCACAAAACATTTATTTCTGATTTATTGACTATGCCAAAGCCATTGACTATGTGGATTACAATAAACTGTGGAAAATTCTGAAAGAGATGGGAATACCAGACCACCTGACCTGCCTCAAGAAACCTGTATGCAGGTCAGGAAGAACAGTTAGAACTGGACATGGAACAACAGGCTGGTTCCAAATAGGAAAAGGAGTATGTCAAGGTTGTATATTGTCACCCTGCTTATTGAACTTATATGCAGAGTACATCATGAGAAATGCTGGGCTGGAGGGAGCACAAGCTGGAATCAAGACTGCCAGGTGAAATATCCTCTGATATGCAGATGACACCACCCTTATGGCAGAAAGTGAAGAAGAATTAAAGAGCCTTTGATGAAAGTGGAAGAGGAGAGTGAAAAAGTTGGCTTAAAGCTCAACATTCAGAAAACTAAGATCATGCCATCCTGTCGCATCACTTCATGGGAAATAGATGGGGAAACAGTGGAAACAGTGGCTGACTTTATTTTTCTGGGCTCCAAAATCACTGCAGATGGTGATTGCAGCCATGAAATTAAAAGACACTTACTTCTTGGAAGGAACATTATGACCAACCTCGATAGCATATTAAAAAGCAGAGACAGGTCAACACAGGTCCGTCTAGTCAAGGCTATAGTTTTTCCAGTTGTCATGTATAGATGTGAGATTTGGACTATAAAGAAAGCTAAGCACAGAAGAACTGATGCTTTTGAACTGCGGTGTTGGAGAAGACTCTTGAGAGGCCCTTGGACTGCAAGGAGATCCAACCAGTCCATCCTAAAGAAGATCAGTCCTCCTTGTTCATTGGAAGGACTGATGTTGAAGCTGGAATTCCAATACTTTGGCCACCTGATAAAAAGAGCTGACTCATTGGAAAAGACCGTGATGCTGGGAAAGATTGAGGGCAGGAGAAGAGGATGACAGAGGATGAGATCGTTGGATGGCATCACTGACTCGATGGACATGGGTTTGGGTAGACTCTGGGAGTTAGTGATGGACAGGGAGGCCTGGTGTGCTGCGGTTCATGCGGTTGTAAAGATTCAGACACGACTGAGCAACTCAACTGAACTGAATCAAATCTTACTTACTTTCCCAATTGGGTGATAATATATCTCCTTAAGTGGATCAATTTTGATTGGAATTACATTTTCATAAAAATGATCCATTTGTCTTGTAATATAGTTTAGAATATCTGGTAATACCTCTGCTATTTTTCAATATTCTCGTTTCATTTTTTGCTTATGGTGTTTCATAGCCTTCTATGTAGATACAGGCCTTGCCTTTCATGTGTTACCTGTAGCATTATCCACCAGCTTCAGACATGAAGTACAGAGCTCAATTCAGTTCAGTTCCTCAGTCGTTCCAACCCCTTGCAACCCCATAGACTGCAGCACACCAGGCCTCCCTGTCCATCAGCAACTCCCAGAGTTTGCTCAAACACGTGTCCATCAATTCTGTGATGCCATCCAACCAACTCATCCTCTGTTGTCCCCTTCTTGTCCTGTCTTCAGTCTTTCCCAGCATCAGGTTTTTTTCTAATGAGTCAATTATCTACATCAGTTGGCTAAAGTATGGGAGCTTCAGCTTCAGTATCAGTCCTCCTAATGAACATTCAGGACTGATCTCCTTTAGGATGGATTGGTTGGATCTCCTTGCTGTCCAACGGACTCTCAAGAATCTTCACCAACACCACAGTTCTAAAGCATCAATTCTTTGGTGCTCAGGTTTCTTTACAGTCCAGCTCTCACATCCTTACATGACTACTGGAAAAATCATAGCTTTGCCTATATGGACATTTTTCGGCAAAGTAATGTCTCTGCTGTTTAACATGCTGACTAGATTGGTCGTAGCTTTTCTTCCAAGGAGCAAGTGTCTTTTAATTTCATGGCTACAGTCACCATCTGCAGTGATTTTGGAACCCAATAATATAAAGTCTCTCACTGTTTCCATTGTTTCCCCATATATTTGTGATGAATTGATGGGTCCAGATGCCATGATCTTAGATTTTTAGTTTTTTGAATGTTGAGTTTTAAGCCAACTTTTTCACTCTCCTCTTTCACTTTCTTCAAGAGGTTCTTTAGTTCTTCACTTTCTGCCATAAGAGTGTGTCATTGGCATATCTGAAGTTATTGATATTTCTCCCTGCAATCAGATTCCAGCGTGTGTTTCATCCAGACCAGCATTTTGCATGATGTACTCTGCATATAATTTAAATAAGCAGAGTGACAATATACAGCCTTGATGTACTCCTTTCCCAATTTTTAACAAGTCCATCATTCAATGTCCAGTTCTGTTACTTCTTGATCTGCATACAGGATTCTCAGGAAGCAGAAAAGGTTGTCTGGTATTCTCATTTCTTTAAAAATTTTTTAGAGTTTGTTATGGTCTACACCGTCAAAGACTTTCATGCAGTCAATGAAACATATCTTTTCCTGGAATTCCTATCCTTTTTCTGTGATCCAGAGGGTGTTGGCAATTTGACCTCATTTTTCTGCCTTTTATAAATCTAGCTTCTGGAAGTCCATGGTTCATGTAATGGTGAAACCATGCTTGAAGGATTTTGAGCATTGTTTGCTAGCATGTGAAATGAGCATAATTGTATGGTAGTTCTAACATTCGTTGGCATTGCTGTTTTTTGGGATTATTCATTATAGGGGACTGGAATGCAAAAGTAGGAAGTCAAGAAACACCTGGAGTAACAGGCAAATTTGGCCTTGGAGCACCGAATGAAGCAGGGCAAAGGCTAATAGAGTTTTGTCAAGAGAACGAACTGGTCATAGCAAACACCCTCTTCCAACAACACAAGAGAAGACTCTACACGTGGACATCACCAGATGGTCAACACCGAAATCAGATTGATTATATTCTTTGCAGCAAAAGATGGAGAAGCTGTATACAGTTAGCAAAAACAAGACCAGGAGCTGACTGTGGCTCAGATCATGAACTCCTTATTGCCAAATTCAGACTTAAATTAAAGAAAGTAGGGAAAACCACTAGACCACTCAGGTATGACCTAAATCAAATCCCTTATGATTATACAGTGGAAGTGAGGAATAGATTTAAGGGACTAGATCTGATTGATACAGTGCCTGATGAACTCTGGACGGAAGTTCGTGACATTGTACAGGAGACAGGGACGAAGACCATCCCCATGGAAAAGAAATGCAAAAAAGCAAAATGGCTGTCTGAGGAGGCCTTACAAACAGCTGTGAAAAGAAGAGAATTGAAAAGCAAAGGAGAAAAGGAAAGATATAAGCAACTGAATGCAGAGTTCTAAAGAATAGCAAGGAGAGATAAGAAAGACTTCCTCAGTTATCAATGCAAAGAAATAGAGGAAAACAACAGAATAGGAAAAACAAGAGAACTCTTCAAGAAAATTAGAGATTCCAAGGGAACATTTCATGCAAAGATGGGCTCAATAAAGGACAGAAATGGTAGGGACCTAACAGGAGCAGAAGATATTAAGAAGAGGTGGCAAGAATACACAGAAGAACTGTACAAAAAAGATCTTCACGAGCAAGATAGTCACGATAACGTGATCACTGACCTAGAGCCAGACATCTTGGAATGTGAAGTCAAGTGGGACTTAGAAAACATCACTACTAACAAAGCTAGTGGTGGTGATGGAATTCCAGTTGAGCTATTTCAAATCTTGAAAGATGATGCTGTAAAAGTGCTTCATTCAATACGCCAGCACATTTGGAAAACTCAGCAGTGGCCACAGGACTGGAAAACGTCAGTCTTCATTCAAATCCCAAAGAAAGGCAATGCCAAAGAATGCTCAAACTACCGCACAATTGCACTCATCTCACATGCTAGTAAAGTCATGCTCAAAATGTGAACCGTGAACTCCCAGATGTTCAAGCAGGTTTTAGAAAAGGCAGAGGCACCAGAGATCAAATTGCCAACATCCGCTGGATCATGGAGAAAGCAAGAGAGTTCCAGAAAAACATCTATTTCTGCTTCATTGACTATGCCAAAGCCTTTGACTGTGTGGATCACAATAAACTGTGGAACATTCTGAAAGAGATGGGAATACCAGACTACCTGACTTGTCTCTTGAGAAACCTGTATGCAGGTCAGGAAGCAATGGTCAGAACTGTAAATGGAACAACCGACTGGTTCCAAATAGGAAAAGGAGTACGTCAAGGCTGTATATTGTCACCTTGCTTATTTAACTTATATGCAGAGTACATCATGAGGAACACTGGGCTGGAAGAAGCACAAGCTGGAATCAAGATTGCCGGGAGAAATATCAATAACCTCAGATATGCAGATGACACTACCCTTATGGCAGAAAGTGAAGAGGAACTCAAAAGCCTCTTGATGAAAGTGAAAGAGGAGAGTGAAAAGGTTGGCTTGAAGCTCAATATTCAGAAAACAAAGATCATGGCATCTGGTCCCATCACTTCATGGGAAATAGATGGAAAAATAGTGGAAACAGTGTCAGACTTTATTTTTTGGGGCTCCAAAATCACTGCACATGCTGATTGCAGCCATAAAATTAAAAGACGCTTACTCCTTGGAAGGAAACTTATGACCAACCTTGATAGTATATTAAAAAGCAGAGACATTACTTTGCCAACCAAGGTCCGTCTAGTCAAGGCAATGGTTTTTCCCATGGTTACGTATGGATGTGAGAGTTGGACTGTGAAGAAAGCTGATCACCGAAGAATTGATGCTTTTGAACTGTGGTGTTGGAGAAGACTCTTGAGAGTCCCTTGTACTACAAGGAGATCCAACCAGTCCATTCTAAAGGAGATCAATCCTGGGTGTTCATTGGAAGGCCTGATGCTAAAGCTGAAACTGCAATACTTTGGCCACCTCATGCGACGAGTTGACTCACTGGAAAAGATTCTGATGCTGGGAAAGGTTGGGGACGGGAGGAGAAGGGGACGATGGAGAATGAGATGGCTGGATGGCATCACCGACTCTGTGGACATGAGTTTGAGTGAGCTCCGGGAGTTGGTGATGGACAGGGAGGCCTGGCGTGCTGTGATTCATGGGATCGCGGAGAGTCGGACACGATTGAGTGACTGAACTGAACTGAACTGAACTGAATGAAAATTAGCATCTAATCTATTAAAATGTTCAAGTTTGCAATTGTAGGTGAGAATGGAACATTTCTACAGAATCTGGATGAAATGATATATGATTCATTTTGTTTTGTAGCTGTAGAGAGGAGAGGTGGGTAACCTAGGGCTAAGGATGGGAAAACTACTGAGTAGATGTTGTTTCTACTCTAATACCAAACAGAGGATTTAAAGGGGAAACTAAAGCCAACGAGTGTATCTTAGGGGCTGCAGTAGGGACTCAGTGGAGGAGTGAGAAGATTAATGAAACATGCTTTATAAACTGTCAATAGGAAACGTGGAGTGTGTAGAACTGAAGGAGAAAATGCAAGGCAGTCTGCTGTTCTCAGTGGATAGAATTGTGTTGGTTTGAGTGTATGGTTAAAGCTTGTTTAGATACTACTTTGCACTCCCTATCAAGAATCTGTCCTGAAGATCAACTATCACTTGATTATTTCTGATAATTATAAAATGGAGAAGTAAATAATTTTTTTTTGTAAAAATTAATGACATATATAAATAATATTTGGCTCTATTGTGTAAGGATATTTTGGTTTAATCTGGACTTTTAATTCACTGAAAATATTAGGCATTAATTGAAGGGAAAGAGTTCATTATTGTTCGAGGGAACTATGAGGCATATATTTTGATAGATTCTTTATATTACTTATTCATTTACCAGCAAATGTTATTGGAGAAATTTATGCTCCATTTTCTAAAAGAAAAATATGAGACTCAATAGAGCTAAGCAACAATATTAAGCTTTTTAGAGCAGCTTCCTCTATACCACCCACCTGACAATACTGCTTATTATCATGATGTGAAAGTGGCAAAACACAGATTGGATCATTGACCACATATTAGAGGTTTTATTCCCATATTTTTCTGGTGAGACTTTTATCCCCTTTAGCCCCATTTTCTAGGTTACTTTCACTCTCTTGATTATTCTTATGTTAAGGGAAAGTCATCTGACCCTCTTTTTTTTTTTTTTTTCCTGCAGATATTTTATCCCTCATGCACATCCATAGCATATTCTCATGCTATGGAATTGGTTCAAAAACAAAATTTAAATGGTTGAATTTCAAAGGAAGTGACACTCGGGCAAAAAAGACGTTTACAGTAAAACAGAACTCAGTCACTGAGGACACTGGTATTTTGGACATGAGGTAGCACCTTCAAGAGCTAAATAGGTGCTCTTTCCATACTGCTTTTCCCATTGTTTTTTTGACTTATTTATAAAAAATAAGTTCAATCCATACAGTGTGCCAAAGATTTATGAAGGATGGGTATCGAATATTGTGTGCTTAGTCGCTCTATCATGTCCGACTCTTTACGACCCAATGGACTGTAGCCCGCCAGGCTCCTCTGATCATGGGGATTCTCCAGACAAGAATACTGGAGTGGGTTGCCATGCCCTCTTCCAGGGGGTCTTCCCAACCCAGGGATTGAACCCACCTCTCCAGCATTGCAAGCGGATTCTTTACCATCTGAGACACCAGGGAAGCCCAAGAATACTGGAGTGGGTAGCTTATCCTTTCTCCAGGGCTTTTACCAACTCAGGAATCGAACTGGTGTCTCTTGAATTGCATACGAATTCTTTTAGAGCTTAACTATAGAGAGCTGGGTAATGCAAATGTGGGCTATATTTGTTCAGAACTGAAATTCCAGTGGTGAATAGATGGATAATAAACTAGCAAGCAGCAAAACTAAAAGTGCAATTTTGTTAATAATGAGTAAGAAGAAAAGCATTTTATAAGAGTTTGATACAGGAGAGAAGAACTGGATATAGATTAGTGCAAATGTTTGAAGCACAGCTAGAATTTCAGTTTGGCCTGAGTTTATATAACTACATTATGCCCTCCCCCTTTTTTAAAATAAGTAGGTTATTTAAAAATGTTCATTTGAAATGGGGGCAATAACTCTCCCGATTAGATGACAATAGTTTCCAGGAATTAAACTAAAATATCCTTACACAATAGATCCAAATATTATTTATGTGTTTATGTCATTAATTTTTAGTAAAAATTTATTTCTCCATTTTTAAATTTCTTATTGTTTTTACATATAGCACATGAATATACATAATAACCCACATAAGTAGGTAATATGTTTGTAGGATTATTATTTTCAAAGGGCAGATAAATAAGGGAACAGAATGCCCAAAAACACATTTAGAAGCCAATAGTGAAAAAAAGATTGAGGAATACTGCCCTGGTTTATGTCTAGATAGATTCATCAACTGTGAGGTTCACATTCAGTAAAATTGAGAGACTCCTTCTCAGGAGAATTCCCGAGTATGTGCTAAATTGTTAATGAGCCAGTTGTAATCTGTAAAGTGTATTATAAATTGATATGTTCCCAGAATTGAAGATAGAAAAACAATAAAGGCTATAGCCTTAAGTATTTCTAAATTGAAAGAATGTCATTTGATAATACTATTATTATGCATTGAGAGGCAATTTGGTTCTTATTTTCTAGCTAAGGAACATTTTCAAAACCCTTATAATGACAACTATCCTGCAGTTAGATGTGACACAATGTTAATAATAGTATTGAAAGAATAGAGAGCATTGGATGAAGTGACAGAAGAATTCTTCCCTCGTGCTAGCTAGGTGACTAAGAACAAGCCCTATTGATTATTCTTGAGCTGTATTATCAGGCAAATGAGTCATTGTAAGGCCATTCTTCTATTCAAGAAGAGAACTTACTTGTTGAACAAATAACTGAATGGTTAATTCCAAGATCTGAGTTTCTATTTGTGGAGCATAGCTTGACCAGACTCCAGCGAAATTCTGCCCCTGGGAAAGTGGACCATCGCAGGGTTTCTTTTTTTTTTGGAGGCTATTGGCCACCTCATGCGACGAGTTGACTCACTGGAAAAGACTCTGATGATGGGAAAGGTTGGGGGCTGGAGGAGAAGGGGACAACAGAGAATGAGATGAATGGATGGCATCACCGACTCTGTGGACATGAGTTTGAGTGAACTCCGGGAGTTGGTGATGGACAGGGAGGCCTGGCGTGCTGTGATTCATGGGGTCGCGGTGAGTCGGACACGACTGAGCGACTGAACTGAACTGAACTGAATTATTTTACAATATTATATTGGTTGGTTTTGCCATACATTGACATGAAGCCGCCCCGGGTGTACCTGAGTTCCCCTTCCCGAACCCCCCTCCCCCTCCCTCCTCCCCTTATTCTCCCTCCGGGTTATCCCCGCATACCAGCCTGGAGCAACCTGTAATATGCATCGATCCTGAACTGGTGATTCGTTTCACATATGATAATATACATGTTTCAATGCCATTCTCCCCAATCATCCCACCCTCACCCTCTCCCACAGAGTCCCAAAGACTGTTCTATACATCTGTGTCTGTTTTGCTGTCTCGTATACAGGGTTATCATTTGCATCTTTCTAAGTTCCATATATATACGTTAGTATATTGTATTGGTGTTTTTCTTTCTGGCTTACTTCACTCTGTATAATAGGTTCTAATTTCATCCACCTCATTAGAACTGATTCAAATGCACACTTTTTAATGGCTGAGTAATACTCCACTGTGTATATGTACCAAAGCTTTCTTATCCATTCGTCTGCAGATGGACATCAAGGTTGCCTCACTATTATAAACAGAGCTGCAATGAACATTGGAGTACATGTGTCTCTTTCAATTCTGGTTTCCTCGGTGTTTACGCCCAGGAGTGGGATTGCTGGATCATATGGCAGTTCTATTTCCAGTTTTTTGAGGAATCTCCACACTGTTCTCCATAGTGGCTGTACTAGTTTGCATTCCCACCAACAGTGTAAGAGGGTTCCTTTCTCTCCACATCCTCTCCAGATTTATTGCATGTAGACTTTTGGATAGCAGCCATTCTGACTGGTGTGAAATGGTATCTCATTGTGGTTTTGATTTGCATCTCTCTGATTATGAGGGATGTTGAGCATTTTTTCATGTGTTTGTTAGCCATCTTTTTGTCTTCTTTGGAGAAATGTCTGTTTAGTTCTTTGGCCCATTTATTGATTGGGTCATTTATTTTTCTGGAATTGAGCTGCAGGATCTGCTTGTATATTTTGGAGATTAATCATTTATCAGTTGCTTCATTTGCTATTATTTTCTCCCATTCTGAAGGCTGTCTTTTCACCTTGCTTATAGTTTCCTTTGCTGTGCAGAAGCTTTAAATTTTAATTAGGTCCCATTTGTTTATTTTTGCTTTTATTTCCAATATTCTGAAAGGTGGGTTTTGGAGAATCCTGCTGTGATTTATGTCAGGGAGTGTTTTGCCTACGTTCTCCTCTAGGAGTTTTATAGTTTCTGGTCTTACATTTAGCTCTCTAATCCATTTTGAGTTTATTTTGGTGTATGGTGTTAGGAAGTGTTCTGATTTCATTCTTTTACAAGTGGCTGACCAGTTTTCCCAGCACCACTTGTTAAAGAGACTGTCTTTTCTCCATTTTATATTCTTGCCTCCTTTGTCAAAGATAAGGTGTCCATAGGTGTGTGGATTTATCTCTGGGCTTTCTATTTTGTTCCATTGATCTATATTTCTGTCTTTATGCCAGTACCATACTGTCTTGATGACTGGGGCTTTGTAGTAGAGCCTGAAGTCCAGCAGGTTAATTCCCCCAGTTCCATTTTTCTTCCTCAAGATTGTTTTGGCTATTCGAGTTTTTTTTGTATTTCCATACAAATTGTGAGATTATTTGTTCTAGTTCTGTGAAAAATATCGTTGGTAGCTTGATAGGGATTGCATTGAATGTATAAATTACTTTGGGTAGTATAATCATTTTTACAATATTTATTCTTCCAATCCATGAACATGGTATATTTCTCCATCTATTAGTGTCCTCTTTGATTACTTTCACTAGTGTTTTATAGTTTTCTATGTACAAGTCTTTTGTTTCCTTAGGTAGATATATTCCTAAGTATTTAATTCTTTTCGTTGCAACAGTGAATGGAATAGTTTCCTTAATTTCTCTTTCTATTTTCTCATCATTAGTGTATAGGAATGCAAGGGATTTCTGTGTGTTGATTTTATATCCTGCAACGTTACTGTAATCATTGATTAGCTCTAGTAGTTTTCTGGTAGAGTCTTTAGGGTTTTCTGTGTAGAGGATCATGTCATCAGCGAACAGTGAAAGTTTTACTTCTTCTTTTCCAATTTGGATTCCTTTTATGTCTTTTTCTGCTCTGATTCCTGTAGCCAAAACTTCCAGAACTATGTTGAACAGTAGTTGTGAGAGTGGGCACCCTTGTCTTGTTCCTGACTTTAGGGGAAATGCTTTCAATTTTTCACCATTGAGGAAAATGTTTGCTGTGGGTTTGTCATATATAACTTTAATTATATTGAGATATGTCTGTTCTATTCCCACTTTCTGGAGGGTTTTTTTTATCATAAATGGATGTTGAATTTTGTCGAAGGCTTTCTCTGCATCTATTGAGATAATCATATGATTTTTATTTTTCAGTATGTTAATGTGGTGTATTACGTTGATTGATTTGCGGATATTGAAGAATCCTTGCATTCCTGGGATAAAGCCCACTTGGTCATGATGTATGATCTTCTTAATGTATTGTTGGATTCTGATTGCTAAAATTTTGTTAATGATTTTTGAATCTATGTTCATCAGTAATATTGGCCTGTAGTTTTTTTTTTTTTTTGTGGGGTCTTTACCAGGTTTTGGGATTAGGGTGATGGTGGCCTCATAGAATGAGTTTGGAAGTTTCCCTTCCTCAGCAATTTTCTGGAAGAGTTTGAATAGAATAGGTGTTAGCTCTTCTCTAAATTTTTGGTAGAATTCAGCTGTGAAGTCGTCTGGACCTGGGCATTTGTTTGCTGGAAGATTTCTGATTACAGCCTCTAGTTCCGTGCTTGTGATGGGTCTGTTCGATTTTCTATTTCTTCCTGGTTCAGTTTTGGAAAGGTGTACTTTTCTAGGAATTTGTCCATTTCTTCCAGGTTATCCATTTTATTGCCAAATAATTGCTGACGGTATTCTCTAATAATACTTTGTATTTCTGTGTTGTCGGTTGTGATCTCTCCATTTTCATTTCTAATTTTATTGATTTGGTTCTTCTCCCTTTCTTTCTTGATGAGTCTGGCTAGTGGTTTGTCAATTTTATTTACCTTCTCAAAGAACCAGCTTTTGGCTTTGTTGATTTCTGGTATGGTCTCTTTTGCTTCTTTTGCAGTTATCTCTGCCCTAATTTTTATGATTTCTTTCCTTCTACTAACCCTGGGGTTCTTCATTTCTTCCTTTTCTAATTTCTTTAGATGTAGAGTTAGGTTATTTAGTTGACTTTTTTCTTGTTTCTTGAGGTGTGCCTGTATTGCTATGAACTTCCCCCTTAGCACTGCTTTTACAGTGTCCCAGAGGTTTTGGGTTGTTGTGTTTTCATTTTCATTCATTTCTACGCATATTTTGATTTCTCTTTTGATTTCTTCTATGATTTGTTCATTATTCAGCAGCGTGTTGTTCAGCCTCCATATGTTGGTATTTTTAATAGTTTTTCTCCCATAATTGAGATCTAATATTACTGCATTGTGGTCAGAAAAGATGCTTGGAATAATTTCAATTTTTTTGAATTTACCAAGGCTAGATTTATGGCGCAGGATGTTATCTATCCCGGAAAAGGTTCCTTGTGCACTTGAGAAAAAGGTGAAATTCATTGTTTTGGGGTGAAATGTCCTATAGATATCTATTATGTCTAACTGGTCTATTGTATCATTCAAAGTTTGTGTTTCCTTGTTAATTTTCTTTTAGATTGATCTATCCATAGATGTAAGTGGGGTATTAAAATCTCCCACTATTATTTTGTTATTGTTAATTTCCCCTTTCATACTTGTTAGTAATTGTCTTACATATTGCGGTGCTTCTATGTTGGGTGCATAAATATTTAGAATTGTTATATCTTCTTCAGGGATTGATCCTTTGATCCTTATGTAATTGCCTTCTTTGTCTCTTTTCACAGCCTTTGTTTTAAAGTCTATTTTATCTCATATGTGTATTGCTACTCCTGCTTTCTTTTGGTCTCTATTTGCATGAAATATCTTTTTCCAGCCCTTCACTTTCAGTCTGTATGTGTCCCTCGTTTTGAGGTGGGTCTCTTGTAGACAACATATATGGGGGTCTTGTTTTTGTATCCATTCAGCCAGCCTTTGTCTTTTGGTTGGGGCATTCAACCCATTTACATTTAAGGTAATTATTGATAAGTATGATCCTGTTGCCATTTTCTGTATTGCTTTGGGTTCAAGTTTATATACCCTTTCTGTGTTTCCTGTCTAGAGAAGGTCCTTTAGCATTTGTTGGAGAGCTGGTTTGGTGATGCTGAATTCTCTCAGCTTTTGCTTGTCTGTAAAGCTTTTGATTTCTCCTTCATATTTGAATGAGATCTTTGCTGGGTACAGTAATCTGGGCTGTAGGTTATTTTCTTTCATCACTTTAAATATGTCTTGCCATTTCCTCCTGGCCTGAAGAGTTTCTGTTTAAAGATCAGCTGTTATCCTTATGGGGATCCCCTTATGTGTTATTTTTTCTTTTTCCCTTGCTGCTCTTAATATTTGTTCTTTGTGTTTGATCTTTGTTAATTTCATTAATATGTGTCTTGGAGTATTTTCCCTTGGGTTCATCCTGTTGGGGACTCTCTGGGTTTCTTGGACTTGGGTGATTATTTCTTTCCCCATTTTAGGGAAGCTTTCAAATATTATCCCCTCAAGTATTCTCTCATGGTCTTTCTTTTTGTCTTCTTCTTCTGGGACTCCTATGAATCGAATGTTGGAGCATTTAACATTGTCCCAGAGGTCTCTAATATTGTCCTCATTTCTTTTAATTCGTTTTTCTTTTTTCCTCTCTGTTTCATTTATTTCTACAATTCTATCTTCTAACTCGCTTATCCTGTCTTCTGCCTCTGTTATTCTACTGTTTGTTCCCTCTAGAGTGTTTCTGATCTCACCTATTGCATTATTCATTGTATACTGACTCTTTTTTATTTCCTCTAAGTCCTTATTAAACCTTTCTTCCATCTTCTCAATCCTTTACTCCAGGTTATTTATCTGTAACTCCATTTTGCTTTCAAGATTTTGAATCATTTTCATCATCAAAATTCGAAATTCTTTATCAGGTAGATTCCCTATGTCTTCCTCTTTTGTTTGTGTTGTTGGGCATTTATCTTTTTCCTTTACTTGCTGGGTATTTCTCTGCCTCTTCATCTTGCTTATATTGCTTTGCTTGGGGTAGCCTTTCCCTCTTCTGGCAGTTTGTGGAGTTCTCTTTATTATGTAGTTTCCTCGCTGTGTGCGAGGTTGGATGGGTGACTTGTCAAGGTTCCCTGGTTAGGGAAGCTTGTGTCGGTGTTCTGGTGGTTGGAGCTGGATCTCTTCTCTCTGGAGTGCAATGAAGTGTCCGGTAATGAGTTATGAGATGTCAGTGGGTTTGGAGTGACTTTGGCAGCCTGTATATTGAAGCTCAGGGCTATTTTCCAGTGTTGCTGGAGAATTTGTGTGGTATGTCTTACTCTGGAACTTGTTGAACCTTGGGTGGTGCTTGGTTTTAGTGTAGGTATGGAGGGGTTTGATGAGTTCCTATAGATTAATGTTCCCTGGAGCCAGGAGTTCTCTGGTATTCTCAGGATTCAGGCTTAAGCCTCTTGTCTCTGGTTTTTGGTCTTATTCTTGGAGTAGTCTCTAGACTTCTCTATCTGTCATTTCCAAGGTGGTTCCCTCTGTTTTAGCTTCTGTTTGCTGGTCTCTTCAGTGTCTAATTTCCGCCCTGATAGTAGGGGGCGGGTGGACACTTTTTAAGGCTCAGTTGTTCAGTCCTGTTCTGGGAAGGGAGGAACACTGCAGACAAATATCTCTGGCCTCTGTGTGGAGTGCTCACAGCGTCTCAGCCACAGTGGGTTTGCCCCCGCTCACAGCGCGTGTGCTGTCCCAGTTTACACTGCATAGGCTCTAGGTTGCTCTGCTGGGAACTGTCTGAGGCCGGCGCTGGGCTGTATGCATTTCCCAGGCCTGAGTGGCTCAAGTTCAGTTTTCTGGGTACTCCATAAAGGCACAGACTTGGTTGGGCCTGCGTTTTGTGCCTTCCCCGGTCCGAGCAGCTCAGGTGACCAGGTGTTTGGCGAGTGCAGTCGCTGTGACTTACCACCTCCCCGGTCCGTGCCGCTCGGTTTTCTGAGTGTACAACCGGCTCACCTTCTCAGGGAGATATTGACGGGCCCGAGCCCAAGAAGTTTTGATTAGCAACAAGCCTGCCTACAGTTTGTATCGGATGGCTTTCTGGGGCTGCGGTTGCCCCCTCTGGTTCTGGCTGACCTCCCTGCCTGTCTCAGCGGGGGATGGGGGATGGGCCAACAGCAGCCGGCTCGCTCTGTGAGTGGGGCTGGCGGAGTCTTAGGTTAGAGCTTTCCGCCTTTTCATGGGGAAGTTATCCCAGCCTGCTTTGCTATCCCAAGTTCTCTCAGATTGTTCTCACGGCATTCAAGCCCAGTCCTCTCTCTAAGCAGTTCAGCCGGCTCCTCCCTGCCCAGCCCCCGCTTTCTAATGGCTTATGCAGGCATCTGCACTCCAGTACTCTTGCCTAGAAAATCCCATGGATGGAGGAGCCTGGTGGGCTGAAGTCCATGGGGTCGCTAAGGGTCAGATGCAACTGAGCGACTTCACTTTCACTTTTCACTTTCACACATTGGAGAGGGAAATGGCAACCCACTCCAGTGTTCTTGCCTGGAGAATCTCAGGGATGGGAGAGCCTTGTGGGCTTCCGTCTATGGGGTCACACAGAGTCGGACACGACTGAAGTGACTTAGCAGCAGCAGCAGCACTGCTTCTCCGCTGGGAGTTACCGTTTGGCAGGTAATCTGCGGGTTTTAATTATTTCTTTCTTTTTCCTCCCGGTTATGTGGCCCTCTGAGGTTCCAAGGCTCCCCACAGACTGGTCAGTGAGAGTGTTTCCTGGTGTTTGGAAACTTCTCTCTTTTTAAAGCCTCCCTTCCCGGGACGGAGCTCTGTCCTTGCCTCTTTTGTCTCTCTTTTTATCTTTTATGTTTTTTCCTACCTCCTTTCGAAGACAATGGGCTGCTTTTCTGGTTGCCTGATGTCCTCTGCCAGCATTCAGAAGTTGTTTTGTGGACTTTACTCCACGTTCAAATGTTCTTTTGATGAATTTGTGGGGGAGAGAGTGGTCTTGCCGTCCTATTCTTCCAACATTTTGTTCCTCTTCCATCGCAGAGGTTGATGGGAGTTCACCAAATAGTGATTACTGCCTCAGTCAGAAGAGAAACAGCGTCAAAGGGATGCAGCTGAGATGACACAAGTCTGCACATTGGAAATAGCATTCTGCACTCTTTTAGCCCGTTCTATTACTCAAAGTAGAACATCTTTATATGATGTGCTTTCTAAGGCATAGACTAGAAAATTTTCACAAATTAAAATCAAATATAGCTAAGTCACAGAGAACAGTTCCATGATTTTGTAAACAGCTTAGTTGGCTGTCATTTTGGCAATGCCTTTTATTTAGATTAGGGACTTCCCTTGTACCTCAGTTCGTAAAGAATCTGCCTGCAATGCAAGAGACCTGGGTTCTATTCCCGAGTCGGGAAGATCCCCTGGAAACGGAAATGGCAACCCACTCTGATATTCTTGCCTGGAGAATCCAATGGACAGAGGAACCTGGCAGATTACAGTCCACGGGGTCGCAAGAGTTGGACATGACTTAGAGACTAAACCACCACCACCTATTTAGATGGTAGCTCAGTCAGTAAAGAATTTGCCTGCAATGCAGTAAACCTGGGTCCAATCCCTGATTCAGGAAGATCCTCTGAAGAAGGGCATGGCTATCCACTTCAGTATTCTTGCCTGGAGTATCCCCTGGACAGAGGACCCTGGAGACCTACAATCCACGGGGTCGGAAAGAGTCGGACACGACTGAGCGACTAACACTTAGCTGGCTGTCTTCTTCGCAATATTTTCTATTGAGATGAAATCTGAATTCCTCTGGATGGTTTGTTTCCTATATAAATGCTAGATATTTAGAACAAGCATTTTAATTATTTTAAATCCTTCAAACCTCTGGTCCTATAAAAATAACTCCCCACTAAGTGATTGGATGATTTGCTCCCATTTTGGCCCTGATTTGTTTGACTAATGCTTGGATTTGCTAACTCGAAACTCTAGTTGGTCATGATTCCTAACTCTTTTGTTCAGAATTTTTCTTGTCAGTACATGCTGGATGGTTACCCTGACATGATCCTAGAAATTTTAGTTGCACAATTTCTGCCTTCTACATATAAGAACCATCAGGTAACTGGGTTTTAAAGCTCACAGAGATGATATGAAACTACGTTTTTGAGGTGATTTTAGCAACTTAATGAGAATAATAATTTGAATGACTATTATGAAATCACTGAAGCAGCATAATCATTTATATACTGATCTTTCAGGGAAAAGCCAATTCTAACTTCTTGTTTAGTTGCCTTTGTTATTATAATCACACATAATGCTCAGATTCAGAGAATTCTGCCCTTCTACCTGACTGTTAAACTAAAATGCCTTTGTTCAGAACCCTGTGTGTCTGTAGATGGTAGGAAGAAATTAATACATCTTCTGCCTGACGCTTGTTATTCCAGTAGATATTTGCAAGATTAATGGCCTTTTTTACTTTGTTTTCTCATCTCCTCCCATCTCTGATCTATAAAAGAACTTGGCATCCAGACCCTAATATAATGTTTTTGTTTTTAAGACATTGGATTGCCATCTTCTAGGTCAGTCAGCTCTCCAAATAAAGTTTTATTAATTGCCTCAACATCTCTAGTCATTAACCTGTCCTGCTGTGAGCAGATTGAACTTGGACTCGATAAAACAGGGACAATTATGTTTAAAATGTGTCAGTAGTTAATTTGCTTTGTCTATATAAAACAGTTGTAGCCTCATGATGAAGAGTTTTGGGTTATCAACAAATTTTAGATTGATTTATTATTTTCTGACAAATTACAAAAAATGAGTGTCTACCTTTTAGTCTCTACCTTGATCATGAGTTGAGCAAATAAAGCATTGTTTATGTTTCAGTGATGTGTCTGAAACACACATGTGTTTATCTAGTATGCATAGAATAGTATTAGAGAGATTTTCTGTTTCCCTTCTTTAATATATATTTTTTGTGTGCATTTTATGTACATTTTTCTTTCCTTTGTACTAATTTCCTTTTACTATATTTTCAGTAATCACCTTTGAGAAAGACTTTATGTGGTATTTTTCTTTCTGTTTTGATGAGTTATTTATCCTAATTATTTAATGAAACAACGAAGTTGGATTACACGCACAGAGACATGCACATATCACACAAACACACATGTAACCACACACATTTATTTGTGAGCAGCTGTGTCCACAGGGTTGGTGTTGGTTCTGAGGGTGATACTGATGATGTGCTCAAGGATGGGGTGGCAGAATCAAGAAATGTGGTTCAAGGATCAAACCCCTCCTTCTGGAAGTGTTCCAAGAAAGCATTAAATTCTGTA
This sequence comes from Moschus berezovskii, assembly GCF_049115385.1. Taxonomy (NCBI): domain Eukaryota; kingdom Metazoa; phylum Chordata; class Mammalia; order Artiodactyla; family Moschidae; genus Moschus; species Moschus berezovskii. The sequence continues at coordinate 85,217,013 of NC_142475.1, forward strand.
GCTCAATCAGTAAAGAATTTGCCTGAAATGCAGGAGACCCAGGTTAAATTCCTGGGTTGGGAAGATCCCCTGGAGAAGGAAATGGCAACCCACTCCAGTACTCTTACCTGGAAAATCCCATGGACAGAGAAGACTGGCGGGCTACAGTCCATGGTGTCAAAAGAGTCAGATATGAAAGATAGCAATTTCCTTTCAGAGAAAGTGTTACTGCAGATAATTCCATCTCCACTCATCTTTTACGAAAACACAGTGGGTTGGGAAGACTTACTACCAGAAATAATCTTCTAAAAGCCCTTCACTAGAGACATAGTCTGTAGATGATGCCTATGCTCAGGGCACGGGTCTTCTGCAGAACACAGGGCATTGTCACTCCTTAAAACTTATGACACAGAGGCTCTCCTGAATATACTACTATTACTTTCCTGCTATCTAGGATTTTGTTGAATAAATCATTTAGTTTTGTGAGGAAGTCAGGCACAAGAAACACATATCAGCTGTAAAGGCAGCTTCTTGAATTTAAATCCACTTAAAAACTGTATGCTGCTCCTGCTAAGTCACTTCAGTCGTTTCCGACTCTGTGCGACCCCATAGATGGTAGCCCACCAGGCTCCCCCGTCTCTGGGATTCTCCAGGCAAGAACACTGGAGTGGGCTGCCATTTCCTTCTCCAATGCATGAAAGTGAAAAGCGAAAGTGAAGTCGCTCAGTCGTGTGCGACTCTTCGCGACCCCATGGACTACAGCCCACCAGGCTCCTCCACCCATGGGATTTTCCAGGCAAGAGTACTGGAGTGGGTTGCCATTGCCTTCTCCTAAAAAACTGTATAGTGTTAAGAAAATTATATTTCCCTTTTTCTCAGACTTAAAAATTTGTCTCAGTATAGCTAATTGAGAGTATAAAATGAGAAAACATGTATAAAGTATTAGCAAAGTGTCTGGAAGATGGTACATAGCATGTACTAAATAATTTATTATTTTATTAGTTTAATATAGATATGTATATAAATTATGTCATTCTGTATAGAAATTACACTGCATTAAATTTATCTAGAGACCAAACTAGATTTATCTTTTATATCATCAATAAAATTATATGAATGAGTGATTGAACGAATGCGTATCAAAATAAGATTTTTTTTAAACTTCGTATTTGGTCAATATGTGTTTAAAAATCACAATATGTAGTGCTGTGAAGACTGTGGGGAAAATTCCTACTTTTCTGTTCATGGGTGAGCTAAAGCATCCCATCACATATTTGTTGACCATTAATATGTAATAGTCATATTAATATGTTTGCACATATCAATGGACCATTAATATGTAATAATTGTTAGAGTGGACCAATAATATTAATGGACCATCAATATGTAATCTTCCTTTAATAGTTTATATTTTTTATTCATTTTATATTTATACTTTTGTTAATTGCTTAGATATTTGTCTATGTTAAATATTAACTCTGTGTATATCCTCTGAAATACAAATCTTTTCCAAACTAATTAACTGATGTTGTAATTTCTTTTCACGAATTCTTTAAAAAGATGAAATTACTAAATATATTTACTTGGAATGTCAATGGTTGGTTAAGATTTTTCTACCATTACAATGGAGAAAATCATCTTCTTAATAAATAAAAGTAAAACAAATACATTGTTTTTAATTTTTACTAAAACTTCAATCAATATTGAATTTTGTATAAGATGTTGATTATATGTACAATTTTGTTAGTTTCCAGATAGAAAGGTAATTGTGTGCCATTTTGTTCTTTACAATGTGTTTTTTTTTTTTTCTAGCTATATTTCTTTATTACTAGCCTCCTCATTACTGTTATCAGTTTTTCGAGGTTAGGCAGGATGTTTTAACCAGCCTTGTATCATGGTCTCTGAAAGAACTGGAACAAAATAATCTATAATGACTATTGATTAAATGGATAAATAGAATATTTTAAGATTTAATGAAGTCTCTACTAATAATTTTTACTTACAGACAAAAATGGGCACAATAAAAGACAGAAATGACAAGGACCTAAGAGAATCAGAAAAGATTAAGAAAAAGTGGCAATATTACACTGAAGAACTACACAAAAATGATCTTAATGACCCAGATAACCATGATGGTGTGGTCACTCACCTAGAGCCAGACATCCTGGAGTGTGAAGTCAAGTGGGCCTTAGGAAGCATTACTAGGAACAAAGCTAGTTAGAAGTGATGGAATTCCAGCTGAGCTATTTCAAATCCTAAAAGATGAGCTATGAAATTGCTGCACTCAATATGCCAGCAAATTTGGAAAACACAACAGTGGCCACAAGACTGGAAAATGTCGGTTTTCATTTCAATCCCAAAGAAGGACAATGCCAAAGAATGTTCAAACTACTGTACAATTGTGCTCATTTCACATGGTAGCAAGGTAAAATGCTCAAAATCCTTCAAGTTAGGCTTCAAGACTATGTGAACAGTGAACTTTCAGATGTACAATCTGGATTTATAAAAGACAGAGGAACCAGAAATCAAATTGGCAACATATACTGGATCATAGGAAAAGCAAGGAAATTCCAGAAAAGCATCTATTTCTGCTTCACTGACTATGTGAAAGTTTTTGACTGTGTATCACAACAAACTTGAAAATTCTTAAAGTGATGGGAATACCAGACGACCTTACCTGTCTCCTGAGAAACCTAAACTCGTTTCAAGAAACAACAGTTAGAATCAGACTTGGAACAATGGACTAGTCCAAAATTGGGAAAGGAATACCTCAAAGCTGTATATTGTCTTTTTGCTTACTTAACTTCTATGCGAAGTACATTATGTGAAATGCTGGGCTGAGTGAATCAGGAACTGTAAACAAGATTGCGAGACATATCAACAACCTCAGATATGCAGATGATGCCACTCTAATGGCAGAATGTGAAAAGGAACTAAAGAGCCTCTTGTTGAGGGTGAAAAAAGAGATTGAAAAAGCTGGCTTAAAACTCAAAATTCATAAATGGTTAACGTATTTTGTTCTCTTCTCACAGTATTCTGTCTTCATGTAGACCGAAGGAGGAGATCAAACTTAAAAAGATTATCTCCTGAAGTTAAGTTACATTAAATAACTGACTTGTAGGCAAGATTTGCTAAGGATGATTAAATACCCCTGGGTTTTAATTAGCTACAGCTAAGAAACTTCACAGAATTTGCTTACAAAAAGGATATGTGGTAGCACTTTTAAGGTTCAAGAGAAAGGTCTCATGCAAAGGTACCATCTATAAATCAACAAAGATTCTTATTGTAGGTGAACTAGTAGATACTTTCAGTCTTACAAATTTCTTTCTTTCTTGGGGAAATAATAACTGCCTGGGGATCTGCTGGACCTATGAACTTATGTCATACCATGGACCTACATCAGTCATGTTCATAGGTGAGATTTTTTTTCCAGGAAATCAAATAATCAGAGACTCTCAGGTTCAAGTGGATTTTGCAAATCATCCTCACCAATCTTAGATTAAACTGCTTATTCAGGAAGCAAAACATCAAGAAAGGTAGACTCAATTCCAGTATTATAAAACTGGAGGAAAAATATGTGTCTTATTGCCATATAAATTAGAGTAATCAATAAATTAGTTCTAATTAAATGAGAATATTTATGTAATTCCAACTTAGATAAAAAATTTCTCCAGTTAATAATGCAACATAAGAAATTTCCTATGATGTTGTAGAATTTTTTAGAACACTTCTGTTAAAAACTGTACATTAATAGAAGAGATGCACTGTATTGTAACTATCAGATTTTTAAATGTTGAACAGTCCATGTAGCTTCTAAATTTTCCACACTTCATTATAATTATGTTGAACATATATGTAAATAATGATTTATCTACTTTAAATACATTTTCCTTTACAGTTTATCCCTAGAAAGAGTTTCATGGAGCCAAAGAAAAAGGAAAAAGTGATTTTTATTTTTTCATCAGGGTGTATGTGAGTGTTCAGTTGTGTCTGACTCTTTTTGACCTCATGGACTGAGCTCAAGAGGATCCTCTGTCCATGGAATTCTCCAGGCTAGAATACTGGAGTGCGTTGTCATTTCCTCCTCCAGGGCATCTTCCTATCCCGGGGATCAAACCTGTGCTTTCTGCATCTCCTGCATTGACAGGCGGATTCTTTACCACTTAGCCACTTGAGAAGCCCATTTATTTTTTTCATAGCTATCCCTAAATCACTTTTATTAACTATGTCAAATTCTTATTTTATATATGGTGTACCATACTTTTTTCTGATACAGTAGAGGATCCCACCCCAGAATAAGGGAATGCAATAACTTGCTGCACTTTGCTTTCACAGAAGTATGCAATTTTCATATGGATTATTAAAAAATAAAGCTCTTTATCAACTTATTTTTGAAAGGAAAAGTTTTTTTTGAAGAATACTTTTTATTTTATTTATGTCTTTTCCTTAGGAAATTTATGTCCTCCAAACTTCTCATTCTCTTAGTAATGCAGTAGCTTCAAACCAGGAATGATGATTTATGGATGCTATGGGGATTTAGGAGAAGGCATGTAACAGAAACATAAGGTGTGGGAAGGTCATTCTTCTCATGGATGGATGAGTTGCTGCTGTTTGGTAATTAAATTTCAGGCATTAAAGGGCATTTAACAGGGGTACATTTTACAGCTTTAGGTGAACACATGTACATTAACATACAAAATCTGTGTCCAAAAAATATTTGCTAAATGAGTGAACTTGTAATAGGTAATTACAGTAAGTACTGGATTTTAGATGTGTTTCAGTTAGTTTAAATATATATTTATATGCAAAGTATATTACTATTTATCCAAATTATGTAAGAAACTATTTTTTTCCTCCACATTAGTTTTTACCTTAGAACTTTGAATGTAAGGATTTCTTGTTCTTAATAGATCCTATTGTAGTTAACACCTATGCAAGAGGTGCTTTTTTTTTTAATCTTCCAGATCTACTGAAACTGTAAATTTATAGAATTTGACTATATGTAGAACATAATTTTTCAGAATAAAAACTAATGCTTAAAGTATTATAATTGTCTTGATTTTAATATGACCCAGTAACATATTCTTTCCTAGAGGGAATTATTGTTTTCACACTTACCCCATAATGTGTGCCAGAAAGTATCAGAAAGTATTAAAGTGTAGCTTCCTATCAAACATTAATTTATGTTTCTTAAAAAAGTAATGATAAACAAGGCTGGAGGATGAGGGCATTTGAATTCTTGCTAAGTTTATGGTCTAAGGAATCAGGACTGTTTCACCCATAGAGGATGACAATTCACCAAGCATTCACTCATAACCTAATAGGTGTCAGGTATTTCTGACATCATGTGTCCACCACACTAAAGTAGGGACAGTGAGGAAACATGCCTAAATAGCTTTATGAGTTCTGGTAGATATCAGTCAATGTGCATTGCCAAAGACTTTTATACATTTCCCTAAACTGCCTGCTTGGTCATGTTTTTCTCTCCATGATTAGAGCTGAGGGTTCAAATATAAATTCTCCTAGAAGAAAGAATAACTCTTACCTTTGTGAGGGATCCCTCACAAAATACATCTGAGAATTACGACTGTAACCTTAAAGACAGAGAGGATGGGTTGGAAACATGGGGCACTCAGAAGACTTAGAAGAGTCAAATGCAGTTGGAACCAGAAGGAGAATCCAGATCTCACGGACGTAGCACCATGTTTTCTCAATAAATTACAAATTGAAAGTTTCCCTATAGATGATTTACAGGTTACAGGTACTAGGTGTTTGAAGAGATAAAAAGATATCATGGAAGAAGTAAGAAACACTTGAAACAAGTTGTGGGGCAAGAATGCCAAGGACATGCTCCGTAGTTTCAGTAACTGCTGTTTTTGTTCTAAGAAGTTCAGACCACACATCTTTCATGATTGACAAGTATCATACTTTATTCCTTTTTAGGTAATTCAAACCCCAGGAAAGTATTACTTGCTGAATGGATGTCCTCAGGCATCCCAACAATGTGACTGAATTTGTTCTCTTGGGACTCACACAGAATCCACTCTTGCAGAAAATACTCTTCATTGTCTTTTTGTTTATTTTCCTATTTACTGTGATGGCCAACCTGCTCATCATCATCACCATCTCCTTCAGCCCCACACTTTCTGCTCCCATGTACTTCTTTCTAACTTATTTGGCCTTCATAGATGCTTCCTTCACTTCCATCAGCACTACTAAAATAACCATTGACCTGCTGTACCAGAGGACAACCATCTCCTGGGGTGGCTGCCTGAGTCAGCTCTTTCTGGAGCACTTCCTGGGAGGGTCAGAGGTCATCGTCCTCACTGTCATGGCCTGTGGCCACTACGTGGCCATCTGCAGGCCTCTGTACCACACGGCCGTCACGTGACAGAGGCTCTGCCAGCTCCTGGTGGTGGTGGCCTGGACCAGAGGGATCCTGCACGCCACCGTGCAGATATCATTCACTGTGGACTTGACCTTCTGTGGCCCCAATATCATTAACCACGTCATGTGTGATTTCTTCTCACTTTTGGAAATTGCCTGTGGCAATACCTACAAGATTGGAATTAGAGTGGCAGCTAACACAGGGGCATGTGCTTGCTCATTTTTTTCCTGCTCCTCATCTCCTGCACAGTCATCCTGAGCGTCCTGAAGTCCTGTGGCTCTGAAGGACGGCACAAGGCCCTCTCTACATGCGGCTCCCACTTTGCAGTAGTGGTGCTCTATTTTATCCCTTGTATATTCAGCTACACATGACCTGTGACTACTTACTCTGCAGACAAGTTGGTAACTGTGTTCTTTACAATCCTCACTCCCATGTTGAATCCTATAATTTACACAGTGAGAAATATAGAAGTGAAAAATGCCATGAGTAGTTTGTTGAAGAGGAATGTAACTTAGGCTGTTCATAATACCAACAAAGTGATGATTTACGTACATAGAACGGATATTGCGTGGGTGTGAGCAAAGTCGCTTCAATCATATCCAACTCTTTGTAACCCTGTGAACTGTAGCCCAGATTCTTTACCACTGACCCCCTGAGAAAGCTCATACAAAGGGTTTTACTTTTTGTAAACTGTGAGAGAAAAAAATTTTGCAGATCACTGAGAGAAAAATTAAAGAACCTAGAAACTAGCATTTGTTGTTGATTATTTCAAATGGCTAGGCGTTTATTAGGTATTTTGATAAATTTTAATGTACTTATCATGGCTTCAATATTTATGATCATAGATTCATAATTGGCAATGGAAAGAACAACTATGAACCCCTGGTTTGGTGACTGTAGATTATGATTTTCTCCAGTTTTATTGCTACTTTACTAAATTCTTTCTTTTTGCCAGTTGAATGAAAGTAGCTTTTCCATAGGATCTTGACCTCAGAACTTTTAAAATTTGCTTTGCCTGTCATGCTAACAATAAAGGATATAGATTTTTAAGACTGATTCCTGGGGACAGACAGGACTGATGATATGTGAAAGAACTGCTGCTAATTTATTTTTCTGTGCTATGAATTTACCAAAGTCAGTTAGAGAAACACCCACAAAGGAGAAAATAATAAGTCACAATTTATCTTTGATTTTTTTGTGGCACAAATATTAAGCCAAAATTTCTGAAATTGCTCTTAACTTAATCTTATTTGCTTAAATACCTCACAGTTTTTCTTGAATATAGTGTACTCATTTTCCATATCAAGACTTGATGAACCATTTGAAGCAAGAAAGGTTAACATTTTTACCAAATTTAAACAGAAAGGCCTACAATTGGGATCCAAAGCTACTGCAGGTCTGCTATATATATATATATATATATATATATATATATTTGCACACACACATATATATATACAAATATTTACATTTCAAGACCCCTTTAGTATCTATCAGGCACATTGACCTCAGATGATTCATCTAGGTACTAAAGTAGTTGTTCCTTTATCATTACCTAACTTTTACAGAGAAGAAAATTGAAGCTAAGAGAGGTTTACTAACTTAATTCTTTCACATCACAAGTGCTTCATTCATAAAATGTGTGAGGAGTTATTACATTGGGATGCATATTTTTTCCACAAATTTCAGATACAAACTTCCAACCCAGGTCTTTAAAACTCGATCTTTCTATGAAATGAAACACAGTTATATGGCATGTTTAGCTCTAGAGATAAGAAATTATCTGCAGTCTTAATGACTCATTTTTTATTTCAAGAAGATGGTTTAAAATTTGCTGCCACCTTATCTCATATGTAGCAATATATCTCAGCACAGCAAATGGGTAACATAAATTTTTGTAAAAGCAAAAATCCCCATTAGATTTCTTTCAGTAGTGAATACAAATGTTAATTAATGTTGATCTTCATAAAAGCAATGTGGCTAAGGTGAAGTTTCACAAAGTGGGGGATACCTGCAATGCTCCTCTATGCATGTGGGAAATTATCAGGGCATTCCACGTTATTATATAAATCTTATAAATCAGAGCTTCTCTGACTACAATACTCCAGTGCCTGTTCATTCTCACAGATATCACTTTATCAAGCTCAGCAATCAACTGAAGCTATTTCTTTCTTAGTTTGACTATACAGTAATTCCCAAGCAAGGTTCCAACTGCTTAGATTGTGTTTACTAAGTTGTACATGGCTGTCTCAAATTGATGAGAAACAGAAATTTTTTCCCACAAAGTCTAGGCCTGGAAGATGGAACAATCAGCACCTAATCTATTAAAATGATTATTTACAATTGCAGGTGACAATGAAGCATTTCAATGAAATCTAGACTATATGATACATGGATCATTTTGTTTCGTGACTATTAGGGAGAAGAAGAGAGTTACCTATGAGTACCAGGAGTAAGGACAGCACTCTGAGTAAAGGTTGTTTTAGTCTAAGACCAAACAGAGGAGTTGAAGAGGAAACAAATGGCAATGCGTGCATTTTAGGGGCTATAACAAGGGCTCAATAGGGAAGTGAGAAGATTAATGAGGCAAAATGATAAATTATCAAGAGAGACATGGAAGGTACAAGAACTGAAGGAGGAAATGCAAGACAGTCTGCTATTCTCAATGGACAGAGCTTTGCTGATTTGTGAGTAAGTGGAAAGCTCGTTTAGATGTTCCTTGGCACTCATCACCAAGAATCTCTCCTGAGAATAAACCTGATTATTCATGATAATTAAAAAAAAATGAGACAGTGAGTATATGTGCCCTAAATCTTCATGACATAAATACATAAATTGTGTTTGGATCTGTTGTGTAAGGATATTTTGGTTTAATATGGACTCAATTCAGTGAAAACATTAATATTAGCCATTAAGTGAGGGGAATGAGCTTATTGATTGAGGCAACTATGAGGAATGCATTTTACTAGGCTTTTTACATACTTTACATCCATTATTGCACCAACAAATTTTATTACAGGTGTTTATACTTCCTTTCTCAAGGAGAAAATTAGCCCCAATAGAGTTAAGCAGCAATATCAAGTCTAAAAGACTCAGCTTCTTCTGTACCTCACAATAACAATACTACTTGATATCAAGAAGTGAACATACCAAACATGGATCTGATCATTGGCCACCTTGTCACTGAGACATTACTTCCTTGTTTTTGGAGGGTGGCATTTTCTTCCCTTTAACACTCTGTTGACTCCATTTCCCAGGTTACATACACTTTCTTGATTCCTCTTGTGTCCCAGGAAAAAGCCATCCAATGATCTTTTTCTGTACATTTATTACCCTTTGTGGGCATCAGGAAAAGTGGGATATAATAGGCTCAAGAAGCAAAACCAATATGTTTGAATTTCAAAGAAAATGAACCTTGGGTAAAAAAAAAAAACAAAAACATTTAGAGGAAAAACACAACAAACCAATTATTGAGGAGATTGATACTTTGGGCAAGAGGGGAGCACCTTGAAGAGCTAAATATATCCTCTTTCCATAGGCATTTTCCCATTGTTATCACATAGTGGTAACATTAATTACTTGGAAAAACATATGAATTCATGGTCAATTAAATTTAGGAGATTTTCACTTATTTATCACAAAATACAGGTCAGTGCATACAGTGGGCCAAACAGTTATGGGAGCTGGGTATATAACACTGAACAATAGAGTGAAGAATTGTGCTTATGAGGAACTTAAATTCCAGTGGGGAATAGATAGGTAATAAGCAAGTGAGCAACTAAACTAAAAATATAGTTTTGTTAGTAATGGGTGGTATGAGAGACATTTTAAAAGACATGGTACAGAAGAGAAGAATTGGATAGAGATTTGTGTAGCTGTTTGAAACACAGCTAGAATTTCAGTTTTGCCTGAGCTTAAAAAGCCACATTAAGTCTCTTCCTTTTAGGAAAACTAAAAGAAAAACTAAAACTAAAAAGTTTTATACTATTTAAAAACATGCATTAGGAATGGGGACAATATGTCTCCCAATAAAATTAGTTTATGTGAGTATAAAGATTACTTACTGCTTTTACACATAACACACATAAATGGGTCATATATCTGTGGCATTACTACTTTTGAAGGACGGATGATCAAGGGGACAAAATGTCCAAAAACATCTCCATGTGGCAATAATGAAAAATAGATTGAGGAATACTGCCCTAATTCATGTCTAAATTGTTAGGTAAAAGCATGGTGTAACTAGACTATTAGTTAAGGTCATCCAAGCCCAGATGTTGGTCTATCACCTGTGAAGATCACATCAGTAAAACTGAGAGACGCTTTCTTCTCAGGAGTCTTCCCAGACTATGTGGTCAGCTATGTTACTGAGCCAGTTGTAATCTGTGAAGGGTGTTGCAAACTGGCATTTACTACAACTGACGTTAGGGAAAGAATGAAGGCTATAACTGTAAGCATTTCTAAATTGAAAGCATGTCACTTGATAATGCTAATCATCATGCATTGAAAGAGAATTTAGTTCTTCTATTTCTAGCTCAGGAATATTTTCAAATCAATTATAATGGCAACAATCTTGCAGCTTGATATGACATTTTTGTAATAATAGTCTTGAAAGAGTAGCATTCACCAGATTAGGTGATAGAAGAATTCAGTCCTGGTACTAGCTAGTTGGCCAAGAAGTTCTGTTGACATTTCTTCATCTGTGTTATCACACATTGAAGCATCACATGACCATTCTTCTATGCAAGAAAACAGTTTATTTGTTGAACAAATAACTGAATGGCTAATACCACAATCTGGGTTTCTGTCTGTGGAGAGTAAACTTGACCAGATTCCAGTGAAGCTCTGCCCCTGAAAAAAGTGGATCATTGCAGGAGTGAATGGAAATTCACTGGTATAGTTATTAGTGGCTCAGTCAGTAGAGACACAGTCTCAAAGGGAAGCAGTTGAAATGATGCAAGTCTACATATTTTGAAATCCTGTGCCATTTGAAAATGGCACTCTGTACTCTTTCAACCCAGGTCTATTGCCCAAAGGAGAACATTTCAATAATGATGTGTTTCCTAAGGTGTGCAGTGCAAACTGTTTACAAATAAGACTCTAATATAGGTAAGTGATAGGCATAGTTCCATCATTTTGTAAACAGCTTACTTGACAGTCTTTATGAAAACCTTTTCTACTGAGATGAAATTTGAATTTATTGGCTACCCAAAGTTTTGTATCCTACATAAATGCTTAGACATTCAGAATATCAGTGTAAATACATATAATTTTAAATCCTTAGAGACTATGACCCTATCAAAATAAATCCCCATTGTTTTGCTCTTAATGTGATCCCAATTTATTTGACTAATACTTGGATTTGACAAGCTGAAACTCTAATGTGTCATGATTTCTAGCTTTTTCATAGAGTGAAGTTCTCATCAGTACATGCTTTATGTTATCCTGACATGATCCTAAAATTTTTACTTGAACAAGCTCTGCCTTCTACATACAGGAATCATCAGGTAACTGGGTTTTAGAGGTCACAGAGGAAAATAAGACTATTTGAGGTGATTTTTAACAATTTACTTGAATATTAAACATGGTCTTATTAATTTAAACTGCTATTTTGTTATCATTGAGATAATTGAATCATTTATATAGAGGGACAATTATATTTGAAATGAGTCAGTAATTCACCTGTAGTTTGTCTGTATAAACAAATTACAGCCTCAGGATGAAGACTCCAGAGTTATTAACAATTTTTAGCTTAGTTTACTTTAACCTATTTTGGCAAATTGCCAAAACATAAGTATCTACATTTTGGTCTCTATTCAGATCATGAGATAAAGGAATAAATGAGTGTGTTTAAGTTTCAAAGACACATCTTAGAAAAAGGAGGTACAGGAGTATCTAATATGTATAAGGAGAGTTTTAGAGATAATTTTTATTTCCCTTTTTTATGCAGTTTTCTGTGTGTGTGTATGTTATATATATATATATATTTCTGTTTTCCTGTTCTACTAATTTCTTTTAACATTACTTTTTTCCTACTAATCATCTTTGAGAAAGAATTAATATGGTGCTTTTCTTTCTGTTTTGATGAGTTAATGATTCTAATTATTTAATGAAAGCAATAAGTTTGATTACACACACACATGCACACACACACATGGAGCCTATCTATCTATTTATATGCACACAAGTCCATTTGTTTCTGAGCAACTCTGTCCACAGGGGTGGTGTTGGTGTTTTTGCTAGGGATGATGCAGATAATTTTCTCAGGAATGAGGTGGTGAAACCAAGACAGCTTGTTAAGGGATTGACCCCTTCTCTCTGGAAGCATTCCAAGAAAGCAATAATTTTCATATCTATAATGGGATAGAAATTTTCAACCAGGGTAAGTATTACAGCAGATAATTCCATCTCTACTCATCTTTCAAGGAAAGCAAATACATTTTGAAGACTTACTGTTAGGAATAACCTTTTTAAAGTCCTACATTAGATGTAGTCTGTTGACGAAGCCTATGCTCAGGGCACAGGTCTTCTGAGGAACACAGGGTGCTATTTCTCTTTAAAAATGACGACCCCGAGGCTATCGCTAAGTATACTGATATCGCTTGCTGCTGTCTAGGATTTTACTGAATAAATCATTTAGCTCCATGAGAAATTCAGATATAAGAATCATATATCAGCTGCAAAGTTGTCTTCTTAGATTTAAATCTAGGCTTTATGAAAACAAACAGTATATTGTTAAGAAAATTATATTTTATCTCAGTCATAAAATGTCTCATCATAACTAATTTGAGGATTAAATGGGAAAACACGTGTAAAGTATTATCAAAATGTCTTGAACCTGGTAGACAGCATTTACTAAATGATTTATTATTTTCATTAGTTTTATTTGGATATGTATGTAAATTATGTATCTCTGTATAGACATTGCATTGCAGTTAATTTAACTTTATTTGGATACAAATAACACATTTATCATTTATGTCATCAATAGAATACTATGAATGAATGAATGATTCAATGAATAAAAAACAGAATGAGGTTTTTTTTTTGCTTTATTGTTTGGTTAGCATATGCAAAAATCATAATGCGTGGTGTAGGTAAGGCTGTAGGGAAAATTCTTATGTTTCTGTTCATGTGTGGGCTATAGCATCCTATCACATATTTGGTGATCATTTAATTTATTTTTCTTTAATTGTTTATATTTTTACTCATTTTATATTTTTACTTGTTAACTGTATATAGATATTAATTATGTGTATATCCTCTAAAATGTAAATCTTTCTTTGAATTATTTCACTTTTCTTAATTGATGTTGTGTTTTCTTTACCTGACTCCTTGAATAAGATGAAACTGTTAAATATATCTACTTGCAATTTCAATAATTGATTTAGAAAATCCTTCCACCACTATAATGGACAGTCATCACTTTAATAAATGAAAAATAAAATAAGGAAAATCTTGCTTTACTTCATTTTTAAAACTTTGATCAATATTCAGCTTTGTATAACATATTAACTATGCGTAGTATTTTGTTAGTTTTCAGTTGGAAAGGTAACTGTGGCACCTTATTTACATAAAAAAGTGTCCTTTTCCCACATATGTCTCTTAAATACTTCTTCTCCAGTAGTCTGTAAGATTTTTGAGGTTAGGGATAATGTTTGAATCAGCCTTGAATTATGTTCTCTGAAAATGCTAAAGCATAATAACCATATGACCTATTGATTGAATGAATGAATGAAAAATTATCTTAATATTTCAGAAAGTTTCTCATAATAATTATATTTACAGGTAGTTTTATCTGGAACATAAGACGTAGATAAGGACGTATGGAACAAAGGAACAATGTAACTGAGTTTGTCCTCTTGGGGCTCACTCAGAGCAACCAGGGTCAGAAAATATTATTTGTCTTGTTCTTGCTCAACTACATTGTGACCATGATGGGCAATCTACTCATTATTGTGACAGTGATGGTCAGCCCAACCCTGGATCCCCCTATGTACTTCTTTCTTGGCTACTTATCATTTATAGATGCTGTTTATTCTACTACAGTCACCCCAGATATGATTAAAGACTTACTGTCTAAAAAGAAAACTATTTCTTTCCAAGCTTGCATGACCCAGCTTTTTATATGGTACTCTTTTGGTGGTGCTGATATATGCCTTCTGGCGGTCATGGCCTATGATTGTTACATGGCCATCTGCAAACCCTTGCATTATTTGACAATCATGAATCAGCGAGTGTGTGTTCTGCTGCTGCTGTTGGCCTGGGTTGGTGGGTTTTTACATGGTATATTTCATCCTCTTTTTGTTTAAAACCTTCCCTTCTGTGGCCCGAATATCATTGACCATTTCATCTGTGATGTGTACCCCCCGTTAAAACTTGCCTTCACAGACACTCATATTATTGCCCTCACAGTGGTGGCCAATGATGGGGCAATGTCTGTGATCATCTTTACACTCTTGCTCATCTCCTATGGGATCATTCTGCAGTCTCTGAAGAATGTTAGTCAGGAAGGGAGGTGCAAAGCCTTGTACACCTGTGGCTCCCACATCACTGTGGTGCTCCTCTTCTTTGTGCCCTGTATATTCCTATATGTGAGGCCTCCTTCCACCTTACCCATTGATAAATCCTTGACTGTGTTTTATACCATTATCACACTTATGTTGAACCCTCTGATCTATACTCTGAGAAATAGTGAGATGAAAACTGCCATGAAAATGCTCTGAACCAGAGAATGAAAATGAGATAGCTGGGAAATGTATGACCCGCTTTCAATGAAGAATTTCTTTTTTTAGGAATGCCTGGTGTGATATTTAAGTGTATTAAATTTTCTGTCACGTTTTCTTAACTTAGACATGAAATAATCTATTACATGAATACTTCTGATGAATAAAATATATTATCAAGATTTTCATAATTCTGTAGTTCAAAGTATATATATCCTTTGAAATATGTTTTTGAGATTTTCACATTTTCTTATGAAAGTATGTATCATTTTGGGATCTAAAATATCTCTATTTTGAGTATAGGTTTATGTCCTATATAAGAGTTAAGCTATAGTTAATATTATAAATTTATTTAAGTTATTGGAAGATTTTCTCATGTTTCTTTTTTACATAATTTCAGAATTAATAGGATTCATTACAAATTTCAGAAAAATAATATTAGTAATATGAAATAAATTATTGTACATTTCTCTCCACACAATATAACCCATATTTATATTTGAAATCTTTATCTTGCTTTTGTTTCTGCAAGAAGCATATATTATTGTGTTAATATAGCTTAGAATGTAAATGTTGAAGTAGAATGATGTTTCAGAGTTGCAAATATTTATCATAAGGAGACTAAATTTATAAAAATAATCTGAATTAACAGGATGTAAATATGGAAAAGCAACCACATCTTACTCATTTTCTAATTGAATTGTCTCGACTAGATTGTTTTGGAGTTACATTATCATAAAGACAATCTATTAATCTTCCCAGGTAATTTAGAACACCTGGCAAAATATCTGCCATTTTTCAATATCTCTACCTCCTTCCTTGCTTATGGTATTCCATAACCTTACATGGAGATCCAGGCTCTGCCTATCATATGTCAGTTTAGCATAATCCATAATTCATGAGCTACAGAGCTTAATACCAGGTTTTTTGGGTGATATAATTTTTAAGAAATATGCTGACAATATATGCCATTTTTATCTACCTTGCTAATGAAATACGTGTTACTAAGAAATAAAGAAGCCAGAATATATTGTTTTATTTCACAGAGACATCATTTATGCAATCTTCTGTCTATCTCTGCATCAGGCTTTAAAGGGAACATTCAGGTCAGTTCAGTTCAGTTCAGTCGCTCAGTCGTGTCCGACTCTTTGGGACCCCATGAATCACAGCATGCCAGGCCTCCCTGTCCATCATCAGCTCCCGGAGTTCACTCAAACTCACGTCCACAGAGTCGGTGATGCCATCCAGCCATCTCATTCTCTGTCGTCCCCGTCTCCTCCCACCCCCAATCCCTCCTAGCTTCAGACTAGTTTACCTGCCTCAAAATGATTGGAAGCATGTGGTCATAAAACTTATTATTCTGCCTTCCTTATTCAGTGTGGATTCAAGAGGGACTAAGGTGACCGAACACACACACACAAGGCTATGGGCTTAACATCCTTATAAAGAGACCCCAAGAGCTCACTTGATTCATCAGCCATATGAAGACACAGGAAAAAGACGGCTGTCTATCAACTAGGGAAGGAATCTTGCCAAACTTGGAACCTGCCAGCACCTTAATCTTGAACTTTTGAGATTCCAAACCTGTGAAAATAAATGCTTATTGTTTAAACAATCAAGTTTATGGTATTCTGTCTTAGCAACCCAAGTGAACCAAGAGAGGGAAGCTTAATTTTTGAATTTATGTAATTATTTCAAGTGAGGAGATAAAGGCTTTTGTTCTTTGTTTATTAGTCTGCAATCTCTCTGAAGTCAGCGGAAATTAGTTAATTGCCTTTGTATTCTCAGTTTCTTGCGCAATGTACAGAACATAAATTTCATTCTATAGACTTTGTAAATCACTTGAATTCTTGATCTATTTGTGTGATACTTTTTATTTCCTAAATTGAGGCAGGACTATGTCCCATGTCCTTCCCAGATAGCTCAGAGGTAAAGAATCTATCGGCCAGTGCAGGAGATGTGAGAGTTTGATCACATTTGGGTTTGATTCCTGGGTCAGAAAGACTCCCTGGAGAAGGAAACAGCAACCCACTTCAGTATTCTTGCCTGGAGAATCCCATGGACAGAGGATCCTTGTGGGTTACTGTCCATGGAACTGCAAAGCATTGGACATCACTGAACACACACGCATGCCCCATTTCAGCAAGAAATAGCCCCAGTGGTTATTGCCCCATTCTCTGAAAGATTTAGGGAAGCTTATCCCTGGTGACTCAGATAGTAAAGAATCTGCCTGCAATGCAGGATACTTGGGTTCAATCCCTGGGTTGGGAAGATTCCCTGAGGAAGGGACTGGTTACCCACACCAGTATTCTTGACTAGAGAATTCCAAGGACAGAGGAGCCTGGCAGGCTACAGTCCATGGGATAGCAAAAGTCAGACATAACTGAGTGACTTTCACTCGCCACAGCATTGGAGATGGAAATTGAGTCATCAAAATTCCAACTTTTCTCACTGAGTTTCTGAACTTCTCTCAGATAAGTTATTGCTTTTCTTGTTTGACAACTGTTCTCCTCAGGATTGAGGACTATTAAACAAAAGGGGGATTGTAACTGAGCAAGATCATACTGGGCTTTCCCTGAACAGACCCATCCCCTATATTCTCTGCTTTAGCTCCTCTCAGAAGTATGTAGATAACAGTACTTGATGCACATTTCCAAAACTGTTTTACAGATGCTAAAAAACACACCAAATGGGAGAGTTAAACACTTGACACATAGCCCCTAGATATACAGGAGCCTAAAGATGGATCCCTTTGGCACAACTTTGTTACATCACCATCAACAAATCAGAGAATCATGAATGACGTAACATACACCCTGGGACCCCCCACCTTCCCTCACCTGGATGTTAAAAATGCTTTCCTGAAACCCATCAGGGCATCCTGGTGTTTTTAGCATTAGCTTTTCTGGACTCCATGCTGGGCACCTTCAATATATGTTAAAGTTTCTTCACCACGACCTGGTGTCAGTAGATTGACTTTTCTGTTTGGACAAGCAGACCAAAGTTTGGCTCAGTAACTTTTCCACATCACAGCTGTTATCTTGTCCTTTGTGCCCTGTGATTCTGTGTGTCTGTGACCAGAAGCTCTTTTTCCCATGGTTAGAGCCATAGCAGTATTCGCTGCTTTTGTTACTCCCATGTTAAACCCTGTTATCTACACAGTAAGAAATACAGGGGGCAGAAATGCCATTAGAATGTTATTGAACAAGAATTCAATTTCAATTTCAGATAGGAAATGGCCCAATATGAAGGTTTTATTTCTATCATTATCTTTACATTTACCTATTTTATTACTTCAAAGCCCTTGCTCCCTGGGTTGGTAAGATACCCTGAAGAAGGGACTGGCTATTCTGGCCCATATTCTTGATTAGAGAATTCCAAGGACAGAGGAGCCTGGCAGGCTACAGTCCATGGGATAGCAAAGAGTCAGACGTGACTGAGTGACTTTCACTCACCACAGTATTGAAGATGGAAATCAAGTCACTATAATACCAGTTTCCTCACTGAATCTCTGATTAACTTCTATCAGATATGCTATTTCTTCTATAAATATGCTATTAGTACCTCTGCAAGATATATATATTAGCACCTCTGCAAGACATACATGTATATTATTAATACAACTATTACTTTACAGATGATGAAAATTGAAATTCAAAAATGTTAAATAATCTGCCAAATATTAGAGACAGAATCATTATTCAGGTCTACATTATTCTAAATTCAATTTTGATACTCTTTCAACCATTTCAAATGAAATCAGGAAAGAGACAGTATTTCATCAAAACTGCACTTGTTTCATAGCAATTGAAATGTTTTCCTTCCTTATTACAGTTATATAGGTGCTTGTATATATAAGAATTTGCACTCAGAAAACTCATGGCCTATAGGTACCTAGATGGGTACAGAAAATAAAATAGAAAGAAAATACTTGCCAGTACTCTCTTGATACACACCTGGATATACATTGTATTTAAAATTACATTGAGTTTATTATTTTGTATGGTACAAGTTACCAGTTATTTTAAAAAGTAATTATACTCTATCTAAATTGATATGAAACATTTGTTCTTAATGGTCACTACATTACTATAAACTTGAAATGTAGTGTTCTTATAAACAAATGGAGGATATGAAAGATGAAATAACCAGATCATCCAACATTTAAGGCATCTTTAAGCCCAAATATTCTTACTCTACATCCTGTGATCTTTATACTACACAGAACTCCTTGGAGCTTGCATTTGACTATGATTCAGAATATTAAAACAGTTTTGATGATATGCCATAAAAAGTGTCACTTTATTAGATTAACAACTGCTCAGTTCAGTTCAGTTCAGTTGCTCAGTAGTGTCCGACTCTTTGCGACCCCATGAACCACAGCACGCCAGGCCTCCCTGTCCATCACCAACTCCCGCAGTGCACTCAAACTCATGTCCATCGAGTCGGTGATGTCATCCAGCCATCTCGTTCTCTGTCATCCCCTTCTCCTCCTGCCCCCAATCCCTCCCAGCATCAGAGTTTTCCAGTGAGTCAACTCTGCATGAGGTGGCCAAAGTATTGGAGTTTCAGTTTTAGCATCAGAACTTCCAATGATGGTAACAATTAAATACAGGCATTTTTCAAAATCACACACTAAAATATATCTGTAAAAAGTTCCACTATTAGAAAGTTGGCTTAACACTTAGGTTCTTGAATCTTGAATTTTCATTAAAATTGCTTTAGGTGGTCACTTACAAGGGATAAATAAGCACAAAGCAGAAATCGTTATTCTACAGTTGACCAAGGAAAGTACTTCTCAGCTAAACAGCTTTTCTAACTTACAAGACAAGGTTTTGTTGTAAATTACTTATGGGTCTTTCATAAATGAAGTTTTTTTCCAAATATGAATGTGTGTATATGTCAAAGATGTGTTCATAGTTTACTCTTTTGACAGAAAGGTCCAACCTCCCACTTCCAGGGTACTGTATAATTTATTGGGAAAAAACAAAACAAAACACAAAGGACTCTGTGTAACAATGTTTAGTAGACATACTACTGTCACAGAAACATGAAGGACAGTAAAAACCTTAGCTTCAGAATGAGGCGAAATGAGTTTTCTTTCACACTATGCTATCATCTTCTGTAACATTAATCAGTCTTCCCATTTCTACAAGGAATTTGCTTAGGTAAATGGAAGGTGCTTCCAAGTTCCGAGATTCTACCCAATTCAATATGTGTATTGCCATAAGTATAGTTTTATTTGCTTCTATTTCACTTAGAATTAAATTGGAAGAATTATTAGACCACAATCCAATTCCCAAAATTTACATCCGTGGTTAACTTAGGAGATGTCCTTCTGTAAAGAAAGTATCTTTGGATTGGACTAACATAAAACCCATCACTTCATGGGAAATAGATGGAAAAACAGTGGAAACAGTGTCAGACTTTATTTTTTGGGCTCCAAAATCACTGCAGATGCTGACTGCAGCCATGAAATTAAAAGACGCTTACTCCTTGGAAGGAAAGTTATGACCAACCTAGATAATATATTAAAAAGCAGAGACATTATGTTGCCAACAAAGGTCCGTCTAGTCAAGGCTACGGTTTTTCCTGTGGTCATGTATGGATGTGAAAGTTGGACTGTGAAGAAAGCTGATCGCCGAAGAATTGATGCTTTTGAACTGTGGTGTTGGGGAAGACTCTTGAGAGTCCCTTGTACTGCAAGGAGATCCAACCAGTCCATTCTAAGGGAGATCGATCCTGGATGTTCATTGGAAGGACTGATGCTAAAGCTGAAACTGCAATACTTTGGCCACCTCATGCGACGAGTTGACTCACTGGAAAAGACCCTGATGCTGGGAAAGGTTGGGGGCGGGAGGAGAAGGGGACGACAGAGAATGAGATGGCTGGATGGCATCACCGACTCGATGGACATGAGTTTGAGTGCACTGCGGGAGTTGGTGATGGACAGGGAGGCCTGGCGTGCTGTGATTCATGGGGTCGCAAAGAGTCGGACACGACTGAGCGACTGAACTGAACTGAAGCACAGCTAGAATTTCAGTTTGGCCCATATCAGTAACCACATTACATCTCTTTCTTTCTTTCTTTTTTTTTTTAGGACTAAAATATGGATTTATTTATTCATTGTCACATTTATTCTTTCTTTCTTTTTTTTAGTTTATTTAATTGGAGGCTAATTAATTTACATTATTGTATTGGTTTTGCCATACATTCGAAATGGGGTCATATGTCTTCCAAAAAAGTAAAAATAGTTTATGGTGTGATAAACGTTTCTTACTTCCTTTTATACAAGACACAAATGTACATAGCACACATTAATGGGTATAACTTTTGTGGTATTACTGTTATCAAAGTGCAGATGATTAAGGGAACAGAATGTCTACAAAATACCTTTAGGGGTCAAAAGTTTAAGAAAGATTGAGGAATACTGCTTAGCTCAAGTTAAAAGGTTAGGTAAGACCATGGAGTAATTAGAATGATAGTAAAGATAATCCAAGCACAGAGTTTGACGTATCACCTGTGATGATCATATTCAGTAGAATTAAAAGGCTCCCACTTCTCAGAATTGTTGAGTATGTTAATGAGCCAGTTGCAATCTGTGAAGTGTGTTGTAAGTCGTAATTTACTGGAACTTAAGATAGAGAAAGAATGAAGGCTATAACCCTAAATACTTCTGAATTGAGAGCATATCACTTTTTAATACTAACCATTATGCATCTAGAAAGAATTTAGTTCTATTTTCTACCAGAGGAACATTTTCAAATTCTTTATAATGACAGCTGTCCTGTGCTTAGATGTGACACATTATTACTAGTATCTTTGAAGGATGTACAGAACACCAGATGAGGTGATAGAAGTCAGTCCTGGTAGTAGCTAAGTGGCCAAGAAGAAGTCCTCTTCACATTTCTTCATTTGCATTATCACACAGATGAATCATTTTGTGACTATTCTTCTATTCAAGAGAGAGCTTACATAATGAACAAATAATTGAATGGCTAATACTATGATCTGAGTTTCTGTTTGTGAAGCATCAGCTTGACTAGTCCCAGTGAGCTCTGCCCCTGGGAAAAGTGGATCGTGACAGGGTTGGATGGGAATTCACTCCCATGTTGATTAATGTCTCAGTCAGTGGAGACATAGACTCAAAAGGATGCAGTTGAAATGATGCAAGTTCAAACATTTTGAAATCCTTTGCCATTTAAAAATGGCATTCTGCCCTCTTTTATCCAGGTCTTTTACCCAAATGAGAATATAACGATAATGATGTGTCTTCGAAGGTGTCGCCTGGAAACTGTTTACAAATTAGACTTAAATATAGCTAAGTGACAGGTATAGTACTATCATTTTTATACCAGCTTAGGTGACTGTCTTTGTGACACTTCTTATGTACATGAAATTTGAATTTCTCTGCCACCCACAAGGTTTGTTGTTTAAATGCTTAGACATTTAGAACATTTTTTTTTTATTAAAAAATTAGAATATCTATTTTAAATCTTTCTTTAAAAACCTTAAGAGCTCTGGTCCTATCAAAATAACTCCCCATTAAGTGATCATATAATTTGCTCCAAGTTTGACCCTGATTTACTTGACTAATGCTTAGATTTACTAAGTTGAAACTCTAATGCGTCATGATTTCTAGTTTTTTTTTTTTTTTTTGTAGAGTGAAGTTCTAGTCAATACGTGCTGGATGAAGGCATTCTTTAGATACCCTGATGTGATCCGAGAAATTTTATTTGGATAATATCTTGTCTTCTACATACAGGAGCCGTCAGGTAACTGGATTTTTTTTTGGTACATATACACAAAGGAATATTTTTCAGACATCAAAAAGAATGCATTTGAATCAGTTTTAATGAGGTGGATGAAATTGGAGCCTATTATACAGAGTGAAGTAAGCCAGAAAGAAAAACATCAATACAGTATACTAACACATATATATGGAATTTAGAAAGATGGTAACCTTAACCCTGTATCAGTTCAGTTCAGTTCAGTTCAGTCACTCAGTCGTGTCCGACTCTCTGCGACCCCATGAATCACAGCACGCCAGGCCTCCCTGTCCATCACCAACCCCCGGAGTACACTCAAACTCATGTCCACAGAGTCAGTGATGCTATCCAGCCATCTCATTCTCTGTCGTCCCCTTCTCCTCCCACCCCCAACCTTTCCCAGCATCAGAGTCTTTTCCAGTGAGTCAACTCGTCGCATGAGGTGGCCAAAGTATTGCAGTTTCAGCTTTAGCATCAGTCCCTCCAATGAACATCCAGGATTGATCTCCTTTAGAATGGACTGGTTGGATCTCCTTGCAGTATAAGGGACTCTCAAGAGTCTTCTCCAACACCACAGTTCAAAAGCATCGATTCTTCGGCGATTAGCTTTCTTCACAGTCCAACTCTCACATCCATACATGACCACGGGAAAAACCATTGCCTTGACTAGACGGACCTTGGTTGGCAAAGTAATGTCTCTGCTTTTTAATATACTATCAAGGTTGGTCATAACTTTCCTTCTGAGGAGTAAGCGTCTTTTAATTTCATGGTTGCAATCAGCATCTGCAGTGAGTTTGGAGCCCCAAAAAATAAAGTCTGACACTGTTTCCACGGTTTTTCCATCTATTTCCCATGAAGTGATGGGACCAGATGCCATGATCTTTGTTTTCTGAATGTTGAGCTTCAAGCCAACCTTTTCACTCTCCTCTTTCACTTTCCTCAAGAGGCTTTTGAGTTCCTCTTCACTTTCTGCCATAAGGGTAGTGTCATCTGCATATCTGAGGTTATTGATATTTCTCCCGGCAATCTTGATTCCAGCTTGTGCTTCTTCCAGCTTAGCGTTCCTCATGATGTACTCTGCCTATAAGTTAAATAAGCAAGGTGACAATATACAACCTTGACGTACACCTTTTTCCTATTTGGAACCAGTCTGTTTTTCCATGTCCAGTTCTAACTGTTGCTTCCTGACTTGCACACACGTTTCTCAAGAGGCAGGTCAGGTGGTCTGGTATTCCCATCTCTTTCAGAATGTTCCACAGTTTATTGTGATCCACACAGTCAAAGGCTTTGGCATAGTCAATGAAGCAGAAATAGATGTTTTTCTGGAACTCTCTTGCTTTCTCCATGATCCAGAGGATGTTGGCAATTTGATCTCTGGTGCCTCTGCCCTGTATACGAGACTGCAAAAGAGACATAGGTATAGAACAGTCTTTGGGACTCTGTGGGAGAGAGTGAAGGTGGGATGATTGGGGAGAATGGCATTGTAGAATGTATATTATCATATGTGAAATGAATCACCAGTCCAGGTTTGACGCATGATACAGAATGCTTGGGGCTGGTGCAAGGGGATGACCTGGAGGGAGGATATGGGGAAGAAGGAGGTGGGAGGGGGGTTCAAGAAAGGGAACACATGTACACCCGGGGTGGATTCGTGTCAATGTATGGCAAAGCCAACCAATATATTAATGTAAGGTAATTTGCCTCCAATAAAATAAATTTTAAAAAAAGAAAAAAAAAAGGTCACAGAGAAGACATTAGACTGAATTTTTGAGGCGATTTGAGCAACTTTTTTGATCATTAAACATGGTCTTATTAATATGAACTTCTATTATGAAACTACTGATATAATTGGACCACTTGTATACAGGGACAATTATATCATATTTAAAATGTGTCAGTAGTTCAACTGTTTTTTCTGTGCAAACAAATTGTAGCCTCTGGATGAAAAGCCTTGAGCGATCAACTGTTATCTCTATTTAATCTCTTTTGGAAAAATATCAAAACTTATGTGTTTGCGTTTTGGTCAATATGTAGATCATGAGATGAGTGGATAAAAGAGCATGTCTGTGTTTCAGAGACATTTCTTAGAAAAAGGAGGAACATGAGCATCTAGTAATGCATAGGAGAGTCTTAGAGACAATATGTATTTCTCTTTTATGCAGTTTTCTATGTGTATTACATGTATATTTCTGTTTTCCTCTAGTGCTAATTTAATTTAACTTTATTTTTCCACTAATTATCTTTGAGAAAGTATTCATGCAATGATTTTCTTTCTGTTTTGATGAGTTAATGATTCTTTTTATATAATGAAATTAGTAAGTTGGGTTACACACACATATCACACACATATGTACTCACATACATGGGTGGTGTTAATATTGGTGCTGAGGGTGATGCGAATGATTTACTTGGGGTGGGGAGTGGTGAAATCAATAGAGATTGTTCAGGGATTTAGTCCCCTCCTTCTGGAAGCATTCCAAGGAAGCATTACTTTTTGTATAAACAATGGGATAAGAATTTCCAGCAAGAAAAAGTGCTACTGCAGATGATTCCATCTCTTCTCATCTTTCAAGGAAAACACAGTGAGTTAGGGAGATTGAGAGTTAAAACAACCCTTTTTTTAAATTATTAATTATTTCACTTTTTTTCCAATTATTATTATTATTATTTTTACATTACTGTATTAGTTTTGCCATACATTGACATGAATCTGCCCCGGGTGTACATGTGCTTCCCATCTTGAACGCCCTTCCCACCTCCCTCCCCATCCCATCCCTATGGTTCATCCCTTTTAAAGTCCTTCATTACAGTCTGTTGATGATGCCTGTGCTCAAGGCATAGATCTCTGAGGAACACAGGGCACTTCTCCTCCTTTAAAACGATGACCCAGAGGCTTTACCTAAGTACATTACTATTGCTGCCTGTTGTACAGGATTTTATTGAATAAATCATTTAGTTCTATGAGAAATTCAGATGCAAGAAACACATATCAGCTTCTTGGATTCAAATTCAGGCTTTAACACCACAAGCTGTATATTGTTAAGTAAATCATATTTTGCTTTATCTCAGTCATAAAATGTCTCATTATACCTCATTTTAGAATTCAAAGAGAAAATATGTATAAGGTCTTCGCAAAATGTCTGGTACATGGTGCATCAGTTCAGTTCAGTTCAGTTCATTTGCTCAGTCGTGTCCGACTCTCCGCGACCCCATGAATCACAGCACGCCAAGCCTCCCTGTCCATTACCAACTCCCGGAGTACACTCAAACTCATGTCCACAGAGTCGGTGATGCCATATTAAATGATTTATTATTTGTATTTTTAAAAATTTGTATATTTATATAAATTACGTCTCTATATAAACATTACATTGCAGTTAACTGTATATGGAAACCAATAATACATTTATCATTTATGTCATCAATAAAATTTTATAAATGAATGATTGAATGCAAAACAAAATGAGATTCTTTTTGCTTTATTGCTTGGCTAACCTATATTCAAAAATCACAATACAAGTGTAGGTAAGGCTATGGGAAAAATTTCTACTACTCTGTTGATAAGTGACCTACAACATCTTATCACATATTCATTGATCATTTAGATTTATATTTCCTTTAATATTTTATATTTTTATTCATTATACATTTTTATTTATCTATTTTTTGTTCATTGCTTAGAGACATTGTTTTAATTTAGATATTAATTTTGTGTATATCCTGTAACATGTAAATCTTTCTTTAAACTATTACAGTTTTGTTAATTAACGTTGTGAGTTTCTTTTCTTAAATTTTGGAAAAAAGTGAAATTGTTAAATATATCTATATGGAATTTCAGTGACTGGTAAAGAAGATTCTTCTACCACCAGAATGCACACAGTCATCACCTTGGTAAATTAAAAGTAAAGATAATTTTTGCTTTACCTCCTTATTAAAAGTTTAATCGATATTCAGCTTTGATAAGATATTAACTATACATAAAATTTAGTTAGTTTTCAGTTGGGAAGGTAAGTGAGACACCTCATTTACTTAAAAATGTGTCCTTTTTTCACACATATCTCTAAATTACTTCCTCTTCATTAGTATATAAGATTTTTGAGGTTAGAGATGCTGTTTTAATCAGTTTTGTATTACATACCCTGAAAGTAAGAAACATAATAATCATACTGCCTATTGATTGAGAGAAAAAACAAATTTTCGAAAGATTTCAGGGAATCTCTCATAATATTTATATTTACAGGTAATTTTATCCAGAACATAGACATTCAGAAGCAACTATGGAACAAAGGAACAATGTACTCCCTAAGGAGTGTTAGTCAGGAAGGGAGGCACAAAGCCTTGTCCACCTGTGGCTCCCACATTACCGTGGTGGTCCTCTTCTTTGTGCCCTGAATTTTTCTGTATGTGAAGCCTCCTTCCATCTTACCCATCGATACATCCTTAACTGTGTTTTACACCATTATCACCCCTATGCTGAACCCTCTAATCTACACTCTGACAAATGGAGAGATGAAAATTGCCATGAAAAAGCTCTGGACCAGAGAAAGAAAATGAGACAGCAGGGAAATGTATGACCCACTTTCAATAAAACTGGTCAGTCACTTGTAAAAGAATGAAACTAGAACACTTCCTAACACTATACACCAAAATAAACTCAAAATAGATTACAGAGCTAAATGTAAGACCAGAAACTATAAAACTCCTAGAGGAGAACGTAGGCAAAACACTCTCTGACATAAATCACAGCAGGATTCCTTCAAGACCCACTTCCCAGAATACTGGAAAGAAAAGCAAAAATAAACAAATGGGACCTAATTAAAATTAAAAGCTTCTACACAGCAAAGGAAACTATAAGCAAGGTGAAAAGACAGCCTTCAGAATGGGAGAAAATAATAGCAAATGAAGCAACTGATAAAGGATTAATCTCCAAAATATACAAGCAGCTCCTGCAGCTCAATTCCAGAAAAATAAATGACCCAATCAATAAACGGGCCAAAGAAATAAACAGACATTTCTCCAAAGAAGACATAAAGATGGCTAACAAACACATGAAAAAATGCTCAACATCCCTCATAATCAGAGAGATGCAAATCAAAACCACAATGAGATACGATTTCACACCAGTCAGAATGGCTGCTATCCAAAAGTCTACATGCAATAAATGCTGGAGAGGGTGTGGAGAGAAGGGAACCCTCCTACACTGTTGGTGGCAATGCAAACTAGTACAGCCACTATGGAGAACAGTGTGGATATTCCTCAAAAGACTGGAAATAGAACTGCCATATGATCCACCAATCACACTCCTGGGCATACACACCAAGGAAACCAGAAATGAAAGAGACACATGTACTCCAATGTTCATTGCAGCCCTGTTTATAATAGCCAGGACATGGAAGCAACCTAGATGTCCATCTGCAGATGAATGGATAAGAAAACTTTGGTACATATACACAATGGAATATTACTCAGCCATTAAAAAGAATGCATTTGAACCAGTTCTAATGAGGTGGATGAAACTAGAGCCTATTATACAGAGTGAAGTAAGCCAGAAAGAAAAACACCAATACAGTTTACTAACGCATATATATGGAATTTAGAAAGATGCAAATGATAACCCTGTATACGAGACAGCAAAAGAGACAGATGTATAGAACAGTCTTTGGGACTCTGTGAGAGAGGGTGAGGGTGGGATGGTTTGGGAGAATGGCATTGAAACATGTATATTATCATATGTGAAACGAATCGCCAGTTCAGGGTCGATGCATGTTACAGGATGCTCGGGGCTGGTATGCGGGGATGACCCAGAGGGAGGATAAGGGGAGGAGGGAGGTGGGAGGGGGTTTCGGGAAGGGGAACTCATATACACCTGGGGCGGCTTCATATCAATGTATGGCAAAATCAACCAATATAATATTGTAAAATAATTAGCCTCCAATAAAAAAAAAAAAAGAATTGATCTTTTTTGGTGTAATATCAAATGCTTCTGTGTAATATCAAAATTTATTAAATTTCTCCTCAAGATTCAGTTAATTGGGTATGAAAAAAATTTATTATGTGAATTCTTCTAAATAATAAAATTTATTAATTTTTCCGTTATTTTCTAGTTCAAAGTATATATTTTGTTTGAAATACACCTTTAAGGTTGTCTCATTTTTTTTAAAGAAACTATGTGTAAAATATCTCTACTGAGACTATAGATATACATTCTATACATGAGTTTAGTTACATATTTTAGTTATTGTTGGAATTTCTCAAGTTTCTCTCTCAAATAATATAATCTTTTTCAAAATTAATATAAATCATTACGGATTTCAGAAAACTAAGTAATATGTCATAAAAATTTTGTTCAATCCTTTACAAACAAACATTGTTGTTTGTTGCTAAGTTATGGTCAATTCTTTTGCAACTGCATGGACAATAGCCTGCCAGCTTCCTTCTGTCCATGGAATTTCCCAGGCAAGTATATTGGAGTGGGTTGGCATTACCTTTCCCAGGGGATCTTCCTGACCCAGAGATTGAACTTGTGTCTCCTGCATTGGCTGGCAGGATCTTTACTGCTGAGCCACTAAGGAAGCCCCACATATAGATAACCTGTATTAATATTTGAAGTTCATATCTTAGTTTTGTAATTGTAAGTTAATATTGCTTTATCATGTTAAAGCAATTGCTTTATCATTGCTTTATTTATTAATATTGCTTATCATGTTAATGTTGAAGTAAAATGATGTTTCAGAGTTATAAATATTAATCATAAGGAGGGTACATTTAAAATATAATTTGAATGAATATGGTGTAAATGAAATATTTTTCATCATTTTTCTACTTATTTTCTGAATTGTCTCCTCAAGTGGACTAAGTTTTTGGAGTTATATTATTATAAATATGACCCTTTCACTTTCCTAGATGGTTTAGAATATCTGATAATGCCGCTGATATTTTTTAATGTCCCCATCTCCCTTTTTGCTACAGTGTCCGTAGCTTTCTATGGAGACCCAGGCTCTGCCTTTCATGTGTAAATTTAGCATAAATCATAATCCACAAACTTCAGCTATGAACTTCATAGCTTAATACTAGATATTTTGGGTGATACAGTTTTAAAAAATGCTAACAATATATGTCATTCTTATCTCCCTTAGTAATGAAATACAGGTTGCTGTGAAATAAAAAGAATAGATTTATTGTTTTATTTAACAGAGACATCATTCATAAAATCATCTCTCTTTCTGAATGAGGCTTGAAATAAGATATTATTTGCCTCAGAATGATTGGAAATTTGTGGTCAAAGAAACATTATTCTGCCTCCCTTATTTAGGCTGGGTTCATGAGAGCTAGGCTTCCCTGGTGGCTCAGTTCATAAAGAATCCTCTTGCAGTGCAGGAGACCTGGGTTCAATCCCTGGATTGGGAAGATCCCCTGGAGAAGGGAACAGTTACACAATCCAGTATTCTGGCTTGGAGAATTCCATGGACTGTACAGTCCATGGGGTTGCAAAGAGTCAGACACATCTAAGCAACTTTTGCATTCACATGAGAGGTGAAGCTATTGGACCATGGGTTATTTTCACTAGTAAATCACAATGTGCAAGGAACCTCATATCCTGATTTTAATCCCAGGTACATGGAGATTTCTTATAATATCTCAAAGTCTTCTCAAAACAATGAAAGTGAAAGTGCTAGTTGCTCAGTCGTGTCCGACTCTTTGTGACCCCATGAACTGTATGGACTATAGCCTGCAAGGCTCCTCTGTCCATGGAATTCTCCAGACAAGAATACTGGAGTGGGTTGCCATGTTGCCATTTCCTTCTCCATGAGATTTTCCTGACCCAGGGATTGAACGCAGGTCTCCTACATTGTAAACAGATTCTTTACCATGTGAACCACCAGAGAAGTCCCTCTCAAAACAATACTAATCAACAAATGAAACCAAACATTTTACTTTATCAGATCTTATGTAATTTATTCCCTATCATTTGGATGTTGCTATAGACTGAAAATTTGTGTCCTTTCTCCAAAATCATAAATTAACTCCTTTATAATGTGGTGGTACTTGGAGGTGGACCCTAGGAAATGACTAGATCATAAAGTTGGAGTTCTCATGAATGGAATCAATAACTTTATAAAATGACTCCTAGAGCTCACTTGATCTTTCAACCATGTGAAGACAGGAAAAAGTGGATATCAACTAAGGAGGAAACCTTACCAGACATGGAATCTGCTAAAAGTTTAATATTTGACTTCCAAGACAGCAAGCCTCTGAAAAATAAATGCTCATGGTTTAAGCTATCCAATGGCATGCTGGTATTCTGTTATAACAGCCAAAATGGACCAAGAGAGAGAAACTTAGTTAATTTTCAACTTTGTGTCGTTATTTCCTGTGAAGATTTAAGAGTCTTTGTTAATTGTCTATGATTATAGGTCTGTAATCTCCCTGAAGTCAAAGAAAGTTATTTAACTGTCTGTGTGCTCTCAGTTTCTTGAACAATATATAGAAAGTAAGTAGTGAAAAGGTTGGCTTGAAGCTCAAAATTCAGAAAACATAGATTGTGTCATCTGGTCCCATCACTTCATGGGTAATAGATGGAAAAACAGTGGAAACAGTGTCAGACTTTATTTTTGGGGGGCTCCAAAATCACTGCAGATGCTGATTGCAGTCATGAAATTAAAAGACGCTTACTCCTTGGAAGGAAAGTTATGACAAACCTTGATAGTATATTAAAGAGCAGAGACATTACTTTGCCAACAAAGGTCCGTCTAGTCAGGGCTATGGTTTTTCCTGTGGTCATGTATGGATGTGAGAGTTGGACTGTGAAGAAGGCTGATCGCCAAAGAATTGATGCTTTTGAACTGTGGTGTTGGAGAAGACTGTTCAGAGTCCCTTGGACTGCAAGGAGATCCAACCAGTCCATTCTAAAGGAGATCAATCCTGGGTGTTCATTGGAAAGACTGGTGCTAAAGCTGAAACTGCAATACTTTGGCCACCTCATGCGACGAGTTGACTCATTGGAAAAGACTCTGATGCTGGGAAGGGTTGGGAGCGGGAGGAGAAGGGGACGACAGAGAATGAGATGGCTGGATGGCATCACCGACTCTGTGGGCATGAGTTTGAGTGCACTGCGGGAGTTGGTGATGGACAGGGAGGCCTGGCTTGCTGTGATTCATGGGGTCGCGGAGAGTCGGACACGACTGAGCGACTGAAGTGAACTGAACTGAAGTTTCACTCTACAGACATTGTCAATTACTTGAATTCTTAATCTATTAAGAATTACTACTAATGGATTTTGATGAATGCTTTTTACATTAAATATATATAAGTATATATTTGCTACAAATATTTACTCTTCTTTGACATTTGCTTTAAATATTTATGTTCTTTATATTATAATTATGAATGTTTATTATAAAATGTTATTTTAATATTCTTTTGCATTTTTTTCTATCACACACTCTTGGAAAATTCCTCTACATTCAGACTGCTTTTACTAATCAAAGGAAACAATCAACAAAGTGAAAAAGTAACCTATGGAATGGGAGAAAACATGGGCAAATTATGTATCTCATGGGTTTCTCCAGTTGCTCAGCAGTAAAGAATCCGCTTGCAGTGCAGGAGATGCAGAAGACTCAGGTTCGATCCCTGGGTTGGAAAAATCCTCTGGAGGTGGGCATGGAAACCCACTCCAGTATTCTTGCCTAGAAAATCCCATGAACAGAGGAGCCTAGTGGTCTGCAGTCCACAAGTCAGACATGACTGAAGTGAATGTACACACACAGCACCTGACTATCATAATGAGTTAATAAATAAAATATATAAGGAATTTCTACAACTAAATAGTAAGAACCACCCCCCCTCCGCAAATAACCAAACTTAAACATGGACAAAGAAACTGAATATTTTTTGAAAGAAGACATAAAAATTGTCAAAAGGAAATTGGAAAGTGCTCATACTACTAGTCAACAGGGAAATGCAATCAAACCCCAAATGAATTATCACCTCACACCTGTAAGGATGGCTATATCAAATATTCATCAACAAAAATCTTTGATGAGAATGCAGTGAAAATGGAAGCCTACTATATTATTGGTGGGACTATACATTTGTTCAGTGACTATGGAGAACATTATGTAGGTTTCTCAAGATATTAAAAGTAAAACTACCATACAATTCAGCAATTCAATACTCATGTAAATATTCAAAAATGTGACACCAGGAATCTGAAGAGATACCCACACTTCCATGATCAACATAAAATCAACCAAAATATCCACTGATGGATGAATACATAAAGGAAATATTATATATATATAGATAGTATATATAATATATATGCATTGTGCTGTATCTTGCTTAGTCACTCAGTTTTGTGTCTGACTCGTTGCAACACTATTGACTGCAGTCTGCCCAGCTCCTCTGTCCATGGGGATTCTGCAGGCAAAAATACTAGTCTGGGTTGCCACGCCCTCTTTCAGGGGATCTTCCCAACCCAGAGACTGAACCCGGGTCTCCCACACTGCAGGAGGACTCTTTGCCATCTGAACCACCAGGGAAATCCAAGAATACTGGAGTGGGTAGGCTAACCCTTCTTAGGGGATGTTCCCAACCCAGGAATCGAATCCAGATCTGCATTGCAGGTGGATTCTTTACCAGCTGAGCTACCAGGGAAGTCCCATATATGCTTTATAACCCCGCCCCCCAAAAAAAAGGTAGTTTTTTTTTAACCTCAAAAGTGGTTTTCTTGAAGTAATATTAAGGAGCAAACTATTATGGGTTCAAAAACTTGTGGAAGGTTTTTAGAAAGTGAACCCTGAAAAAGGAGCTTTGTGTATGGGAGGATAGAGATTACATTAAATTTAATTGGGTAAAGGAATTTTGTTATTAAAATAGGCAGGTGTAGGATTCAATTTGGTCACTCTCTATAAAGAGAATAAGTTTACTTTGATGTGGCTTTTGATAAAGCTAATGTGAACTTTCTTTCCTTTAAGTGAATTGTATTTGCATTTGAAATCTTTTATCACTTTAAGTGAATAAACATTTACCTGATCCTATCTGAATAAGTTGTTTAAAACTTCTTGATATTTTAAACAAACTTTCTATCAAATTCTAATGAAAGCTCTCTTGACACCTCAAATTTGGAATGCTTCAGAGGATCACTGAGCTATGTTGGAGAGAAATATTAACATTAAACCAACTAGGATTATTTGGTATATTAAATTACAAAGGAAGTATTGTCAAATGAATAATAAGCTCTGCAGATTATGCTGCATGAACAAATATTAGTAGAGATGTTCTAGATATTGCATATATAAATCACATGGAATTGAATAAACTGATAAATATGGGTATTTATTTTTTGGTTTTGTTGGAAATATTACTGAATTTTAATCTTTTGTTTTAGATGTGAGGAGACTTTTCTCCTCAAGCTAATAATGATTTGTAATAACTTGGTAAATTACACTTTTGCAAATAAAATTAGAACATTTATTATTTTCTCTCTCAAGTCATCCATTTAGGAAATGGAAGTTTTTAGGGTCCTATCAGCTTTATCAGGTAAATCTGGAAGGCCATGGACTGACTGGTGATATTTTAGGGCCTGAAAATGGGAGGAATTCGCCTAAATTTGTAACACGAAATCTGTGACAGGCTCTTGACATGGGTTTCCTGGCCCTGAGAAAGAGGCCTTTTAAAGGTTCAGACTGAGGCTTTTTATGAAAAGTTCCAGCACAATCAATTTAAAAGAGCCTTTATGATCAAATGAAAAGCTATGGTTCATCCATCCATGGTAAAATTAGGTGGCCAATGTGGGTGTACTTCAGACACGATCCTGTACTATTTAAGTACTTGAATTCTCTGAGCAGTGTCAGAGGATTTTATTCCTATCACAGTCTTTACATTTTCATATTTTATTACTATGAAACACTAGCATACCTCACCAAGCACTAACAGCATATTTGGGAGATAGATGTTATTATTATGGTTATTCTTATATTTCAAATGAAGAACATTGAAATTCAAAAAGTTAAATAATCTGCCCATTGTTAGAGACAGAGTTAGTATTTACATCTTTATTATTCTAAGTCCATTTGTGATACTCTTTCAACCATTTCAAATGATATTGGAATAAAAGACAGCATTTCAGCAAAACCTCATTTGTTTTGTTGAAATTGAAATGTTTTCGTTTCTGATTACAGTTATATAACGTGCCTCTGTATATAAGAAGTTGGCCCTCAGATAGCTGTGTGGCCTGCTGGGTCTAGGTCAGTGTGGAATGTAAAGTAGAAAGAAGAGACCTGCCAATACTCTCTTGACACACACACAACATACCCAACATTTAAAACTGTGTTGGGTTTCTTATTCTGTTGTGAACAAGTTGTCAGTTCTTCTAAAAAACGATTATCCTCCATTTAAACTGCTGTGAATATTTTTAATATTCTCAAATGGTCAGAAGGACACTAAAAAATTAAAATGTACT
Source organism: Moschus berezovskii (assembly GCF_049115385.1). Classification (NCBI taxonomy): domain Eukaryota; kingdom Metazoa; phylum Chordata; class Mammalia; order Artiodactyla; family Moschidae; genus Moschus; species Moschus berezovskii. The sequence goes on from NC_142475.1 coordinate 85,252,338, forward strand.
GTTCTTATTTTACAGAAACAATGGAAGATTAGAAAAACTAAATAACTAAACCTTACAACAGGTAAGTGAAAGCTCACTCGTGTCCGACTCTTTGCGACCCCATGGACTATAACCTACCAGGCTTCTCCATCCATGGGATTTTCCCAGCAAGAATACTGGAGTGGTTGGCCATTTCCTTCTCCGGGAGATTTTCCCCACTCAGGGATCAAACCCAGGTCTCCTACATTGTGGACAGACACTTTACCGTCTGAGCTACCAGGGAAGTCAAGTCAACTTTAAACCCAAATACTTTTACTCCAAGGCCAAATTTGCCTGTTACTTCATGTGTTTCTTGACTTTCTACTTTTGCATTCCAGTACCCTATAATGAAAAGGACATCTTTTTTTTTTTTAGTGTTAGTTCTAAAAGGTCTTGTAGGTCTTCATAGAACTGTTCAACTTCGGCTTCTTCAGCATTACTGGTTGGGGCATAGACTTGGATTACTGTAATACTGAATGGTTTGCCTTGGAAATGAACAGAGATCATTCTGTCATTTTTGAGATTGCATCCAAGTACTGCATTTCGGACTCTTTTGTTGACCATGATGGCTACTCCATCTCTTCAAAGGGATTCGTGCCGACAGTAGTAGATATAATGGTCATCTGAGTTAAATTCACCCATTCCAGTCCATTTTAGTTCACTGATTCCTAGAATGTCGATGTTCACTCTTGCCATCTCCTGTTTGACTACATCCAATTTGCCTTGATTCATGGACCTGACATTCCAGGTTCCTATGCAATATTGCTCTTTACAGCATCAGACCTTGCTTCTATCACCAGTCACATCCACAACTGGGTATCTGTTTCGTTTTGGCTCCATCCCTTCATTCTTTCTGGAGTTATTTTTCCACTGATCTCCAGTAGCATACTGGGCACCTACCGACCTGGGGAATTCCTCATTCAGTATCCTATCATTTTGCCTTTTGATACTGTTCATGGGTTTCCCAAGGCAAGTATACTGAAGTGGTTTGTCATTCCCTTCTCCAGTGGACCACATTCTGTCAGACCTCTCCACCATGACCCACCTATCTTGGGTGGCCCCACACTGCATGGCTTAGTTTCATTGAATTAGACAGGGCTGTGGTCCATATGGTCAGATCAACTAGTTTTCTGTGATTATGATTTCAGTGTGCCTGCCCTCTGATGCCCCCTTGCAATACCTACCGTCTTATTTGGGTTTCTCTGACCTTGGTCGTGGAAAATCTCTTCACAGCTGCTCCAGCAAAGTGCAGCCGCTGTAAGCAGGGAAAAGGCTAATAGAGTTTTGCCAAGAGAATGCACTGGTCATAGCAAACACCCTCTTCCAACAACACAAGTGAAGACTCTACACATGGACATCACCAGATGGTCAACACCGAAATCAGATTGATTATATTCTTTGCAGCCAAAGACGGAGAAGGTCTATACAGTTAGCAAAAAGAAGACCAGGAGCTGACTGTGGCTCAAATCATGAACTCCTTATTGCCAAATTCAGACTTAAATTGACAAAAGTAGGGAAAACCACTAGACCATTCAGATATGACCTAAATCAAATCCCTTATGATTATACAGTGGAAGTGACAAATAGATTCAAGGGACTAGATCTGATAGATAGACTGCCTGATGAACTCTGGACGGAGGTTCATGACATTGTACAGGAGACAGGGACCAAGACCATCCCCATGGAAAAGAAATGCAAAAAAGTAAAATGGCTGTGTGAGAAAGCTGATCACCGAAGAACTGATGCTTTTGAACTGTGGTGCTGGAGAAGACTTTTGAGAGTCCGTTGGACTGCAAGGAGATCCAACCAGTCCATTCTAAAGGAGATCAACCCTGGGTGTTCACTGGAAGGACTGATGCTAAAGCTGAAACTGCAATACTTTGGCCACCTCATGCGACAAGTAGACTCCCTGGAAAGGAGTCTGATGCTGGGAGGGATTGGGGGTGGGAGGAGACAGGGACGACAGAGAATGAGATGGCTGGATGGCATCACCGACTCGATGGACATGAGTTTGAGTGAACTCCGGGTGTTGGTGATGGACAGGGAGGCCTGGCGTGCTGTGATTCACGGGGTCACAAAGAGTTGGACAAGACTGAGCGACTGAACTGAACTGAACTGAACTGAGGAGGCCTTACAAATAGCAGTGAAAAGAAGAGACGCGAAAAGCAAAGGAGAAAAGGAAAGATATAAGCATCTGAATGTAGAGTTCCAAAGAATAGCAAGGAGAGATAAGAAAGCCTTCCTCAGAGATCAATGCAAAGAAATAGAGGAAAACAACAGAATAGGAAAAACAAGAGATTTTTTCAAGAAAATTAGAGATACCAAGGGAACATTTCATGCAAAGATGGGCTCGATAAAGGACAGAAATGGTATGGACCTAACAAAAGCAGAGGATATTAAGAAGAGGTGGCAAGAATACACAGAAAAACTGTACAAAAAATATCTTCACGACAAAGATAATCACGAAGGTGTGATCACTCACCTGGAGCCAGACATCTTGGAATGTGAAGTCAAGTGGGCATTAGAGAGCATCACTACGAACAAAGCTAGTGGAGGTGATGGAATTCCAATTGAGCTATTTCAAATCCTGAAAGATGATGCTGTGAAAGTGCTGCACTCAATATGCCAGCAAATTTGGAAAACTCAGCAGTGGCCACAGGACTGGAAAAGGTCAGTCTTCATTCCAATCCCAAAGAAAGGCAATGCCAAAGAATGTTCAAACTACCGCACAATTGCACTCATCTCACACGCTAGTAAAGTCATGCTCAAAATTCTCCAAGCCAGGCTTCAGCAATATGTGAACCGTGTACTTCCAGATGTTCAAGCAGGTTTTAGAAAAGGCAGAGGCACCAGAGATCAAATTGCCAACATCCACTGGATCATGGAGAAAGTAAGAGAGTTCCAGAAAAACATCTATTTCTGCTTCATTGACTATGTCAAAGCCTTTGACTGTGTGGATCACAATAAACTATGGAACATACTGAAAGAGATGGGATTACCAGACCACCTGACCTGCCTGTTGAGAAACCTGTATGCAGGTCAGGAAGCAACAGTTAGAACTGGACATGGAACAACAGACTGGTTCCAAATAGGAAAAGAAGTACGTCAAGGTTGTATATTGTCACCCTGATTATTTAACTTATATGCAGAGTACATCATGAGGAACGCTGGGCTGGAAGAAGCACAAGCTGGAATCAAGATTGCTGGGAGAAATATCAATAACCTCAGATATGCAGATGACACTACCCTTATGGCAGAAAGTGAAGAGGAACTCAAAAGCCTCTTGATGAAAGTGAAAGAGGAGAGTGAAAAGGTTGGCTTGAAGCTGAACATTCAGAAAACAAAGATCATGGCATCTGGTCCCATCACTTCTTGGGAAATAGATGGGGAAACAGTGGAAACAGTGTCAGACTTTAATTTTTGGGCTCCAAAATCACTGTGGATGCGAAATTCAGCCATGAAATTAAAAGACACTTACTCCTTGGAAGATAAGTTATGATCAACCTAGATAGCATATTTAAAGGCAGAGACATTACTTTGCAAACCAAGGTCCATCTAGTCAAGGCTATGGTTTTACCCGTGGTCACGTATGGATGTGAGAGTTGGACTATGAAGAAGGCTGATCGCCGAAGAATTGATGCTTTTGAACTCTGGTGTTGGAGAAGACTCTTGAGAGTCCCTTGGACTGCAAGGAGATCCAACCAGTCCATTCTAAAGGAGATCAGTCCTGGTTGTTCATTCGAAGGACTGATGCTAAAGCTAAAACTGCAATACTTTGGCCACCTCATGCGACGAGTTGTCTCACTGGAAAAGAGTCTGATGCTAGAAGGGATTGAGAGTGGGAGCAGACGGGGACTACAGTGAATGAGATGGCTGATTGGCATCACCGACTCTGTGGACACTGCAGAGTGCAGTGCGGACTTTGAGTGCAATGCGGACTTTGAGTGCACTGTGGACTTTGAGTGCACTGCGGGGGTTGGTGATAGACAGGGAGGCCTGGCGTGCCTCCCTGGGTTCGTAAAGGGTTGGACACGACTGAGCGACTGAACTGAACTGAAGTGAACTGAACTCTTACTCCACATCCTATGAACTTTGTATTATACAGAGTTCCTTGGGGCTGGTATGTGATTATGATTTAGAATATAAAAATGTTTTTGACTACATGTCAAGGAAGTGACCCACTATTAAATTACAAGTGCAGTTATTTTTCAAAGGCTATAGTAAACTAGATCTGTGAAAACATTCAATATTAGAATCTTGGCTTAACACTTAGCCCCTTGAATCTGGAATCTTTGTTGAAAACTGCTTTAAGAAATCATTTAGATGGGATATACAAAAACAAAATAGGAATCATTAGTCCACTGTTGACCAAAGTAATTATTTCTCAGCTAAACAACTCAAAGAAATTATAAGACTTTGTTTTTAAATACGAATACTTCATAAATGAAGTCTGATTCAAAATAAAAGTGTGTGTATATGTCATAGATATGTTTATTACTTTCTCTTTTGACAGAAAGATCCTGCTTGCAAGTTCAAGGGTCCATATGTTTTATTGAAAAACTAAAATCAATCAACACTATAGTGCAGCAATCTTTAGGAAATGTTATTGCTATAAAATCATGATGGAGAGTAAGAACACTATCTTTAGGATGAGGAAATATGAGTTTTATTTCACATTATGTCATCATCTTCTATAACTTGAAACCAGTCATTCCTATTTCTACAAGTAGTTTATTTAAGTAAATGGAAACTGTTTCCAATTTCTGTGATTCTGCCCAAGCAAGTATGACTATTGACATAAAACAGTTGCTTCGACTTCATTTAGAAGTATAATTGGAAGAATTATGAGACTACAATTCACTTCCTGAAACTATTCTATTTCTGATAAACAATTTAGGAGATGCTCTCTGCGATTAAAGTACCTTGGGATTGGATTAACATAATATGAGCTCTACTTTGGAGTGCCTTCTGCCTTTGATATCATGCTTCTCTACCCATGGAAATGCACAACACTGCCCATAAGAACAATTTGCCAGGTACCCACTCTTTATGAAATTAGTCCCTGAAACTATCAAAAGTCAAACCACCCCTCAACTATTTCCAATCAACTATGAGAAGATGCATATATAATTTCTTCTGCTTTCATTCTATTTTAGCCTTCAAGTTTGAGAATCTGTGTGGCTCTTTCTCAGGGGTTTTCAACCATTCTGTCCTTGGATTTGTAGTCTGAAACCACACTTTCCTGGTATAGCTCCAGGACCTCTTTTTTTTTTTTTAATATTTCGATGGACAGTCTGCACTGATTTAGACCTAACTCTGTTTTCATTTTGGTGCAACTCTAGAGCTTAGACAGCTGGACTAGACAGGTATAGGAGTTGTAAAGTGATCTCTTTACACTGTACCATAGCTGTTTAAGTAAAAGGTGAATGGCCACTCAAGGAGCATAGTGAATGGATTTCAATCTTTATGAGCTTGGAATTGATGCCCTTGTCAGTACATGCTGTTTCTCTGATATGATTCTGCCTTTCATTCCAGAGTGACACTCAGAAAAATCCATATTTCTATAGTTTGTTCAGTTCAGTTCAGTTGCTCAGTTGTGTCCGACTCTTTGCGACCCCATGAATCACAGAACGCCAGGCCTCCCTGTCCATCACCAACCCCCGGAGTTCATTCAGACTCATGTCCATTGAGTTGGTGATGCCATCCAGCCATCTCATTCTCTGTCGTCTCCTTCTCCTCCCACCCCCAATCCTTCCCAGCATCAGAGTCTTTTCCAGTGAGTCAACTCGTCGCATGAGGTGGCCAAAGTATTGCAGTTTCAGCTTTAGCATCAGTCCTTCCAATTGTTAGATAGTTTCAAATCATCATTCAGACTGTCTTTGGTATCTGCCATCACTCATATTATTACTGCCCTATAGTATTGGAGTGTATAGTCAAACTAGGTTTAATCATGTGGTTTCAGTTTTCTTTTCCTTCATGATATATGCTGCTCACAGTGACACATATTCTGGAGCCAATTAAAAGTTAGGTACAACCTATTTTTCTTCTATTAATACAACCATATTTGAACAGTGTGTGTTTCTATGTAAGAAAATTTCTCAATTAAATAGAATTAAATACATTTTGAATATAATTTAAAATATCGGTATTTATTTTAGTAGATAATTGTAATAGACCTTACATGAGGTGGCAACCTGAGCTTCTAATGACCCTTAGGTTGAAAAACGTTAATTTAAAGAAACCTTGTCCCTGAAGTTAGTGCCCTGGCTTCTTATTCTGAATTTGCAAATGTTGTTTTGATTCTGTGTCTTGTATTTCCTTGCTATTAATTGTGGTTATTTCTTTTCTATTTAGTAGGACTTATTATGCTTAATTTTTTCTCTACTTAGTAGGGCTATTAAAAGGTAAATTTAGATGACTGAAATATACGTGTTCTACCATCTCTGAATATAATTTGATAGACTTATTTTCATCATTATCATATTAATCTAATTCCAGAATAAATTCAAGATATAGCCATTTTGAAAAAATAGTGTAAACTTTATTTGTTTTAAGTGCCAATATTATTGTTGCTATTGTTCAGTTGCTAAGTCACGCCCAACTCTTTGTGGAAAATATTATTATAAAGTTCGTATTATCATTTAAGGTACATCTGAAAACAGTATTAAAAATATGATTTGCATGAATGGTAGATAGATAGAAAAATACTAAGTATTATCATGAAAAAAATTTACATCAAATAAATATCCACTTTGACTAATTTATATAATGGTGATATTCAGGCTCCATATTAATCTCATTTGTTATCAAAAGCCTAAATTCATGAATGGTTAACTTATTCTGTTCTCTTGTCATAGTGTTTTGTTTTCATGTAGACCTAAGGAGAAGTTCAAAATTAAAGATGAGTACCAAAAAAGTTATCCTCCAAAGCCCATTTAATTTATATGAAATAATTGAATTGTTGGCATGGTATGCTAAGGATGATGAAATACCCTTGGGGTCCAATTAGCCAGAGTTCATGAGAAATAGATGGGGAAACAGTGGAAACAGTGTCAGACTTTATTTTGGTGGGCTCCAAAATCACTATGGATACTGATTGCAGCCATGAAATTAAAAGACGCTTACTCCTTGGAAGGAAAGTTATGAGTAACCTGGATAGTATATTGAAAAGCAGAGACATTACTTTGCCAACCAAGGTCCGTCTAGTCAAGGCTATGGTTTTTCCTGTGGTCATGTATGGATTGAGAGTTGGACTGTGAAGAAAGCCGATCGCTGAAGAATTGATGCTTTTGAACTGTGGTGTTGGAGAAGACTCTTGAGAGTCCCTTGGACTGCAAGGAGATCCAACCAGTCCATTCTAAAGGAGATCAGTCCTGGGTATTCATTGGAAGGACTGATGCTGAAGCTGAAACTGCAATACTTTGGCCACCTCATGTGATGAGTTGACTCACTGGAGAAGACTCTGATGCTGGGAAAGGTTGGGGGCGGGAGGAGAAGGGGACGACAGAGAATGAGTTGGCTGGATGGCATCACCGACTCGATGGACGTGAGTTTGAGGGAACTCCAGGAGTTGGTGATGGACAGGGAGGCCTGGCGTGCTGTGATTCATGGGGTTGCAAAGAGTTGGACACGACTGAGTGACTGAACTGAACTGACTGAAGAAAGTTCATAAAATTTACCTACAAACAGAACATGTGATTGTACTTTTAAGAGTCAACAGACAGACCTTACAGAAGGGTACCATTTATAAATTAACGTAGATGCTTATAGACAGTTTAATCATTTAACTTCTTTTTTTCTGAAGTAACAGCTGCCTTGGGCTCTGGCCATGGACCTATATCAGACAAGTTCATAGATGAGATTTTTATTTTCAGGAAAACATAAAATCATAAACTCAGGTTCAAATGGGTTTTATAAATCATATAATCATGCCTTATCCACACTTACCTGAAATTTGGCACCCTTCTTTAGCAAGCAAAATATCAAGAAATGTAGACTCAACTACAATACTACTAATATAGAAATAAAGATATTTTGCTTTTTTTCCTCTTGATGCATATTTATATTAGGATTAAAAATAATTAGTGTTAAGAATAACATCAAAATGTTTCCCAGTTAGCAATACAGCACACGAATTTCCTTTAAGAAGCTAACCAATTTTTTTAAACATCTATATTAAAAATTACACTTAAATAAAAAAGATGCACTATGTATTACTTATCCATTTATCTGATGTTAAGTGATCATTGTAGCTTTTGAATTGTCCACAGCTTTTCAGTATGTGCTGAACATATTTATAAATCATGATCTTTATCCATTAAAATTATTTTCCATCTGATTTCCTCCCAGAAAAAAGTATTATGGAGAGAAAAAAATGAAAAATATTATTTCTTCCTAGTTATGTCTAAAATACTTGTATTTCTAATATGTCTAATTCTTGCTTTATGTACACTAGTCTCTTTCTATTTAGGGGTAAATGCAGGTGTATGCCACCTCCGAATAAGGAAATACCATGGAGCTGTTGCATTTTGTCTCCACAAGTATACAATTTTCATCTTGTATGCATTTAAAAAGTATCCATTTATCTCTGAAAGGAAAAGACACATTTCCTGCAGAATACATTTTATTATGTTTGTGTTGTCTCTTCTCTTTTTTTTTTTCTTTGCTTATTCTGTTAGTAATGCAGAATGCAGTAACCAGGAATGGCAGAAGATGGATACTGTGGGCAGAGGGGAGAAGGGGCCGTGAGAACACATGTAGCAGAAACAGGAAGGGGTGGGAAGATCATGGATATATGGATGGATGTGTTGTTGCTGTTTGGTAATGACATTTCAGGCATTTAAGGGCATTTACCAGGGACATGTCAGCATACGTAATAAATATTTGCTGAATGAGTGAACATGCAATAGATACTTATAGTAATAGACTTTGTATGTGTTTGTATTAGTTGGTCTTAATATGTTTGTCTGTATAGTGTATTGCCTATCTCTATAACTTATCTATTAATGTTATTTCTCTCTGTTCTCTATATTCTTTTATTTTCTTTTAGAATGTTGAAAATAGGGATTTCCTTTTCTTAACAAATCCTCTTCCTGTGAATACCTATGCAAGTTTTTTTTTTAATCCAAGTCTATTGAAGCTATCAATTTTTTGAAGATGACTATGTTAAATTATATATGGAATATAATTTTGAAGAATAAATAATAACACATAAAATAATATAATTATCTTTACATACTAACATGCTCTTTCCAAGAGGAAATAATTATTTTCATACCTACCCTATAATGTGTGCCAGAAATTATAAACCTAGACTGAAACTACCTTTCAATAATTAATATATGTTTCTCATAGAGAATAACAATAAACAGAGCTAGAGGACAACAACACCTGAATCCATGTAGGTTTTTTTTTTTTTTTTTTTTGTTTTATAAAATGTAATTTTATTTTCTGTTACTCTGCCGTTACATAGGGCATAACATTTTCACAAGGCTTTTTTGGGACTACAGTCAATGATTAGCAACATACAATAGTGGTCCAACTCTCTAAATAACAATCACTAGACAAACTGGACACCCTCTCACATGTGCACAAATCTGCATGGAAAAGTACTAATGTATTAGACTGGACTGTGTGCTTTTTTTCCCCCTTTCTAGTGTATTAAGAAATGACATGCACTTTAATTTGCCAAAAACAATGGTTGTATTCTGGCAGCAACATACTAATTCTATTACATAGTAAAATGAATACCAGAACTACAAAGGCAGGAGGTGTAAGTGAGTTTTTATTGGGAAGGGAAGTTGTCAACTTAAACAGCAGCAAATGAAGAGTGAATAAGGAAACTCCCTGTTGTCACAGATAACACAAGACCTCCATCACATGTGATATAGGAGGCATTTTAACCTGTGATCCCCCAGCCCCAAAATGTAGAATGTTTTTCCATTCAATCTAATACTTCTGGATTCCTACTAAAAAGGACTACATTAAGAGGATGGAAAAGTTGCTTACTGAAAGGAAATCTCTGAAGGAGGGAATGTAGAAATTAAGAAGTTATGTAGAACACTCTTTAAATTGTAATTAGCTACATTTTCATATCTTCACAGTAATACAAAACACAGTCACTTGCAGAACTGGTTCAGATTACTTAAATACCAGATACATTTTTAGTCTTCTACATAAGTGTTTGGAAGTTATTTATGTTTGTATGAAATGAAGCTATTAATACATTTCTACAGCAGTAACTGCACACCAGGAAGGCTAAGACAAACACAAATCAAGGAATGGAGTTTTCCCAAAGCTGCAGTGTGAAAAGACTATAAACAGTTGATTCCATACACATGAATGGGTTTCTTTGCTATAGGAAATCCAAATGGAATAAGGAATGGAGATGAGTAAAAAGGTTTCAAGGGGAAGAAAGATGACACCCTGTATGCACGTAGTTTTCTGCCCTTCTGCCGCATCACATTCTTCTCCTACATTGTCTGATGTCTATAATGTGAGGTCGTCTCTCAGCAGCTGCATGATGAGGGTGCTGTCTTTGTACGAGTCTTCATTCAGTGTGTCGAGTTCTGCAATAGCCTCATCAAAAGCCGTTTTAGCCAGTGTGCAGGCCAGTTCCGGGTTATTGAGGATCTCATAGTAGAACACAGAAAAGTTAAGAGCCAGCCCCAGCCGGATGGGGTGAGTGGGTTGCAACTCTTTCTTGCTTATATCAAAAGCCTCTTGGTAAGCTCCTTGGAAATTATCTGGAAATTTGCACAGCCTTCTTGCAGCTGCAACCTGCCGAAAGGAAAAGCGAATCCATGTAGCCTTGTAGTCTGTGTGGTGGTGGTTTAATCACTAAGTTGTATCCAACTCTTGTGATTCCATGGACTGTAGCCTGACAGGCTCCTCTGTCCATGGGATTTCCCAGGCAAGAATACTGGAGTGGGTAGCCATTTCCTTCTCCAGGAGATCTTCCTGACCCAGAGATCAAACCCCCATCACTTGCATTGCAGATGGATTCCTTACTGACAGAGCCAGCAGGGAAGCCCATAATCTGGAAAAGCAGAGCTATTCTTATCTATGGAGAATGACTATTTACCAAGCATGTCTTATCACTTAATAGGTTTCAGGCACTGCAGACATCATGCCAGACAGTATAGTAGTCAGAGTGAAAAAACACACCTGAATAGCTTATGTATTCTGATAGGTACCAGGGTTGATGTGTCGCCAAGGACTTATATACATTTCCATAAATGACTTGCTTATGATAGATAGGGACTTCCCTCATAGCTCAGCTAGTAAAGAATCTGCTTGCAATGCAGGAGACCTGGGTTCAGTCCCTGGGTTGTCAAGATCCCCTGGAGAAGGGAATGGCTATCCACTTCAGTATTCTGGCCTAGAGAATTCTATGGACTATACGTGGACTATACAGTCCATGGAGTCACAAAGAGTTGGACATGACTGAGCGACTTACACTTCACTGTGATAGAAAATTGTTGACCATGTATTTGTTTTCACAGTTAGAACTGAGTGTTCAAATATAAATTATCATGGAGGAAGGAATTATATTTGCACAGGACCTCTGAGCCTACAAGATACATCTGAGAATTACAACTTATAACCTCATAGACAGAGAGGAGGGCTTGAAAGTTTGAGATACTGAGATGATGCAGCAAAGTCCAATGGAGAAGGAATGAAAGTGAGAATCCAGATCTCACATACATAGCACAGTGTTTTTCAGTAAATCATGTATCAAATGTCCTATCGATATTTTACAGGTGATAGGTACTAGGAGTCTAAAGAGATAAAAGCCATCATTGAAGAAGTAAGAAAGTCTTGAAGCAAATACTGGGCAAGAATGTCAAAGACATGCTCCGCATTTACAGTGATTGCGCTATTTTTGTTCTCAGAAATTCAGAACAGAATCCTTTCAAGATTAACAAGTACCATTCTTTATTACTTTTTAGGTAATTCAGGCCATAAGAAGTTGTTACTTGCTGAATGGATCTTCTTTCCTGATGGCTCAGATGGTAAAGCGTCTGTCTGCAATGCAGGAGACCTGGGTTCAATCCCTGGGTTGGGAAGGTCCCCTGGAGAAGGAAATGGCAGCCCACTCCAGTACTCTTGCCTGGAAAATCCCGTGGAGTGCGGAGCCTGGCAGGCTACCGTCCATGAGGTCGCAAAGAGTTGGACACGACTGAGCGACTTCACTTTCATGCTTCAAAACAATGTGACTGAATTTGTTCTCTTGGGACTCACACAGAATCAACATTTGCAGAAAGTACTCTTTATTGTCTTTCTTCTCATTTTCCTTTTTACCATGGTGGCCAGTCTGCTCATTGCCATCACCATCTCCCTCAGTCCCGCACTTTCTGCTCCAATGTACATTTTTCTCACTCATTTGGCCTTCATAGATGCCTTTTACACATCTGCCACAACCCTCAAAATGACCATCGACCTGCTGTACCAGAGGAGAACCATCTCCTGGGGTGGCTGCCTGACTCATCTCTTTCTGAAGCACTTCCTGGGAGGGTCAGAGGTCATCGTTCTCACTGCCATGGCCTGTGGCCGCTACGTGGCCATCTGCAGGCCTCTGCTTTACGTGGCCATCATGAGACAGGGACTCTGCCAGCTCCTGGCGGTGGTGGCCTGGACCGGGGGGCTCCTGCACGCCACTGTGCAGATTCTTTTCATCATGGACCTGACCTTCTGTGGTCACAATGTCATGGACCACTTCATGTGTGATTTCTTCTCACTCTTGGAAATTGCCTGCAGTTACACACACACACACTAGGAATGGTGGTGGCAGCCAACAGTGGGGCCATATGCTTGCTCATTTTTGTCCTGCTCCTCATCTCCTACACAGTCATCCTAAGCGCCCTGAGGTCCCAGGGCTCTGAAGGACGGCACAAGGCCCTCTCTACATGCGGTGCCCACTTTACAGTAGTGGTGTTCTTTTTCTTCCCTTGTATATCTAGTTACATGCGTCCTGTGACCTCTTACCCTGCGGACAAGTTGGTGATTGTGTTCTCTATCATCCTCACTCCCATGTTAAATCCTATCATTTGCACAGTGAGAAACACAGAGGTGAAAAATGCCATGTGGAGTATGTTGAAGAGGAGAGTAGCTTAGGTTGTCCTTGAGGCCCAGAAAGTAATGATTTACACACATAGGGAAGACTTTCCTTGTTGTAAATTGTGAAAGAAATTTAAGAAATTTTGTAGATCATCTCCATTAAGAATACATTCCATGCTGATTTCTCACCAGAAAAAGGTATTTCATTGACTGAAAAAAGGACTAGGAACTAACATTTGTTGGGTATTTGATAATGGCTAGTTATTTTTTAGTCTTTTTGGTAACTATTAATGCACTTTACCAAGGCTTGTATGTTCACATTTATAGATTCTGAATAAGCAAGGGAAAGCACTATAATCCCCTAGTGGATCATTGTTGTATAATTTTTCTCCAGAGTCTGCTCCTGTATATATATATATGCTCCTGTACTAAATTCTTTATATATATATATATATATTTTTGTATATATATATATATATATATATATATATATATATTTCTTGGATTAAAGTTGCTTTCCATAGGAACTGATTTAATAACTTCTTTAATTTCTGCTTAGCCTGTAGTCTGGTATAGAACTTCTCAGATAAATATGTGGGCAAGAGACAGATGGGAAGTGCAAGAATCACTACTGATTTTCTTTTTCTGAAATAAGAATTTACTAAAAACAAATAGAGAAGTACCTGCAAAAGGAGGAATGAATAATTCACAATCTACTTCATTTTTTTTGCCACATAATTTAGGCCAGAAATTTTGAAATTACTCTTAATTTGCTTTCTTATTTGTTTAAATATCCTTACACCGCATGGTTTCCTTGAATATGAAGGAAATGTTTTCTTCCATACAAAGACTGAGGAAACATTTGAAATAAGAATGGTAAGCATTTTTTTTTATCAAATTTCAACAGAAAGTCATTTAATTAGGTTCAAAGCTATGAAGGGAACTATATGTATCTATGTGTAGGTCTAATACATGTATTTACATTAAATGATCCCCTTATTATCTACATGGCATATTTACTTCAGTTGATTTGTCCATGTAAACTGGTGGTTCCATTATCATTTTCCCCATATTACAGAGAAACAAATTGAAACCATGAATATTTACTAATTTACTGAAATAAAATCACACATTTTTATCCCACAGTGTGTGTCAGGAAAACTAGAATACAGCTTCCTTTCAAAAGTTTCAGTTATGAATTTCTGACCAAAGTTTTTAAAACTCAGTTTTGCTTTCATTCAAATGAAACATAGTAGTCCATACTATGTTTAGGTATATAGATAAGAAACTCACCTGTAGTTTTAATTATCCACTTTGTCCTTCAAGAAAATCGTGTTGGAATTGCTGCAGCCTTGTAGCAAATGTATCACATATAGCACTGCAAGTTGATAGTATTGCAAAGGATTCCTTTTTTATAAAACTAAAAATTTCTTTCAGAATTTTCCCAGTATTAAAATTATGCATCATAAAAATAAAATAGTTAAGATGAACTATTGAAAGACTGTAATGCTCCTCTATGCATGTAAAGGATACAAGGTCATCCTACATTATATAACTCATAAATCTAAGTTTTCTGACTAAAACACTTGTAGCAAATGTTACTTCTGTTTCTTCTCAGAAATATCACTTTCTCAAATCCAATGATCAACTGAAACTACTTTTTCCCATAATTTACACATACTATAATACCAGAGCATCATACTGGTGTGACTGTGTTTACTAAGTTGTGCATGAGTATCTTCAGTTCATAAGAAACCAAACATTTTCCAACAAAGTCTAGGTCTAAAACATACCATCAGTACTTAATCTATTAAAATTATCCAGTTTGTACTTGCTGATGAGAATGAAACATTTCAACAGTATCTTGACTAAATGCTATGTGGTTTATTCTGTCTAATGATTTTTACAGAAGAGAGGGTAGTACCCTGGGGGTAAGGATGGGAAAAACACTGAGTAAGTGTGGTTTCTATGCTAAGACCAAACAGAGGATTTGGAGAGGGAAACTCTGGCCAATGATTGCGTCCTAGAGGCTATACCTGGGACTCAATGGAAGAGTAAGAAGATTAATGATGCATACATTATTAATTGCCAACAGCAATCTTTCAAGGTATAAGAACTGAAGGAGGAAATGCAAGGCATTCTGGCATTCTTGGTGGATAGAGTCTTGATGGTTTGTAAGTTTAATGCTTGTTTAGATGATCCTTTGTACCATCACCAAGAATCTCCCCTAAGAACCAACGGTCACCTGCTTATCTCTGATATTTTTGAAGAAAATAAGGGGCAGTTAATATGTTCTTCACAAAAATTAATGACATAAGCAATGTTATGTGAGGATATTTTGGTTTAATCTGAACTTTTAATTCCATAAAAATATTAGGCATTGAGTGAGTGGAATGAGTGTACTACTGTTGGATGCAAGTACAATGCATATATTTTGATAGGTTCTTTACATCATGTAGCAGCAAATATTATTAGAGGGGTCTTCACTCCATTTTATACAGGAGGAAAATGTGATTAAATGAAGTTAGACAACATTATCAGGACTTTTAGTCTTTGCTTCCTTCCTCTACTCTTCTCACCTATCAATACTCCTTGATATCATGAAGTGAAAAATAGCTAAACACATATCTGATCATTGGCCACATTGTGAAGAGTGTCATTGAGACATTATTCTCAGTAGGAGGCATTTTCTTCCCTTCATCTCCCCATTTACCTTCATTTCCCAGATTACTTATACTCTGTAGACTCTTCTTGTATTAATGAAAAGTCATCTGATGATATTTTTCTGCAAATACATTCCCTTAATGGGCATCATGATAAATGGAATGAAATAGGCTCAGGAAATGAAATTCAAATGTTTGAATTTCAAAGGAAGTGACACTTGGGTGAAAGAGATATTTAAAGAAAAAATAAGCAACTCAATCACTGAGGAAATTGATATTCTGTTTGAGTATAAGGTAGCACCTTGAAGAACTAAATAGGTGCATCTCTATAGAGCTCTCCCATTGCTATTCTGTAGTGTGCACAATTATTACTGGAAAAAGTGGCTCTGTGTTCTACTCCATTCAGTGCAGGTAATTTTAACTTACTTTACATATATATATATATATATAGTTCGGTGCCTACACTGGGCCAGAGACTTATGGGAGCTGGTATACAACAGTAAATACACACACAAAAATGCTTCTTTTGTATGGAACTAAAGTTCCAATGTGGCGTATATAGGTAATAAGTAAGTAAACACCTAAACTAAAAGTATAATTTTGTTAGTAATGGGTAAGATTAAAAAAAATTATTCATAAGAGGGTGATGCCAGAGAGAAGAATCAGATATATATTTGTGTAGTTATTTGAAGCAAAGACAGATTTTCAGTTTGATCCAACTTTAAATAACTACATTATACATTTTCCTTTTGAAAAAGAAGTAGGTTATTTTAAAACATGCATTTGAAATGGGTAAAATATCTCTCCCAACAAAGCAAAACTAATTCCTTGGGGGATGAGTATTTCTTAGTATTTTTCTGCTGTTGCTAAGTCGCTTCAGTCGTGTCCGACTCTGTGCGACCCCATAGATGGCAGCCCATTAGGCTCCTCTGTCCCTGGGATTCTCCAGGCAAAAACATTGGAGTGGGTTGCCATTTCCTTCTCCAATGCATGAGAGTGAAATAATAAAGTGAAGTCGTTCCGTTGTGCCCGACTCTTAGCGACCCCATGGACTGCAGATCATCAGGCTCTTCCATCCATGGGATTTTCCAGGCAAGAGTACTGGAGTGGGTTGCCATTGCCTTCTCCAGCTATAACGCACAGATAGACACAAATCACATGAATAGCTGGTATATTTGTGGTATTACTCTTTTCAAGGCAGAGAAAATTAAGGAACAAAATCTCTAAGAAAACACAATTGTGTACACTCAGTTCAGTTCAGTTCAGTCGCTCAGTCGTGTCTGACTCTTGGCGACCCCATGAATCACAGCACGCCAGGCCTCCCTGTCCATCACCAACTCCCGCAGTGCACTCAAACTCATGTCCATCGAGTTGGTGATGCCATCCAGCCGTCTCATTCTCTGTCGTCCCCATCTCCTCCCACCCCCAATCCCTCCCAGCATCAGACTCTTTTCCAGGGAGTCAACTCATCGCATGAGGTGGCCAAAGTATTGGAGTTTCAGCTTTAGCATCAGACCTTCCAATGAACACCCAGGGTTGATCTCCTTTAGAATGGACTGGTTGGATCTCCTTGCAGTACAAGGGACTCTCAAGAGTCTTCTTCAACACCACAGTTCAAAAGCATCAATTCTTCCGCGATCAGCTTTCTTCACAGTCCAACTCTCACATCCATACATGACCACGGGAAAAACCATAATCTTGATTGGCAAAGTAATGTCTCTGCTTTTAAATATGCTGTCTAGTTTGGTCATAACTTTCCTTCCAAGGAGTAAACGTCTTTTAATTTCATGGCTGCAATCAGCATCTGCAGTGATTTTGGAGCCCCAAAAAAGAAAGTCTGACACCACAGAATAGCAAAAGCACTGAATAGTGAAAGAAAAAAATAATTCACTAACTTGTGTCTAAGCCATTATGTACAATCACGGAGTAACATTAGAAAGATAGTATAGATCATCCAAACACAGAACATGACCCATCACCTTCAAGAATCATATTCAGTAAAATTCAGATGCTCCTCTTTCTCAGAAGACTTCATTAAGTGGCCAAATACATTAAGGGACAAGTTGTAATCTGTTGTGAAATGTGTTGTAAGAATGAAACTGTAACCCTAAATATTTCTAAATTGAAATTACGTCACTTGATAATACTGACCATTATGCACTGATAAGGATTTCCCAGGTGGCACTAGTGGTAAAGAACACGCTTGCAAATGCAAGAGACATAGGCGATGTGGATTCAATCCGTGGGTCGGGAAGATCACCAGAGGGAGGGCATGGGGACCCACACCAGTATTCTTGCCTAGGGAATCCCATGGACAAATGAACTGAGCCACTGCAGTCCCCATGGCTTCAAAAAGTTGGTCAGGACTGAAACGACTTAGTATGATGCATGCATTGAGAAAGAATTTAGTTATTAGTTTTCAAACCTGAGGTACATTTTCAAATCCTTTATAAAGGCAACTGTCCTGTAGTTAGATGTGACCCAGCATTAATAATAATATTGAAAGTATAGAAAGCACCAGATTACATGATAGAAAAATTCAGTCCTGGGACTAATTAGGTGGCCAAGAACAAGTCTTATTAACTTTTCTTCATCTATACTATCAGGCAAATGAATCATTGTGTGGACTTTCTTATTTTCAAGAAGAGAGCTTACCTGTTGAAGAAATAAGTGAATGGTTAATATTATAACATGATCTAGCTTTGTACGTGTGGAGCATCAGCTTGGCCTGGGTCCAGGGAAGCTCTGTCCCTGGGAAAAGGGGATCATTGAAGGGGTGGATGGGAACTCACTGGCATGGTGATCAGTGCCTCAGTTAGGATGTAGTTGAAATGATGAAAGTCTACATATTTTGAAATCCTGTGCCATTTGAAAATAGCACTTTGATCTCTTTTGGCCCAGGTCTATTACCCAAAGGAGAACATCTCATTGATGATAAATCTTCTAAGATATGGACTGGAAAGAGTTTACAAATTAAACTCAGATATACTTAAGTGACAGGCTTATTTCCATGATTTTGTGAACAGCTTATCTGGCTGTCTTTTTGGCAACCCTTCCTATTTAGAAGAAATTTGAATTCTTCTACCATCCACAAGGGTGTTTACCTATATAAGTCCTTGGCCACTTAGACCACTTGTTTTAAATATTTCTTCAAAATTATGAGAAACACTGGTCCTATCAAAGTGATTCCTTATTAGTTGATCAGATGTCTTGCTTCAAGTGTGGTTCTGATTTACTTGCCTCTGTGCTTGGATTTGCTGTGATGAAACTAATGTGTCATGATTCCTAGAGAAAAGTTTGCTTTAGCACATCCTAGATGGGACAACGGTTTTGGCTGTCCTTACATGATCCCAGAATATCTACTTGTATGATCTGTGCATTCTACTTACTGGGACCACAGGTAATCACCTCTTTTAGAGGTCACTAACATGAGGTAACATGAGACTGAGTTTTTGAGGAGGCAGTTTTAACAACTTATTTGTGTGTTAAATTTGCTTTTATTAACTTGAACTAATAGTCCGTCTAGTCAAGGCTATGGTTTTTCCCGTGGTCATGTATGGATGTGAGAGTTGGATTGTGAAGAAAGCTGATCACCGAAGAATTGATGCTTTTGAACTGTGGTGTTGGAGAAGACTCTTGAGAGTCCCTTGGACTGCAAGGACATCCAACCAGTCCATTCTAAAGGAGATCAGTCCTGGGTGTTCATTGGAAGGACTGATGCTAAAGCTGAAACTGCAATACTTTGGCCACCTCATGGGATGAGTTGACTCCCTGGAAAAGAGTCTGATGCTGGGAGGGATTGGGGGTGGGAGGAGACAGGGGCGACAGAAAATGAGACGGCTGGATGGCATCACCAACTCGATGGACATGAGTTTGAGTGAACTGCGGGAGTTGGTGATGGACAGGGAGGCCTGGCGTGCTGTGATTCATGGGGTCGCAAAGAGTCGGACACGACTGAGCGACTGAACTGAACTGAATAATCAAATCACTTATATAAGGCGACAAGTATATTTAAAAAGTGCCAGCAGTTCACCTGTTTTTCTGTATAAACACATCAATGCCTCAGGAGGAAGAGTCCTAAGTAATCAACAATTTTTATCTTGATTTACAATCCAGATCATGAGATGAATGAATGAGAGAGTGTGTTTCAGAAACATTTCTTAGAAAAAGGAGGAACAGGAGAATCTAGTGTGTAGAGGAGAGTTTTAGACAAATTTTATGTTTTCCTTTTTTCATGCAGTTTTCTATGTGTGTGCCTATATGTGTATTATTATGTGTATTTCTGTTTTCCACTTATAATAATTTTCTTTAACTTTATTTTTCTGCTACTTACCTTTGAGAAAGAATTTTGGTAGTGTTTTTCTTTCTGTTTTGTTGAGTTAATAATTCTATTTATTTCAGTTCAGTTCAGTTCAGTCGCTCAGTCTAGGAATCAATAATTTGGATCACATATACAAACAGAAATACAACACATATATATTTATTAGTGAGCAGCTCTGCCCACAGGGATGGTGTTTGTGTTGGTGCTGAGAGTGATACTGATGATTTGCTTTGGGAGGTGGTGGTGAAACCAAGAAAGGTTGTTTAGGAATTAAGTCCCCTCCTTCTGGAAGCATTCCAAAAACAATTTATGTATCTAAAAAGTGATAGTAACTTTCATCCAGAGAAAGTGTTACTGTAGGTAACTGAATCTCCACTCATCTTTCAAGCAAAACAAGTAGCTTGGGAAGACTTACCATCAGAAATAACCCTTTTAAAGTCCTTCATTAGAGACATAGTCTGTTGATGATGCCTGTGTTCCAGGCAGAGGATTTCTGAGGAACACAAGGCACTAATGCTCCTTAAAAATGATGACTCAGAGGCTCATCCTAAATACATTTCTATCACCTTGCTGTTATCCAGGATTTTCCTGAATAAATCACTTAGCTCCATGAGAAATTCAGACATAAGAAAAATCTATCAGCTGTAAAACTGACTTATTGGATCAAATCTAGGCTTTATAATTTATAGTATTAAGCAAATTAATAATTTTGCTTTATCACCCATAAAATCATCTTGTTATAGCTAGTTGTGAGCATTAAATTCTCATTTAATTTAAAATTGTATAATTTCTGATACATAGAATGTACTAAATGATATATTACCTTTATTAGCTTAATTGGCATATGTGTATACATTATGAATCTATATATAGACATTATATTACATTTAATTTAATTTTATTTGGAAGCCAATAATACATGTATTATTTGTGCTATCAATACAATCCCATGAATGAATGGTTAAATGAAAACAAATTAACATGAGATGATTTTTACCTCACTGGTTAATATACTCAATAATGCAATGTTTAGTATTAGTAAGACTGTGGGGAAAGCTACTCTTCAATACATTATTTATGTGAGTATGGTGTTGTTGTTCAGTTGCTAAGTCTTGTCTGTTTCTTCAACCCCATGAACTGAAGCACACCAGTCTTCCCTGTCCTTCACTGTTTCCCAGATTTTGCTTAAATTCACTTGAGTCAGGGATGCTATCTAAGCATCTCATACTCTGTCCTCATCATGAGATGCTCAAATGCAAGAAGACAAAGTGATTGTCCAAGAAGACTTGACAAAGAGCTGAGGAAAGAAGAGAAGCAAAAAGCATGGGAGAATGGAAAAAAAAAAAGAAAACATAAAGAATAAATGAATGCAGAGTCCCAGAGAATAGCAAGGAGAGACAAGAAGGCCTTTTTAAATGAACAATGAAAAGAAACAGAGGAAAACAGTAGAGTAAGAAAACCTAGAAATCATTTCAAGAAAATTAGAGATATCCAAGAAATATTTCATGCAAAGATGGGCACAATAAATAACAGAAGTCGTAAGGACCTAAAAGAATCAGAAACTATTAAGAAGTGGCAAGAATACACAGAAGAGCTACACACACAAAAAAAATTCATGACCTAGATAACCATATTGGTGTGGTCACTCATCTAGAGCCATACATCTTGGTGTGTGAAGTCAAGTGGTTTCATTACTATGAACAAAGCTAGTAGAGGTGACAAAACTTCAGCTGGGCTATCTAAAATCCTAAAAGATAATGCTATTAAAATGCTGCATTCAGTATGCAGGCACATTTGGAAAACTCAACAGTGGCCATGGAAATGGAAAAGGTCGGTTTTCATTCCAACAATGCCAACAAATGTTCAAACTACTGTATTAGTTCAGTTCAGTTCAATTGCTCAGTCATGTCCAACTCTCTGTGACCCCATGAATCGCAGCACCCCAGGCCTCCCTGTCCATCACCAACTCCCGGGTTTCACTCAAACTCATGTCCATTGAGTCGGTGATGCCATCCAGCCATGTCATCCTCTGTCTTCCCCTTCTCCTCCTGCCCCCAATCCCTCCCAGTATCAGTCTTTAACAACGAGTCAACTCTTCACATGAGGTGACCAAAGTATTGGAGTTTCGTCTTCAGCATCAGTCTTTCCAAAGAATACCCAGGACTGATCTCCTTTAGAATGGACTGGTTGGATCTCCTTGCAGTCCAAGGGACTCTCAAGAGTCTTTTCCAACACCACAGTTGAAGACCATCAATTCTTCGGTGCTCAGCTTTCTTCACAGTCCAACCCTCACATCCATACATGACCACTGGAAAAACCATAGCCCTGACTGGACAGACATTTGTTGGCAAAGTAATGTCTCTGCTTTTTAATATGCTGTCTAGGTTGGTCACAACTTTCCGTCCAAGGAGTAAGTGTTTTTAAATTCATGGTTGCAGTCACCATCTGCAGTGACTTTGGAGCCCCCCAAAATGAAGTCTGACACTGTTTCCACTGTTTCCCCATCTATTTTCCATGAAGTGATGGGACCAGATGTCATGATCTTAGTTTTCTGAATGTTGAGCTTTAAGCCAACTTTTTCACTCTCCTCTTTCACTTTCATCAAGAGGGTTTTTAGTTCCTCTTCACTTTCTGCCATAAGGGTGGTGTCATCTGCATATACGAGGTTATTGATGTTTCTCCCGGCAATCTTGATTCCAGCTTGTGCTTCTTCCAGCCCAGCTTTTCTCATGATGTATTCTGCATATAAGTTAAATAAGCAGGGTGACAATACACAGCCTCGATGTATAATTATGCTAATTTCTCATGCTAGCAAGGTTATGATTAAAATCCTTCAAGGTAGGCTTTAGCAGTACATGAACTGATAATTTTAAAGTGTAAAGTCTGGGTTTAGAAAAGCAAAGGAACCAGAAACCAGATTGCCATCATTCCTTGGATCAGGAAATAAGAAAGGAAGTTTGAGGAAAACATCTACTTGAGCTTCATTAATTATGGTAAAGCCTTTGACTGTACAGATCACAAAAAAATGTGCGAAATTCTTAAAGAGATGGAGATACCAGACCACTTTATGGTAAAGAAACCTCTTGCAATGCAGGGGACTCAGGTTCAATCCCTGGATCATGAAGATCACCTGTAGAAGTGAAAGTGAAAGTCACTCAGTCCTGTCTGACTCTTTGTGACCCCATGCACTGCACAGTTCATGGAATTCTCCAGACCAGAAAACTGGAGTGTGTAGCCTTTCCCTTCTCCAGGGGATCTTCCCAACCCAAGGGTTGAACCCAGGTCACCCACATTGCAGGCGGATTCTTTACCAGCTGAGCCACCAGGGTAGCTCAAGAATAATGGAGTGGGTAGCCTATCCCTTCTCCAGCGGATCTTCCTGACGCAGGAATCAAACCGGGGTCTCTTGCATCACTGGTGGATTCTTTACCAACTGAACTATGAGGGAAGCTGGAGAGGTGAAAGACAAACCATTCCTGTATTCTTGTCTTTAGAATTCCATGGACAGAGCAACCTGGTGGACTGCAGTGCATGCGGTTACAAAAAGTTGGACATGACTGAGGGTTTAACACTTTACTTTCCTTCCACTTTCTTTTCATCTGTATGCTTAGAAACCTGTTCAGTTCAGTTCAGTCACTCAGTCGTCTCCGACTCTGTGCGACCCCATAGACACCAGCCAACCAGACTCCGCCATCCCTGGGATTCTCCAGGCAAGAACAATGGAGTGGGTTGCCATTTCCTTCTCCAATGAGTGAAAGTGAAAAGTGAAAGTGAAGTCCTTCAGTCGTGTCCAACTCTTAGTGACCCCATGGGCTGTAGCCTACCAGACTCCTCCGTCCATGGGATTTTCCAGGAAAGAGTACTGGAGTGGGTCTCTAGCACCTTTTCCACCAACTCCCAGTTTACCCAAATGAATAACGATTGAGTTGGTGATGCTGTTCAACCTCATCCTCTGTGGTCCTCTTCTCCTCTTGCCCTCAATCTTTCCCAGCATCAAGGTCTTTTCCAATGAGTCAGCTTTTCGCATGAGGTGGCCAAAGTATTGGAGTTTCGTCTTCAGCATCAGTCCTTCCAATGAACACCCAGGACTGATCTCCTTTAGGATGGACTGGTTGGATCGCCTTGCAGTCCAAGGGACTCTCAAGAGTCTTTTCCAACACCACAGTTCAAAAGCATCAATTTTTGGCACTCAGCTTTCTTTATCGCCCAACTCTCACATCCATACATGACTACTGGAAAAAACATAGCCTGAACTAGATGGACCTTTGTTGGCAAAGTAATAGCTCTGCTTTTTAATATGCTATCTAAGTTAGTTATAACTTTCCTTCCAAGGAGTAAGCATCTTTTAATTTCATGGCTGCAATTACCATCTGCATAGATTTTGGTGCCCCCCGAAATAGTCTGACACTATTTCCCCATCTATTTGCCATGAAGTGATGGGACCGGATGCCATGATCTTAGTTTTCTGAATGTTGAGCTTTAAGTCAAAATTTCACTCTCCTCTTTCATTTTCATTAAGAAGCTTTAGTTCTTCTTCACTTTCTGCCATAAGGGTGGTATCATCTGCATATCTGAGGTTATTGATATTTCTCCCGGCAAATCTTGATTCCAGCTTGTGCTTCCTACAATTCAGCATTGCTCATGATGTACTCTGCATATAAGTGCAATAAGCAGGAAGACAATATACAACCTTGACATACTCCTTTTCCTATTTTGGACCAGTCTGTTGTTCCATGTCCAGTTCTAACTGTTGCTTCCTGACCTGCATATAGGTTTCTCAAGAGGCAGGTCAGGTGGTTTGGTATTCCCATGTCTTTCAGAATTTTCCACAGTTTGTTGTGATCCACACCGTCAAAGGCTTTGGCATAGTCAATGAAGCAGAAATAGATGTTTTTCTGGAACTCTCTTGCTTTTTAAATGATCCAACAGATGTCAACAATTTGGTCTTTGGTTCCTATGCCTTTTCTAAAACCAGCTTGTACATCTGAAATTTCACTGTCCATGTATTGCTTGAACATCTGGAATTTCACAGTTCACATATTGCTGAAGCCTGGCTTGGAGAATTTTTAGCATTACTTTACTAGCATGTGAGATGAGTGCAATTATGTGGTAGTTTGAACATTCTTTGGTATTGCCTTTCTTTGTGATTGGAATGAAAACTGACATTTTTCAATCCTATGGCCACTGCTGAGTTTTCCAAATTGCTGACATATTGAGTGCAGCACTTTCACAGTATCATCTTTTAGGATTTGAAATAGCTCACCTGGAATTCCATCACCTCCACTAGCTTTGTTCATAGTGATGCTTCTTAAGGCCCACTTCACTTCACATTCCAGGATGTCTGTCTTTAGGTGAGTGATCACACCATCATGATTATCTGGTTTGTGAAGATCTTTTTTGTACAGTTCTTCTGTGTATTCTTGCCACCTCTTCTTAATATCTTCTGCTTCTGTTAGATTCAAACAGTTTCTATCCTTTATTGAGCCCATCTTTGCATGAAATGTTCCCTTTGTAGAAACCTGTATACAGGTCAAAAAACAACCGTTAGAGCTAAACATGGAACAATGGACTGGTTCAAAGCTAGGAAAGGAGAATGACAAGGCCTGCATATTGTTAGCCTGCTTGTTTAAATTCTATGAATAGGAATCTTTTCTGCTGGTCTTTAGGTCATTGTCATCAACATTTGCACTGTGAAGAGTTGTAATTTTGATGTATCTGAGGTAGGTCATGTGCTTTGGGTCTTCCTACTCCAGCATGATGACCACTTTCTCTTTATGTCTGTCTCTAGGCCGACACCACACTGTTTTGATTATCGTAGCGTTATAGTACATTTTAGGAAAAGAAAATATTATTGTTTTGGCTTGCTCCTAGAAAGGAAAGCTACGACAAAACTAGATAACATATTAAAAGGCAGAGACATCACTTTGCTGACAAAGATCCATAAATTCAAAGAACTGGTGCATTTGAACTGTGGTGTTGGAGAAGACTCTTGAGAGTCCCTTGGACAGCAAGAAGATCTAAAGAGTCAATCCTAAAAGAAATCAACCCTGAATATTCACTGGGAGGATTGGTGCTGAAACCCAAGCTCCAATAGTTTAGTCATCTGAAGTGAAGAGCTGTCGCATTGGAAAAGACTCTGATGCTGGAAAAGATTGAAGGCAAAAGGAGGAGTGGAAGTGCAGAGGATGAGATGGTTAGCGAGCATAGTCAACTCAACGGACATGAGTTTGAACAAATTCTGGGAAACAGTCGAGGACAGAGGATCCTGGCATGCTAAAGTCTGTAGGGTCACAAAGAGTTGGACATGACTTAGTGACTGCTCAACAACAATTGTTTTGTCTATTTGGAATACTGTGAGGTTTCATTTACATTTTAGATTTTTTTAATTTCTGTACTAAATATTTTGGGATTTTTACTGGAATTGCACTGAATTTGTAGATCATTGTATGTTGTATTGACATCTTAATAATATTAAATATTCGAGTTTATGAAATTTTTTCAGTTGTTTGCATATTCCATAATGTTTCAGCAACTTTTTGTAGTTTTCAGTGCAGGAGCTTTGCCTCCTTGCTTAATTCTTTACTCTTTCTGATGCTATTCTAAATGGAATTGCTTTCTTAATTTCAATTTTCTGTTGCTCACTGATAGAATAGAAATTCACATCCTTTCATGATAAAAAAATAAGCTATGAACAAATTGGGTATAGAATAAACAAAATAAAGGCTGTATACAGCAACGCACAGCTCAAAACTTACTCAGCATTGAAAGGTTGAAAGCTTTTCCAATAAAATCTGGATTAAGACGAGTGTGTACAAGCTTGGGAATTTCCTGGTGGTCCAATGGTAGGACTGGATCTTTCATTGCCCTGGTCCAGGTTCAATCCCTGGTCATGGAACTAAGATCCTGTGAGGAGTTGTGCTCCCACAAGCTAGGCAGTATGTCTTCCTCTCAAATATGAGTGCACACTCTCACATTCTCACCACTTATTTGTAACATGGTTCAGTTCAGTTCAGTCGCTCAGTCGTGTTCGACTTTCCGTGGGCCCATGAATCACAGCACGCCAGGCCTCCCTGTCCATCACCAACTCCCGGAGCTCACTCAAACTCAGGTCCACAGAGTCAGTGATGCCATTCAGCCATCTCATTCTCGGTCGCCCACTTTTCCTCCCACCCCCAACCTTTCCCAGCATCAGGGTCTTTTCCAGTGAGTCAACTCGTCGCATGAGGTGGCCAAAGTATTGCAGTTTCAGCTTTAGCATCAGTCCTTCCAATGAACATCCAGGATCGATCTCCCTTAGAATGGACTGGTTGGACATCCTTGTGGTACAAGGGACTCTCAAGAGTCTTCTCCAACACCACAGTTCAAAAGCATCAATTCTTCAGTGAGCAGCTTTCTTCACAGTCCAACTCTCACATCCAAACATGACCACGGGAAAAACCATAGCCTTGACTAGACGGACCTTGGTTGGCAAAGTAATGTCTCTGCTTTTTAATATATTATCAAGGTTGGTCATAACTTTCCTTCCAAGGAGTAAGCGCCTTTTAATTTCATGGCTGCAATCAGCATCTGCAGTGATTTTGGAGCCCCAAAAAATAAAGTCTGACACAGTTTCCACTGTTTTCCCATCTATTTCCCATGAAGTGATGGGACCAGATGCCATGATCTTTGTTTTCTGAATGTTGAGTTTCAAGCCAACATTTTCACTCTCCTCTTTCACTTTCATCAAGAGGCTTTTGAGTTCCTCTTCACTTTCTGCCATAAGGGTGGTGTCATCTGCATATCTGAGGTTATTGATATTTCTCCCGGCAATCTTGATTCCAGCTTGTGCTTCTTCCAGTCCAGCGTTCCTCATGATGTACTCTGCATATAAGTTAAATAAGCAAGGTGACAATATACAGCCTTGACGGACTCCTTTTCCTATTTGGAACCAGTCTGTTGTTCCATGTACAGTTCTGACTGTTGCTTCCTGACCTGCATACAGGTTTCTCAAGAGGCAGGTCAGGTGGTCTTGTATTCCCATCTCTTTCAGAATGTTCCACAGTTTATTGTGATCCACACAGTCAAAGACTTTCTCATAGTCAATGAAGCAGAAATAGATGCTCTTCTGGAACTCTCTTACTTTCTCCATGATCCATCGGATGTTGGCAATTTGATCTCTGATGCCTCTGCCTTTTCTAAAACCTGCTTGAACATCTGGGAGTTCACGGTTCACGTATTGCTGAAGCCTGGCTTGCAGAATTTTGAGCATGACTTTTCTAGCGTGTGAGATGAGTGCAATTGTGTGGTACTTTGAGCATTCTTTGGCATTGCCTTTCTTTGGGATTGGAATGAAGACTGACCTTTTCTAGTCCTGTGGTCACTGCTGAGTTTTCCAAATTTGCTGGCATATTGAGTGCAGCACTTTCACAGCATCATCTTTCAAGATTTGAAATAGCTCAACTGGAATTCCATCACCTCCACTAGCTTTGTTCGTGGTGATGTTTTCTAAGGCCCACTTGACTTCACATTCCAAGATGTCTTGCTCTAGGTCAGTGATCATGTTATCGTGACTATCTTGCTCGTGAAGATCTTTTTTGTACAGTTCTTCTATGTATTCTTGCTACCTCTTCTAAATATCTTCTGCTTCTGTTAGGTCCATACCATTTCTGTCCTTTATCGAGCCCATCTTTGCATGAAATGTTCCCTTGGAATCTAATTTTCTTGAAGAGATCTCTTGTTTTTCCTATTCTGTTGTTTCACTCTATTTCTTTGCATTGATCACTGAGGAAGGCTTTCTTATCTCTCCTTGCTATTCTTTGGAACTCTGCATTCAGATGTTTATATCTTTACTTTTCATGGTACTGCAACAAAAATTCCTGTTAAATTTGTAGAGTTTCCTATATACAGACCAGGTCACCTAGGAAATGGGCTAATTTTACTTAATTAACTTTTATTTAATTTGACTGCCTGTAATAATGCTTCCAGTGGTAGCTACTTCCTATCCTTTGGATCTCAGTGCAAACATCATCTTCTAAGAAATATCGTCTTTGATTATATTATCCATAGTAGATATTTCCAACTTATTCTGTCATGGTACACTATTTATTGTCTGAGAAGCACTGAATAAGTCTATATCTGCTTTATTAAATTGTCTCTTTATTGTCTGATTCTTTAGAAGAATATAAGTTCCATGCAGGAAGGAATTTTCCTTTTTTTATTAAATGCTGTGTCCTCACCTGTAGTACCATTCATGGAATAAAAGAAGTACCTAAATTTTAAAAGTAAAATAATTCAATAAATATCTAGTTCTTACATCTAAATTGGTGACAAAATATGTTTTGTATATTTTTCATCGCCAATTTCAGAGAAGGCAATGGCAACCCACTCCAGTACTCTTGCCTGGAGAGTCCCATGGACAGAGGAGCCTGGTAGGCTGCAGTCCATGGGGTCGAGAGAAGAGTCAGACATGACTGAGTGACTTCATTTTCACTTTTCACTTTCATGCATTGGAGAAGGGAAATGGCAACCCACTCCAGTGTTTTTGCCTGGAGAATCCCAGGGATGGCGGAGCCTGGTGGGCTGATTTCTATGGAGTAGCACAGAGTCGGACATGATTGAAACGACTTAACAGCAGCAGCAGCAGCATCACCAATTAAAATATAAGAGATAGATATCTTTTTTTTTTTTTTTTTATGGTAAGGAGTCTGCCTGCAATGCAGGAGACCAGGGTTTGATCCCTGTGTCAGGAAGAGCCCCTGGAGAAGGGAATGACTACCATTCCAATATTATTGCCTTGAGAATTCCATGGATAGAGGAGACTGGAAGGCTCATGGGGAACCTGACAGAGGAAAATGACAGATTCATGGGGTTGCAAAGTCAGACATGACCGAGCAATTAACATGTTTAATTTTTTTAATGGATAAATACCTAGTTATTATATCTCAATTGTTGATAAAAATTTGTATATTACCCAAATGTACGGTAGAATAAATTGAGTAGTAAATGAAAGAAAAGAAAAATGTGCTAGAGCAAATGAAGAGATACATGATGAGCTAATCTTTACTGGAACAAACTGATTGGGTTGGTATTTTGTTCCTGGTTGGCAGTAGACTTAAAACGGTGCTGAAGCTGATTTTTGTCTGCATCATTGTGACCTTACTCCTGTGATTTGGCTTAGTAGTATCTTTAAATACAAATGTACTTTTAAAATGTAGTAGAAAATCCCAGTGAATTTAATTAAGCTAGAATCAGTCTTGGACATTTTCCAGTTCTAAGACTTAATAATAAATATCACTAGAAGGAATAAAATGTCCAGTGATCTTTGCCCCTAGTGGGAAAAAAGATAACGTCTTTTTAAGAAATTATAGAACGTTTTCAGAAGCTCCATCTTAGGCTTAAAGAACTGAAGACGTGGATTTCAAAATATCAAAAGAGGGACAGAAAAAATAAAAAGAAAACACTACAGGAATGTATCTCAAAATCTCAAATCAACTAGTCTGCCCACACCAACAGAACTGATTGAGGAGGACTAAACAAAAAACAAAAAAATTTTTGAAGGTAGTAAGGAAAGAAGTGATTTATGATAAATTTTCCTGGGAAATGGCTAGTTGCTATCTTCCTATGTAAACATAGAGCTTAGTGGTCTTTTCAATAAATTATTTAAACATGTAAACCTTTATTTTTTGTAGTTGCCATGGTATTGCTCTTAAACAATCTACAATTCAATTAAAATATATTCTGCATAATCAGAAGATTCCATGAAGAAAATTAATAGACAGCTGAATGAAAAAAAAAAATTTCCTCAAGTAATAAGGCAGCCTTTCACCCTCTGTTGTAATACTAGAAGAAAGAAGAATTCCAGATTTTTATGAGCAACATAAAAACACTTTCTTCAGATTGTGAGCAAGGCTCCACAAGGTAAGACTGATAGGAAATGGTGGGAATCAGTCTTCACAATGATGTGACTTTATTATGTAAGAAATGTAATCATTTTGAAATAAATCAGAATTAGGTTCCAGTTCTACTTTTATCACTTAAATCTTCTTGACTTTGGGGAAGTTAGCTAGATGCTCTGAACCTCGTTTTCTTAGACTATAAAATGGTAATTACTGTTGGTTAGCTGCTAAGCTGTGTTCAACTTTTTTTGCTGCTTCGTGGTCTGTACACTGCCAGGTTCCTCTGTTCAAGGGATTTCTCAGGCAAGAATACTGGAGTGGCTTGCTATTTACTCTTCCAGGGGATTTTCCTAACCCAGGGACTGAACCTTCATCTCCTGCTTTGAAAAGTGAGTTCTTAATCTCTGAGCCTCCAGGTAAGCCCAAAATGGTGGCTACAGTCCTTTGAACTGCAGATACTAAATATGATGCATTAAATTGGAATACATTGTTAGAGTTTAGAGCAGTTGAGTAATATAATCAGAACAAGACTTAAAGAGTAAAGTTTGGACTACTTCAAGAGAACAAATTGAAGGCCAGAATAAAAGTGGAGAGATTTGGAAAGCTATGGCAGTGGGTAAAGAAGGAAATAGCGGACAGGAAATGACAAATTTGTGTTATATTTTAAAAATAGAAACAGTAGGATTTAGTTAAAAGAATCAATAAGTAATATGAGAGCCAAAAGGG
Source organism: Moschus berezovskii (assembly GCF_049115385.1). Taxonomy (NCBI): domain Eukaryota; kingdom Metazoa; phylum Chordata; class Mammalia; order Artiodactyla; family Moschidae; genus Moschus; species Moschus berezovskii. Next base: position 85,283,999 of record NC_142475.1, read on the forward strand.
AGTGAAAAATACTGTTTGTTTTTTTTTTTTCTGAACAATTACATCAAAGGTGGGACTATGCAATGAGACACCTTTGTATTGTGTAAAATTTTATTTATTTTTTATTTTTTTAAATTTGCTTATTTTAATTGGAGGTAAATTACTTTACAATATTGTATTGGTTTTGCCATACATTGACATGAATCCACCACGGTTTTACATGTGTTCCCCAGCTTGAACCCCCCTCCCACCTCCTTCCATTATCATCCCTCTGAGTCATCCCAGTGCACCAGCCCCAAGCATCTTGTATCATTTCCCCTAAAGTCAGGAACAAGACAAGGGTGCCCACTCTCACCACTACTATTCAACATAGTTTTGGAAATTTTGGCCACAGCAATCAGAGCAGAAAAAGACATTAAAGGAATCCAAATTGGAAAAGAAGAAGTAAAACTCTCACTGTTTGCAGATGACATGATCCTCTACACAGAAAACCCTAAAGACTCTACCAGAAAATTACTAGAGCTAATCAATGAATATAGTAAATTTGCAGGATATAAAATCAACACACAGAAATTCCTTGCATTCCTATACACTAATAATGAGAAAATAGAAAGAGAAATTAAGGAAACAATTCCATTCACCGTTGCAACATAAAGAATAAAATACTTGGGAATATATCTACCTAAAGAAACAAAAGACCTATATATAGAAAGCTATAAAACACTGTTGAAAGAAATCAGAGGATACTAATAGGTGGAGAAATATACCGTGTTCGTGGATTGGAAGAATAAATATTTTGAAAATGAGTATACTATCCAAAGTAATTTATAGATGCAATGCAATCCCTATCAAGCTACCAATGGTAATTTTTGCAGAGCTAGAACAAATAATTTCACAATTTGTATGGAAATACAAAAAACCTGGAACAGACAGAGCAATCTTGAGAAAGAAGAATGGAACTCTGGGAATCAACCTGTCAGACTTCAGTCTCTACTACAAAGCCACAGTTATCAAGACAGTATGGTACTGGCACAAAGACAGAAATATAGATCAATGGAACAAAATAGAAAGCCCAGAGATAAATCCATGCACCTATGGACACCTTATCTTTGACAAAGGAGGCAAGAATATTGTGTAAAATTTAAAATTTGTTTTATAAATACTGAACTGATATCCAACTGAAGAGGTCCAAAAATGCTGCCTATACAAGTCTGGGAATTTGGTTAGAGATGTGGACTGGAAACACAAATTTAACTGCTTCACTATTTATTGGTCAGGAGAAAAGAAGAATAGTAACTAAAGACCCTAGGAAAAGTCTCAGTGAGTTCTGAGGCAAGACAGGGCAGTGACCTTCTATTCGTGGTTGAGCTGCTCACTCTGAATGTGTATATTACTAATAGCTTATATGGGTACTTAGGATTACAGTTTCAGAATAGAAATGTTGTACCTTTTTATGGAATCCCCTTTCCATTTTTTCTTGTTCTATCACTTTTCCTTTGAAACTCAGTTGATTCCACCCCCCCAACAGGAAATATCTACTGAATCAAGCTTGCTATATCTCTACACTATGACTCTAAGTAGTAGTAGTGTTAGTCACTCGGTTGTATCCAACTCTTTGTGACCCCATGAATTCCTCTGTCCATGGAATTCTCCAGGCAAGAATACTGGGGTAAGTTACCATTTCCTATTCCAGGGGATCTTCCTGACCCAGGAATTGAACCCCAGGCTCCCATATTGCAGGGAGATTCTTTACCATCTGAGCCACCAGGGAAATCTGTGACTTTTAGCATCCTGTGAATATTCTTATAAGGCAACTTATTACACTGCTCTAGAATTGTTTGATGTCTCATTATGTATCATATCAATAAGAGTAGGACAGTATGACACCCACTTTGGTGACCACGTTTTCTGAAACACTGGAGAAAAATAAGTGCTCTAAACACATTGTGGTAATTACATGGATACATAAAATGATTAATTTAAAATACATTTAAAAACATATCATCCTTATTTTGTAGATATACAGTTTCTAACATGTAAACTCATCTCCTGTCCAGACTAGATGGAATCAAGGAACAATGTAACTTACTTTGTCCTCCTGGGCCTCACAGAGAATCCAAAGGAGCAGAAAGTCCTTTCTGTTATGTTCTTGCTTTTCTACATTTTGACCCTGGTGGGCAACGTGCTCATTGTTGTGACTATAACTGTCAGCAAGACCCTGAACTCACCAATGTACTTTTTTCTTGCTAGCTTATCAATTATGGATGTTGCTTATTCATCTTCTATGACACCCAGATTGATCTCAGATTTGTTTTTTGGAGAAAATACCATATCTTTTGAAGCCTGCATGAGTCAGCTGTTTATAGAGCACATTTTTGGTGGATCAGGAGTCTTCCTGCTGTTGGTGATGGCCTATGACCGCTATGTGGCCATCTGTAAACCCTTGCATTATTTGGTTATTATGAGGCAGAGGGTGTGTGTTGTGCTGCTGGTGGTATCATGGGTGGGAGGTTTTCTGCACTCAGTAATTCAGCTTGGTACTGTTTACGGGCTCCCATTTTGTGGCCCCAATGTCATTGATCACTTTTTGTGTGACATGTTCCCCTTATTGGAACTCGTCTGTACTGACACTTATATCATTGGCATCTTAGTTTTGGCCAATGGAGGACTGATCTGCACTCTTGTTTTTCTGCTCTTACTCATCTCCTATGGAGTCATCCTGCACTCTTTGAAGAACCTGAGTCAGGAAGGGAAGCGGAAAGCCCTCCAGACCTGTGGTTCCCACATCACTGTGGTTGTCTGCTTCTTTGTTCCCTGTATTTTCATGTATGTAAGACCTGCTAAGACCTTCCCCATTGACAAATCATTGAGTGTGTTTTTCACAATCATAACCCCCATGCTGAACCCATTAATCTACAGTCTAAGAAATTCTGAGATGACTAATGCTATAAAGAAGCTCTGGAGAAAAAAAATCAGATCAGATATTATTAAATAAGTACAGTATTTGTAATGAAGAAACTAATTTTGCATTAGGACCAATTTCTTTGTAATGGAAAATCTTTATAAATGTGATGCAAGCTTTCCTTCTTTCTAAAGGATTTATAGTAATTAAAACTGAACTGCTTGTTCATAATCAATGACAGTTTCTCTGCTGGTATGTAATCTTTCTCTCTGGCTTGTCCAGTTTAATCATTGCACCTGGAGAGGTGGGATACATTTACAGTTAAGGCATCAATAAATAACGTAATGATTTAGTCAATGAAACTTTTATAGAATACACTGATTATTAACTAAGCTCTGGGCTTACTTACTCATTCTTAAAGTCAGATTCTTATTTTTACCTTCATTCTAATTATTATAATAGTTAAATTGTTTAATGCTATAGGGACCATGTTCTTTATTCAATTTCATTTGCTTTACCACTTAATATTTTAGTGTAGCATTTTTTAAAACAAAATTGAAAATATGATAATTATAAATTATTTATTAAATAAAGAATCCATGAAAAATGAAAGAGAGTAGAATAAACCTCATACACATCCCAAGTGTCCCCCTCTTCTCCCAGATGCAGTCACTTTGTTTCTAAGATTCAACTAATAATCTTTGCAAATACAAGTGTATTTCATATACGTGTGTGTTGATGCTACTGTGTATAAACTTTGCACTACTTAGCCTTCTGAAGGTCTTTAAATACCAGGCCATACGTGTGCATGAGTGCTAAGTTACTTCAGTCATGTCCAACTTTTTGCCACCCTAGGGTTGGTAGCCCTCCAGGCTCCTCTGTCCACAGGATTCTTCAGGCAAGAATACTGGAGTGGGTTGCCATAACTTTCTCCAAGGGATCTCCCCAACCCAGGGATCGATCCCTGTCTCTTATGCCTCCTGCACTGGCAGGCAGGTTCTTTACCAGTAGCACCACCTGGGAAGCCCTACTAGCCCATATCCGTTCCGTTCCGTCGCTCAGTCGTGTCTGACTCTTTGTGACCCTCTGGACTGTAGCCTACCAGGCTTCTCCGTCCATGGGATTCTCCAGGCAGGAATACTGGAGTGGGTTACCATTTCCTTCTCCAGGGGATCTTTCCGACCCAGGGATCGAACCCGGGTCTCCCGCATTGGAGGCAGACGCTTTTAATTGTCAATTTTTTCATACTGCTTTACTTTTTTAAATGTATAAATATCGGTTTATTAATTTGTGAAAATGTACCATGGTAATATATGGTGTTGATTGTGTAGAATATAGAGACATTCTCTGAAATATGTTCTCAATTTTTCTGTAATTCTAAAATAATGTTTTTATTATTTTTGTTTGTGGTGGCTCAGTGGTAAAGAATCTTCCTACCAATGTAGGAGACAGGGGTTCAATCCATGGGTAGGGACAATTCCCTGGAGAGGAAAACGAAAACCCACTCCAGTATTTTTGCCTGAATAATTCTGTGGAGAGAGGAGACTAATAGGCTACAGTTCACGGCGTTGCAAAAACAGACACAACTTAGCGACTAAACAGCAACATATAGCAAAGTGAATCAGATATAGGTATACATGTATATCCCCTCTTTTTTGGATTTCCTTCCTATTTAGGTCAGCACAGAGCAATGAGTAAAGCTCCCTATGCTATGTAGCAAATTCTCGTTAGATACTTATTTTATACATAGTGTCAACAGTGTGATTACGTTAGTCCCAATCTCACAGTTCATCCCTTGCCTGCGTTTCTCCCTTGGTATCTGTATACTTGTTTCCTACATCTGAGTCTCTCTTTGTGCTCTGTAAATAAGATCATCTCTATCAACTTTTTTTTCAGATTCTACACATTTGCGTTAATATAAAGTATTTGCATTTCTTTTTCTGATTTACTTCACTCTGCTTGACAGTCTTCTAGGTCCATCCATGTCTCTATAAATGACCCAGCTCCATCCCTTTTTATGGCTGTGTCATTCCTCTTACTGTACTTCTCTACTTCTCTATAGAGTATTGATACTCTATATCTATCGATACTCTATAGATACTCTACTTCTTTATAAAGATACAGTCTTTATAAACTGAATATGGACATGAATTTGACCAAACTCTGGGAGATGGTGAAGGACAGTGAGGCCTGGGGCGCTGCAGTTCATGGGGTCTCAGAGAGTCGGACATGACTGAGTGACTGAGCAACAAAGATGCACTAGAATTGATGTCAGTGAAATAGAAAATAACAAATATGGCTCCTACTGGATCTTTTTCTTTTAACCTTTGTATTCTATTACTATTGCTGCAAGTTAATCACTAAAGTGATGCTGCCTATAGCTTAAAGAATATAAAAGAAATGTCTCATCTCAGGGAAAACTGCCTTCCATGAATGACCATTAAAATAAAATACATTTGTTTAGCTCAAGGAAACATCCTGACCAGGCCCACCGTTGAATGATTTCAGGGAATGAGAAATCAGCCTGGCCCTTTGGAGTAGGGCCAGAAGTAGAAAATATTTGCATCAACTTACTGCCTCTTAAAATTTTGCTCCTTTATCTCTACATTTTTGTTCTATAAAGAAACTAGCACACAAACCCATGGACGATGATCCTTTCAAACACTAGCCCACTGTTTCCTCTCTCGACTAGCTTTCTGAATAAAGTTCCCTTCCTTGTCCTAACAACTTGTTTCTCCATTTATTGGCCTGATATGCAGCAAGTAGTACACACTTGGACACAATGACAAGATCTCATTTTTATTATAATCTTAACCAGTCATTCACTTTAAGAGCCCCATTTTATAGTTTTTCTTTTGTTGGTAGGGATCTTATATTTAATATATTTCATATACACTTTTAAGGAATGGGTGATAACTTTCAGTATATTCTATTGGTGAAGAGCATGGTCTTTTTGAGAAAGATTCTTCTAAGATCAAATCTTAGCTTTGCCACTAATAATGTAAACTTTGCAAAATATGCCTCTCTTAATTTTTATTAAATGGGGAATAATGAAGATATTTTCAAGATCAAATAAAATAATCCAAATAAGCTCTTAAACAACTGAAAGTGAAAATGAAAGTGAAAGCAGCTCAGTCATGTCCGACTGTTTATGACCCCATGAAATATACAGTCCTTGGAATTCTCCAGGCCAGAATACTGGAATGGGTAGCTTTTTCCTTCTTCAGGGGATCTTCCCAACCCAGGGATCAAACCCAGGTCTCCTGCATTGCAGGCGGATTCTTTAGGAACTGAACTTAAGTCCTCATTAATCTTAGTTATTTTGAACACTTTATTGACAACAATAAAGTCCTTTAAATTGTAATAGAACTACTCACCTGGCCTAGAGTGTTAAACTAATAAATATATAACATATATATATATGGCTTCCATGGTGGCTCAGTTGGTAAAGAATCCCCTTGCAATGCAAGAGATCTCTTGCAATGCAGGAGACCTGGGTTTGATCCTGGGTAGGGAAGATCCTCTGGAGAAGGAAATGGCAACCTACTCCAGTATTCTTGCCTGGAAAATCCCATGGACAGAGGATCCTGACAGTCTACAGTCCATGGGGTCACAAGAGATGGACGTGACTTAGTGACTAAATCACCAAATATATGTATGTGTGTGTGTGTTTCTGTTTATAAATATATATATATATAAATTCATTAATTAATCTAATTTTAGGAAAGATTGTATATAATTTATCTCTGCCAGCCAAGAAGAACACTGTGAAAGCTGACTGGCCTTACTTGAATTTCTTTTTCTTATTCTTTCCTTATAAAGTGGCCCTGTACTTCCAAAAATTGAAGTGACACAGCTGTAAGTCTGAGTCCTCTAACAACACATGTGTGAGGAGTCAAAACATTATTTTGCTATGAACATGAGTTCATTATAACATGCTAGTATATATAAAGACCCCAAATATAGGAAGTTCAGAAGCAGTATACGGTGTCTGTTTGGTTCAGTGTTACGTATCCTAAGGTAGAAGAGAATTTAGCCCAGAATCCACCAGGGAAGCCCAAATTAATGCTTAATTAATATTTACTGAATGAATGACCATCATCTCTAATTAACCCTCTTAGAAGTAACTGCTTCTGCTAAAAAAAAAAGGGGGGGGGGAGGCTCTTACTAACTGGAATGCTTCTGAAATAGATGACATTCCATTAAAAGTGATGACAACATGGAGAATTTTAGGTCTGGTACATGTGAAAGTTCTCATCTGAAGGCACTGAATTATGTCTATCTAGTTTAAGAAGACGGAGAAGGCAATGGCAAGCCACTCCAGTACTCTTGCCTAGAAAATCCAGTGGATGGAGCAGCCTGGTAGGCTGCAGTCCATGGGGTCGCTAAGGGTCGGACAAGACTGAGCGACTTTACTTTCACTTTTCACTTTCACACATTGGAGAAGGAAATGGCAACCCACTCCAGTGTTCTTGCCTGGAGAATCCCAGGGACGGGGGAGCCTGGTGGGCTTCCGTCTATGGGGTCACACAGAGTCGGACACGACTGAAGTGACTTAGCAGCAGTTTAAGAAGAAATAATTTATTCTATCCAGTTAAATGGCTTAAAGAATCTTTGGATGGTTTGGTTTACAGATTCTAATCTGAGCTACAGTTAACAACTTGCAGGAGCACACCTGAAAAGGACAGGGATGCTCAAGAAGATGCTATACTGTTGATGCTAATCATGCTGTTGTTGGTTAAACCAAAATGGTGCCACCTCTTTTCTGACCTCAGAACCATTGCACTTTTCATTGGTAGTATGGAAATTCAATGTCCTTTCATAATGAAAAAAAAAAAATCCCAACAAATTAAGTATAGAAGGAAAGTACCAAACATAATTAAGGCTGTATCTGACAGAACCACAGTTCATATCGTACTCAACTTTCAAAAGTTGAAAGCTTTCTCATTAAAATATGAAGCAAGACAAAAGTGTACACTCTAAACACGCCTTTAAAACTTAAGACTGGCAATTACACTCCTGGGCGTACACACTGAGGAAACCAGAATTGAAAGAGACACATGTACTCCAGTGTTCATCGCAGCACTGTTTATAATAGCCAGGACATGGAAGCAACCTAGATGTCCATCTGCAGATGAATGGATAGAAAGCCGTGGTACATATACACAATGGTGTATTACTCAGCCATTAAAAAGAATACATTTGAATCAGTTCTAATGAGGTGGATGAAACTGGAGCCTATTATACAGAGTGAAGTGAGCCAGAAAGAAAAACACCAATACAGTTTACTAATGCATATATATGGAATTTAGAAAGATGGTAATGATAACCCTGTATATGAGACAGCAAAAGAGACTCAAATGTATAGAACATTTTTTTTGGACTCTGTGGGAGAGGGTGAGGGTGGGATGGTTTGGGAGAATGGCATTGAAGCATGTATATTATCATATGTGAAATGAATCGTCAATCCAGGTTCGATGCATGATATAGGATGCTTGGGGCTGGTGCACTGGGATGACCCAGGGGGATGATATGAGGAAGGAGGTGGGAGGGGGGTTCAAGATGGGAAACACATGTACACCCAGGGAAGATTCATGTCAATGTATTCATGTCAATACAATATTGTAAAGTAATTAGCCTCCAATTAAAATAAATAAAGTAAAAAAAAAAAAATAAAACAAGACTGCAGTAAAAAATTTTGTTAAATTTTTAGATTTTTTTTCTACACATAGCCCAGGTCATCTCTGGAATGAGAAATTTTAACTTAATATTTAGTTAATTTGACTCTCTGTAATGGTGCTTTCAATGCTAGCCAATCTATCATTTAGACCTCAGCTTAAACATCACCTTTTAAGAAAGGTTTTCTCTGATTACAGTACCCACAGTAGAATTCTCCCTCTTATTTCTATCATAGTACCCAATTTGTTTTCTTATAAGCATTGCATAAGACTACAACTGATTTATTAAATTGTCTTCTTCTTCACTGTCTGACTCTAGTATGAAAATATAAGGTGCATGTGGGAAGGATCTTTTGACATAATTTGCCTCCTGTTTATTAATGGCTGTGTCCTCACCCATGACACAGTTCCTAGTATAAAATAGGTATATTTTTATTCAATTATGAAAAATAAAATTGACAAAAATATAAATATTATATCCATATTATTGATAACATTTTATGTGTGACAAATGTCAAGGCAGGATAAACTGAGTATGCAATAAAAAGAACTATAAACTTGCTATGGCAATTGGGGAGACACTTGATAAATCTTCACTGGAACAACATTATTGGGCTGATATTTTGTTCTTCTTTGGAAAGCATCTAAAAATTATTATAGAGCTGTTTTTTTCTCCCTGTAATATCTTTTTAACCCTAATTCTGTGATGTGGTTTAGTAATATCTTTACATATACATGTTGCTTTAAAATGTAGTGGAAAATCCCAGTGAATTTAGTTAAGTAAGAACCAGTCTTGGACACATGCCAGTTCTAAGAAAATGATAAATGAAATCAGAAGAGATAAAATGTCCAGTGTTTTTTTGACACTATTGGGAAATATGATGATATCTTTTTAAGAACTTATACACATTTTCAGTATGTTCTTTGTCAAGCTTAAATCAATGCATTAAGAGAAAGAAAGAAAGAAAAGCAGCACAAGAAAATAGCATGTCAACATTTCAATTCAACTTTCAACTAGTCTGACCATGGGGTCTCAAAGTGTTGGACACAACTGAGCTGAACTGAATTGAGCTTTATCAAACCAACTTGATTGAATGAAAAGGGCTAAATGATTGAATGAAATTTTTCTGTACTAAAATAAGTAGAAAAAGCACTTGAGGTCATTTTCCCTGGGAAATGGCCAGTTCCTGTCTTCCAATGGAAACATAAGATTTGCAATTCTTTTCGTTAAATTATCCTAATGTGGTGAATTTTTTCTTTTCTTTCTTTTCTTTTTTTTTGGTGAGCTCTGTGTAATTTCTTTAAATAGTCTACAGTGAAAATGAAAATCTTCTGAATAATCAGACAAGTCCATGGAGGAAAAAAATGGAGAGCTGAATGAAGGAAAAATATCCTCAAGCAGTCTTTTGATCTTGGTTTTCATACTGGGTGAAAAGATTTCCAAGGCTTCATGAGTGAGTTAATACATCTGCTTTCAGATTGTGAACATTTTTCCACAAGGTGAGACCTAAATAAATAGTGGAATTCAGGCTTCACAGTTGTATGACTATACTGTGTAAGAAAGTAAGCCATTCTGAAGTAAGTCACTTCAATTCCAGTTCTAGTTTTATCATATAAAATGTGTGACTTTGGGGAAATTACTTCAAATAAAATGTGAGAAATATCATTATTGAGACTGCAATATTAAATGTGATATATTAAGTGGTGAGTGCATGATTGGAATCCATCCTGGTTGTTTTGAGCAGTTGAGTGATATGCATTCATTTATGCTAAGTCTCTTCAGTCATGTCTGACTCTGTGTGACTGTATGGACTTTAGGCCCCCAGGCTCCTCTGTCCATGGAATTCTCCAGGCAAGAATACTGGAGTGGGTTGCCATGCCCTTCTCCAGTGGACCTTCCCGATCCTGGGACTAAACCCTCTTCTCATGTCTCCTGCATTAGCAGGTGAGTTCCTTACCACTATAACCAGAACACAATATAAAGAAAATCACTTGGACTGCTTGAGAAGAACAAATTGTTGGAGATGAGAATAAAAGGGGACATAATTGGCCAGAGGCAACGGCACTGGGCAAGGAAGGAAATGAGGGTAGGGAAGGATTAAATTTGTGATACATTTCGAAATTAGAGACTAGAGGATTTGGTAAAGCTCTGAAAAAGTCATATGAGATCAATAAGTGTGTGAAAAACACTCTGAGATGATTTATTATTATTATTATTTTTTGGTCTGAGCAAATATTTTGAAGGTGATACCATTTAATGAGACGAGGAAGAGCTTTTTACTGAAAAAAATTTCTTGTAAAAATACTGAATTGATATCCAACAAGAGATGTCCAAATTGGAGGTGTTACATGTACAAGATTCAAAATAAGTGCACTCATACAGGTTGGAGACACAAAATTACTGTTTCAGTATTTACTGGTCAGGAAAAAAAAAAGGAATATCTTACTAAAGACCCCAAGTGAGTTTTGAGACAATCCAGGGCACTGAATTCTACTTATAGTTTGATCTGCTCTTACTCAATATATAAATTATATAAAGTGGGACTCAGTAGTACACGTTTGAAATTTCATAAATGGGGTATCTTTCAATGGAATTCCCTTTTCATCATTTCTTGTTCTTTTACTTTTGCTTGAAAGTTTAATCAAAGCATTACTTCCTCCAAAAAATCTTCCCTTATTCCAAACTGATTGATATAATCCTACATTTTGACTCTTAGCATTGTATGACTATTCTGTAGTGGCCTTTAATGTATTGGCCTGGAGTTGTTTGATCCCTTGCTATGTTCCATATCACTGAAGATAGGGAACTATGCCTTATTCAATTTGGTAATTATAATGCTTGTGAATCATTGGACACAGAAACTCCATATACATTGTTTTAATTGAATGGATTAATAAAAATTTAATTTAAAATTCATGTTGAAGTTTGACAGAAAACAAAATTCTGTAGATCAATGTAGATCAATTATCTTTCAATTGAAAAATAAATTTAAAAAATGAGTAAAGGAAATAGGGACAAGTGAAAAAACCAAACAAATAAATGAAATGAATTTAAAAGGGTTCTCCCTTGTTTTGCAGGTAAATTGCTTCCATCCAGATTAGATGGAACCTAGGAATAATGTAACTTATTTCATCCTCCTGGGCCTCTCACAGAATCCAAAGGAACAGAAATTCCTTTTTGTTATGTTCTTGCTCTTCTACATTTTGACTGTGATGGGCAACCTGCTCATTGTTGTGACAATAACTTTCAGTAAGAGCCTGAAGTCACCTATGTACTTTTTTCTTGCTAGCTTGTCATTTGTAGATTTAATTTACTCTTCTTCTATTTCCCCCAGATTGATTTCAAACTTGTTCTTTGGGGTAAATACAATATCCTTCCAATTTTGTATGACCCAGCTCTTTACTGAGCACATTTTTGGGGGATCACAGGTCTTCCTTCTGCTAGTCATGGCCTATGGCCACTATGTGGCCATCTGCAAGCCCTTGCATTACTTGGTTATCATGAGGCAGAAGGTGTGTGATGTACTTCTGGTGGTGTCCTGTGTTGGAGGTTGTCTACACTCAGTAATTCAACTTAGCACTGTTTATGGGCTCCCATTCTGTGGCTCCAATGTCACTGATCACTACATGTGTGACATGTACCCCTTATTGAAACTTGTCTGTACTGATACCTTTGTCATTGGCATCTTAGTTGTGGCCAATGGAGGACTGATCTCTGCTACAGTTTTTCTTCTCTTACTCATCTCCTATGGAGTTATCCTGCAATCTCTGAAGAACCTGAGTCAGAGAGGGAGGTGGAAAGCCCTCCAGACCTGTGGTTACCACATTACTGTTGTTTTCTGTTTCTTTGTTCCCTGTATTTTCATGTATTCAAGACCTGCTAAGACCTTCCCCTTTGACAAATCATTGAGCGTGTTTTACACAGTGATAACCCGTTAATATAAGAAATTCTGAGATGACTAACGCTATGAAGAAACTCTGGAGAAACACAATGAGATCAAGTATTGAATAAGTGTGTTATTCATCAGAAAGAAACTACTTTAGCCTTCAGTTCAGTTCAGTTCATTTCAGTCACTCAGTCGTGACCGACTCTTTGAGACCCCATGAATCACAGCACGCCAGGCCTCCCTGTCCATCACCAACTTCCGGAATTCACTCAAACTCATGTCCATCGAGTCGGTGATGCCATACAGCCATCTCATTCTCTGTCATCCCTTTCTCCTCCCGCCCCCAATCCTTCGCAGCATCAGAGTCTTTTCCAGTGAGTCAGCTCTTCGCATGGGGTGGCCAAAGTATTGGAGTTTCAGCTTTAGCATCAGTCCTTCCCATGAACACCCAGGATTGATCTCCTTTAGAATGGACTGGTTGGATCTCCTTGCAGTCCAAGGGACTCTCAAGAGTCTTCTCCAACACCACAGTTCAAAAGCATCAATTCTTCTGCAATCAGTTTTCTTCACAGTCCAACTCTCACATCCATACATGACCACTGAAAAAACCATAGCCTTGACTAGACGGACCTTTGTTGGCAAAGTAATGTCTCTGCTTTTTAATATACTATCTAGGTTGGTCATAACTTAGGACCAATTTATTTGGAATGTTGAAGTCTTCATAAATGTGATGTGAGCTTTCCTTTTTTCTAAAGGAGTGATAATAATTAAATTAAGGAATGAAACTTTTTTCATAAATAATGATAGTTTCCCTGCTAGAATGTACACTCTATTATGTCTGATTTATGATTGCACTTAAAGAGGTGGAATACATTCAGTGGGACATCAATAAATAGCATTTGATGAATTAGTCAATGAAATTTTTATAGAGCACACTAATTTTTATTTAACTTCTTCATTTACTTTCATTACTGTCTCATTCTTGGTTTTAAGTTGAATTCTCATACTTTACCTGATTCTTATTGTTATACTGGCTAACATTTTAATGTTATATGGATGATTCTTTTTTTCTATTTCATTTGCTTTATACATAATTTTTAATGTAGTATTTGATTTTTAAATCAAAATTGAAAATAAGATGAATAATTTAAAATACTAAATACAGAATCCAGGCAAATGAAAGTAAAAACATGTTCTCCAGTACTTCCAAATGCAGTCACTCAGTTCCTGAGATTCAACAAATATTTTGAAACTACAAGTGTATATATATATATATATATATATATGTGTTTACATATATATATATCTGTGTGTGTGTGTTTATATCTCTGGGTATAAATTGTCCTTTGCACTACTTAGCTTTCTGAATATCTTTACATACCAGTACATATAGATCTAACTAATTCTCAATTTCCTCATACTGCTCTTTTTTTATGTATAAATACTGGCTTATTAATTTGTAACAATTGTACCATTAATAATATAAGAATTTTAATTGTGTGAAATATATAGAAATTTTCTGAAGTATGTTCTTAGTTTTTCTGTAAATATAAAAACATTCTCTTTTTAAATTTTTATTGCAGTATACAATCCATAGGGTCGCAAAGAGCTGAACACGATTGAGGCAAGTTACCACACATGCATGCACAGTTGCTTTGCAGTGTTGTGCTACTTTCTGCTGTACAGCAGTGTGAATCAGCTACACATACACATACAGCTCTGGTCTTCTTCACTTGTCTTCTCTGTGGTGATTTAGGTCATCACAGAGCATTGAGTAGAGTCCCCTATGCTATGCAGTAGGTTCTCAGTAGTTACCTATCTCATTACTCATTATTCTACCCATAGCATCAATAGTATATACAGATCAGTCCCAATATCATGATTCATTCTATGCCTGCCTTCCCCCCTTAGTATCCATATGTTTGTTCTCTACTTCTGGGTGGCTATTTCTGTTTTGTAAATAAGATTATTTATATCTTTTTTTTTTTTTTTTTTTTACAGATTCTACATATATACATTATTATACAGTATTTGTATTTCTCTTTCGGACGTACTTCACTATGTATGACTATCTCTAGGTTCATCCATGTCTTTATAAATGACCCAACTTTGTTTCTTTTTAAGGCTGAGTCATTCCTGGTTATTGCTTTACTTCTTTATATAGATACACTAAAATCAATGTAACTGTAATAGGAAAGAACAAACATGACTCCATACTGGATCTGTTTCTTTTACTTTAACCTTTGTATTCTATTACTATTGCTACAAGTGAATCACTAAAGAGATGTTGCCTGTAACATATATAATACAAAAGAAATGGTCCATCTCTGGCAATGCTGCCTCCCATGCTTAAAAATTAAGAAAAATTACATTTATTTAGCTCAAGGAAACATTCTGACCAGTCCTCGAAGGAATGACTGCAGGAAAGAAAAAAATAATGCATATCATCTGTAGTCTGGCTAGAACCAGGAAATATTTGCATCCACTTATCACATTTTCATGGGAAATAGATGGGGAAACCGTCAAAACAGTGTCAGACTTAATTTTTGTGGGTTCCAAAATCACTGCAGATGCTGATTGCAGCCATGAAATTAAAAGACGCTTCCTCCTTGGAAGAAAAGTTATGACCAACCTAGATAGCATATTAAAAAGCAGAGACATTACTTTGCCAACAAATGTCCATCTAGTCAAGGCTATGGTTTTTCCAGTGGTCATATATGGATGTGAGAGTTAGACTGTGAAGAAAGCTGATCGCTGAAGAATTGATGCTTTTGAACTGTGGTGTTGGAGAAGACTCTTGAGAGTCCCTTGGACTCCAAGGAGATCCAACCAGTCCATTCTAAAGGAGATCAATCCTGGGTGTTCATTGGAAGGACTGATGCTAAAGCTGAAACACCAATACTTTGGCTACCTCATGTGACGAGTTGACTTACTCGAAAAAACTCTGATTCTGGGAACGATTGGCGGCGGAAGGAGAAGGGGACGACAGAGAATGAGATGGCTGGATGGCATCACCGACTTGATGGACATGAGTTTGAGTGCACTGCGGGAGTTGGTGATGGACAGGGAGGCCTGGAGTGCTGTGGTTCATGGGGTCGCTAAGAGTCGGACACGACTGAGCGACTGAACTGAACTGAACTGAACTATCAACTTTTTGGCTTTCCTGGTGGCTCAGATGGTAAAGAATCCATGTTCAGTGCAAGAGACCTGGGTCTGATCCCTGGGATGGGATGATCTCCTGAAGGAGAGCATGGCAATTCACTCTGGTATTCTTGCCTAGGGAATCCCCCTGGCAACTGGAGCCTGGCAGACTGCAGTTCCTGGGGTCACAAAGAGTCAGGCATGACTGTGTGCCTAAGCACATACACATCACCTTTTTTATTTTACCCCTTCACTTCTCTTTTTTTATTCTATAAGGCAACTAGCACCCAAACCCAAGCAAGATGGTCCTTTTGAACAGTAATCCACCATATCCCCACTCTGCTAGCTTTCTGAAGAAATTTGCCACCGCTTACCCTGAAAATTTATGTCTCAATTTGTTGGCCTGACACAGGATAAGAAACACAAAATTGGACTTGGTATTAAAAGCTCATTTTTCTTATAATCTTAACCAGTCATTCACTTTAAGAACCTTGTTTTTGTAATTTTCCATTTTAGTGGGATTTTTATATATGATATATTTCATGGACATTTTTTAAGAATAAGTGAAAAGTTTTAGTATACATTAGTTGTCAAAAGCATAGTCTTTTTGAGAAAGATTCCTCTGAGATCAAATCCTAGCTTTGCCACTTGTAATGTAAATTTGGACAAAATATGGCTTTCTCAAGTTTTGCTAAATGGGAAATAATGGCAATATTTTCAAGATCAAATAAAATATAAAGTCTTATATGTATAAACTGTCATACAAGTGAATGCTCATAAGTGCTAGTTATTAAGAACATTTTATTATTGGAGTCTTTAAAAAATTAAAAAAAAATTTTTTTGAACGATTGTTTTTGTCCACTCCTGGCATTTTGTGGTATCTTAGTTATCTTATCAGGGGTTCAAAATTCTGTTCTTACACTGAAAACATAGAATCTTAATCTTTGGGCCATTAGGGAAGTCTCAAATTGGTAATGGGACTACTCACTTGTCCTAAAGTGAAAACCTAATTCTATGCTTCCACTGCAGGTGGCACATGTTCAATCCCTAGTCATGGAATTATGATCACATGTGCCACGAAGTGGGGCCAAAAGTTAAAAAATAATAAAATAAAATAGCAGAATATATTTCTCCTTGCTCCTCTAGACTGCGACTACCAGAAAGTGAAAAAAAAGAAAAAAGTACTGCTATTAAAATTCCTGTTAAATTTTTGAATTTTTCTACACATAGACCAGGTCATCTGTGAAGTGAAATCATTTAATTCAATTAATTTTACTTAATTTGACTATAACTGAGATTTCTGTGATAACCATTCTATTTACATATCAGCCAAAGCTTCACCTTTTAGGAAAGGTCTTCTCTGATTAAAGGATCCATTGTAGAATTCTTCTTATTTCTGACATAGAACCTTGTTTGTTTTCCTATAATCACTACATAAGACTGCAACTTCTTTATTAAATTGTCTCTTTGTTTATCATCTGACTCCATTATAAGAATATAAGGCCCATGTAGGAATAAACTTTTACACAATATTCCTCCTGCTTTATTAATTATTGTGTCCTCACCCATGACATAGTTCCTGGCATAAAATAGATAAATTAAAAAAATAGATACTAGTTGAAATGTTATATTCAAATTGGTGATAACAATTTTATATATACAATAAATGTCAAGGCAGGATAAATTGAGTGCAAAATAAAAATAAAATTATAAACTTGCTATGGCAAGTTTATCAATTTATCAAGGAATGTTTGATAAATTAATCTTCCTTGAAACAGCATGATTGGGCTGATATTTTGTACTTGTATAAAAATAATCTAAAAGTGGTCACAAAACTGTTTTTTCCCTCCCTGTGACTTTTTTTTTTTACCATAATTCTGTGATATGGTTTAGTAGTATCTTTACATACACATGTACTTTTAAAATGTAGTGCAAAATCACAGTGAATTTAAATGGGGCAGATTCATACCAATGTATGACAAAACCAATACAATAATGTAAAGCAATTAGCCTTCAATTAAAATGAATAAATAAAAAATAAAATGTGCAATGGGATGATTTGGGAAAAAAAAGAATCAGTCTGGGACACATTTCAATCCTAAGTAAATGATAAATGAGGTTAAAGGAGATAAAGCATCCAGTGATTTTTGACCCTACTGGGAAAAAATGATGATATCTTTTTAAGAACTGATATAAATTTTTCAGGAGATTCTTTGTTAGTCTTAACATAATTCATTAAACAAAAGAAAGAAATGAAAAACAGAACAAGAAAGTAGTATCTTAAAAACTCAGTTCAACTTTCAGCTAGTCTGACCATACCAACATAATAGTATGAGAAGGACTAAACAATTGATTTTTTTTATTATTATTATTGGAATATGTAGGAAAAGAACTTGCTTGAGATCAATTTCCCTGGGAAATGACTCACTGCTATCTTCCTATTGAAACATGAGTTTTCAGACCTTTTTAAATTATCCTAACATAGTAAGTTTTTTTAATGTGTCTGAATGTTTGAGCTCTGTGAAATTACTTTAAATAATCTACAGGGCAAGTAATCATTTGAGTCCATGAAGGAGACGAACAGAGAGCTGAATTAAAGAAAATATATCCTTAAGCAGTCTTTCACCTCTGTTGTCAAACTGGATGAAAAGAATTCCAGATTATCATGAGGAAGTTAAAAATTCTTCCCTCAGATTGTGAACAAGCCTGTAGAAAGTGAGACTAAATAGTTATATCCAGTCCTCGCAGTTGTGTGACACATTGTTTAGGAACTTAAATCATTTTGAAATAAGTCAGACTTAAATTCCAGTGCTAGTCTTTTCATTTAGAAAATGTGTGATCTTGGGGAGATTAATCAAGATGCCCCTAGCCCCAGTTATTTCAAATAAAAAGTGAGAATTACTGTTATTTCTACTGTAATATTAAATGTGATATATTAAATTGTGAGTGCATGAGTGGAAACCACTCGGGCAGTTTTCAGCAGTTGGGTGATATGATCAGGACACAAAAGAGATTCACGTGGGCTTCCTTCAGCGAACAAACTGTTGGAGGTCAGAGTAAAAGAGGATACAGTTGCCAGAAGCTATTGGAAGGAGTCAGGAAGGAAATGGGGTTAGGGAATGATCACTTTGTGATACATTTTGAAACTAAAGATAACAGGGTTTGTTAAATGTGTGAATATGTGATATGAGATCAACAAAGAAGGGAAAAATATAATTATGAGATTTTTTTTTTTTCCTGAGTAATTACACTGAAGGTGGTACCATTTAGTGAGCCGAAGAGCTTCTTTTTTTATTGAGGAGAATTTTTAAATTTCAAATATACTGAATTGATACACAGCTAGAGATGTCCAAAATTAGAGATATTACATGCACAAGTTTCAAAATAAAGTTAGAATAGGGGCTGGAGACACAAAAATTAGATTGTTTCAGTATTTACTGTTTGGGAAAAGGAGGAATATCCAACCATAAGAAAGTTGTCTCAGTGAGTTTTGAGACAATCCCAGTCATTGACCTTTTACTTAAAGTTTGATCTACCCTCAATGAAAAAGCACAAGCTGGAATCAAGATTGCTGGGAGAAATATCAATAACCTCAGATATGCAGATGACACCACCCTTATGGCAGAAAGTGAAGAGGAACTCAAAGGCCTATTGGTGAAAGTGAAAGAGGAGATTGAAAATGTTGGCTTGAAGCTTAACATTCAGAAAACGAAGATCATGGCATTTGGTCCAATCACTTCTTGGGAAATAGATGGGGAAACAGTCGAAACAGTGTCAGACTTTATTTTTTTGGGTTCCAAAATCACTGCAGATGCTGATTGCAGCCATGAAATTAAAAGACGCTTACTTCTTGGAAGGAAAGTTATGACCAACCTTGATAATATATTAAAAAGCAGAGATATTACTTTGCTAACCAAGGTCCGTCTAGTCAAGGCTATGGTTTTCCCCGTGGTCATGTATGGATGTGAGAGTTGGACTGTGAAGAAAGCTGATCGCCAAAGAATCGATGCTTTTGAACTGTGGTGTTGGAGAAGACTCTTGAGAGTCCCTTGGACTGCAAGGAGATCCAACCAGTCCATTCTAGAGGAGATCAATCCCGGGTGTTCATTGGAAGGACTTATGCTAAAGCTGAAACTGCAATACTTTGGCCACCTCATGCGACGAGTTGACTCACTGGAAAAGACTCTGATGCTGGGAGCGATTGGGGGTAGGAGGAGACAGGGACGACAGAGAATGAGGTGGCTGGATGGCATCACCAACTCGATGGACATGAGTTTGAGTGCACTGCGGGAGTTGGTGATGGACAGGGAGGCCTGGAGTGCTGTGGTTCATGGGGTCGCTAAGAGTCGGACACGACTGAGCGACTGAACTGAACTGAACTGAACTGAAGTGTGACTCTAGCCCAGCTTTGTGGCTTTACAAATGATGAAACTTTCCCTGGAATACACTTCACCCCTTTTCTTATTGTTTTACTTTTCCTTGAAATTCAGCCATAGCATTGCTTCCTCCAGGAAGCTTTCTCTTTTTCCAGATTGATTGATATAATGCTACACTATGACTCATTCTATTGTATAAATGTGCTTGCAATGGCCCTTAATGCGGTGTCTTGAAATGTGGTGATCCCTTGTTATGTGTCATACCACTAAGGATAGGGGTGTGTTAGTCGCACAGTCATGTACAACTCTTTCAATACCATGGACTGCATCCCACCAGGATCCTCTGTCCATGGGATTCTCCAGGAAAGAATACTGAAATGGGTTGCCATGCCTTCCTCCAGGGGATCTTTCAAACCCAGGGATAGAAACTGGGTCTCCTGAATTTGCAGGCAGATTCTTTACTGTCTGAACTAAAGGGAAGCCTATGACACATTGGACACAGATACTGCATACACCTTGTTTTAATTGAATGAATAAATGAAAAGATTCATTTATAATGCATTTAAAAGATTTCCTCCTTGCTTTGGAGATCAATTGCTTATAATATGTAAAGTCAACTCCTGTCCAGACTAGAGGGAGCCAAGGAACAGTGTAACTACGTATTTCATCCTCTTGGGCCTCACACAGATTCCAAAAGATCAGAAAGTCCTTTCTGTTATGTTCTTACTCTTCTACATCTTGGTGTAGAATGTGTACATGTTAGTGGGCAACTTGCTTATTATCATGACTATAATTGTCATTAAGACCCTGAAATTGCCAATGCACTTTTTTCTTGCTTGCTTATCAAGTATGGATTTTGCTTATTCATCTTCTATAACCTTCAGATTGATTTATTCTTTGGGGAAAATACCAACTTTTGAAGCTTGCATGAGAAAACTACTTATGGGAACATATCATTCTTGGTGAAATAGGGTTCTTCCTTCTGGTGTGATGGCATGTGACCACTATGTGGCCATCTGTAAGCCCTTGCATTGTTTGGTTATCATGAGGCAGAGGGTGTGTGTTGTTCTGCTGTTGGTGTCCTGCATTAGAAGTTTTGCACTCAGTCATTCAGCATAGTGCTATCTATGAGTTCCCATTCTATGGCCCTAAGGTCATTGATCACTTTTTATGTGACATGTACTCCTTGTTGAAATTGGTCTGTGCTGATATCTATGTCATGGGCATCTTAGTTGTGGTCAATGAAGGACTGATCTGCACTACTGTGTTTCTGCTCTTACTCATCTCCTATGTAGTCATCTTGCACTATCTAAGAAAATTTAGTCAAGAATGTAATCAGAAAGCTCTCCAGACCTTCATTTTCCACATCATTGTGGTTGTCTGCTTCTTTGTCCCCGGTATTTTCTTATATGCAAGACCTTCTAAAACCTTCCCCTTTGATAAACCATTGAGTATGAACTGAATGGAACTGAACTGATGTTTTATACATCATAACTGCCATGCTTAACCCATTAGTCTACAGTCTACAAAATTCTGAGATGACTAACGCTATGAAGATGTTCTGGAGGAAAAAAAAGGCAGATCAAGTAGTAATTGAGTACATTTATTGTCATGAAGACAGTAAATTATCATTAGGGCCAATTTCTTTAAAATATAAAAGTTATCATAAATGCAAATGCTGATGTAAACTCTTCTTTGTAGGATTAATGTTAATTATAAATAAAAATAAACTATATATTTGTGCTTTTAATCAATTTCCTTTCTAGAATATAAACTGGATATGTCTGGGTTGTCACTTCACTTATAAAGAAGAAATTCATTTATCGCAGAGAGTCAATAAACAATATGTACTTTTTAGTCAATGAAAATTTTAAAGAGTTAAAGAAATGTTTAGTTAATTTCTTCATTTTCTTTTATTACATTTTTTTCTATGTTTTTATTTTCAATTAGTTTCACTTCCTTTATCTTCATTCTGTTTATTATACTAATTAAAATATTTAATGTGGTATAAACTATCCTATTTATTCTGTTTCATTTGCCTTACATATGAAATTTTAGCATAATGCATATTGTTAAATAAAAACAAACATGCTGTCAAATAATACTATTAAAAATAGAGCTTATGCAAAATGGAATATTGTAAAATATACTTCCTTTGCATTCCAAATCAATGTCTCTCAGTCCTTCCAGATGCAGTCATTATATTCTGCTTCTGAAATTCTTTAAGTAATAACCTTTGCAAGAACAAACATATTTTCATACATGTGTTTGTGTTTATCTTTCAATTGAATAAATTTTGTATTTTCAGTTCAGTCCAGTTCAGTTCAGTCGCTCAGTCGTGTCCGACTCTCCACGACCCCATGAATCACAGCACGCCAGGCCTCCCTGTCCATCACCAACTCCCGGAGTTCACTCAAACTCATGTCCATGGAGTCGGTGATGCCATCCAGCCATCTCATTCTCTGTCGTCCCCTTCTCCTTCCGCCCCCAACCTTTCCCAGCATCAGAGTCTTTTCCAGTGAGTCAACTCATTGCATGAGGTGGCCAAAGTATTGCAGTTTCAGCTTTAGCATCAGTCCTTCCAATGAACACCCAGGATTGATCTCCTTTAGAATGGACTGGTTGGATCTCCTTGCGGTATAAGGGACTCTCAAGAGTCTTCTCCAACACCACAGTTCAAAAGCATCGATTCTTCGGTGATCAGCTTTCTTCACAGTCCAACTCTCACATCTATACATGACCACGGGAAAAACCATTGCCTTGACTAGACGGACCTTGGTTGGCAAAGTAATGTCTCTGCTTTTTAATATACTATCAAGGTTGGTCATAACTTTCCTTCCAAGGAGCAAGCGTCTTTTAATTTCATGGCTGCAATCAGCATCTGCAGTGATTTTGGAGCCCCCCAAAATAAAGTTTGACACTGTTTCCACTGTTTTACCATCTATTTCCCATGAAGTGATGGGACCAGAGGCCATGATCTTTGTTTTCTGAATGTTGAGCTTCAAGCCAACCTTTTCACTCTCCTCTTTCACTTTCATCAAGAGGCTTTTGAGTTCCTCTTCACTTTCTGCCTTACCACCCTGCTATTCTTAATGATATATAGACTTAAATCTTTCCATTTCTTTAAAATCCCTTACAACTTTATGAAGATACACAAATGTCGATGTATCTGTTCTTCTTAATGTATTCCCCAGTCTTTGTACATAGCAAATCATTCTACAATGAAATGTTTTTGACATTTTATAAGTATGAATTCCTGGAGGTGAAATTGTTGAGTTGATTTGTATATGTATTTATAATGTTGACATTCAAAGTTTTTGCCAAAATGCCATCCATGAGCTTGTACCAAAATCATGACTCCCCTCTTGCTGGAAAATACCTATTTGAACATGTTCTCAAACAACCAGTGATTGATAAACAATTGTGGTCTGTGACAATCTAATTAAAGAAATAGTGTTTCATTTGTATACTTTAATTATAAAAACATAATTAGAACTGAATTCTGATATCTATTCATGTGTTTAAGGTGGTTTGTATTCCTTTCTCATGAATTACTTATTAATGAATTTTATGTCTTTTATTTGATTGTTGATACTTATACTGATTTTATGTCTTAATTATATGCTAATGTAATTATCTTATTTAGCATGTATGTAGAATTATTATTTTTTCAGCTTGTGGCTTATTTTGATATTTTTACACTTAATAGAATATCTGGGATCATTTAGAAATGTTTTTACATTTAGATCATCAAATCTATCAATATTTCCTTTACATTTCATATCTTGTTTCTTGTTGTTTTTTTTTTTTTTTGTCAGGGAACGGTTAACAGGAGGATTCCTGAGTGCTGTTTCTCATAAATCCTCTCTTCCTTATCAGTCCCTGGCAACAGGAACAAGTGGAATCGCACGCCGCTACCAGGACTGAGGTCATAGGATGAAACACATGCAAGAATCTCCTTCAATAAACATTCTCCTTAAGACAAAACTGTTTATTCTCGATCCTCTTTCTTGAGATACGGATTGTCTCCTGACCTATGACCATTGCTAACCCCTTGTTCCCTTGATAACGGTTGCTGTACATTTGGTTTTCTGATCTTTATCATTGTCAAAAGAAATTCCTGGTACAACAGTCCATATATACTCACAGAACGATTATTAAAACACCCTTACTCCATCAGAGGCTTGGGTCCCCGTGTCTTTATTTCTCTCTCTCTGTCTCCCTCTCTATCTCTCTCCCTCCCTCTGGCTAATTCTCTGGAGCATGGAAACCCGCCAAGCTCACTCTTCTGCCCGGGCTTTCAAGACCTCCTCGAAATGGCGCCCTGTGCCTTGGTGACTGTTGCAAGCACTGTTCTAGGGTTTTATTGGTTCTCTGTGTAAACCAGGGAATATTAGCTTCTTTCTCTCTTTCACTTTCTTATTGTCGGCTCCAGACCACCAGGTTCTGGTCCATTAAAGGACCGCAACATTTGTTCAGGTGCTGAGCCATGTCCAACTCTTTAAGACTCCATGGACTGCAGCATGACAACTTCCTCTGTCCTCCACTATCTCCTAGAGTTTGCTCAAATTAACATACATTGAGTTGTTGATGCTGTCTAACCATCTCATCCTCTGCCACTACCTTCTC
Source organism: Moschus berezovskii (assembly GCF_049115385.1). NCBI lineage: Eukaryota > Metazoa > Chordata > Mammalia > Artiodactyla > Moschidae > Moschus > Moschus berezovskii. Next base: position 85,308,591 of record NC_142475.1, read on the forward strand.
CTTTTAACTTTAATCTTTCCCAGCATTAAGGTCTTTTCCAATGAGTTGGCTCTTCACATTCTGTGTCCAAAGTATTGTAGCTTCAACTTCAGCATCAGTACTTCCAAGAAATATTCAGGATTGATTTCCTTTAGAATTGAGCAATATGATATCCTTGCAGTCCAAGGAAACCTCAAGAGTCTTCTCCAGCACCACAATTCAAAAGCACCAATTCTTCAGTGACTACAGCCATGAAATTAAAGGACGCTTACTCCTTTTGCAAATCTGTAGTTCAGTCGCTCAGTCTTGTCTGACTCTTTCTGACCCCATGGACTGAAGTTCATCAGGCTTCCCTGTCCTTCACCATCTACTGGAGCTTGCTCAAACTCATGTCCACTGAGTCAGTAATGCCATCCAATCATCTCGACCTGTCATCCCCTTCTCCTTCTGCTTTCAATCTTTCCCAGCAACAGGGTCTTTTCTAATGAGGAGGTCTTCTCATCAGTTGGCCAAAGTATTGGAGCTTTGGCTCCAGCATCAGTCCTTTCAATGACAATTCAGGACTGATTTCTTTTAGGATGAACTGGTTGGATCTCCTTGCAGTCCAAGGGACTTTCAAGGGTCTTCTCCAGCACCGCAGTTCAAAAACATCAGCATTCAGTCTTCTTTATGGTCCAACTCTTCAGCTCAGTCGCTCAGTCATGTCTGACTCTTTGCGACCCCATGAATCACAGAACGCCAGGCCTCCCTGTCCATCACCAACCCCCGGAGTTCACCCAAATTCATGTCCATGGAGTCGGTGATGCCATCCAGCCATCTCATTCTCTGTTGTCCCCTTCTCCTCCTGCCCCCAATCCCTCCCAGCATCAGAGTCTTTTCCAGTGAGTCAACACTTCACATGAGGTGGCCAAAGTATTGGAGTTTAAGCCTCAGCATCAGTTCTTCAAATGAACACCCAGGACTGATCTCCTTTAGAATGGACTGGTTGGATCTCCTTGCAGTGCAAGGGACTCTCAAGAGTCTTCTCCAACACCACAGTTCAAAAGCATCAATTCTTCGGCGATCAGCTTTCTTCACAGTCCAACTCTCACATCCATACATGACCATGGGAAAAACCATAGCTTTGACTAGACGGACCTTGTTTGGCAAAGTAATGTCTCTGATTTTTAATATGCTATCTAGATTGGTCATAACTTTCCTTCTGAGGAGTAAGCGTCTTTTAATTTCATGGTTTCAATCAACATCCACAGTGATTTTGGAGCCCAAAAAATAAAGTCTGACACTGTTTCCACTGTTTCCCCATCTATTTCCCATGAAGTGATGGGACCAGATGCCATGATCTTTGTTTTCTGAATGTTGAGAGTTCAAGCCAACATATTCACTCTCCTCTTTCATTTTCGTCAAGAGACTTTTGAGTTCCTCTTCACTTTTTGCCCTAAGGGTGGTGTCATCTGCATATCTGAGGTTATTGATATTTCTCCCGGCAATTTTGATTCCAGCTTGTGCTTCTTCCAGCCCAGCGTTCCTCATGATGTACTCTGCAAATAAGTTAAATAAGCAGGATGACAATATACAACCTTGACGTACTGCTTTTCCTATTTGGAACCAGTCTGTTGATCCATGTCCAGTTCTAAATGTTGCTTCCTAACCTTCATACAGGTTTCTCAAGAGGCAGGTCAGGTGGTCTTGTCCCATCTCTTTCAGAATTTTCCACAGCTTATTGTGATCCACACAATCAAAGGATTTGGCATAGACAATGAAGCAGATATAGACGCTTTTCTGGAACTCTCTTGCTTTTCCCATGATCCAGCGGATGTTGGCAATTTGATCTCTGGGGCCTCTGCCTTTTCTAAAACCAGCTTGAACATCTGGAAGTTCATGGTTCATGTATTGCTGAAGTCTGGCTTGAAGAATTTTGAGCATGACTTTACTAGCGTGTGAGATGAGTGCAACTGTGCGGTAGTTTGAGCATTCTTTGGCATTGCCTTTCTTTGGGATTGGAATGAAGACTGACCTTTTCCATTCCTGTGGCCACTGCTGAGTTTTCCAAATTGCTAGCTTATTTAGTGCAGCACTTTCACAGCATCATCTTTCAAGATTTGAAATAGCTTAACTGGAATTCCATCATTTCCACTAGCTTTGTTCGTAGTGATGCTTTCTAAGGCCCACTTGACTTCACATTCCAAGATGTCTGGCTCTAGGTGAGTGATCACACCATCATGATTATCTTTGTCGTGAAGATCTTTTCTGTACAGTTCTTCTGTGTATTCTTGCCACCTCTTCTTAATATCTTATGCTTCTCTTAGGTCTACACCATTTCTGTCCTTTATCTAGCCCATCTTTGCATGAAATGTTCCCTTGGTCCAACTCTTACATCCCTACATGACTACTGGAATAATAATAGCTTTGCAAACCTGACAACATATTAAAAAGCAGGGATGACACTTTGCTCACAAAGGTCCATATAGTCAAAGCTATGGATTTTACAGTAGTATGGATGTAAAAGTTGCCCCATAGCTAACTTAGAATTTTGTTATTTCAATGTTACCAAGATATTCTTCCACATTTTACAACATTTATTTTGTTTTAGGTGTTTCTGTTGTTTTCACTTAGGGTTTAAATTTTGGAACCGCAGCACGCAGTTCCCTGTCCATTACCAACCCCTGGAGCTTACCCAAACTCATATGCATCGAGTTGGTGATGCCATCCAGCCATCTCATTCTCTGTCATCCCCTTCTCCTCCTGCCACCAATCCCTCCCAGCTTCATTGTCTTTTCCAATGAGTCAGCTCTTCACATGAGGTGGTCAAAGTATTGGAGTTTCAGCTTTAGCATCAGTCCTTCCAATGAACACCCAGGATTGATCTCCATTAGAATGGACTGGTTGGATCTCCTTGCGGTACAAGGGACTCTCAAGAGTCTTCTCCAACACCACAGTTCAAAAGCATCAATTTTTCGGCGATCAGCCTTCTTCACAGTCCAACTCTCACATCCATACATGACCAATTTCATCCATGAAATTAAAGGAGGCCTACTCCTTGGAAGGAAAGTTATGACCAACCTAGATAGTATATTAAAAAGCAGAGACATTACTTTGCCAACAAAGGTCCGTCTAGTCAAGGCTATGGCTTTTCAAGTGGTCATGTATGAATGTGAGAGTTGGACTGTGAAGAAGGCTGATCGCCGAAAAATTGATGCTTTTGAACTGTGGTGTTGGAGAAGACTCTTGAGAGTCCCTTGTACCGCAAGGAGATCCAACCAGTCCATTCTAAGGGAGATCGATCCTGGGTGTTCATTGGAGGGACTGATGCTGAAGCTGAAACTGCAATACTTTAGCCACCTCATGCGACGAGTTGACTCACTGGAAAAGACTCTGATGCTGGGAAAGGTTGGGGGCGGGAGAAGAAGGGGACGACCAAGAATGAGATGGCTGGATGGCATCACCGACTCTGTGGACATGAGTTTGAGTGTACTCCGGGAGTTGGTGATGGACAGGGAGGCCTGGCGTGCTGTGATTCATGGGGTCGCAAAGAGTCGGACACGACTGAGCGACTGAACTGAACTGAACTGAACTGAATCACCATCTGCAGTGATTTTGGAGCCCCAGAAAATAAGGTCTGACACTGTTTCCTTTAATGCAAAGATTCCATTATGGATTACATTTTATTGTTAAAGATGGCAGCATTTATAGATTTTTTTTTACTCATAATTTTGATATTGCAACTATGTTTTCTAAAATATAGCATGCGTTTGGTTCCACTTCAGCCCTCTATTTCCTCCCACTGATCTCTTTATTCATGTGCTATTTAACATACAATGGAACTGTATTTAAATTAAAATACACTTTGATTCCTGATGAGCCTAGTAACCCTTCATTATTTCTTATTAGAACTTTGTCTATTCTTGCATATTTATGTTTTGAAATTAAATTTCATTAAGATAGTCTAGAAAAACTAAACTTATTTGGTATTTTCAAAAAGTTTTTATTTAGAAAGTGCTTGTGAATTTCATCCACGAACTGGGTACATCTTTCCACTTAACAAGTCTTCTTATATGCTCATATTGATCTAGTATATTTCTTTGCTACTTTAGTCATTTTGAAGTTTTTTCCTGCGATTAGTAACTAGATGCTGGGAAAGATTGAAGGCAGGAGGAGAAGGGGACAACAAAGAATGAGATGGTTGGATGGCATCACAAAGTCAAAGGACATGAGTTTTAGCAAGTTCCAGGAGTTAGTGATGGATAGGGAAGCCTGGCATGCTGCAGTCCATGGGATCACAAAGAGTCGGACACAACTGAGTGACTGAATTGAACTGAATATATCCTCCTTGGGATCATACAAAACACTGAGATGCAAAGAGTTCGATCTGTCCCAGACCTTCTCAGTTGGCTCAGTGGTAAAGAATCTGCCTACCAATGCAGGAGACACAAGAGATACAGGTTTCATCCCTTGGTCAGAAAGATCCCCTAGAGGAGGAAATGGCAACCCACTCCCATATTCTTGCTTGGAAAATTCCATGAACAGAGAGGCCTGGGGGAATATAGTTCCCCGTGGGGTACTGAGAGTTGGGCATGACTAAGCAATTAAGTCCCCCCCCCACCACACACACACTATCTGCTCCATTCTTGCTCTTCTAAATTGTGACAACAGTGGGCAATCTGCTTATTATGGTCACTATCATAGACAGCAGGTCACTAGGTTCCCCCATTTACTTTTCTCTGGCTTCTTTATCATTTACAGACACTTTCTGTTCTACTGACATTGTTCCCAACACAGCCACCAACTTCTTTCATGAGAAAAAGACTGTTTCCTTCCAACCTTATATGCCTCAAGTCTTTGTAGATCATTTATTTGCTGGTGCAGAAGTCATTCTTCTGGTGGTAGTAGTCTATGACCAATACGTAGCCATCTGTAAACCTCTTCATTATTTGATCATCATGAATCAAAGGATGTGTGTTCTCATGCTGCTGGTGTCCTGGACTGTTGGTTTTCTGCACATATTGGTTCAATTTCTCTTTATTTATCAGCTCCCTTTCTGTGACCCCAATATCACTGACAACTTCTTGTGTGACATGTTCCTTTTGTTGAAGTTGCTTGCCGTGATATCAACCTCATTGGACTATGATATATAATGGTGGGGCAATTTGCACTGTTGTCTTCTTCATTCTCTTAGTGTCCTATGGAGTCATATTATCTTCCTTGAAGACTCATGGTTTGAAAGGGAATCACAAAGTCTTCTACGTTTTGCATCCCATATGATGGTGGTCATTTAATTTTTTTTCTTCTCTGTATCTTCCTTTATGCAAGGCCTAATGTCAAATTTGCTGTGGATAAATCCATAGCAATGGTTTTAACTTTCATGGCTCCCATGTTGAATCCCTTAATCTACTCCCTGAGAAATGCAGAAATGAGAAATGCTATGAGGAGACTTTGGGGGTAGTAATATGCCCTTAGTTGGAAGAGGGCTGTTTCTATCATAGAAGTCATGATAATCATTCATTCTTTCAGAGAATCAAGAAATATTGAGACTATTAAGGATTACATTTAAAAAAAATATTTCCTATGGGTTCCTTAGCCTATTTATTCTGAGATAGCTGTATAAAATAATCTTTATGCAAGTGGAATATTTTATAGTCCTTGAGACCAAGAAACTTGTGTAGATTTAAGCTCTTTCTCTTATACGTAATAATACTGTGTTAAGATTTTTAGAGACAACAATTTTGGGTTTGAAGTTCTTGTTTTGGGATATGGTAACTTCTTCTTGGTACAGAGAAATGTGACCTAATAGAAGTTTTTCCCTTTTAGTCCCAGAGAGTGAAATATTTTTTGAAAAGAATGCTTGTTTATTTATCTGACTGCACTGAGACTTAGTTGCTACATGTGGGATCTCTGATCCTCATTGTTGCATGCCAGACTTTTGGTTGTGCCTGAAAACTCTTGGTTGCCATGTGTGGACCAGAGATTGGAGCATACTCTTAGCCAATGGACCATCAGGAAAGTCCCAAAAGTAAAATTTTAAAATTAAAAATTCATATGGCTAAAAATGTTAGTCTAACATTAAAAATAAATGTCCTTGTCAAATTGATTTATTTAAATATCACAGTGGATGTTCATAGCAGAGGATAAATCCATGAAAAATAAGCTTTGTTAACTTTACACTACTGTAAATGGTTCTTAACAGTACCATTACATTACTGTAATGGTAGTATGTGGTTAATCTGCATATTCTGATCACATTTTGGTCTGAAAAATTAAATTTTTAACCCCCATTCTGTGTATCCAGGTCATTTTGTATTCTCCAATAGTTGAAAAGTACTGTTTAGTCACTCATATCACACATAGGGGCTTTCCTGGTGGCTTAACAGTTAAGAATTCACCTGCAATGCAGGAGACATGAGTTCAATCCTTGGGTCAAGAAGATATCCTGGAGGTGGACAACAATCCACTTAAGTATTCTTGCCTGGAGAATCTCATAGACAAGAGGAGCCTGGCAGGTTACAGTCTATGGGGTTGCAAAAAGTTGGACATGATTGAAGCAACTAAGCATGCATGCATGCATCACATATAGACCCAGAGTTTGCCTTCACTAAATTAAACTGCATGGATACAGAACTTACTTAATGCAGTAACTGTTTAACATTTTACATACAGATTAACTTATTTTACATAATGAATACCTTGTTGATTCTCTGTAAGCTATATGTTATTGACATAAGTGATAAATCAGTATTTTCTGTGTTTACAATTATTTTATGGAAGTTTTGGCAATCAAATACTTTATTACAGATATAATTTTTTAAGGCTCTGGCAGTATATGTTTCTTGTGAGAATTCAAATTCACCACATAGAAGCTAAGGCTTAAAGTATGCCTTCTTCCTTGTCTCGATTTATAATTGGATTCAGTTAGTGTACTTAGCAATACTACTACCCCAATGTAACTGACGCATATTGCCAGTTATATTGAAGTAATGCCAGCCATAAAGTTTAATTTCTTCTTCAGTGAAGGATATAAAACACTCTAAATGTTTTAATCAGAAAGGAAAGTAATATAGTGAATTCTATCCTTTAAAAATTATTAGATTTGAAGGAGTTGATACCTAGATCCTGGGCTTGCCAGGTGGCTCAGTGGTAAAGAACCTGCCTGGCAATGCAGAAGACATCAGAGATGCAGGTTCAGTCCCTGGGTTGGGAAGCTTCCCTAAAGAAGGGCATGAAACCCACTCCAATATTCTTGTCTGGAGAATCCCATTGGCAGAGGAGCCTGGAAGGCTACCGTCCATAGTGTTGCAAAGGGTAGGACGCAATTTAAGTGACTTTGCATGCACACACAAATACCTGGATACTACAGTGAGCATGGTAAGGATGAAGGATTCACCATATATGCTATTATCCTATACTCAGGATGAATATCTCTCCATGGGGCATGTCAAAATCCTTCCCTGATGTGAGTACAATGTTAATATCTTTTTAAATATTTGAAAATTTTAGTTTACAATAGCTTACTTTGTCAGGTATTGGGGGAGATAGAAGAACAATTCCCCTTCTTACTAAAAAGAGAAATATATTTTCTCAGCTCATTTATTGTGTAACAATTATTTTCCAACTACTATGGAATATCACTTTTTTCATATATAAAATGCATGTATCTATTATTCTTTTTCTTAGCTTTCTATCTTTTCCAGGTAGTGTTATCTATCAATGAGCCAATACTATAGTATTTAAATTATTGCAGTTATTATTATTATTTCAGATACCATTCAATTCAGTTCAGTTCAGTCACTCAGTCGTGTCCGACTCTTTGCGACCCCATGAACCACAGCACGCCAGGCCTCCCTGTCCATCACCAACTCCCGGAGTTCACTCAAACTCATGTCCATCGAGTCGGTGATGCCATCCAGCCATCTCATTCTCTGTTGTCCCCGTCTCCTCCTACCCCCAATCCCTCCTAGCATCAGACTCTTTTCCCTATATAAAAAAAATCATCCCATAATTTAGTGATTTAAAACACTAATATTCACTTTATCATTGAAGATGATCATAGTGAGTCTGGAGTTTGATCAGATCAGTTGGGCACTTCAGGTTTAGCATCTCTCATGAGGTTTCAGATAGAAATTAACTGAAGCTGACACACTTTAAATGTGTTTTCATTCATATTCTTGGCATATAGACTGGAAAGTCCTGGATAATGAAGATTGGAATAGGTGGTACTTCTTGATATCTTAAGTGTAAGGCCCTATGCCAGTAGAATTGTTATTCTAAGGAGAAATGGACAAACACCAAAGCTTGGTAAATATGAAAACTTATGTTTGCTTAGAGGAAAGGATCTGTGAGGAAAGACTAAGAAGGTGGCCATCTGCAAGCTGGGAAGAGAAGCCTCATCAGAAATTAATGTTGCCATCACATTGTTCTGGGATTTCCACCATCCAGAACAGTGAAAACAGTAATGTCTCTTGTTTAAGCTACACAGTCTATAGTATTGTGTTATGACAAACCAGGCTAGCTAGTATGATGATGATAATTCATTAATCCAGGTTAAGTGTACAGTGCATTGAATTGAATGACCAGGATTCAATACAGGGAAAAAAATCATGATACCTCATCCAATCACCAGATGTGGATAACTTGCAAATCCAGAGATTTTTTAATAAAGGGGACATCAGGTATTTTTGAATAAGAACTCTGTTATATAATCACAAAAAAAGGTGGTATAAATCATCAACCTAATCTTTCTCTGAGGAACCTGAGACCACTGACAAGGTTAATTGTGCTCTGGGTGAGTAGAAAAGCTCAAATCTTTCTGAAAATTTCTTGAAGTAGGTTCTAAGCTAAAGCTCACTCCTGGGTGCAATAATGCCACTGTACTCCCCTGATCAGAAAGCTAACTGATGGTTGTTACATGCTAAGTGGCTACAGTCATGTCTGACTTCTTGCAACCCTATGGACCATAGCTGTATGCTCACAAAAAACATCTACTTCTGCTTTATTGACTACACTAAAGCCTTTGGCTGTGTGGATCGCACAACTTGTAGAAAATTCTTAAAGAGATGGGAATACCAGACCACCTGATCTGCATCCTAAGAAATCTGTATGTAAGTCAAGAAGCAACAGTTAGAACTGGACATAGAACAACAGACTGGTTCCAAATTAAGAAAAGAGTACCTCAAGACTGTATACGATCACCCTGCTTATCTAACTTATATGCAGAGTACATCAAGAGAAATGCCAGCCTGGATGAAGTACAAGCTGGAATCAAGATTGCCGTGACAAATATCAATAACCTCAGATATGCAGATGACACTACCTTTATGGCAGAGAGTGAAGAGGCTCTGAAGAGTCTCCTAATGAAAGTGAATGAGAAGAGTGAAAAATTTGGCTTAAAACTCAACATTCAAAAAAGTAAAAGCATGGCATATAGTCCCATCACTTCAGAGCAAATAGATGGGAAAACAATGGAAACAGCGACAGACTATTTTCTTGTGCTCCAAAATCACTGCAGATGGTGACTGCAGCCATGAAATTAAAAGACACTTGCTCCTTGGAAGAAAAACTATGACAAACCTAGACTGCATATTAAAAAGCAGAGATGTTATTTTGCTGACAATGTTCCACCTAGTCAAAGCTATGTTTTTTTCAGTAGTCATGTATGGATGTGAGAGTTGGACCATAATGAAAGCTGAGCATTGAAGCATTGATGTTTTTGAACTGTGTTGTTGGAGAAGACTCTTTAGAGCCCCTTGTATGGAAAGGAGATCAAACCAATCAATCATAAAGGAAATCAGCCCTGAATTTTCATTGGAAGGACTGGTGGTGAAACTGAAGCTCCAATACTTTGGTCACCTGATTGTGAACTGATTCATTGGAAAAGACCCTGATGCTGGGAAAGATTGAAGGCAAGAGGATAAGGGAAAGACAGAGGATGAGATAGTTGGATGTCATCACCTACATGATGGACATGAGTTTGAGGAAGCTCTGGGAGTTGGTGATTGACAGGAAAGCCTGGCATGCTGCAATCCATGGAATCACAAAGAGTTTGACTGACCCAGTGACTGAACTAACTGTACTAAATCATAGCCCTCCAGGCTCCTCTGTCCATGGGATTTTCCAGGCAAGGATACTAGAGTGAGTTGCCATGCCCTCCTCCAGGGGATCTTCCCAACCCGGGGATCAATTGTGAATTTCTTACATCTCCTGCATTGGCAGGCAAGTTCTTTACCAATGGTGAAGAATCTGCCTGCAATGCAGGAGCTGCAGGAGATATGGGTTCCATCCAAGGGTCAGAAGATCTCCTGGTGGAGGCCATGGCAAACCACACCAGTATTCTTGCCTGGGAAATCCTATGGACAGAGGAATCTGGTGGGCTACAAAGGATCCTAAGTTTTCTGGGCATATTTCTGTGGATAGTTGTTGACTTGAAACCAATTGAATGCCAGATTTTCTCAAAAAAAAAAAAAAAAGTGTATACGGAATCAAGAAGAATTGTAATTTGGAACCTGCAGCCATGATGACTCATGTGCAACTTCTCTCAAGGCAAAGGAAGGAGAATATTTTTAAAGAGGGGAGAAGGGAGTTGAGCCGAGGGCCTCTAATAAATAAAGAGCCCATGGTTTTTAATTTCCTGAGCTCTTGCTAGAAAGAAGAGGCATTTTTCTTCTTCCTGTCAGGCTCTGTTATATTTCAGGGTGTATGTGTTACTTCTTATGGCCTCCTAACTCTATTAAATTGATTTTCTATTTACTATTATGTGCATTTTACTGAAGGCATTATGTCCATGTTGGGTCACTGATGCTTGAATAAAGTTGGGATACTATAAAGCACTGAGTTGAAGTGTTTGATATTAATCTTCTTTACCAAAATAGCGATCAAAATGCAGCACCATATTTAGGTGATACCAAAGAGACTTGACAGATGAAAGGATTAGTTTTGTCACAATCCCACTTAATTTACTTGCTTAATTTAGGAATAAAATTGAGAGACAGGTTAAATCACCGTGTTACCCTGTCCAAGTTCACTCTGCTTGCCACAGGACAGGCCAATTAAATCGAGAGATGGGGTGTTCAGGCAAGAAATACCACACTATTCAGAAAGCCAACTGATTGAGAAAATGGCAAACTAATGCTCAAAAAAACCATCTTCTCGGGAACTGGATACCATGTTCTTTGATAGAACAGAGACAATGGGGCGAGGGGATGGGGCGAGGCATAAGGTGGTGAGGAAATAAAGAAAAAAGGCCGTTAATCTTGAAAATATCTCCTAGAATTGTAAGACTTAGACAGGAGAATGTGCAAATATCTTCTTTCCTGTCATCTATAGATGGACAGGCTTCTGAACAAATGCTCTTTAACAGTCAGATATAGGGCACAATTCTCTGAGTTGGGATGTTATGTGTGATTGCAGCAACAAAAGCACCGAAAAGCAAGTCAAAGAATCAGTTTCACCATGGAGTCAGAACTGACTTTTCCCTACAACAGCTGTGGGAGCTGAAAAACATTCTATATCATTAATCTTTACTCTGTTTATTATTATTATATGAGAAAATCCTATAGGACAGATTTTTTTTTGTGATCATCCATCATCTTCACTTTCCTAGGCAGGTCCCTTAGAGAACAATAAGGCTTAATGAAATAATTTGTTGTTTTCCAGTTGGTAAGTCTTGTCCTACTCTTAACAAACCCATGGACTACAGCACACCAGTTTTCCCTGTGCTACAGTATTTCCTGGAGTTTGCTTAAGCGTACATCCATTGAGTCAGTGATACCATACGACCATCTCATCCTCTGTCACCCCATTCTTCTTCTTCCCTCAATCTTACCTAGCATTTGGGTCTTTTCCAGTTAGTCGGCTTTTCTCATCAGCTGACAAAAGTATTGGAGTTTTGGTTTTAGCATCAGTCCTTCCAATGAATATTCAGGACTGATTTCCTTTAGGATTGGCTAGTTTGATGTCGTTGCTGTCCAAGAGACTCTCAAGAGTCTTCTCCAACACCACAATTTGAAAGAATCAGTTCTTCAGTTTTCAGCCTTATTTATGGCCCAAATCTCTCATCTGTAAATGACTACTGGAAAAGTCATAGCTTTGACTATAAGGACATTTGTTAGCAAAATGATGTCTCTACTTCTTACTATGCTGTGTAGGCTTGTTATAGCTTTTGAGGTATCTGTCTAATTGAAGTAATTACATAGATCAATTAGATAAACAATGTCTATTATTTGAAAGACTGTGTAAGAAGTGAGAATATCAGCTATTACATATAGGGAAAAATAAGCAGGTTGCGATTTAAGAAAACTCAATTTTTTAATCTGCCAGCATCAGGATGTGCAATTTTAGAAATGCTTCTTTCCTTACCTGGGTCTCAGTTTCTTGGTATGCAAAATAAAAAGAATGTAATAGTCTCTCATGAACCCTTTAGTTCTCAATGCCTAAGACTTTATTATTTATTCTTATTTACTTGTAGATCAAATTCTAGTTTTCATGTACCTGAATTCATAGAAAACTCATTTATAACATAATATGAAATTCAGGATAGCTATTCTGCTTATATCAATAATCTCAGATATGCAGATGACACTACCCTTATGGCAGAAAGTGAAGAGGAACTCAAAAGCCTCTTGATGAAAGTAAGAGGAGAGTGAAAAGGTTCCCCTGAAGCTCAACATTCAGAAAACAAAGATCATGGCATCTGGTCCCATCACTTCATGGGAAATAGAGGGAAAAACAGTGGAAACACTGTCAGACTTTATTTTTGGGGGCTCCAAAATCACTGCAGATGCTGATTGCAGCCATGAAATTAAAAGACACTTGCTCCTTGGAAGGAAAGTTATGACCAACCTTGATAATATATTAAAAAGCAGAGACATTACTTTGCTAACCAAGGTCCGTCTAGTCAAGGCTATGGTTTTCCCCTTGGTCATGTATGGATGTGAGAGTTGGACTGTGAAGAAGGCTGATCAGCGAAGAATTGATGCTTTTGAACTCTGGTGTTGGAGAAGACTCTTGAGAGTCCCTTGTACCACAAGGAGATCCAACCAGTCCATTCTAAAGGAGATCGATCCTGGGTGTTCATTGGAGGGACTGATGCTGAAGCTGAAACTGCAATACTTTGGCCACCTCATGCGACGAGTTGACTCACTGGAAAAGACTCTGATGCTGGGAAGGGTTGGGGGCGGGAGGAGAAGGGGACGACCGAGAATGAGATGGCTGGATGGCATCACCGACTCTGTGGACATGAGTTTGAGTGAACTCCGGGAGTTGGTGATGGACAGGGAGGCCTGGCGTGCTGTGATTCATGGGGTCGCGGAGAGTCGGACACGACTGAGTGACTGAACTGAACTGAACTGATTCTGCTTATAGTGAAAGATATCTAACACTTTCTGGAGATTTCTGGTTTTGATGAACTCTTAAATCAGTCAGCTAAGAACTTGGAAGTGAAATAACAGAAACAGACTTCTAGTTCTGCCACTTACATTTTTGTATAATGATATTTTGTATAATTTGTATAAGATTTTTTCTGTATAATTCTTCTGTATTATTTCCACTTCTTAATATCTTCTGCTTCTGTTAAGTCCATATCATTTCTATCCTTTATTGTACCCATCTTCAATGAAATGTTTTCTTGGTGTCTTTAATTTTCTTGAGAGAGCCCTAGTCTTTCCCATTCTATTGTTCTCCTCTATTTTTTTGCATTGTTCACTTTGGAAGGCTTTCTTATCTCTCCTTGCTATGCTTTGGAATTCTGCATTCAGATGGGTATATCTTTGCTTTTATGCCTTTCACTTCTCTGTTTTTCTTAGCTATTTCTAAGGCCTCCTCAGACAACCATTTTGCCTTTTTGCATTTCTTTTTCTTGAGGATTGTTTTGAGCACAGCCTCCTGTACAACGTTATGAACCTTCATCCATAGTTCTTCAGGCACTCTGTCTATCAGATCTAATCCCTTGAATCTTTTTGCCACTTCCACTGTATAATTATAAGGTTTTGATTTAGGTCATACCTTAATGGACTAGTGGTTTTCCCTACTTTCTTCAATTTAAGTCTGAGTTTTGCAGTAAGGAGTTCATGACATGAACCACAGTTAGCTCCTGGTCTTTTTTTTTTTTTTTTGCTGACGGACTCTTGTGTTATTGGAAGAGGGTGTTTGCTATGACCAGTGCATTCTCTTGGCCAAAGTCTGTTAGTCTTTGCTCTGCTTCACTTCGTACTCCAAGGCTAAATCTACCTGTTACTCCATGTATCTCTGATATCCTACTTTTGCATTCCAGTCCCCTATGATGAAAAGGACATCTTTTGGGGGTTTTAGTTCTAGAGGGTCTTGTAGGTCTTCATAGAACCATTCAACTTCAGCTTCTTTGGCTTTTGGTTGGTTCATAGACTTGGATTACTGTGGTATTTAATGATCTGCCTTGGAAGTGAACAGAGATCATTCTGTTATTTTTGAGATTGTAAGCAAGTGCTACATTTCAAACCCTTTTGTTGACTCTGAAGGCTACTCCATTTCTTCTAAAGGATTCTTGCCTAAAGTATTAGATATAATAGGCACCTGAATTAAATTCAACTACTCTGGTCCATTTTAGTTCACTGATCCCTAAATGTCTTGACATCTCCTGTTTGACCACTTTCAATTTGCCTTGATTCATGGACCTAACATTCCAGGTTCCTATATAATATTGCTCTTTACAGCCTCAGAATTTATTTTCAGCACCAGACACATCCACAACTGGGTATTGTTTCCACTTTGGATCAGCCTCTTTATTCTTTCTTGAGCTATTTCTCTGGAGCTATTTAGTCTTTCTGGAGCTATTTCTCTTCTCCAGTAGCATATTGGGCACCTACTGACCTGAGGAGTTCATCTTTCAGTGTCACATCTTTTTGTCTTTTCATACTGTTCATGGGGTTCTCAATGCAAGAATGCTAAAGTGGTTTGCCATTCCCTTCTCCAGTGGACTATGTTTTGTCAGAACTCTCCAGAGCCAGACCTGCCTTTGAATGTTTCAATATCTCTTGTGGAGGCACAGGTGAGCAGTGGCTTGCCTTGGGGACAGGGATATTTGCCACAGCGATCTTGGAAGGCACAGCATGTGGCATGACAATTGTAGACTGTGTATTAAAAAGCAGTGACATCAATTTGCTGAAAAAGGTCTGTCTCCAGTCAGATCAGTGCTCAGTCGTGTCCGACTCTTTGTGACCCCATGGACTGCAGCATGCCAGGCTTCCCTGTCCATCAACAACTCCTGCAGCTTGTTCAAACTCATGTTCACTGAGTAGGTGATGCCATCCAACCATCTCATCCTCTGTCATCCCCTTCTCCTCCTGCCTTCAATCTTTCCCAGCATCAGGGTCTTTTCAAACGAGTCAGTTCTTGGCATCAGGTGGCCAAAGTATTGGAGCTTGAGTTTCAGCACCATCCTTCCAATGAATAGTCAGGACTGGTTTCCTTTAGGATTGACTGGTTTGATCTCCTTGCAGTTCAAGGGACTCTCAAGAGTCTTCTCTAACACCACAATTCAAAAGCATCAATTATTCGGTGCTCAGCATTCTTTATTGTCCAGCTGTCAGATCCATACATGATTCCTGAAAGACCATAGCTTTGACTAGACAGACCTTTGTAGGCAAAGTAATGTCTCTGCTTTTTAATATGTTGCCTTTGTTGGTCATAGCTTTGCTTCCAAGGAGCAAGCGTCTTTTAAATTCATGGCTGCAGTCACCATCTTCAGTGATTTTGGAGCTCAATAAAATAAAGCCTGTCCTTGTTTCCATTGTTTCCCCATCTTTTGCCATGAAATGATGGGACCGGATGCAATGATCTTAGTTGTTTGAATGTTGGATTTTAAGCCAACTGTTTCAGTCTCCTCTTTCACTTTCATCAAGAGGCTCTTTAGTTCTTCCTTGCTTTCAGCTATTAGGGTGGTGTCATCTGCACATCTGAGGTTATTGATATTTCTCCCGCCAATCTTGATTTCAGCATTTCTTATGATGTACTCTGCATATAATTTAAATAAGCATGGCGACAATAGTTCCATCTAGTCAAATCTATAATTTTTCCGGTAGTCATGTACTGATGTGAGAGTTGGACCATAAAGAAGGCTGAGCATTAAAGAAATGATGCTTTTGAACTGTGGTGCTGGAGAAGACTCTAGAGAGTCCCTTGGATGGCAAGAAGAGCAAATCAGTCAATCTTAAAGGAAATCAACCCTGAATATTAATTGGAAAGGCTGATGATGAAGCCAAAGATCCAATACTTTGGCCACCTCATATGAAGAGCTGACTCATTGGAAAAGCCCCTGATGCTGGCAAAGGGTGAGGACATGAGGAGAAGGGGACAACAGAGGACAAGAAGATTGGAAGAAATTACCAACTCAATGCTCAAGAGTTTGAGCAAGCTCTGGGTGATGGTGAAGACAGAGAAGCAAGTCGTGTTGGACTTCCTGGGACCGCAAGAGTCAGATACGATTGAGCAACTGAACTACAATAACATTACATATGTCTGCCAACCACAAAGCTTAATCTTTTTAATTTCACTCTAGTGTCACCTTGGATTTGAGAATTTCAAATATAAACTGATTAATTGAAAATAAAGAATAGTGTTTTACAGAAACTTAGTTCTTTGCTCTTAATGAATCACTTACTCTTTGCTACTAGGATGATGTTTTTCCAGTTGATTCTGCAAAGGTCATTGGCCAGGAGAAGCTTCTGAAAATATACCATGCGCTGGAAGGATCTTTCAGTTCCCTGGAGCATGATTCCTAGGTGAATTTTATCTTGAACCAGCAGCTTGGGGACTAACTGTTTTAACAGCTCAGTGAAGTGCTTTATTGTTCATTGTTGATTAAATGCTCATTCATGTCTACCTTTCCTTGAATGAAGACTTCTCCATGGGTATTGATTTTACTGCCAAGATGTAAAATATAAGTCATTACCTTAGCAGGTATGAATCATATTAATATAGTCATATAAAGGCTTTGTAAAAATCCAAAATCAAGCCCATTTCTTTAATTATCCAGCTCTTCACATTATTTTTTGTTTCTTTTTTTCCTTTTTATTTATTTATTTTTTCCTTTTTTATTTTTTTTTCTTTCTTTAAAATTATTATCAAAGTTTGCTAAATTAATCTGGCTAGTGGGACATGATAGTGAAGCTTTAAATTTGGCACTGAAATATATTTTCAAAAAAATATTTTAAATTTGATGACATCAACCACATCAGCTGTATATTATTTAAGTCAACTCAGGATAATTCTACAATCTGAACTAAGTGCTTAAAAGCACTGAAAATAGTCATGCTTTGTACACGCAGTGAGATGTATCCATGTGACCAAGCACTTCCAGCGGCAAGGACTAAGTGTGCCCTGGTCTTTGCTCTGTAGTCACAGCAGTGTTGATGGGGTGATGATCTTGATTTATCTTAATTGAACTAAATTTCATCTTCAAGATTGAATTGGAGAATTCAAAGACAGAATTGGAGAAGCCTGGATTTGAAAATAAAACAGAAGAGGAAATAGAAATCCCAGGTAATGCATTCAGAAAAATTCTTCTATGTTATGAGAATAGGGCAGAATAGAGTGATTTGAAATGAATTATGTATCTTTTTTAAGAAGCAGGATTTAACACATAACCTCAAATGTTTTATGCCAGAAGCTCCTGGAATAATATAATACATACATTTTTTTTTACTCCCTTTTGTAAAATATTATTGAATTAAATAGAGAGGTGATATATTCATCCAATATTTTGCTTTAGAAGCATTTAAATGTGTGCTAAAATAGAGAAAACATATAGCAAAAGGTAACATGACAATATAATGTGACATGAAGTTGGTCTTTCGGTAACTTTTTAAAGATTGCATTATATAATTTAGAGAATTTAGCAGTGATTTTGCATTTCAATGTATTTAAGATAATACAAAGATTAATATAGCTCTTTATAAACTGTTACCTTGTGAATGATCTTTTTAAATATCCTGGTTCTGTGTAAGTATTTTATTTATTGATAATTTTTATTGTGGTAAAGTATACCTAACATATTATTGTTCATCCATTTCCACTCTCCATCTCCAGAACTTTATCATCATTTGAACTAAAACTCTGCACCCATTTAAATAATAAGAGTGGAACTCCTCTCTTCCACAAACCCTGGTAACCACTGATAAACTTTCTGTCTCTGTGAATATGACTCTTCTAGGAACCTCAAAAAAGCAGATCATAAACACTTGCCTTTTCTGTCTGGCTTATTGCACTTAGTATATGTTTTCAAGATTCATCCCTGTTGTAGCATGTATTAGAATGTCCTTCTTTTTGAAGGCTGACTAATATCCCATTTTCTATCTATAGCACAATTTGTCTATTCATTCATTGTTGCTGCTTAGTCACTAAGTCTTGTCCAGGTCTTCTGCGACCCCATGGACGGTAGCCCACCAGGCTCTTCTGTCCATGGAATGTCTCAGGGAAGAATACTGGAGTGTGTTGCCATTTCCTTTTCTAGGAGATCTTCCCGACCTGGGGATCAAACTCACATTTCCAGCATTGGCAGGTGAATTCTTTACTGCCGAACCACCAGGGAAGCCCATTCATTAGTTGTTGGGAATTTGATTTGTTTCCACCTCTGGGCAATTGTGAATAATGCTCCTATGAATGTCTTGTACCAACATGTACTACAGTATTTGCTTCTTCTTCTTTTTCTTTTTCTTTTGTAGAAACCCCCAATAACATTTTTAGATTTAACTAATATCGTCTTCTGACAGAGGCAAACAAACTTACAATGTGAAAACTTGAGTTCAGAGACACTGAGTTATTTGTTAGACTCACCTGTACGTATAACTTATTAGACAGTGAATTTTAGTATCTGGGGAAATAGAATTCATGAATGTATTTATACACACAATTTACAGAATTGTAAGAAAATGTCAATATCTATACCTTTCTGTGCATTGACTACATGAATATTTTCTCATTTTTAGGATCTTAAATTTGGTATGAATGCAATAGAACACAGCACTTTATGCCCTCAGTTGTCCTCTTAATCATGGAAAGATGATTCCTCAGATTAAATTTAGTTTCAATGATATATTTCAAAGAAGAAAATGAGACTTGGAAAAAGACAGGCAAGGGAATGTCCACAACGTGAGTGGTGAAACTAGGGCAGCTTCTAGAATTGCAAACTGCCTATCCAAAAGGAATGATTTTGTGGATAATTAGACAAAAGGGTGGGTTTTGGGGGAAACTGAAGTAAAACTAATTGTAGAGCTGTGGTGCTAAAGTTACATGGGGAAACAAATAATAGTAAATCATATTTTAAATGTATTTAGTGATTACTAATCAGACCATTTTGGGGAGATTATTTGTATGATCCTGTTGAATCCCTAAAACCATGCTATGTGATAAGTTATAGTCTCATTATACAGACGGTATTGAGTACTTGCTTCAGGTCATGCAGTTAGTAAGTGTGGATTGCAGGGTTAGAATTCCAAACCATAATTTAAATCCCATGTTCTCATAAATCACAATACTGCCATCCAGAGCCACACATGCAAAATTATAAAACATAAAACGAAGTAAAACTTAATAAGACTATGCATGAGGTAGGAAATATATGATACCTTGTCATTGCTTTTCTGTATTTGTCTTCAAAGCATGCTCAACCATACTTAGGGTTTACAGGCGGTATATTTCCCTTTATTGTAAAGAAATTGATTTGGAAAATTTGATGTTGCTTTAAAATCTGATGAACTGGTTAAATGTTTATTAAGACCTCCGATTTTTTTTTTAATGCATCATTTTTATGGTCACTGATCAATCACTAAATTAAAATTGTTACTTTCATTGGCTTCAGTATATAGACAGTTAAATAGAAACATACTAAAGTATAGGTTGTGATCATATGTTGCAAAGGTGTCTGGACTGAAACTCAAATTTTCAGGGCTTGCAATTTCTAAGATCTTTTAATCGAAAGTGTTACCAAAATTTTATGCCTTTCATACCATATAAATAGTTTGTTTTTCCATTGTATGCTGTTGAATTTGGCATAGTGTACCTCAACTAAATTTATTTTATTTATCCTTGTGGGAGAGGTATTATGAATGTGCATTTTTTTGAGCATTCTTTAAAGATTTATGGTCTTATTGATTATATTTAAGAGATTTAAAGAATCTCACAAATGTTTGAAGCAGATATATTTACCTTTACTAAAGTAAAATTTTGATAAAGTCTACAATTTTATATTATTCTGAGTCAAATTAATAGTTTATGACAGCTTAGAATGCTAATGCTCATAAAAACATTTTAATAGTCAAATATTTGTTGTTCACTTAATATGGATAAGGCACACTGAGATTCTGGCGATACAGTTATTAGTAAGACATGTTTACTGACCCAACAAACCCAACAGATGACAATGGAAAATCAGCTATAAACACATAAATGTTGCAAGTGCTCAAAAGGTCAATTGTAAATGTTCAAAGGGTATCCTAGTGGAAGTTATCGTTTTAGTGCTCAGACAACTGCTATGAACTGTGAATATTTATTTTCTATTGCAAACATTTACTTAGCTTCCTCATTGTGAGTGGAGATATTTAATAATGTATCTATACAATGAAAGTCTTCCCAAGTGGCACAGAGGTAAAGAATCTGCCTGCCAAGCAGGAGACTTAGATTCAATCCCCGGTTTAGGAAGGTTCCCTAGAGAAGGAAATGGCAACTCACTCCAATATATTCATTCAGGAAAATGCCATGGACAGAGGAGTCTGGCAGGCTATAGTCCATGGGATTGCAAAGAATCAGACACATTTTGTTAACTAATCAGCTACAACAACATACAATGAAATGCCAAAACTCTGAAGCCAGAGCTCCTTTAGGCAGCTGGTTTCTTCTATTCATGTATCTTAAAGTTCAGAATTTGATTTCCTCATTTTCCTTTGACCGAAAGTATAATGTAAATCTTGATGCTGACATCACCTCTCATTCCCCCTCCAGATGGACAGTTAGGAAATGTGAAATTCCTGGACTCCATACTCATTCAGTGACTTTGAACTAGCCGGTTACTGATTGCAAAGCATATTCTTTTCAGCTCATGGTCTTTGCCACTTTCCATCTGCTATGTCTCTTCAGTTGTGTCCACTTTTTGTGACCCTATGGACTACAGCCCACCAGACTCCTCTGTCCATGTATTCTCTAGGCAAGAATACTGGAGTGTGTCACCATTTCCTTCTCCAGAGGATCTTTCTGATCCAGGGATCAATCCAGATTTTTATGTTTCCTGCATTGGCAGGCATGAGCCTAGGTGCCCCAATTAAAGAAACTCACGGGGCTGCAACAAGAGAAGCCCACGCACTGCAATGAAGAGGTCACACAACACAAATGAAGGCCCAGCTAAGCCAAAAGAAAAATAAAAAGAATGATGTTTGCTCTAAAATATCTTATCCCCCAAACTATCAAAGAATCAAAGAGCTACAGAGAATTGGGAAGACATCCATTATTGGATTAAAAAACCTGAACCCAGATATAGAAAGACTCTGGAATTATATGTGCTATGAATGACTTAAGAGAGATAGCACATGGGTTCCACTGTGCAGGCTCAGTACTTGCAGGCTTAGTTGCCTGTAACATGTGGGATCAAACACACATGCCTTGCATTAGAATGTGGATTCTTAACCACTGGACCACCAGGGAGGTCTCACAACGATCATTCTTTAAGGTTCTTTAAGATTCATTATACTGTTCTTAGAATTCAACCCACAACTTAATGCTAAGGTATTCAATCTGCCTTGATCCTTTTATCAATTTGTAACTGCATTTACTTAGTGTACTTAGCTATGTTAATAGCTCCGATTATTGATACATACTGAACTAATGCCAGTTATATAATTTCATTTATTCCTCAGTAAAGGAAATAAAAAGTGCACTAGATCTTTTAATTAGAGAGGCATTTAATAGAGTGAATTAACCACTTCAAAAATGATCATATTTGAAGGAACTGACATGTGGATTTGACCACGCTCAACTAGAGTGAGGAAGATACAGATAAGAAAACTGGACTCAAGATAAAATATCTTTGCACGTACTTCTCAAGTCCTTACCTGCTCCTAATATAAATTTTTTTTTCTTTAAATATGTTAGTTTTTTTTTCATGTTTTTGCCTTTAAAGTCACATAGGATATACATTTCAGTTATGGTGTGAGATGGATATATACTTTCCTTTCTAAGCATAAGGATAAATAAATCTTGCCAGTACAATTATTGAATATCAATTATTTTCCTGACTACCTTTCATTACCACTAACTTCCTACATATATACATACACATTATTCTATCTCTTAGCTGTCCGTGTTGTTCAACTAATATCCATGAGACCGTACTATAGTGATTAAATTACTGCAGCATTTCAGATACCATTGTCATATAAAATATCACTCCAAAATTGAGTGGTTTAAAGCAGTAACATTCACTTTATTGTTTCAGATGCTTTCAGTGGGTCTGGAATTTGTTCAGATCAATTGGCTACTTCAGTCTCAGCATCTTTCATGAGATTTTAGTTAGAAATTGGCAGAGGCTGAAGTAATCTAAACAAGTTTATTCACTCATATACCTGATACACAAACTGGAGAGCCTTGAACAGTAGGGATTAGGACAGTTGGTACATCTCGAAATCACAAAAGTAAGGATCTAATCATATACAGTTGGTGTCCTAATAAAAAATGGAAAGTACACCAGCACCCATTCTCCCATGTTTGCTTAGAAGAAAGGCTCCATGAGACTGAGCACTGAAGAATTGATGCTTTTGAACTGTGGTGCTGGAGAAAAGACTCTTGAAAGTCCCTTGAACTGCAAGGAGGTCAAGCCTGTCAATCCTAAAAGAAATCAATACTAAATATTCATTGGAAGGACTGATGCTAAAGCTGAAGCTCCCTGGAAAACACCTTGCTGCTGGGAAAGCCTGAGGGCAGGAGGAGAAGAGAAGGACAGAGGATGAGATGGTTGGATGGCATCACTGACTCAACAGACAAGAGTTTGAGCAAACTGAGGGAGATAGTGAAGGACAGGGAAGCCTATCATACTGCAATCCATGGAGTCGCCAAGTCGTACACAACTGAGCCACTGAACAGCAACCCACGTGCTTCCCCTTAAAGTGTGTCAGGAACTATTACACTACAATGTAGCTCCTTTATAAAATTTTAGCTACAAATATCCAATCCATGTCTTTAAAGATCAGTCTTAGTTTCTTGGATGTGAGACAGGATTTTCTGTGGTATGTTTAGGTCTATAAATGAGAAATTTTCTGCACTCTTAATGATTCACTTTGTCCTTCAGGAAGGTGGTGTCAATGTGTTGTAGTTTTCTCTGACTTGTTGCCATGTATTTCTGTACTATAAGGTTTTTCGTCATTTTGAATAACAAATTTATGCCTCTGCAGTTTTACAAAAGTCCAACATTAGTATTATAACAGATAATAAAATTAAAACAAAATTTCCTTCTTATTTCTTTCCTTATAGTGAAAATAAGTTCTAATGCAGGTCTTCATAAAAGGGAATTGACTAATGTGAACTTTAGTAAACTGGGAGATACCTGCATTATTCCTCTCTGCAAGTGGAGAATGTTAGGTCATCTTTCATTGTTACATAACTGTTTATAAATCAGAGCTTCTCTGACTACAATACTCCAACTAATGTTACTTCTCACAAATGTCACGTCTCTAACTCAGTGATCTAGTGGAGGTATTTCCTCCATAATTTTTCTTGGCTGTCACGAAAGAGGCAGGGAAATACAATGAATAAAAGAGAGTCTCTTCAACAACATTCTCTTACATCATACACAAAATAACCCCCAAATGGATTAAAGACCTAAATGTAAGACTAGACACTGCAAAATTCCTAGAAGAAATCACAGGCAGGACACACTTTGACATAAATCACATTAAGAACTTTTGGGTCTGTCTCCTGGATCTATTTTTGTTCTGTGGTAACAGAATAAAAAAGAGTTAAAAAAAAGAAAAGAAAACCCTTTGTGATCTCAAATAAAAAACTGGATGTTTTCAAAGTCCTTTTCTTATTGACAGACCTTGAATCCCATTTACTGTCCCAAGAGAAGGGCATTTGTATGAACTTCAACTCACCCTTTTCATGCTTTCTTGTGTGGTTTTTAGAATTAGCCCAATTCTTTATCTAAGGCCCTTATGACCCACAAAGAGTGATAATTAGCTATATATGTGTGGAGATGCAAATACTCAAGGCAGCACATAGTAAACCATGCAAAACAGTTAAGAATGGAAGCCCTCCAATCTCTGACATAGAGTCAAGCTTGTTGGAAAAGTGATGTATTTTTAGTTTTTGTCATTATTTATTTCCTTAAGGTCTGCCCTGGGTTGGGCAGATCCCTGGAGAAGGGGCTGGTAACCCACTCCAGTATTCTTGCCTGGAGAATTCTCAAGGACAGAGGTACCTGGTGGGCTAATGTCCATGGGGTTGCAAAGAGTCGGACATGACTGAATGACTAGGCACACTTACTTTTATTACTTTAGCACCAAGTCTCCAAAGAGCACCTTCCATGACTATTTATCCTCATCACCCCTAGAAATGTTGCTTTTTTAAAATATCATCTTATATTCTACATATTTTCAAGTTCTTTCTCTGTACACTGATTTGACAGATCACAGATCTTTTTTTTTTTTTTTTAGTGATTTAAAATTAGTGTGAATGACTTCACGTTTAATTGTGTCTGTGCTCTATTTTCCCTATGATTGTCACTTTCCTCTTCTCTATATCCATTTCAGGATTCCTCCACCATCCTCAGTTTGAACCGTAAGCTCCAGAGGTCGTTATCTTGAAAGCTGGTGTTTATATCTTTTATTTAGAGTTAATTTGACATTTGTATATTCCCAGTATTTCAGTTGTGCTGCATATATTAATTATACTTATAAGAACCTGCCACAGCTATATTAATCACACCTAGATTGAGTTTCTATGTTTTCTTTTTTATATTACTTTATAATAGTCACTTTCAAATTAAAAGTCCTAAGTATCTGTTTCTCTATTTCTTTTTAAGAAAGATTCCTTTAGACAAAAGTTCTGAGTTGGAATTTTGTATACAGATGTTATCTAAGTTAAATGGAAAGTAATTTATAGATTTTGTTCTAAATCTGAATTTTTTAGGCAGACGTTATCTGAAATTGAATGAAATTAGCAATAATCTCATTACATATGTCTGCTGTACACAAAGACTTAATCTTTTTAACTTCACTCCAGTGCCATCCTGCATTTGAGAATTGCAAATATATACTGATTAGTTGAAAATAAATAGTTGTTTACATAAACACATATAGTTGCTATTTATAAGTCATTATTTTTGTTACTCCATTCTAAAGGAGATCAATCCTGGGTGTTCATTGGAAGGACTGATGCTAAAGCTGAAACTCCAATACTTTGGCCACCTCATGCGACCAGTTGACTCATTGGAAAAGAGTATGATGCTGGGAGGGATTGGGGGTAGGAGGAGACGGGGACGACAGAGAATGAGATGGCTGGATGGCATCACCGACTCGATGGACATGAGTTTGAGTGAACTCCGGGAGTTGGTGATGGACAGGGAGGCCTGGCGTGCTGTGGTTCATGGGGTCGCAAAGAGTCCAACACGACTGAGCGACTGAACTGAACTGAACTGATTCCTTGTTACTAGAATTACTCTTCTAAGGTGATTGGCCAGGGGAAGCCTCTGAAAATATACCATGCACTGGAAGGATCTCTCAATTCTCTGGACCATGATTCCTAGGTGAATTTTATCTTGAACCAGCAGCTTGGGGACTAATTGTTTTAACAGCTCAGTGAAGTGCTTTCTTGTTCATTGCTGATTAAATACCCATTCATAATTTCCTTTATCTGGCTGAAGACTTCTCCTTGGGTATTAATGTTACTGTCAAAATGTAAAATATAAGCCATTACATTAGTAGCTATGAACCATAATGAAATAGTCAAGCAAATGATTTATAAAAATACAAAATCAAGCCCATTTCTTTAAATATCCAGCTCTTCACATTATTGACTAAAAGTATTATCAAAAGCTTGTTCAATTAAGCTGGTTATTTGAACATAATAGTGAAGTTTTGAATTTGATACTGAAATATATTTTCAATCAGTTCAGTTCAGTTCAGTTCAGATGCTCAGTCGTGTCTGACTCTTTGCGACCCCATGAATCACAGCACGCCAGGCCTCCCTGTCCATCACCAACTCCCGGAGTTCACTCAAACTCATGTCCACAGAGTCAGTGATGCCATCCAGCCATCTCATTCTCTGTCGTCCCCTTCTCCTCCTGCCCCCAATCCCTCCCAGCATCAGTCTTTTCCAGTGAGTCAACTCTTCGTATGAGGTGGCCAAAGTATTGGAGTTTCAGCTTTAGCATCAGTCCTTCCAGTGAACACCCAGGGTTGATCTCCTTTAGTATGGACTGGTTGGATCTCCTTGCAGTCCAGCGGACTCTCAAGATTCTTCTCCAGCACCACAGTTCAAAAGCATCAATTCTTCGGTGATCAGCTTTCTCAGACAGCCATTTTGCTTTTTTGCATTTCTTTTCCACGGGGATGGTCTTGGTCCCTGTCTCCTGTACAATGTCACTAACCTCCGTCCAGAGTTCATCAGGTGCTCTATCTATCAGATCTAGTCCCTTAAATCTATTTCTCACTTCCACTGTATAATCATAAGGGATTTGATTTAGGTCATATGTGAATGGTCTAGTGGTTTTCCCAACTTTCTTCAATTTAAGTATGAATTTGGCAATAAGGAGTTCATGATCTGAGCCACAGTCAGCTCCTGGTCTTGTTTTTGCTAACTGTATAGAGCTTCTCCATTTTTGGCTGCAAAGAATATAATCAATCTGTTTTCGGTGTTGACCATCTGGTGATGTCCATGTGTAGAGTCTTCTCTTGTGTTGTTGGAAGAGGATGTTTGCTCTGACCAGTGCGTTCTCTTGACAAAACTCTATTAGCCTTTGCCCTGCTTCATTCCGTGCTCCAAGGCCAAATATGCTTGTTACTCCAGGTGTTTCTTGACTCCCTACTTTTGCATTCCAGTCCCCTATAATGAAAAGGACATCTTTTTTGGGTGTTAGTTCCAAAAGGTCTTGTAGGTCTTCATAGAACCGTTGAACTTCGGCTTCTTCAGCATTACTGGTTGGGCTTAGTCTTCCATTTTCTTTGGGAAATTTATGTCCTCAAATTTCTCATTCTCTTAGTAATCCAATCTTCTGGAACCAGGAATTATGGAAGACGGATGCTATGGGAAAAGTGGAGAAGGCTTGAGAATTCATGCAGCAGACACATGAGAGAGTGAAGATTCCTTCATGTTTGGGTGCCCTGCTGCTGTTTGGGAATGAACTTTCAGTTCTTAAGGGTTTTTAACAGGGACATTCTTCCTGACTTGTGTGCATAGATACTCATTCATATATAGGGTCATTGTCCAATAATATTTCTGAATGAGTAAAGTTGTAATAGGTAATTAACTTAACAATAGATTTTATCTGTGCTTGTGTTAGTTTGTGTACATATGTATAAACGTAGAGTGACTTATCTCTGTACATTACCTTAAAGATTCTTTCTGTTCTCCACATTAACTTTGCATTTTTAGAACTTTGAAAATAAGGATTTCTTCTACTTGAAAGATCTTTGTTTTCTGAAAAACTGTGCAATAGCTATTTTTTATACAATTTTCTGGAAGCTGTATATTAATTGAATATATCTATGTTGTGGTCATGTATGGATGTGAGAGTTGGACTGTGAAGAAAACTGATTGCAGAAGAATTGATGCTTTTGAACTGTGGTGTTGGAGAAGACTCTTGAGAGTCCCTTGGACTGCAAGGAGATCCAACCAGTCCATTTTAGAGGAGATTAGTTCTAGGTGTTCTTTGTAAGGACTGATGCTTAAGCTGAAGCTCCAATATTTTGGCCACCTCATGCGACGAGTTGACTCACTGGAAAAGACTCTGATGCTGGGAGGGATTGGGGGCAGGAGGAGAAGGGGACGACCGAGAATGAGATGGCTGGATGGCATCATCGACTCGATGGACATGAGTTTGAGTGAACTCTGGGAGTTGGTGATGGACAGGGAGGCCTGGCGTGCTGTGATTCATGGGGTCACAAAGAGTCGGACACAACTGAGAGACTGAACTGAACTGATGTAGAATTCAATGTGAAACATAATTTTGAAGAATAATAAATATCAATTAATAAACACTATAATTATCTTGAAAATAAAAAGATCCAGTAACATATTTTCCTTAAGGCAATTAAATATTTTCATATTTACCCCATAAGGTCCATCAGAAACTATTAAACTTACCAGCTTCCCTTTCAAATCTTTATTTTGTCTCTTATAAAGTAGAGAGCAATAATAAACAGAGCAGAAGAAAAAGAACAGATGAATTCCTCCTAGGTTTATGGTCTGGGGAATCAAGCATATGCTTACCCACATTGAATGACAATTCACCAAGTTTTCACTCATCATCTAACAGATTTCAGACACTGCAGACATCATGTCAGGTACAATGGTTAGTGAGAAAACACAGTTGAGTAGTTTATGTATTTTGGTTGTTACCAAGTGGAGTGTGTCACCGGTGAATTCTGCATATTTCCTGAAACCCTATGCTTACGATAAATTTTATTGACTTTTTCTTTCCAGTTAGAGCTGAGGGTTCAAATGTTAATTCTCATGAAAAAAGGAGTGACTCTTACCTGTGTGTGGCACCTGTCACCTTACAAGATACAAGACGCACACCTAATAATTAAATACAAGCTGTAACCTGACAGAGGAATGCTTAGAAACACGGGGCACTGAGATACTAAGCAGAGGCACATGGAGCTGGAACCAGAATGAGAATCTAGGTCTCATGGACATAGCCCAGTGTTTTCACAGTAAACTGCAGATCATGCGTTGCCCTATAGATAATTACAGGTTACAAGTACAAGGTTTCTGAAGAGATGGAAAGCATCACGGAGAAAATAAGAAAGACATGAAACAAGTACTGGGTCAAAGTGCCAAGGACATCCTTCACAGTTACAGTGACCGCTCTGTTTTTGTTCTAAGAAATTCAGACTATCATGGTATTATGATTATTAGGTACAATTCTCGATTCCTTTGTAGGTAATTCAGGACCCAAGAACATATTGCTTCTTAAATGGAGCTCCTCACATCTCCCAACAACATGACTAAATTTCTTCTCTTGGGACTCACACAGAATCCACAGCTGCAGAAAATACTCTTTGTTGTCCTTGTTCCCATGTTCCTATTCACTGTGCTTGCTAACTTGCTCATCATCCTCACCATCTCCCTGAACCCCACACTTTCTGCTCCCATGTACTTCTTCCTCACTCACTTGTCCTTCATAGATGGCATCTTCACCTCTGTCAGCATCCCCGAACTGATCACTGACCTGCTGTACCAGAGGAGAACCATCTCCTGGGGTGGCTGCCTGAATCAGGTCTTTCTGGAGCACTTCCTGGGAGCATCAGAAGTCATCGTCCTCACTGTCATGGCCTGTGGCCTCTACGTGGCCATCTGCAGGCCTCTGCACCACACAGCCGTCACGCGACAGGGGCTCTGCCAGCTCCTGGTGGCCTGGACAGGGGGTGTCCTGCACGCCACCATGCAGATTATTTTTACGATGGACTTGACCTTCTGTGGCTCAAATGTTATTGACCATTTCATGTGTGATTTCTTCTCATTATTAAAACTTGCCTGTAGCCACACTTACACACTTGGAATTGTAGTGGCAGCTAACACAGGGGGCATATGTTTGCTAATTTTTTTCATTCTCCTCATCTCCTGCATAGTCATCCTGAGGACCCTGAAGTCCCACAGCTCTGAAGGATGGCGCAAGGCCCTCTCTACATGCGGCTCCCACTTTACAGTAGTGGTGCTCTTCTTTGTCCCTTGTATTTTCCTGGTGGAAAACTCAGGTAGAATACTCTGACACAAACAGCAGCAACACATTTTTGGAACCGTCTCTTAAGTCTGACTTTGTTTTATGGCTATAAAGAGTAGAAAGCTTTTTGTAATCTCAAATGAAAGCCTGATTGTTTCCAAAATTCTCTTCTTTTTGGTAGGATTCGAATCCCATTTATTGCCCTAAGAGAAAAGCATTTGCATAAACTTCAACTAAGTCTTTTCAGTCTTTCCTGTGTGATTTTTAGAATTGACCCATATCTTTAGTGAAAAGAGCACCTAAAATTCAGGGTTTAGTTCCTGGCTTTTCAAAATATTGGTTCTGCAAAACACTGAGCATTTGATATTTCTCTAATGCTTTAAAACACGTATATTTTATATCTTCTTTACTCTTCAGGTGGATCACATTGAAATACTTATTGCAAAACCACCATTCTTTCTTCTCTAGGTCACAAATACTATCACTTCATTTCAAGTTTGTGAATAGTTGTGGCTTATATGGAATTAATATGAATTATTACATATTTTAGGCCCTATGTCAGCTATGTAAAGAAAACATATTGGAACATATAAATTTTGTTCCTGGGCTTTTGAAGATACCACAAATCTAGTGACTTATATTACTTCGTTCAGATAAACAGAAAAAAAATGAATTGCTACTTGCATTCAGCTGGAAGGGTTATAGAGAATTTTACCTATAAACATTTTAGTTCTCTAACAACGAGTCATAATTTAGCATACAGAACAGAGATTAGCTCAAGACTGTGGAACAGAGGATGTGAGTTCACCATTTCTCATGTAAAGACTAAAATCACAACCAGAAACTGAACAACAATATACCCCCCCAAAAAAAAAAAAATGCTGGAAACTACCAAAATAGATACCGTACATCCAAAGGCATAGAAGAAGCCACAATAAGATTGTAGGAGAGGCACAGTCATGATTGAATCAAATTCTATACCCACTTGGTGGGCAACCCACAAATTGGAAAGCAATTTTACTACAGAATTTCTGCACAGGAGTGAAAGTCTTGACTGCTTTGTCAGGCTCACCAGGCTAGATATCCAGCACAGGATTAGGAGCGCCTGGAGGATTTGGCTTTGAAGGCAAACAACGTTTAATCACAGAAATTTCACAATGACGAAAGTAGCAGAAACTACACTCTTGGAGAGTACACACACGGTTGTGTACATATTAGGATTTGGGGAGAAAAAGAAACAATGACGTTCCAAGAGACGGGGCCAGACCTACTTTCTAATATTGGAAACTGCAGAAGTGGTGTATGTCTTCAGCTCATGGTAGGGACAAAGACGATGGCAGTGGCAAATCTGGAGACCACTCATTGGTATGAGCCTTTCTGGAAGCCACCATTAGACCCACTCTACACCTATAGGCTCCTTTGCTCGATACATCAAGAAAGCAACCAACAGGATGGGAATACAGATCCACCCAACATCAGACAAGCTTCTCATAGAAGTCCAGAGCACAACCCTGCCCAACAGAGTGATAAGACCCAGCTCACCCATCAATATACAAGAACCAGTCCTCCCATCAGGAAACCTACATAAGCCACTTAAGACAACCTCATCCACCCGAAGGCAGACAGCAGAAATAAGAACTACAATCCTGCAGCTTGTGGAACTGAAACAAATTCACAGAAAGTTAGAGAGCATGAGAGCATATGGCCCAGATGAAGGGACAAGATCAGTTCAGTTCAGTTCAGTCGCTCAGTCGTGTCCGACTCTCCGCGACCCCATGAATCACAGCAAGCCAGGCCTCCCTGTCCATCACCAACTCCCGGAGTTCACTCAAACTCATGTCCACAGAGTCGGTGATGCCATTCAGCCATCTCATTCTCGGTCGTCCTCTTCTCCTCCCGCCCCCAACCTTTCCTAGCATCAGAGTCTTTTCCAGTGAGTCAACTCGTCGCATGAGGTGGCCAAAGTATTGCAGTTTCAGTTTTAGCATCAGTCCTTCCAATGAGCACCCAGGATTGATCTCCTTTAGAAGGGACGAGATAAATCCCCAGAATAACAACAAGTTCAATTCAGTCGTGCAGTCGTGTCCAACCCTATGCGACCATATAAACTGCAGCACTCCAGGCCTCCCTGTCCATCACCAGCTCCTGAAATCCACCAAACCCATGTCCATTGAGACAGTGATGCCATCCAACCATCTCATCCACTGTCGCCCTCTTCTCCTTCTGCCCTCAATCTTTCCTAGCATCAGGGTCTTTTCAAATGAGCCAGCCCTGTGCATCAGGTGGTCAAAGTATTTCAGTTTTAGCTTCAACATCAGTCTTTCCAAGGAACACCCAGGACTGATCTCCTTTAGGATGGACTGGTTGGATCTGCTTGCAGTCCAAGGGACTCTCAAAGATCTTCTGCAACACCACAGTTTAAAAGCATCAATTCTTCAGTTCTCAGTTTCCTTTATAGTCCAAATTTAACACCCATACATGACCACTGGAAAAACCATAGCCTTGACCTGATGGACCTTTGTTGACTAAGTAATGCCTCTGCTTTTTAACATGCAGTCTAACTTGGTCATAACTTTCCTTCCAAGGAGTGTCTTTTAATTTCATGTCTGCAGTCACCATGTGCAGTAATTTTGGAGTCCCCAAAACTAAGTCAGCCACTATTTCCACTGTTTCTCCATCTTTTTGCCATGAAGTGATGGGACAGGATGCCATGATCTTAGTTTTCTAAATGTTGAGCTTTAAGCCAACTTTTTCACTCTCCTCTTTCACTTTCATCAAGAAGCTTTTTAGTTTTTTTTCACTTTCTGCCATAAGGGTGTTGTCATCTGCATATCTGAGGTTATTGATGTTTCTCCTGGCAATCTTGATTCCAGCTTATGCTTCATCCAGCCCAGCGTTTCTCATGATGCACTCTGCATATAAGTTAAATAAGCAGGGTGACAATATACAGCCTTGACGTACTCCTTTTCCTATTTAGAAACAGTCTGTCGTTCCATGTCCAGTTCTAACTGTTGCTTCCTGACCTGCATACAGGTTTCTCAAGAGGCAGGTCATGTGGTCTGGTATTCCCATCTCTTTCAGAATTTTCCACCGTTTGTTGTGATCCACACAGTCAAAGGCTTTTGCATAATCAATAAAGCAGAAATAGATAGATTTTGGAACTCTCATGCTTTTTCGATGATCCAGCCGATGTTGGCAATTTGATCTCTGGTGCCTCTGCCTTTTCTAAAACCAGCTTGAACATCTGGAAGTTCATGGTTCGTGTATTGCTGAAGCCTGGCTTGGAGAATTTTGAGCATTACTCTACTAGCATGTGAGATGAGTGCAATTGTGCGGTAGTTTGATCATTCTTAGGCATTGCCTTCCTTTGGGTTTAGAATGAAAACGGACCTTTTCCAGTCTGACGGCCAATGCTGAGCTTTCCAAATTTGCTGTTATATTGAGTTCAACACTTTCACAGCGTCATCTTTCAGGATTTGAAATAGCTTACCTGGAATTCCGTCACCTCCACTAGCTTTGTTGGTCATGATGCTTCCTTAGGCCCACTTGACTTCACTTTCCAAGATATCTGGCTCTAGGTGAGTGTGAGTGATCACACCATAGTGATTATCTGGGTCATGAAGATAGTTTCTGTACAGTTCTTCTGTGTATTCTTGCTATCCCTTGTTAATATTGTCTCCTTCTGTTAGGTCCATACCATTTCTGTCCTTTATTGAGCCCATCTTTGCGTGAAATATCCCCTTTGTATCTCTAATTTTCTTGAAGAGATCTCTAGTCTTTCCCATTCTATTGTTTTCCTCTATTTCTTTGCATTGGTCACTGAGAAAGGCTTTCTTATATCTCCTTGATAATTTTTGGAACTCTGCATTCAAATGGGTATATGTTTCCTTTTCTCCTTTACTTTTCACTTTTCTTTTTTCATAGCTATTTGTAAGGCCTCCTCAGATAGCCATTTAGCCACTAAGTGCAGTGGAAATAGGCAACTTACTGAAAAAAATAAATCGTAGTAATGGTAGTGAAAGTGATCCAAGATCTCAGAAAAAGAATGGAGGCAAGAATTGAGAAGCTGCAAGAGATATTTAATAAAGACATACAAGAACTAAAGAACAAACAAACAGAGACGAACAATACAATAACTGAAATGGCAAATATCTTAGAGGGAATCAATACCAGAATAATTGAGGCAGAAGAATAGATAAATAACCTGGAAGAAAATATAGCGAAATCAGTGCCATGAAATAAAGAAAAAAGACTGAAAAGAAATGAAGACAGTCTAAGAAACATCTGGGACGACATTAAATGCACCAACATTTGCATTATCAGTCTCAGCAGAACACTGACACAAGCTTCCCTAACCAGGGAACCTTGACAAGCCATCCGTCCAACCTCACCCTTAGCAAGGAAACTCCACAATAAAGAGAACTCCACAAACTGCCAGAAGACGGAAAGTCCACCCCAAACACAGCAATATAAGCAAGATGAAGATGCAGAGAAATACCCAGCAAATAAAGGAACAAGATAAATTCCCACCAACCCAAACAAAAGAGGAAGAGATAGGGAATCTACCTGATAAAGAATTCCAAATAATGATAGTGAAATTGATCCAAAATCTTGAAAGCAAATTGGAGTTACAGATAAATAATCTGGAGACGAGGATTGAGAAGATGCAAGCAAGGTTTAATAAGGATCTAGAAGAAATAAAAAGAGTCAATATACAATGAATAATGCAATAGATGAGATCAAAAGCACTCTGGAGGGAACCAATAGTAGAATAATGGAGGCAGAAGATAGAATAAGTGAGTTAGAAGATAGAATGGAAGTAATAAATGAAGCAGAGAGGAAAAAAGTAAAACGAATTAAAAGAAATGAGGACAATCTCAGAGACCTCTCGGACAATTTTAAATGCCCCAATATCCGAATCATAGGAGTCCCAGAGGAAGAAGACAAGAAGAAAGACAATGAGAAAATACTTGAGGAGATAATAGTTGAAAATTTCCCTAAAATGGGGAAGAAAATAATCACCCAAGTCCAAGGATCCTAGAGAGTCACAAACAGGATAAACCCAAGGCGAAATACCCCAAGACACAAAGTAATCAAATTAACAAAGATCAAACACAAAGAACAAATATTAAAAGCAGCAAGGGAAAAGCAACAAATAACACACAAGGGGATCCCCATAAGGATAACAGCTGACTTTTCAATAGAAACTCTTCAGGTCAGGAGGGAATGGCAGGGCATACTTAAAGTGATGAAAGAAAATAACCTACAGCCCATATTACTGTACCCAGCAAGGATCTCATTCAAGTATGAAGGAGAAATCAAAAGCTTTACAGACAGGCAAAAGTTGAGAGAATTCAGCATTACCAAACCAGCTCTCCAACAAATGCTAAAGGACCTTCTCTAGACAGGAAACACAGAATGAGTGTATAAACTCTTACACAAAACAGTAAAGAAAATGGCAACAGGATTATACTTATTAATAATTACCTTAAACGTAAATGGAATGAATGCCCCAAGCAAAAGACAAAGACTGGCTGAATGGATACAATAACAAGACCCTTATATATGTTGTCTACAAGAGACCCACCTCAAAACGAGGGACACATACAGATTGAAAGTAAAGGGCTGGAAAAAGGTATTCCACGCAAATAGAGATCAAAAGAAAGCAGGAGTAGCAAAACTCATATCACATAAAATAGACTTTAAGACAAAGGCTGTGAAAAGAGACAATGAAGGATATTACATAATGATCAAAGGCTCAATCCAAGAAGAAGATATAACAATTATACATATATATGCACCCAACATAGGAGTACCAAAATATGTGAGACTAATACTAACAAGTATGAAAAGGGTAATCAACAATAACACAATAATAGTGGGTGACTTTAATGCCCCACTCACACCTATGGATAGATCAACTAACAGAAAATTTACAAGGAAACACAAAAGTTAAATGATACAGTAGACCAGTTAGATCTAATAGACATCTATAGGACATTTCACCCCAAAATAATGAATTTCAGCTTCTTCTCAAGTGCACACGGAACCTTCTCCAGGATAGATCACATCCTGGGCCATAAACCTAGCCTTGGTAAATTCAAAAAAACTGAAATCATTCCGAGCATCTTTTCTGACCACAATGCACTAAGACTGGATCTCAATTACAGGAGAAAGTTCAGTTCAGTCGCTCAGTCATGTCCGACTCTCCGTGACCCCATGAATCAAAGGACGCCAGGACTCCCTGTCGATCACCAACTCCCGGAGTTCACTCAAACTCAGGTCCAAAGAGTTGGTGATGCCATCCAGCCATCTGATTC
The DNA here is from genome assembly GCF_049115385.1 of Moschus berezovskii. Classification (NCBI taxonomy): domain Eukaryota; kingdom Metazoa; phylum Chordata; class Mammalia; order Artiodactyla; family Moschidae; genus Moschus; species Moschus berezovskii. Next base: position 85,344,774 of record NC_142475.1, read on the forward strand.
TCTGTCGTCCCCTTCTCTTCCCGCCCCCACTCTTCCCAGCATCAGAGTCTTTTCCAGTGAGTCAACTCGTCGCATAAGGTGGCCAAAGTATTGGAGTTTCAGTTTCAGCATCAGTCCTTCCAATGAACACCCAGGACTGATCTCCTTTAGAATGGGTTCATTGGATCTCCTTGCAGTCAAGGGACTCTCAAGAGTCTTCTCCAACACCACAGTTCAAAAGCATCAATTTTTCGGCGATCAGCCTTCTTCACAGTCCAACTCTCACATCCATACATGACCACGGGAAAAACCATAGCCTTGACTAGACGGACCTTGGTTGGCAAAGTAATGTCTCTGCTTTTTAATATACTATCAAGGTTGGTCATAACTTTCCTTCCAAGGAGTAAGCGCCTTTTAATTTCATGGCTGCAATCAGCATCTGCAGTGATTTTGGAGCCCCAAAAAATAAAGTCTGACAGGGTTTCCACTGTTTTTCCATCTATTTCCCATGAAGTAATGGGACCAGATGCCATGATCTTTGTTTTCTGAATGTTGAGTTTCAAGCCAACCTTTTCACTCTCCTCTTTCACTTTCATCAAGAGGCTTTTGAGTTCCTCTTCACTTTCTGCCATAAGGGTAGTGTCATCTGCATATCTGAGGTTATTGATATTTCTCCCAGTAATCTTGATTCCAGCTTGTGCTTCGTCCAGCCCAGCGTTCCTCATGATGTACTCTGCATATAAGTTAAATAAGCAAGGTGACAATATACAGCCTTGACGGACTCCTTTTCCTATTTGGAACCAGTCTGTTGTTCCATGTACAGTTCTGACTGTTGCTTCCTGACCTACATACAGGTTTCTCAAGAGGCAGGTCAGGTGGTGTTGTATTCCCATCTCTTTCAGAATGTTCCACAGTTTATAGTGATCCACAGAGTCAAAGGCTTTGACATGGTCAATGAAGCAGAAATAGATGTTTTTCTGGAACTCTCTTGCTTTCTCCATGATCCAGCGGATGTTGGCAATTTGATCACTGGTGCCTCTGCCTTTTCTAAAACCAGCTTGAACATCTGAAAGTTCACAGTTCACATATTGCTGAAGCCTGGCTTGGAGAATTTTGAGCATGACTTTACTAGCGTGTGAGATGAGTGCAATTGTGCGGTAGTTTGAGCATTCTTTGGCATTGCCTTTCTTTGGGATTGGAATGAAGACTGACCTCTTCCAGTCCTGTGGCCACTGCTGAGTTTTCCAAATTTGTTGGCTTATTGAGTGCAGCACTTTCACAGCGTCATCTTTCAAGATTTGAGATAGCTCAACTGGAATTCCATCACCTCCACTAGCTTTGTTCGTGGTGATGCTTTCTAAGACCCACTTGACTTCACATTCCAAGATGTCTGGCTATAGGTCAGTGATCACATTATCGTGACTATTTGGTCGTGAAGATCCTTTTTGTACATTTCTTCTATGTATTCTTGCCACCTCTTCTTAATATCTTCTGTTCCTGTTAGGTCCCTACAATTTCTGTCTTTTATCGAGCCCATCTTTGCATGAAATGTTATCTTGGAATCTCTAATTTTCTTGACGATATCTCTTGTTTTTCCTATTCTGTTGTTTTCCTCTATTTCTTTGCATTGATCACTGAGGAAGTCTTTCTTATCTCTCCTTGCTATTCTTTGGAACTCTGCATTCAGATGCTTATATCTTTACTTTTCTCCTTTGCTTTGCGCTTCTCTTCTTTTCACAGTTATTTGTAAGGACTCCCCAGACAGCCATTTTGATTTTTTGCATTTCTTTTCCATGGGGATGGTCTTGGTCCCTGTCTCTTGTACAATGTCACGAACCTCCATCCTGAGTTCATCAGGCACTCTATCTATCAGATCTAGTCCCTTAAATATATTTCTCACTTCCACTGTATAATCCTAAGAGATTTGATTTAGGTCATACCTGAATGGTCTAGTGGTTTTCCCTACTTTCTTCAATTTAAGTCTGAATTTGGCAATAAGGAGTTCATGATCTGAGCCACAGTCAGCTCCTGGTCTTGTTTTTGCTAACTGTATAGAGCTTCTCCATCTTTGGCTGCAAAGAATATAATCAAACTGATTTTGGTGTTGACCATCTGGTGATGCCCATGTGTAGAGTCTTCTCTTGTGTTGTTGGAAGAGGGTGTTTGCTCTGACCAGTGCGTTCTCTTGACAAAACTCTATTAGCCTTTGCCATGCTTTATTCCATGCTCCAAGGCCAAATATGCCTGTTACTCCAGGTGTTTCTTGACTTCCTACTTTTGCATTCCAGTCCCCTATAATGAAAAGGACATTTTTTTTGGGTGTTAGTTCTAAAAGGTCTTGTAGGTCTTCACAGAACCGTTCAACTTCGGCCTCTTCAGCCTTACTGTTCAGGGCATAGGCCTGGATTACTGTAATATTGATTGGTTTGCCTTGGAAACAAACAGAAATCATTCTGTCGTTTTTAAGATTGCATCCAAGTACTGCATTTCGGACTCTTTTGTTGACCATGATGGCTACTCCATTTCTTCTAAGGGATTCCTGCCCACAGTAGTAGATATAATGGTCATCTGAGTTAAATTCACCCATTCCACTCCATTTTAATTCACTGATTCCTAGAATGTCTATGTTCACTCTTGCCATCTCCTGTTTGACCACTTCCAATTTGCCTTGATTCATGGACCTAATATTCCAGGTTCCTATGCAATATTGCTCTTTACAGCACCGGACCTTGCTTCTATCACCGGTCACATCCACAACTGAGTATTAGTTTCGCTTTTGTTCAATCCCTTCATTCCTTCTAGAGTTACTTCTCCACTGATCTCCAGTAGCATACGGGGCACCTACCGACCTGGGGAATTCCTCATTCAGTACCCTATCATTTTGCCCTTTGATACTGTTCATGGGGTTCTCAAGGCAAGTATACTGAAGTGGTTTGCCATTCCCTTCTCCAGTGGACCACATTCGGCTGTGGCCCATGTGATTAGATTGACTAGTTTCCTGTGATTATGATTTCAGTGTGTCTGCCCTCTGATGCCCCCTTGCAGTACCTACCATCTTATTTGGGTTTCTCTTACCTTGGTCATGGAAAATCTCTTCACAACTGCTCCTGCAATGTGCAGCCCCTGCACCTTTCCTTGGATGAGGGGTATCTCCTCAAGGCCGCCCCTCCTGACCTTGAACGTGGAGTAGCTCCTCTTGGCCCTCCTGTGCCCACGCACCCACTGCCTATTGGAGGTGGGGTAGCTCCTCTTGGCCGCCGGTCCTGGCCTCAGGCGTGAGGTAGCTCCTCACGGCCGCGCCTCTTTGTGTGGTCTGTTGCACCGGGGCCAGCGTCTCTCAAGTCTGCGCCACCGGGAAGAAAAACTACTAAAAATTCCAACATATGGAGACTGAACAACGAACAAATCATTGAAGAAATCAAAAAAGAAATCAAAATATGCATAGAAATGAATGAAAATGAAAACACAACAACTCAAAACCTGTGGGACACTGTAAAAGCAGTGCTAAGGGGAAGGTTCATAGCAATACAAGCACACCTCAAGAAACAAGAAAAAAGCCGACTAAATAACCTAACTCTACACTTAAAGCAACTAGAAAAGGAAGAAATGAAGAACCCTAGGGTCAGTAGAAGGAAAGAGATTTTAAAAATTAAGGCAGAAATAAATACAAAAGAAACAAAAGAGACCATAGCAAAAATCAGCAAAACCAAAAGCTGGTTCTTTGAGAGGGTAAATAAAATTGACAAACCACTAGCCAGACTCATCAAGAAACAAAGGGAGAAAAACCAAATCAATAAAATTAGAAATGAAAAGGGAGAGATCACAACAGACAATACAGAAATACAACGGATCATAAGACACTACTATCAGCAATTGCATGCCAATAAAATGGACAACTTGCAAGAAATAGACAAATTCTTACATATAACTTTCCAAAACTGAACCAGGAAGATATAGAAAATCTTAACAGACCCATCACAAGCATGGAAATTCAAACTGTAATCAGAAATATTCCAGCAAAAAAAGCCCATGTCCAGATGGCTTCACAGCTGAATTCTACCAAAAATTTAGAGAAAAGCTAACACCTATCCTACTCAAACTCTTCCAGAAAATTGCAGAGGAAGGTAAACTTCCTAACTCATTCTATGAGGTCACCATCACCTTAATACCAAAACCTGACAAAGATGCAACAAAAAAAGAGAACTACAGTCCAATTACACTGATGAACATAGATGCAAAAATCCTTAACAAAATTCTAGCAATCAGAATCCAACAAAATATTAAAAAGATCATACATCATGACCAAGTGGGCTTTATCCCAGGAATGCAAGGATTCTTCAATATCTGTAAATCAATAAATGTAATACACCACATTAACAAATTGAAAAAAAAACGTATTATTATTTCAATAGATGCAGAGAAAGCCTTTGACAAAATTCAACATCCATTTATGATCAAAACCCTCCAGAAGGCGGGAATAGAAGGAACAGTCCTCAATGTAATTAAAGCTATATATGACAAACCCACAGTGAACATTATCCTCAATGGTGAAAAATTGAAATCGTTTCCCCTAAAGTCAGGAACAAGACAAGAGTGCCCACTCTCACCATTACTATTCAACATAGTTTTGGAAGTTTTGGCCACAGCAATGAGAGCAGAAAATGACATAAAATGAATTCAAATAGGAAAAGAAGTAAAACTCTCACTGTTTGCAGATGACATGATCCTCTACACAGAAAACGCTAAAGACTCTACCAGAAAACTAGAGCTAATCAATGAATTTATTAAAGTTGCTGGATATAAAATCAACACACAGAAATCCCTTGCATTCCTTTACACTTAATAATGAGAAAATAGAAAGAGAAATTAAGGAAACAATTCCATTCACCTTTGCAATGAAAAGAATAAAATACTTAGGAATATTATCTACCTAAAGAAACAAAAGACCTATATATAGAAAACTATAAAACACTGGTGAAAGAAATCAGAGAGGACGCTAATAGATGGAGAAACATACCATGTTCATTCATTGGAAGAATAAATATTGTGAAAATGAATATATTACCTAAAGTAATTTATAAGTTCAATGCAATCCCTATCAAGCTACCAACGGTGTTTTTCACACAGCTAGAACAAATAATTTTACAGTTTGTATGGAAATACAAAAAGCCTCGCATAGCCAAAGCAATCTTGAGAAAGAAGAATGGAATTGGGGGAATCAATCTGCCTTACTTCAGGCTCTATTACAAAGCCACAGTCATCAAGACAGTATGGTACTGGCATAAAGACAGAAATATATATCAATGGAACAAAATAGAAAGCCCAGAGATAAATCCACGCACCTATGGACACCTTATCTTTGACAAGGGAGGCAAGAATATTCAATGGAGAAAAGACAATCTCTTTAAAAAGTGGTACTGGGATAACTGGACAACCTCTTGTAAAAGAATGAAACGAGAACACTCCCTAACACCATACACAAAAATAAACTAAAAATGGATTAAAGATCTAAATGTAAGACCAGAAACTATAAAACTCCTAGAGGAGAACATAGGCAAAGCACTCTCTGACATAAATCACAGCAGGATCCTCCATGACCCACCTCCCAGAATATTGGAAATAAAAGCAAAAATAAACAAATAGGACCTAATTAAAATCAAAAGCTTCTGCACAGAAAAGGAAACTATAAGCAAGGTGAAAAGACAGCCTTCAGAATGGGAGAAAATAATAGCAAATGAAGCAACTGATAAAGGATTAATCTCAAATTATACAAGCAGCTCCTGCAGCTCAATTTCAGAAAAATAAACGACCCAATCAAAAAACTGGGACAAAGAACTAAACAAACATTTCTCCAAAGAAGACATACAGATAGCTAACAAAAATATGAAAAATTGCTCAACATCCCTCATAATCAGAGAAATGCAAATCAAAACCACAATGAGATACCATTTCACACCAGTCAGAATGGCTGCTATCCAAAAGTCTACATGCAATAAATGCTGGAGAGGGTGTGGAGAAAAGGGAACCCTCTTACACTGTTGGTGAGAATGCAAGCTAGTACAGCCACTATGGAGAACAGTGTGGAGATATCTTAAAAAAACTGGAAATAAAACTGCCATATGACCCAACAATCCCACTCCTGGGCATACACACTGAGGAAACCAGAATTGAAAGAGACACATGTACCCCAATGTTCATCGCAGCATTGTTTATAATAGACAGGACATGGAAGCAACCTTGATGTCCATCCGCAGATGAATGGATAAGAAAGCTGTGTTACATTTACACAATGGAGTACTACTCAGCGATTAAAAAGAATACATTTGAATTAGTTTTAGTGAGGTGGACGCAACTGGAGCCTATTATACAAAGTGAAGTAAGCCGGAAACAAAAATATCAATACAGTATATTAACACATATATGGATTATAGCAAGAGGATAACGCTAACCCTGTATATGAGACAACAGCAGAGACTTGGATGTGAGATGCAGTCTTTTGGACTCTGTGGGAGAGGGCGAGGGTGGGATAATTTGGGAGAACGGATTGAAACATTTATATCATCATATGTGAAACGAATCTGATGTGGTTGGGGGCTCCCAACCTCAACACTCTGTGGATTTAAGAGGCCGTTTATTCCGGAAGTGTATAAATTAGCCTGGGATAGAACCTGCACTCTGAATTTACTAATTAAGAAATGAGAAACCAGAACTATAAATGTGGCATAGAAATACAAGAAACTATTCTTAAGTATTTCTCCCAGCAATCTTGATTCCAGTTTGTGCTTTTTCCAGCCCAGCGTTCCTCATGATGTACTCTGCATATAAGTTAAATAAGCAAGGTGACAATATACAGCCTTGATGTAATCCTTTTCCTATTTGGAACCAGTCTTTTGTTCCATGTACAGTTCTGACTGTTGCTTCCTAACCTGCATACAGGTTTCTCAAGAGGCAGGTCAGGTGGTCTGGTATTCCCATCTCTTTCAGAATGTTCCACAGTTTATTGTGATCCACACAGTCAAAGGCTTTGGCATAGTCAATGTAGCAGAAATAGATGTTTTTCTGGAACTCTCTTGCTTTTTCGATGATCCAGTGGATGTTAGCAATCTGATCTCTGGTGCCTCTGTCTTTTCTAAAACCTGCTTGAACATCAGGAGAGTGAAAAGGTTGGCTTGAAGCTCAACATTCAGGAAACAAACATCATGGTATCTGGTCCGATTACTTCATTGGAAATAGATGGAAAAACAGTGGAAACAGTGTCAGACTTTATATTTTGGGGCTCCAAAATCACTTCAGATGCTGTTGCAGCCATGAAATTAAAAGACGCTTACTCCTTTGAAGGAAAGTTATGACCTACCTAGATAGTATATTAAAGAGCAGAGACATTACTTTGCCAACTAAGGTCCGTCTAGTCAAGGCTATTGTTTTTCTGCTTTTGAACTGTGGTGTTGGAGAAGACTCTTGAGAGTCCCTTGTACTGCAAGGAGATCCAACCAGTCCATTCTAAGGGAGATCAATCCTGGGTGTTCATTGGAAAGACTGATGCTAAAGCTGAAACTGCAATACTTTGGCCACCTCATGCGACCAGTTGACTCACTGGAAAAGACTCTGATGCTGGGAAGGATTGAGGGCGGGAGGAGAAGGGGACGACAGAGAATGAGATGGCTGGATGGCATCACTGACTCTGTGGACATGAGTTTGAGTGAACTCTGGTTGTTGGTGATGGATAGGGAGGCCTGGCGTGCTGTGATTTATGTGGTCGCAGAGAGTCAGACACGACTGAGCGACTGAACTGAACTGATTCTTAAGTAATCTTTTAAAACTTTGAACAGATTTTGCCATTTGTTATATACTGGTATATGTAATTTAACCAGAACCATGAGAAAGTTGGTATTGTGCGAATTCTGAGGCACTTTCAACATGTTGTAGGAATGATGTGGACTTTCTTGAGTTTTACACATTCCTAAGTGAATGGTCTGTATCTTGTGTCTTTGTTGGTTTTCTGTGAGCTGTAGTTTCTGGGAAATGAGCAGCTCTCATTCCTGTAACTCTTGTAACCCAGTCATTCGTGTGCCTCCTTCATAAGGATTCAGTGTGGCTGTGGTGCTGTTATCCCTCTGATAGGAACTCTAACTCGGTGTAAAGCTCCAAAGATCTGTTACTTATTTTTATTTTATATTGTATATTTTATTAACAGTGTTGTGTTTGTTTCAGGTGTATAGCAAAGTGATACAGTTATGTGTATATATATATATATATATATATATATATATGAATTAACAAAAGCATTTCCCGTCTTTTGATGGGGAGCTCATGGTTTATAATATAAATGGCATTATTTTGAGAGAGGGATAACTTAGGTATGGCATTGGGTATTTTTACTTTTTGCAGCTTGAGGCAGTTGTAAGATAACTTAATGTAGCTTTTTGCAACTGTGTATTCTATAGTATTTTTTCATTTGGTGAAATTTTAACTGTTAATGTTTATGGCATTGTGCTTTGTACCATTTATTAAATAAAAATTAAAAAAAAATAAAGAGTTTCAGAAGAAGAGAAAGAGAGAAAGGACCTGAGAAAATGTTTGGAGAGATAATGACAACAATCTTTTCAAACATGTAAAAGAAATTTGGGTTGTTTTCACCTGTTGGTTGTTGTGAGTAATGCTGCTATTAACCCTGGTATAAAATATCTGTTAGAGATCTCTGGAGAAGGCAATGGCAACTCACTCCAGTATTCGCCTGGGAAATTCCATGGGTGGGGGAGCCTGGTAGGCTGCAGTCCATGGGGTTGCTAAGAGTTGGACAAGACTGAGCGACTTCACTTTCACTTTCCACCTGCATGCATTGGAGAAGGAAATGGCAACCCACTCCAGTGTTCTTGTCTGGAGTATCCCAGGGACGGGAGAGCCTGATGGGCTGCTGTCTATGGGGTCGCACAGAGTCAGACACGACTGAAGCAACGTAGCAGCAGCAGCAGCAGAAATCTCTGCTTCTATTCTTTTGTTTATAAAATACCAAAAGCACACTTATATTTAACTAACATCTCCTTTTTACAAAGGGAATTTCAAAAGTTACAATAATTATAATTAAATATGTTTACTATTCTGACAGACCCAAAAGATAGCAATGAAAATAGTGTAAAGCCAGCTATAAATACCTAAGTGTTGTAAGTGATCAACAAATCAATAGGTTGAACTCTTTATACTGGAAGTTATCTCTTGAATATTCAGGCAACAACTATGAACTGTGATTATTTATTTTCCATTACAAATGCGCATGTGTCTTCCTTATTGTCAGTGCAAATATTTAACTATATTTATATGCAATTTTCGGAGAAGGCAAGGGCAAGCCACTCCAGTACTCTTGCCTAGAGAATCCCATGGATGGAGGAGCCTGGTAGGCTGCAGTCCATGGGGTCGCTAAGAGTTGAACACGACTGAGTGATTTCACTTTCACTTTTCACTTTCACACATTGGAGAAGGAAATGGCAACCCACTCCAATGTTCTTGCCTGGAGAATCCCAGGGACGGGGGAGCCTGGAGGGCTTCCGTCTATGGGGTCACACAGAGTCTGACACGACTGAAGTGACTTAGCAGCAGCAGCAGCAGCAGCAGCAGCATATGCAATTTTAAGCAGCTCTTTACAGGAAACTCTTCTCAGCAGGAAGCCTTTTCCTTGTCACTTTATCAAAGTTATAGCATAAGTAACCTTTAACCAGACACCGCATGCTCTACTCATTTTCAGCCCCAGCACACCATTCAAATATTTTGGCTTATAACAACAGCTTGCTTAACTGGTTGGTTCTTTCTGTAGATCAAAAAAATTAGAAATGAAAAATAAGTAACAGTTTATCAGATTTCTTTTCTAGGTTCCCTTTCAATAATTTCACAATCAAACTGTGTGAACAAGATAACACCTACAAGAAGTCAACAAGCCTGAATACAGTGAGGAGTTTAGAGGAATCTGACTCTCTACCTCAATGATTAACTGAGATTTCTTCCCTTCTTCCATTCAAAATGTTCATGGCTCAGCAGAATCTTTGGAGGTGGTTTTTGCCAACACTAAATACATCATTTCTGTAGATTGCTGGCCTTGTGGTTTAAGGCAGCTGTCCTATTTACCAAGTTTTATGTGTATTGATTTTTTTTCAAGTGACAAACAGCTTGATCTGACTTGGGAATGATATTCTGTTTCCAACTACCCTTCTATATCACTATGATAATGTTAATATATAAAATCTATTTATCTACTATTTTATTTCTTAGTTGTTTATTTTGCTCAATTAACATATTTATCTATGAACCAATAGTATAGTGTTAAAATTACTGCAGTGTTTCAGATACCATTGCCATATTAAAAAAAAAAAAAAACACTCCCAAATTTAGTGGTTTAAAAAACTGACTCTCACTTTATTATATCAGGTAATCGTAGTAGATCAAGAATTTGATTAGTTCAGTTGGGTACTTTAAGTTCAACATCTCTCATAAGCTTGCAGTCAGAAACTGGCTGAGGCTGCAGTCATGCAATCACTTTCCTCACTCATATACCCATATATACTGGGAAGACTTAAGCAGTGGTGATTGAAACAGGCAGTACTCCATGAGATCATAGGGTGAAGCCTCATCCAATAGAAATGGTGTCCTAGTGAGAAATGGAACTTAAACCAGAGTCCACATGCTTGCTCAGAGAAAAGGCCCTGAGAGAACAAAGTGAGAAGGAGGCCATTTGTAAGCAGGAAGAGAGGCCTCACCAGAAATCCATCCTGCTGTTACTTTAATCTTGGACATCCAGCCTCCAGAAATGTGAAAAAAAAGAATGACTTGTATTTAAGCTATTCAGTCTACATTATTTTGTTATGGAAACCCCAGTCAATTAATATATGGTGGTATTGATAATGGATAGTGATAATGATAAAGTATAGGTTGACTTTGTTCAATAGAGGTCTGAATTGAATGACCAAGTTTCAGTTCAGAAAAGAAAAAACCATATTTTCTCATCCAATTACCAGAAATAGATAATTTCCAAATCCAGAGATTCTTTGACTAAAGAAGATATCAGAAATTTTTGAGTTATAGTTGTCAGCACAAATAGGTGGTGCAAATCTTCAACCTAATCTTTCTCTGAGAGATCTGTGACCATTTACTAAGGTAACTATACTTTAGCAAATAGAAATGCTCAAATCTTTCTGCAGATTATCTGAAATAGATTCTAATCCTCAGTCCTGGGTGGTGTATTGCCACATCCTTCACTGGTTAGAAAGCTGATTGATAGTTGTGGACCTGAAACATATAGGATGCCAAATATTTATCGAGCAAGCATGAGTTAATTTGGGATCAGCAAGAATTGCAGTTTAGGGCCTGTAACCATGATGAATCATGTGCAATTCCCCCACAGGCAAGGAAAGGTAAATGCTTTTATAGAAGGAAAAAGAAAGTTGAGGGGGCACTAGTAAATAAAGAACACATGACTTTTCATTGGCTGAGATGTTGCCAGGAAGAAAAAGAGTCTTTCTTCTTCCTACTGTACTCTGTTATGCTGCTATCCCTTCTGGTCTCCCAACTCTATTTCACTGGGTTTCTGTTTATTAATTTCTGCAAGGTGAGAGAATATTTACTCAATCCTCTCCTAGTGGGCCAGTTCTACATATCTAGTGAACTATGTGTATTCTACAGAAAGCAAGCATTTCCATATCCATTCCCTGATGATGTAGAGAACTGAATAGAAGTATTTGAAACAAACCTATCTTTCCAAAATAATGAACAAAAGGCACAACATTTTTGTGCTACCAAGGATATTTGACAGATGCGGGAAGTTCTCGAGTCTTACTATTACAACTTAATTTACTTTTGTGGGTTAAGGATAAAGTAAAGACACAGTCTAAACTGGTGTGGAAAATGGAAGCCTAAAAAAACACTGTATATTAGGTCTTTACTTTGTGTATTTTCTATTTACATGAGAAAATACTATAAAACTGAGTCAAAGGATGTATTTGGTTATGAGCTCTCATCATTCTTATTTCCCTAGGCAGTTCTCACCTGGGAAACAATGAAGCTCATTGAAATAATTACATGAACAATTACAAAAAGAAAACAATATCTTTGGTTGAAATTACCTTATTTCAAGTGAGAATAGTGGCTAATACATAGGGAAAAGACAAAACAAGTTGGCATTTAGAAAACCTGAATTCTTATCTTTAATCTGACAGTATCCAAATATGCACATTTAAAAATGGCCCTTTCCTACCCTGGGTTTCAGATTCTTTGTAAGCACAATGAAAAGAGTGAATTGGATGCTTTCTAAACAACTCCTAATGCTAAATGACTAATATTTTATTAATTGCTTATTTATTTGTGGACCTAATGCTGGTCTCTATACACTTGAATTCTCAAAAAGCTCATCTGTAATATAATATGAAATCCAAGATAATTATTCAGTTTATGGTGAAACATGCCCAACATTTCGCAAAAGCCTCTAATTTTGGAGAGCTCTTAAATTCAGCTTGGAAGTGAAACAACAGAAGCAGGTTTTTAATTTTATTACTTACTGATTACCTCATCCCGGAAAAGTGAAATACATATTCTAATTTTCACTAGCAATCATAATCCAACAACACATTAAGAAGATCATACATCAAGACCAAGTGGGCTTTATCCCAGGAATGCCAGAATTCTTCAATATCAGCAAATCAATCAATGTAATACACCACATTAACAAACTGAAAAATAAAAAGCTTATGATTATCTCGATACAGAGAAAACCTTCAACAAAATTCAACATCCATTTATGATAAAAACACTCCAGAAAGTGGGAATAGAAGGAACATACCTCAACATAATAAAAACTATATATGACAAACCCACAGCAAACATTATCCTCAATGGTGAAAGACTGAAAGCATTTCCCCTGAAGTCAGGAACAAGACAAGGGTGTCCACTCTCACCACTACTATTCAACATAATTCTGGAAGTTTTGGCTACAGCAATCAGAGCAGAAAAAGACATAAAAGGAATCCAAATTGGAAAAGAAGAAGTAAAACTTTCACTGTTCGCTGATGACATGATCCTCTACACAGAAAATCCTAAAGACTCTACCAGAAAACTACTAGAGCTAATCAGTGAATACAGTAAAGTTGCAGGATATAAAATTAACACACAGAAATCCCTTGCATTCCTATACACTAATAATGAGAAAATAAGAGAAATTAAGGAAACTATTCCATTCACTGTTGCAATGAAAATAATAAATACTTAGGAATATATCTACCTAAGGAAACAAAAGACATGTACATAGAAAACTATAAAACACTGTTGAAAGTAATCAAATAGGACACTCATAGATGGAGAAATATACCGTGTACGTAGATTGGAAGAATAAATATTGTGAAAATGAGTATACTACCCAAAGTAATTTATAAAATCAATGCAATCCTTATCAAGCTACCAACGATATTTTTCACAGAGCTAGAACAAATAACCTCACAATTTGTATGGAAATACAAAAAACCTCGAATAGCCAAAGCAATCTTGAGGAAGAAGAATGGAACTGGGGGAATCAACCTGCCGGACTTCAGGCTCTTCTACAAAGCCACAGTCATCAAGACAGTATGGTACTGGCATAAAGACAGAAATATACATCAATGGAACAAAATAGAAAGCCCAGAGATAAATCCACGCACCTATGGACACCTTATATTTGACAAAGGACGGAAGAATATAAAATGGAGAAAAAATAGTCTCTTTGACAAATTGTGCTGGGAAAACTGGTCAGCCACTTGTAAAAGAATGAAACTAGAACACTCCCTAACACCATCCACAAAAATAAACTCAAAATGGATTAAAGATCTAAATGTAAGACTAGAAACTATAAAACTTCTAGAGGAGAACATAGGCAAAACACTCTCTGACATAAATCACAGCAGGATCCTCCATGACCCACCTCCCAGAATATTGGAAATAAAAGCAAAAATAAACAAATGGGACCTAATTAAAATTTAAAGCTTCTGCACAGCAAAGGAAACTATAAGCAAGGTGAAAAGACAGCCTTCAGAATGGGAGAAAATAATAGCAAAGGAAACAACTGACAAAGAATTAATCTCCAAAATATACAAGCAGCTCCTGCAGCTCAATTCCAGAAAAATAAACGACCCAATCAAAAAACTGGGCCAAAGAACTAAACAGACATTTCTCCAAAGAAGACATACAGATGGCTAACAAACACATGAAAAATTGCTCAACATCCCTCATAATCAGAGAGATGCAAATCAAAACCACAATGAGATACCATTTTACACCAGTCAGAATGGCTGTTATCCAAAAGTCTACATGCAATAAATGCTGGAGAGGGTGTGGAGAAAAGGGAACCCTCTTACACTGTTGGTGAGAATGCAAACTAGTACAGCCACTATGGAGAACAGTGTGGAGATTCCTCAAAAAACTGGAAATAGAACTGCCGTATGATCCAGCAATCACACTCCTGGGCATACATACCGAGGAAACCAGAATTGAAAGAGACACATGTACTCCAATGTTCATTGCAGCACTGTTTATAACAGTGAGGACATGGAAGCAACCTAGATGTCCATCTGCAGATGAATGGATAAGAAAGCTTTGGTACATATACACAATGGAATATTATTCAGCCATTAAAAAGGATACATTTGAATCAGTTCTAATGAGGGGGATGAAACTAGAGCCTATTATACAGAGTGAAGTAAGCCAGAAAGAAAAACACCAATACAGTATACTAACGCATATATATGGAATTTAGAAAGATGGTAATGATAACCCTGTATATGAGACAGCAAAAGAGACACAGATGTATAGAACATCTTTGGGACTCTATGGGAGAGGGTGAGGGTGGGATGATTTGGGAGAATGGCATTGAAACATATATATTATCATATGTGAAACGAATCACCTGTCCAGGTTCAAAGCATGATACAGGTTGTTCGGGGCTGGTGCACAGGGATGACCCAGAGGGAGGATAAGGCAAGGACGGCGGTGGGAGGGGGGTTCAAGAAGGGGAACACATGTACACTCGGGGTGGATTCATGTCAATGTATGGCAAAACCAGACAATATAATATTGTAAAGTAATTAGCCTCCAATAAAAAATAAAACAAAAAAAAGAAGGATACATCTTTAAAAAATAAGATAATTTTCAGATTTTCTATCCATGAGTGTATTTATCTTTGAGTTATTTTCAAATTAAGTATGAGTGATGATTACAAAAAATAGATGCTCAGTGTAGGACAATTTTCTAAATAAGATATTTAGGGCAGATGATATATGGCAAGGTTGATTGCATACTATTTAACTGAATAAATAAATAATTAAAATGCCTGTAGAATTAGAAAGTTTCCTGAGAGAGGAGATGGACAATTCTCAGTGGAAAAAGTTGATATCTTTGAAATTCCCAAGGCTTTTTTGAATTCATTATTTAATGGTTCCACAAATTAGGCTGAGGAATAGGCTTCTGAAAGCCTTTGTTGAAAGATGGATGTTAAAGAAGTCTCCTGCTAAATATTTGGTGAGTTCTTAAATGGGAGGTAATGTGGACTCAGGATCAAGATCAACACTTGAGATCAGAGAGATTTAAAATGTATTTTAAGGGTTACTCCTCAGTAATTACATGTCCTGGAGTCCAATGCTGACCTTCTCCATGTTTCAGTTTTTTCTATCTTCCAACCACATATAATGTTCTCAAAAAAAATTCTTAAATGAGATAATTTTAAAAATTCTTCACACAGTGCCTAGTATATATGAATCAATATTAGGTTTCAATCAATTCTTACATTAATAATTGCTAACCTTCAGGAAGAACTTTGTTATTTTCCCAGTAATAACACCTCTCAAGAGAAAAATAGATTTCATTTCCTTAGTCCTTTATCATCTCAGAAACTGAAATATTTTGGATACCACGGAAATGATGAGAAAGTTGTTGGGCCATTTTACTTCAAACAAGCTTTGAAGGAGATTTCTACAAACTGGCTATATAGAAATGAATCAAAAAGAAAATAAACCAGAAATTATATGATGAAATAACCCACAACGTAAAAATACATAGACTTTTATGAATATTTTAGCTTACTTCTCTAAAATGTCATTCAGTTCAGTTCAGTCGCTCAGTCGTGTCCGACTCTCTGCGACCCCATGAACCACAGCACGCCAGGCCTCCCTGTCCATCACCAACTCCAGGAGTACACTCAAAGTCATGTCCACAGAGTCGGTGATGCCATCCAGCCATCTCATTCTCCGTCGTCCCCTTCTCCTCCCGCCCCCAACCTTTCCCAGCATCAGAGTCTTTTCCAGTGAGTCAACTCGTCGCATGAGGTGGCCAAGGTATTGGAGTTTCAGCTTTAGCATCAGTCCCTCCAATGAACATCTAGGATTGATCTCCTTTAGAATGGACTGGTTGGATCTCCTTGCAGTATAAGGACTCTCAAGAGTCTTCTCCAACACCACAGTTCAAAAGCATCGATTCTTCTGCGATCAGCTTTCTTCACAGTCCAACTCTCACATCCATACATGACCACGGGAAAAACCATTGCCTTGACTAGACGGACCTTGGTTGGCAAAGTAATGTCTCTGCTTTTTAATATACTATCAAGGTTGGTCATAACTTTCTTCCCAAGGAGCAAGCGTCTTTTAATTTCATGGCTGCAATCAGCATCTGTAGTGATTTTGGAGCCCAAAAAAACAAAATCTGACACTGTTTCCACTGTTTTTCCATCTATTTCCCATGAAGTGATGGGACCAGAGGCCATGATCTTTGTTTTCTGAATGTTGAGCTTCAAGCCAACCTTTTCACTCTCCTCTTTCACTTTCATCAAGAGGCTTTTGAGTTCCTCTTCACTTTCTGCCATAAGGGTAGTGTCATCTGCATATCTGAGGTTATTGATATTTCTCCCAGCAATCTTGATTCCAGCTTGTGCTTCTTCCAGCCCAGCGTTCCTCATGATGTACTCTGCATATAAGTTAAATAAGCAAGGTGACAATATACAACCTTGACGTACACCTTTTCTTATTTGAAACCAGTCTGTTGTTCCATGTACAGTTCTAAATGTTGCTTCCTGACCTGCATACAGGTTTCTCAAGAGGCAGGTCAGGTGGTCTGGGATTCCCATCTCTTTCAGAATGTTCCACAGTTTATTGCAATGCACACAGTCAAAGGCTTTGGCATAGTCAATGAAGCAGAAATAGATGTTTTTCTGGAACTCTCTTGCTTTTTCGATGATCCAGCGGATGTTTGCAATTTGATCTCTGGTGCCTCTGCCTTTTCTAAAACCTGCTTGAACATCTGGGAGTTCACGGTTTACATACTGCTGAAGCCTGGCTTCGAGAATTTTGAGCATGACTTTACTAGCGTGTGAGATGAGTGCAATTGTGCGGTAGTTTGAGCATTCTTTGGCATTGCCTTTCTTTGGGATTGGAATGAAGACTGACCTCTTCCAGTCCTGTGGCCACTGCTGAGTTTTCCAAATCTGCTGGCATATTGAGTGCAGCACTTTCACAGCATCATCTTTCAAGACTTGAAATAGCTCAACTGGAATTCCATCACCTCCGCTAGCTTTGTTAGTAGTGATGCTTTCTAAGGCCCACTTGACCTCACATTCCAAGATGTCTGGCTCTAGGTCAGTGATCACGTTATCGTGACTATCTTGGTCGTGAAGATCTTTTTTGTACAGTTCTTCTGTGTATTCCTGCTACCTCTTCTTAATATCTTCTGCTTCTGTTAGGTCCATACCATTACTATTGATGAAAAAAATTGCATGTAAGTGTTGTTACTGCTGCTGCTGCTAAGTCGCTTCAGTCGTGTCCGACTCTGTGTGACCCCATAGACGGTAGCCCACCAGGCTCCCCCATCCCTTGGATTCTCCAGTCAAGAACACTGGAGTGGGGTGCCATTTCCTTCTCCAATGCATGAAAGTGAAAAGTGAATGTGAAGTCGCTCAGTCATGTCCAACTCTGTGAGACCCCATGGACTGCAGACTACCAGGCTCTTCCATCCATGGGATTTTCCAGGCAAGAGTACTAGAGTGGGGTGCCGTTGCCTTCTCCATAAGTGTTGCTAGTAAGGTTTTAATTTCAGTTCAGTCGCTCAGTCGTGTCCGACTCTCCATGACCCCATGAATCACAGCACGCCAGACCTCCCTGTCCATCACCAACTCCCGGAGTTCACTCAAACTCATGTCCATTGAGTCGGTGATGCCATCCAGCCATCTCATTCTCTGTCGTCCCCTTCTCCTTCTGCCCCCAATTTACTTGGGGATAAATGAGGACTGCAGCCCAGGAGACAATGTTTCAGAGAGCTCTGAGAAACTGCTTTGAGAAAGCAAGGGGAGGAACTAGGCTCTAAAGGAGCTTTTCAAAGAAAGGCAGGTAGTTGGGATCATCAAAGGATTACTATTAATTAAAGAAACCAGATATGTTAAGGAATTTAGCTCTGTCCTATGTATGGGAAGGTGCAAGAGTCTGGATTCACTGAAATCCCTCCTGTGATATGCACCTCAGCTATCTGGGTCCAGTTATCTGTGTTTTCACATCAGGAGCTTCTTTTACCTTAGGGAGTGGCTGTCCTCTAAGGGTCCTAAAACAGTAGGTATTCTATTCTTCCAGAATTTCTTCAGGGCTCACGAGCTCACATTGTTGTTGTTCAGCCTCTAAGTCCTGTCTGATTCTTTGTGACCCCGTGGACTGTAGCATGCCTAGCCTCCCTGTCCTTCACTATCTTCTTGTATTTGCTCAGACTCATAACCTGTGAGCTGGTGATGCCATCCAACCATCTCATTGTCTGTCATTCCCTTCTCCTTCTGCCCTCAGTCTTTTCCAGCATCAGGGTCTTTTCCAGTGAGTCAGCTCTTCACATCAGGTGGCCAAAGTATTAGATCTTAAGCATCAGTCTTTAAGATGAATATTCAGGGTTGGCTTCCTTTAGGGTTGATAGGTTGATCTCCTTGCAGTCCAAGAGATTCCCAATAGTCTTCTCTAACATCACTCCAAGAATTCATTCTTCACTGTTTAGCCTTCTTAATGGTCCAACTGTCACATCTGTACATGACTACTGGAAAAACCATGTCTTTGACTATATGGATCATTGTCCGTAAAGTGATATCTCTTCTTTTTAATACACCGTCGAGGTTTGTCTCAACTTTTCTTCCAGGAGCAACTATCTTTTAATTTTGTGGCTGTAGTCAATGACTACAGTGATTTTGGGGCCAAAGAAAATTAAGTCTGCCACTGTTTCCAATTCTCCCCATCTATTCGTCATGAAATGATGGGGCTAGATGCCATGATCTTAGTTTTTGGAATGCTGAGTTTTAAGTTAGCTTTATCACTCTCCTTTTTCACCTTCATCAAGAGGCTCTTTAATTCCTCTTCACTTTGCTTTCTCGCATTAGAGTGTTATCATCTGAATATCTGAGGTTGTTGATATTTCTCCTGGCAATCCTGATTTCAGCTTGTGATTCATCAGCCTGGCATTTCATATGATGTATTTTGCATAGAATTTAAATAATCAGGATGACAATGTACAGCCTTTTCATATTGCTTTCCCAATTTTGAGCCAGTCCATTTTTCCAATATCTGGTTCTGACTGTTGCTTTTTGACCTGCATACAAGTTTCTAAAGAGGTATGTCACATGGTCTGGTATTCCCATCTCTTTAAGAATTTGCCACAGTTTGTTGTGATCCACACAGTCAAAGGCTTTCATGTAAACCATGAAACAGAAGTAGATGCATTTCTGAAATTCCCTTGCTTTCTCTATGATCCAGCAGATGTTGGCAATTTGATCTCTGGTTCCTCTGTCTTTTTAAAATCCAGCTTGTATATCTGGAAGGTTCTCAGTTCACATACTTCTGAAACCAGCTTGAGGGATTTTGAGCATTACCTTGCTAGCATGTGAAATGAGGACAGCTGTATGGTACCTTGAGCACTATTTGCCATTGCCTTTCTTTGGGATTGGAATGAAAACTGACTTTTTCATCTCACATTGGAGGGCTGCAAATGCTGAGGGCTGTGACACCCTTGTTTCCTGATATGGCAGAAAATTTTCCATTTCTCATTATAATATCCAGAGGAAAAAGACTTTTTTGAAAAGTGAAATCAATCTTTCATAAAACATGACAAGAACATATAACAGAAATTTTATTTAGCTCATTGATTAATGAGAGAATTAGTAGGATATAATCACAGTCAAAAGGAAAATTCAGTGTACCATTTTAAACATTGTTCAATCAGAGATTTATAATGACTTTATAAATGCATGCAAAATTTGTTTTATTTCTAATGATCAGGGAAACTAATAAAACCTGCATCTGACAATATTTGTATATCTATGGAAAATAATTACTTTCATTCTTGTCAGTTGTCTGTTACCTCAATAACTGTAAAATTGCTTACAGTCAGTAAAAGATACAAATCCCATATGATTATGACTCCAAAGGGAATGCTACTGATAACACACACATCTTTATTTTTGTTACAAATTAGTCTTTCACAATGTATTTTTCTGAAAAAGTTAAATTTATTTATCATCTTTCTATAAAACAGGAACGGATGCCTTACGAATAAAACCGATTTATACAGAGAAAATTGTTTTCACACTTATATTTTTGCACTTAAAAAAACAATTGCAAGCTGCTGACCTTCAATACCCCCTGAAAGAAGTTCAGGGTGAAAATCAGGAGTGAGGCACTCTGTGCTCTGGAAAAAAAAAAAAAACAAAACAAAACTGGCAGAACAGGCCTTCAGATAGATATTTTCAGAAAAAGGTTTTATGAGTTCCAATTCTTGCATCTTCTCATACCTAGAAAAACACTGACGTCATTAATGGTGAAATCTGCTTTGGCTATTAAAAAAAAAATTGTTTTTTACAATTAAAAGTCAAAATGGTGTAGCTATGGTTCAGACATCCTGGGAAATAGATATTTCCCAGATATCCTGAAAAATGATATTATGGGTGTGATTTCAGATTAGACGCTGTGACCTAATGTAGAACTTAATGTTCCTGTGATGCATTTTTGCTTCTGTACTTTGCTTGCTGCTCGTAAAACCAAAGTTACTCCATTTTAAGATAAGATTGTTTTTAAGTGAAGATTCCTAAAATTGTTTTTGAAAAAAAAAAAAGAAGAAAGAAAAATATCTAAAAATGAATGAATATATGCATATGTATGAATTGATCACTTTGCTATACACCTGAACTACCACAACATTGTAAATCAACTATACTCCAATAAAATTTTTAAAATTAAAAAAGAAAAAGAAAAGTAGACCTTCCCTACAAGTGTCATAGTATTATCACTTTGCATTACAAGTGATAATGTCATGTGGCCCTTATAAATTGCTTGAGAGTCGTTTTACCAGTTCAGGACAAGTTCTGTGATGTTGAGAATCTAACAATAGCTCTACAAAAGAGATATATTGGAAAACTGCAGCAATTAAAATAATTTTCAATTTTTTGTTTGGAAAAATGATCAAAATGTAGTTTTTAAGTTACCAGGACAAACATAAGCAAATGTAAAGCATTATGGAAGCTTCTTTGTAAAAAAAAAATAAAAAATTTAAATAGATTAAAAATGTGCTAAAATATTAAAAAAAAAAAAAACACACATAAAATTTCCACATCCTTTGGAGTTTAAAAACAAACAGCATCCATAAAATGGGAGATTAAAAGAGATTAATCATATTGACTTTTCAAGGTATGGAGGGAGCTGAGGAAAATTAACAAGATGATAAAGTACCACCTGGGCTAGTAAGAGCAGGAAGCATCACTGTAGTTGGACTTGGAGAGCATGGAAGACAGAGATCTCAGGAACCCAGAAGGGCCATCCAAATGGATGCAGCCTCAGTTAAAGTCACCCAGCCACTGACAGACCACAATTGGGAACCTGGACAGTGAGCACCATGATGTTTGTTCTTTTATTCTTCTCCGAGCTCTTTGGCCAGAAGGTAGGGGAGACAGTTGGTGCAGACAAGGGAAGAAAACTGCCCAGGGTGGAGAGAGTGAGAGGTCTCACTGGGTGAAAGGAGATTATCATTCCAATCTTTTGTCAGTTTTGTTGTTGTTGTTAAGATAATAAGTACTATTTTTGCAGTTGGCTTGAACAAAAGAAAACACAAAACAAAAGCCGTGTTAGAGTCTTCCAATGTATTTATTCACTTAATTTTATCAAACACCAGTATGTCAGACACTGAACCAAGCGATGGAAGTAAAGAGGTGAAGAGACTGATACAGACATTTTATATTAGATTAACTGAAGTGTTTTTTAAATGAAAGAGGGAGGTAAATTAGAACCAGAACCAATAATTGTACAAGTGTATTTTTAATATTTAATAATATTTTTAACTTTTCATATTGGCTTAGAAGCAATAAGATTTAGTGCCTGGTGAACTCCCTGTGCCTGGAGGTCCTCCAACGAAGGCTCAAGGACCACTTGTTAGAAGGTGTGCAAGAAGGTTTTGAGCATCCTTGTAATAAACTGAATTAAACAGCTTCAAAATTTCACTTTCTTTATAAAACAGAAAATGTAACATGTTTCTTCTCTTTCACTATGGAAAAAAAAATAGCTTCTATTATTAAAACGCTTTGGACTTACCTGAAAGCCCAAAATGTTAACTTCTCATCACATTGCTATGGATAATGTTGCTTTTACAGGTTAATTCTCCACTTCTAAATTCATCTTCAGAATTACAATAAAAGAAAACAAAATGAATGTAACTGAATTCATTCTAATGGGACTTACACAGAATCCTCAGATGCAGAGAATTCTATTTTTGGTGTTACTTATCACTTACATTGTCACTGTCACTGGCAACCTGTTCATTGTGGTTACTATAATCTGCAGCCAGACTTTGGACACCCCAATGTGTTTCTTCCTGGCCTTCTTGTCTTTCATAGATGCCTGCTATTCTTCTTCCATAATCCCTAAAATGTTAGCTGATTTGCTCTCTGAATCGAAGTCTATCTCCTTCAGTGCCTGCATGATACAACTCTTCACTGAACATTTCTTGGGAGCTTCAGAGATTGTCCTTCTTGTGGTCATAGCCTTTGACAGCTATGTGGCCATCTGCAGACCTCTGCATTATGTGACCATCATGGACCATTGCACATGCTGCCTCCTGGTGGGGTTGTGTTGGGCAGTGGGTTTTCTCCACTCAATTGGGCAGATCCTAGTCACTTTTAGGCTCCCATTCTGTGGTCCCAACATAATGGATCACTTCACATGTGATATATTCCCCTTGATACAACTGCCTGCACTGACACTTTCCTTGCTGGTCTCTTGGTTGCTGTCAATGGTGGAGTAATCCCTGTGATCACTTTTGTAATGTTGCTGGTATCCTGTGTGTTCATCCTTTGCTCCATCAGGACTCACAGCTCTGCAGGGAGGAAAAGAGCCCTGTCTACCTGTAGCTTCCACATCACAGTTGTTGTCTTCTTCTTTGTGCCCTGTATATTTATGTATCTGCAACCAGTAGCTACTTTTCCCATGGATAAAGCCATAGCAGTATTCTATACTCTTATTACCCCCATGTTATCTACCCAGCAAGGAATACAGAGGTCAAAAATGCCATTAGAGTGCTGTTAAACAGGAATACAATCTCAGAAAATAAATGACTCAACATGAATATTTTATTTCTATCTTGACTTTTATATTTTCATATATTATTACTATAAAGCCCTTTCCATACCTCTAACCTGACACTTATACACCTGTGCAAGGTATTATTATAATTATTCCCATTTCACAGATGAAGAACAATGAACTTTAAGAAAGTTAAATAAACCAAACAATATCAGAGACAGAACTAGTGTTCAGAACTGAATGCTTCTAAATTCAAATTTGATAGTATTTCAACTATTTCAAAAGATATCAGAGAAAATACAGCATTTCATCAGAACCAAGTCTCTTGATTTGTAGTGACTGAAAATTTTCCTTTCTAATTGCACTCTGACATAATCTACATACATGTATAAGCAATTGGCACTCAGAAAACTGTTTGGCCTACTGGTATCTAGAATGGTATGGAATATAAAACAGAAAGAAGATACTTGCCAATACTCCTTCAGCACACACTTAATATATCTAATATTTAAAATTATATTTGCGTTCTTATTCTTCTAAGTAAATGTTTTCAGTGATTATAAAAATTTAATTTAGCATTTAAACTAATGTGAACATTTTAAACTGTTCTCAACTGTTTCTCAACAGAATTATAAAATTGAAATTTAGTGCTCTCATTTGAAGGAAAAAATATTGAGAATCTGAAAGCTTAAATCATTAGATCATAGAATATATAAATCAGATTTGAATCCAAATACTTTCACTCCACATACTGTGATCTTTATATTACACAGAATTCCTTAGGGCTAATATTTGATTACTGTGTGATACATAAAAACAGTTGTGATTATATGCCATAGGAAGTGAAACATTATTATGTTAACAATTATTAATAACAACTAAATGCAGGTTTGTTTGTTTGTTTTTTTTTTCAAAAACCCACAGTAAAATATTTGCAGGGCAATTTCACTACTACAAAGCTGGCTTTGTACTTAAGTTCCTTGAATCTGGAATTCCCCTCTTTCAAAACTGGTTTAGTAGATCATTCATAAGGGATACATAGAAACAAAGCCAAAGTCATTATTTCATAGTTGCTCAAAGTATTTCTCACCTAAGAAACTTACCTCACTTGTAAGATTGCTGTCAATTAATTTTAGCTCTATTCAAAAATAAAGTCTTCTATCAAAATACAAATGTGTCTATATGTCGTGGATGGGTTTGTATTTCCCTCTCTTGAAAGAGCCAACTTCCCACCTCAGGGGTAACTTATGTTGGCCTGTTGAATAAAACAATGGACTTTGTGATGTAAAAATATTTAGAAAGCATATTATGGTAAGGAAAACATGATGGAAAGTAAGAATACTAGATTCAGGATCATTTTTTAATTTTTTTTTTTTGGATTTTTAATCTTGATTCTTCAGATATTATTTACTTGTTTATTTTATTGTAATATAGTTGATTTATAATGTCACATCAGTTTCAGATGTACAGCACACACACACACACATATGTCATTTTCTAGATTTTTCCCTTATAAGTTTTTATAATGTATTGATTATAAATCTCTGTGTTATATAGAATGTCCTTCAGATATTATTTTATTTTTTTAACTTAGAACATAATTGCTTTACAATGTTACATTGGTTTCTGCTCTACAATAATGTGAATCAACCATAAATAAACATAAATTCCCTCCCTCTTGAGCTTCCTTCCTGCTTTACTCCCATCTCACTCCTCTAAGTCATCATAGAGTACCAGGCTGAACTCCCTGTGTTATATACGGCAACTTCCTACTAGCTATCTATTCTACACATGGTAATGTATATATTTCAATATTATTTTCTCAATTCCTTCTGCCCTCTCCTTCCCCCAGAGTGTTCACAAATCTCTACTCTATGTCTGTGAGGAGACATTATTTTTATTCCACAACATGCCATCATCTTCTTTTATAACCTTAAACAGTTTCCCCTAGTTCTACAAGTAGTTGACTTAGGCAAATTGGAAGATGTTTGCAAGTTCTGAGATTCTGGCTCAAGACAAAATGTTTATTGCCATGAATATTATTAGATTTGCTTCTACTCCTATTAGAAGTAACATTAGAAGAGCTATGAAAACACAGCTAGAACTTTTCCATATCTGTAAACAACTTAGGAGATGTCTTCCTGGGATGAAAATTTCCTTGAATTGGACTAAGACAATATGGGTGCTTGAGTGCTTTGTTATCTTGAGAATATGTCCTACCTATTGAAGCTCATGAAGCTCCCATGAGAACACTTTGGCAGTACCAGGTTTTGTGAAATAAGTCCCTGAAAGTATTGTAGGTCAAACCACACCTCAACTATTGAATAGTTTCTGACTGACTATGAAAAGATCTATATATAATTTATCCTGTTTTCATTCAGATTTATCGTTCAAGTTTGAGATTCTGTGTTGCTGTCCTTCCAGGGTTTTAAACTACCCCATCCTTGGATTGGTATCCTGGATATAGGTTTTCTTGGAAATGGACTTTCCTATAACTTCAGGAACTCCTCTTTTGAAAAGTTATTTTCATGGTAACCTTCACTTATTTAGATCTAAGTTTATTCTCTTCCCATTAGATGCTACTCTAGGGATTTGGGTGATATACTAAAAAGGCGTATGCATTCTAAAGTAATCTCTCTATCCAGCATGGTAACTATTTAACTAGAGTCTTTATGAGCCATTTTGAAAGGATTTCAGTCTTTTATGAGGTTTAGAATCATGACTTTATCAATACATGATGATTCTCTGATCTGACTCTGCCTTTCATTCCAGAGTTGAAAAAACGTTTAAAGATATTTTCATGATGACACTCCAACAGCATCCCTCATAGTTCTTTGCACAGTTCAAATCCTCATTCAGACTGTCCTTGACATCACTATTACTGCTCTATGCGTCCAGTCAAACTAGGTTCAGTCATGTGGTTTCAGTTTCCTTAAATTTTTTCTTTCATGACACATCATGCTCACAGTGACACATTCTCTGGAACTAATCCAGAGTTTTGTGCAAAATTTTTTTTCTTATCAATGCAAGCATATTTGTACATGTTGAATGAGTGTGGTTCTACATTCCAGAGTTGAATTGAATTAAACTAATTTAGAGTATAATTTCAAATAATGGTATTTGTTTCTTTCAGTAGATAACTGTAATAGGTTTTACACTTGATGGCTGCATAAGATTATCATTACATATTAGTTATAGATAATAATTTGAGATCAGAGTCTTAGCCAAGGATTTAGTGATCTAGCTTCATATTTTCCTTTGGCAAATGGTATTTTTATTTCCCGTCCTAGTTCCCTGTTGCAAACTGTGAGTGTCTTTGCCTACTTTTCTATCCAATAGAGATTAATTTTAAATGACAAATAAATGCTTTTTACCATATTTGAATATAATTGAAGAATGGAATTATGTTCATGTTTTTTATGTTAATTCCAGAATTAACACAAGATATAGCTACTTTGAAAAACTACTGTAAATTTTATCAGGTGTAAAGTGACAATATTAATAATATACAAAGTTCATCATATCACTTAATGTACATCTGAAAACAATATTTAGTAAATATGATTAGAGCCAATGATAGATAAATTGAAAATAAAATACAATAAAATTAATCAGATAGTTACCTATCTAAAAGTTTAAGATAAATAATAATCAATATTCAGACTCCATATTTCACTGATTTTTAAATTAAATGCCTGAATTCTGAAGTGTTCTACTTGATTTTTTTTCATAGCATTTTGTCTTTATGTAAACCTAAGGAGGAGATTAAGATTAAGATGAGTACTATAAAAGTTATCTTCTGAAGTTCAGTTAAGTGAAATAATTGGGTTGCTGGCAAGATTTGTTAATGATGGTGAAATACCCTTGGGGTCCAATTAGCCACAGTTAAGAAACTTTACAGATTTTGCCTACAAACAGGATACCTGTGGCACCTTTAAGACTCAAGAGGAAGATCTTATACAAAGATACCATTTATAAATCAACAAAGACACTTTCCGTAGCTGAGATAGTTGATATTTTAACTTTACAACTTACCTCATTTTTGGTGAACTAATAGTTGCCGGAAGCCCTGGTCATGGACCTATTTCAGACACATTCATAAGTGAGATGACTTTTTTTCATGAAATCATATAATCATAGACCCTCAAGTTTAAATGATCTTACAAATTATATAATCATCCCTCATCCTCACTAATATGAGATTTAAATCCTTTCTTCAGTAAGCATCCAGAACGTTAGGCTCAACTACAATGCTACCAACTTAGAAGTAAAAATGTGTATTTATTCTCAGTGATACATATTTATATTAGTTAAAAGAATAATTAGAATAGTTTTATATTTTGACTTCACATCCAAAATTTCCCCACTTAATGATACATTAAAATTTTCCTAAGATATAACACAACTTTTTAAAACACCATTTCTCCAATGATAATCATTCCATTAACACAGCTAAATTTTTCACATCTCTTAATAATTGTAAATAATGAATTTTCCTTTTCAAAAATATTTTGCATTAGAATTTATTCCTAGTAAGAATATTGTGGAGCCAAAGAAAAATGAAAAAGTAATTTCTATTTCTTCAGAGTTATTTCTAAAACAATTAGACATCAGTTCAGTTCAGTTCAGTTGCTCAGTCTTGTCCGACTCTTTGCAACCCCATGAGTCACAGCACTCCAGGCCTCCCTGTCCATCACCAACTCCCGGAGTTCACTCAAACTCATGTCCATCGAGTCGGTGATGCCATCCAGCCATCTCATTCTCTGTCGTCCCCTTCTCCTCCTACCCCGAATCTTTCCCAGCATCAGAGACTTTTCCAGTGAGTCAACTTGTCACATAAGGTGGCCAAAGTATTAGAGTTTCGGCTTTAGCATCAGTCCTTCCAATGAACACCCAGGATTGATCTCCTTTAGAATGGACTGGTTGGATCTCCTTGCAGTCCAAGGGACTCTCAAGAGTCTTCTCCAGCACCACAGTTCAAAAGCATCAATTCTTCGGTGATCAGCTTTCTTCACAGTCCAACTCTCACATCCATACATGACCACAGGAAAAACCATAGCCTTGACTAGATGGACCTTTATTGGCAAAGTAATGTCTTTGCTTTTTAATATACTATCTAGGTTGGTCATAACTTTCTTTCCAAGGAGTAACATAACTATGTCTAATTCTGCTTTATGTATTTACACACTGTTATCTTTTCTGATCATTTCTGGGATCCCAATTCAAAATAAGGGAATATAATCAAGCTGTAGCACTTTGTTTCCACTTCAGCATAAAGTTTTCATTTTGGATAATTTAAAAACAAAATTCTTTATCCTTGGAAGGGATAAAGAATTTTTTTCCACAATACATTGTGTTATATTTATGGTTTCTCTTCTCTTTTTTTTGGGAAATGTATATCCCAAATTTTTCATTCTATTAGTAATGCAGTATCCTGGAATGAGGAATGATAGCTAGTATGGAAAGACTGGAGAGGAAGGCATGGGAATGCATTTGGCAAAAGCGTAAAGGAGTAGGAAGAGCATTCCTATCATGGTTGGATGAGCTGCTGTTGTTTGGTAATAAAATACCAGGCATTAAGGGCAATTAACCAGAATTATTTTTATCACTCTGTGTAAACATACATACATTAAAATACAGATTAAGTATCCAATAAATATTATTGGGGGCTTCCCTAGTGGCTCAGAGGGTATTTGTTGAATGAATTAACTTGTAATAAGTATTTATCAGTACGCAACAGATTTGATATGCTTGTGTTAGTCTGTGTATAAATGTATAGTGCATTATCTATCTCTTTATCTTACCTGGTAAGCTCTTTCAGTTAGTTCTCCACATTGAAATTTTCATTTTAAAACTTTGAAAATAAGAATTTCTTTCCCACAATATAACAGTGTTAAATTGTATGTGGATCAAAATTTTAAAGAATAAAAAATCAATTCATAAATGCCATAATCATCTTGAAAGTAAAATGACTCAGTAAGATTCTCTTTCTTAGAGGCAAGAATATTTTCACATTCACACCAGAAAGAGTATCAGAAATTATTAAATTGGAATGTAGCTTCCTTTCAAAAGCTTGCTTCTCATCAAGTAATGATAAACAGAGCAGGAGAATGAACACTTAAATTTCTCTTAAGTTTATGGTTGGGACAAGCAGTTGCATACTTACCCATGGAAAATGGTAATTCACCAAGCATTTAGCTATCATCTAATAGGTTTTAAGAACTACAGATATTATGCCTGGTACTATGAAAAGTGAGGAAACACAACTGAATGCTATATGTGTTCTAATAGGTACCAGAGAGGATGTGTTGTGAAAGACTTTTATTTATGTCTATATATATGTGCAATCCTTAAAGTGCCTACTTATGATAGATATTTATTGATGATGCCTTTCCACAGTAAAAGCTGAGGGTTCAGATGCAAATTCTAATGGACGAGGGAATAACTCTTACATCTGAGTGGTAACTCTAGGCTTACAGGATAAATCTGAGAATTGAAATTTGTAAATTGACTAAAAGGAAGGCTCAGAAGTAGG
This sequence comes from Moschus berezovskii, assembly GCF_049115385.1. Classification (NCBI taxonomy): domain Eukaryota; kingdom Metazoa; phylum Chordata; class Mammalia; order Artiodactyla; family Moschidae; genus Moschus; species Moschus berezovskii. Next base: position 85,374,864 of record NC_142475.1, read on the forward strand.
GAGCACTAAGATGACTTATCAGACTCACATGGAATTGGAGCCAGGAGAAGAATCCAGATCCCATATAGATAGCCCAACATTTTCTTGGTAAATTAAAAGTTGACTGATAGGTGTTTACAGGCGAGAGAGACTAGATGTCTGAAGAGGTAGAAAGCATCAGGGAGGAAGAATTTAAAAAAAGAAATAACATTAAAGCAACTATGGGACAAAAGTACCAAGGACGTGCGCCACCGTCACTGTCACTGCTCTGTTTTTGTTCTAAGACATTCAAACAATAACTCTTTCCTGATAAACAAGTATCATGCTTTATCTTTGTAGGCAATTCAGGCCCCAGGAAGATGGGAGTTCATAAATGAATCTCATGGCTCCCAACAATGTGACTGAATTTGTTCTCTTGGGACTCACATCAGAATCCACACTTGAAGAAAATACTCTTCGTTGTATTTTTGCTCATTTTCCTGTTTACTATATTGGCCAACCTGCTCATCGTCATCACCATCTCCCTCAGCCCCACACTTTCTGCTCCCATGTACTTATTTCTCACTCACTTGTCCTTCATAGATGGAATCTTCACCTCTGTCACCACCCCCAAAACGATCCCTGACCTGCTGTACCACAAGAGAACGATCTCCTTGGGTGGCTGCCTGACTCAGCTCTTTCTGGAGCACTTCCTGGGAGCATCAGAGGTGATCGTCCTCACTGTAGTGGCCTGTGGCCGCTACGTGGCCATCTGCAGGCCTCTGCACCACACGACCGTCACGCGACAGGGGCTCTGCCAGCTCCTGGTGCTGGTGGCCTGGATCGGGCCATTGTGCACGCCACCATGCAGATATCATTCATTGTGGACTTGACCTTCTGTGGCCCCAACATCATTAACCACTTCATGTGTGATTTCTTTTCCCTGTTGGAAATTGCCTGCAGCAACACTTACAGGCTGGGAATGGTGGTTGCCACTAACAGTGGGGGCATATGTTTACTTATTTTTTTAATGCTTCTCATCTCTTACACAGTCATCCTGAGCTCCTTGAAATCCCACGGCTCTGAAGGACAGTGCAAGGCCCTCTCTACATGTGGCTCCCACTTTACAGTAGCGGTGCCCTTTTTTATCCCTTGTATTTTCACCTATACCCATCCAGTGATAGTTACCCCGAAGACAAGTTGGTGAGTGTGTTCTTTGCGATCCTCACTCCCTTGTTAAATCCTATCATTTATACAGTGAGAAACACAGAGGTGAAAAATGCTGTGAAGAGTTTGTTGAAGAGGAGAGTAATGTAGCTGTTCATGATGCCAATTAGAGGATGATTTATAAGCATTGCTAACCTTGAACCTATTGTAAGTTATGACAGAAACTCAAATACTTTGCAGAACATCGACAGAAAAAAAAAAGGCTCTGAAACCAATATTTGTTGATAATTTAGTATTCGCTAGACATATCTTCAGAGAAGGCAATGGCAACCCACTCCAGTACTCTTGCCTGGGAAATCCCATGGACGGAGGAGCCTGTAGGTTACAGTCCATAAGGTCGCTAAGAGTTGGACACGACTGAGCAACTTCACATTCATTTTCATTCATTGGAGAAGGAGATGGCAATCCACTCCAGTGTTCTTGCCTGAAGAATCCCAGGGACAGAGGAGCCTGGTGGGCTGCCGTCTATGGGGTCGCACAGAGTCAGACATGACTGATGCGACTTAGCAGCAGCAGCAGCAGCAGATATATCTTAGGCATATTTATAAGTTTTAATATATTTTCTAGAGACTAACGCACACACACAGACTTCAATATTAATGTTCATATCCACAAGATAAATAATAAAGAAAATGTAAGCCATTAGTTTGATGATTGTAGTTTATTATTCTCCACTGTTACTGCTACTTTACTAAATTTTCCATATATCTTACTTAGATAAAATGGACTTTTCTACAGACTATTGATCTTATAGTTTTTTCTATTTTTGTTTAGCTTGGGGTAAAGCAAATAAGGGATAAGAATTGCTTTATAGATACCAAGGGAAGGGGCAGTTGAAGGAGAGAATCACAGCTGAATTTTTTTCTGCACTATGAAAACATCAAAGTCAAAAGAGAGACACTCACAGTAGGAGGAATGAATAATTCATAATCTATCTACAATTATTTTTTTTGCACAAAGATTACGCAGGAAATTTAAAATTAACCTTAATTGTCTCTTATTTTCTTAAACATCCTCATGGTTCACATTTTTCTTGAAAATAATAGAAATGTTTTCATCTCCAAGCAAGATTTGACTAACCATTTGAAACAAGAAGAGTAAACACCGTTTATAATTTGCAACAAAAAAAGCTTATGGTTAGGTTCCAAAGAATTGCAGAAAAACATATACTCTTGCTTCATTGACTACGCTAAAGCCTTGGATTGTGTGGATCACAACAAACTGGAAAATTCTGTTTTTTTAATTTATTTATTTTAATTGGAGGATAATTACTTTACATTATTGTATTGGTTTTGCCATACATTGACTTGAATCTGCACCGGGTGTACATATGCTCCCTATCTTGAACCCCCCTCGCTTCTCCCTCCCCATCCCATCCCTCTGGTTCATCCCAGTGCACCAGTCCCGAGTATCTTGTATCATGCATCGAACTTGGACTGGTGATTCATTTCACATATGATAATATACATGTTTCAATGCCATTCTCCCAAATCATCCCACCCTCGCCCTCTCCCACAGAGTCCAAAAGACTGTTCTATACATCTGTGTCTCTTTTGCTGTCTCGTATACAGGGTTATTGTTATCATCTTTCTAAATTCCATATATATGCGTTAGTATACTGTATTGGTGTTTTTCTTTCTGGCTTACTTCAGTCTCTATAATAGGCTCCAGTATCATCCACCTCATTAGAACTGATTCAAATGTATTCTTTTTAATTGCTGAGTAATATTCCATTGTGTAAATGGAGTTGGTGATGGACAGGGAGGCCTGGCGTGCTGTGGTTCATGGGGTCGCTAAGAGTCAGAAACGACTGAGCGACTGAACTGAACTGAACTGAAATGTACCAAAGCTTTCTTATCCATTTGTCTGCAGATGGACATCTAGGTTGCTTCCATGTCCTCGCTATTATAAACAGTGCTGCGATGAATATTGGAGTACATGTGCCTCATTCAATTTTGGTTTCCTCCGTGTGTATGCCCAGGAGTGTGATTGATGGGTCGTATGGCAGTTCTATTTCCAATTTTTTAAGGAATCTCCACACTATTCTCCATAGTGGCTGTACTAGTTTGCATTCCGAACAGCAGTGTAAGAGGGTTCCCTTTTCTCCACACCCTCTCTAGCATTTATTGCTTGTAGACGTTTGGATAGCAGCCATTCTGACTGGCGTGAAATGGTACCTCATTGTGGTTTTGATTTGCACTTCTCTGATTATGAGGGATGTTGAGCATCTTTTCATGTGTTTGTTAGCCGTCTGTAGGTTTTCTTTGGAGAAATGTCTGTTTAGTTCTTTGGCCCAGTTTTTTGATTGGGTCGTTTATTTTTCTGGAATTGAGCTGAAAGAGCTGCTTGTGTATTTTGGAGATTAATTCTTTGTCAGTTGTTTCCTTTGCTATTATTTTCTCCCATTCTGAAGGCTGTCTTTTCACCTTGCTTATAGTTTCCTTTGCTGTGCAGAAGCTTTTAATTTTAATTAGGTCCCATTTGTTTATTTTTGCTTTTATTTCCAATATTCTGGGAAGTGGGTCATGGAGGATCCTGCTGTGATTTATGTCGGAGAGTGTTTTGCCTATGTTCTCCTCTAGGAGTTTTATAGTTTCTGGTCTTACATTTAGATCTTTAATCCATTTTGAGTTTATTTTTGAGTATGGTGTTAATTAGTGTTCTAGTTTCATTCTTTTACAAGTGGCTGACCAGTTTTCCTAGCACCACTTGTTAAAGAGACTGTCTTTTCTCCATTGGATATTCTTGCCTCCCTTGTCAAAGATAAGGTGTCCCTAGGTGCATGGATTTATCTCTGGGCTTTCTATTTTGTTCCAATGATGTATATTTCTGTCATTATGCAAGTACCATACTGTCTTGATGACTGTGGCTTTGTAGTAGAGCCTGAAGTCAGGCAGGTTGATTCCCCTAGTTCCATTCTTCTTTCTCAAGATTGCTTTGGCTATTCTAGTTTTTTTGTATTTCCATACAAATTGTGAAATTATTTGTTCTAGCTGTGTGAAAAACACCGCTGGTAGCTTGATAGGGATTGCATTGAACTTATAAATTACTTTGGGTAATATATTCATTTTCACAATATTGATTCTTCCAATCCATGAACATGGTATATTTCTCCATCTATTAGTGTCCTCTCTTATTTCTTTCACCAGGGTTTTATAGTTTTCTATATATAGGTCTTTTGTTTCTTTAGGTAGCTATATTCCTAAGTATTTTATTCTTTTCATTGTAACAGTGAATAGAATTGTTTCCTTAATTTCTCTTTCTATTTTCTCATTCTTAGCATATAGGCATGCAAGGGATTTCTGTGTGTTGATTTTATATCCTGCAAATTTACTATATTCATCGATTAGCTCTAGTAATTTTCTGGTAGAGTCTTTAGGGTTTTCTGTGTAGAGGATCATGTCATCTGCAAACAGTGAGAATTTTACTTCTTCTTTTCCAGTTTGGATTCCTTTTATGTCTTTTTCTGCTCTGATTGCTGTGGCCAAAACTTCCAAAACTATGCTGAATAATAGTCATGATAGTGGGCACTCTTGTCTTGTTCCGGACTTTAGGGTAAATGCTTTCAGTTTTTCACCATTGAGGATAATATTTGCTGTGGGCTTGTCATATATAGCTTTTATTATGTTGAGAAATGTTCCTTCTATTCCCACCTTCTGGAGGGTTTTGATCATAAATGGATGTTGAATTTTGTTGAAGGCTTTCTTTGCATCTATTGAGATAATCATATGGTTTTTATTTTTTTCAATTTGTTAATGTGTTGTATTACATTGATGGATTTGTGGATATTGAACAATCCTTGCATCCCTGGGATAAAGCTCACTTGGTCATGACGTATGATCTTTTTAATGTGTTGTTGCATTCTGATTGCTAGAATTTTGTTAAGTTTTTTTGCATCTATATCATCAGTGATATTGGCATGTAGTTCTCTTTTTTTGTGGGCTGTTGTTTATTTTCTTTCGTCACTTTAAGTATGCCCTGCCATTCCCTCCTGGCCTGAAGAGTTTCTGTTGAAAGATCAGCTGTTATCCTTTTGGGGATCCCCTTGTGTGTTATCTGTTGCTTTCCCCTTGCTGCTTTTAATATTTGTTCTTTGGTTTGATTTTTGTTAATTTGATTACTATGTGTCTTGGGGTATTTCGCTTTGGGTTTATCCTGTTTGGGACTCTCTGGTATTCTTGGATTTGGGTGATTATTTCCTTCCCCATTTTAGGGAAACTTTCAACTATTATCTCCTGAATTATTTTGTCATAGTCTTTCTTCTTATCTTCTTTTTCTGGGACTCCTATGATTCGGATGTTAGGGCTTTTGACATTGTCCTTGTGGTCTCTGAGATTGTCCTCATTTCTTTTAGTTTGTTTTACTTTTTTCCTCTCTGCTTCATTTTTTTTCTAACATTCTATCTTTTAACTCACTTATTCTATCTTCTGCCTCTGTTATTCTAATGTTGGTTCCCTCCAGAGTGCATTTGATCTCATCTATTTCATTATTCATTACATATTGACTCTTTTTTATTTCTTCTAGATCCTTGTTAAACCTTTCTTGCATATTCTCAATCCTTGTCTCCAGGTTATTTATCTGTAACTCCAACTTGTTTTCAAGATTTTGGATCAATTTCACTATCATTATTTGGAATTCTTTATCAGGTAGGTTCCCTATCTCTTCCTCTTTTGTTTGGGTTGTTAGGCATTTATCCTGTTCCTTTATTTGCTAGGTATTTCTCTGCTCTTCATCTTGTTTATATTGCTGTGTTTGGGATGGACTTTCCATCTTCTGGCAGTTTGTGGAGTTCTCTTTATTGTGGAGTTTTCTTGCTATGGGTGCGGTTGGACAGGTGGCTTGTCAAGTTTCCCTGGTTAGGGAAGCTTGTGTCAGTGTTCTGGTGGGTGGAGCTGGATTTCTTCTCTCTGGAGTGCAATGTCCAGGAATGAGTTATGAAATGTCAGTGGGTTTGGAGTGACTTTGGGCAGCCTGTATATTGAAGCTCAGGGCTATTTTCCTTTGTTGCTGGAGAATTTGCATTGTTTTTTCTTGCTCTGGAACTTTTTGACCTCTGGGTGGTGCTTTGTTTCAGTGTAGGTATGGAGGCGTTTGATGAGCTCCTATCTATTAGTGTTCCCTGGAGTCAGGAGTTCTCTGGTGTTCTCAGGATTCGGACTTAAGCCTCTTGTCTCTGGTTTTCAGTCTTATTCTTGCTGTAGCCTCTAGACTTCTTTATCTGTCATTTCCAAGGTGGTTTCCTCTGTTTTAGCTTCTGTTTGCTGGTCTCTTCATTGTCTAATTTCCGCCCTGACACTAGGGGGCGGTGATGGACACTTTTGAAGGCTCACTTGTTCAGTCCTGTTCTCAGAAGGGTGGGATGCTGCAGACAAATATCTCTGGCATCTGTGGGGAGTGCTCACAGTGTCTCGGCCACACTGGGTTTTTCCCCACTCACGGCGTGTGTGCTGTCCCAGTCTACACTTCACAGGCTCTATGTTGCTTTCTGGGAACTGTCTGAGGCTGGCGTTGGGTTGTATGCACTTCCCAGGTCTGCGCTGCTCAAGTTCAGGTACTCGGGTACTCCATAAAGGTGCAGGCTCGGTTGGGCCTGCGTTTTGTGCCCTTCCTCGATCCAAGCAGCTCAGGTGACCATGTGTTTGGTGAGCAAGGTCGCTGAGACTTATCACCTCTCCGGTCCCGCCTGCTCAGTTTTCTGGGTGTACAGCCAGCGCACCTTCTCAGGAGGATGTCGACCGGCCAGAAACCCAAGAAGTCTTGGTTAGCAAAGATGTCTGCCTGCAGTATAGTATCGGATGCCTTTCTGGGGCCACGATTACCCCCTTCTGGCTCTGGCTGCCCTTCCCTGCCTGTCTCGGTGGGAGATGGGCTGTCCGCAGCCGGCTAGCTCTGCTCAGTCCTTTGTTCTGTGAGCGGGACTGGCAGTCTTAGGTTAGGGCTTTTTGCCTTTTCGTGGGGTAGCTATCCCACAGTCTGCTTTGCTATCCCCAGTTAGTTCTCTCGGATTGCTCTCATGGCATTCAGGCCCAGTCCTTTCTCTAAGCTGTTCAACCGGCCCCTCCCTGCCCAGCCCCTGCTTGCTAATGGCGGATGCGGGCATCTGCACTGCTTCTCCCCTGGGAGTTACCGTTTGGCGGGTAATCTGTGAGTTTTAATTATTTCTTTTTTTTCCTCCCGATTATGTGGCCCTCTGAGGCTCCAAGGCTCACCACAGACCCGCCAGTGAGAGTGTTTCCTGGTGTTTGGAAACCTCTTTTTTAAGCCTCCGTCCTTACCTCTTTTGCCTCTCTTTTTATCTTTTATTGTTTTTTTCCTACCTCCTTTTAAAGACAATGGGCTGTTTTTCTGGGTGCCTGATTTTCTCTGCCAGCATTCAGAAGTTGTTTTGTGGACTTAACTCAGCGTTCAAATGTTCTTTTGATGAATTTGTGGGGGAGAAAGTGGTCTCAACATCCTATTCCTCTGCTATCTTGTTGTTCTTCCTCTGGAATATTCTTAAAGAAATGGAAATACCAAACCACCTTACCTGAGTCCTGAGAAATATGTATGCAGGTAAGAAGCAACAGTTAGAACTGGACATGGAACAATGGACTGGTTCCAAATTGGGAAAGGAGCAGGTCAAGGCTGTATATTGTCACCCTGCTTATTTAACTTCTATGCAGACTACATCATGCCTAATGCTGGGCTGGATGAAGCACAAGTTGAAATCAAATTTCTGGGAGAAATATCATAAACGTCAGATATGCAGATGATACCAACCTTCTGACAGAAAATAAAGAGAAACTGAAGAGCTTCTTGAGGAAAGTGAAAGAGGAGAGTGGAAAAAGCTGGCTTAAAACTCAACATTCAAAAAACTAAGATTACATTAATCCATCTGCAGTCCTTGTGGTTGCAAAGAGTCAGACATGACTGAATGACTTAACTGAACTGAAGAGGAATATAGAATAGTGCTGTGGTTTTGTCTGTGGGAATAGTAGCTCCAAGTCACAGATACATAACAATACAGGGGACACAGAAGAAGATAACAACTGTGATGTGGAAGCTACAGGTAGACAGGGCTTTCTTCATCTTACCCATTGCTAACAAGATCATGGTTTTCATTTATTTATTTACTTGATTATTACCCACCTACTCCTCCACCCTGGAATTTTAGTTCTACACAGACACAATCCATGTTAGTATTATTCAACCTTATATACTCAGTTTCCATAACTCTCTAACCCACTTTAGACACTGAACAGAACTTTCTGGATAAATTATATGTCTAAATTTCCTAAGGTTTCCCTGGTGGCTCAGATGGTAAAGCATCTGTCTGCAGTGCAAGAAACCTGGGTTCAATCCTTGGGTTGGGAAGGTCCCCTGGAGAAGGAAATGGCAGCCCACTCCAGTATTCTTGCCTGGAAAATCCCATGGAGAGCAGAGCCTGGTAGCAAGTGAATTAACCACAGAGCCATTTTTATTTTTGTCCCAACAGTAAATTTGGTAACTCTATAGGATAACAATGGGAAAAACCCTGTGGAAATAACACCTATTTAGCTCTTCAAGGTGCGGGGTTTTTGTGTGTTAGTTGCTCAGTCATATTTGACTCTTTGTTACTCCAAGGACTGTAGCCCACCATCTTCTCTGTACCTGGAATTCTCCATGCAAGAATACTGGAGTGGGTTGTCATTCCCTTCTCCAGAGGACCTTCTCAATCCAGGGATGAAACCCGCATTTCCTGTGTTTCCTGCATTGCAGTCAGATTATTTACCAATAAGCCACTGGTGAAGTGCAGTGAAGTGAAAGTCAGTCATGTCCAACTCTTTGTGACCCCATGTGAGCCTTGCATAAACTATTTGTATATTTTGTAGGTAAATCCCTTGTCATTCACTTCAATTGCAAATATTTTCTCCCATTCTGTAAATTGCCTTTTTGTTTTGTTTATGGTTTCTTTTGTTGTGCCAAATCTTTTTAAGTTTAATTAGGCCCCATTTGTTAATTTCTTTTTCTCTAGAAGATGGATCCCAGAAAATGCTTCAATTTATATCAATGAATATTCTGCCTACGTTTTGCTCTAGGAATTGTATAGTGTCTGGTATAATATTCACATCTTTAATTCATTTTAAGTTGATTTATGCATATGATGTTAAAGGATTTCTTTCTTTCTTTCTTTTTTTTTTTTTTTTGGACTCTTTAGTTGCATTTTTATTTATTTATTTACTTTATAGTATTGTATTGGTTTTGCCATACACTGACATGAATCCGCCCCTGGTTGTACATGTGTTCCCTATCTTGAACCCCCCTCCCGCCTCACTCCCCATATCATCCCTCTGGGTCATCCCAGCGCACCAGCCCCAAGCATCCTGTGTCATGCACTGATAATTTCATTCTTTGCATGTAGCTGTCCATTTTTCCCAGAACCACATATTGAAGAGACATTCTTTTCTCCATTGTATATTCTTGCCTCCTAGAGGCAGCCTTGAACAACTTAGTAAACAGAATCACCTTAGTACCATGCTCAGGCATTACTGTGTGGTCAAATTATAGAAAAAGTAACTCCAGTTGGCCACTGTGTTTGGCAAAGAGATATTTGTGAGAAGTAACAAGAGTTGCAGTATTGGAACCAGAGGAACTTTCGTTTATAAAGAGTTATATAATAATGTAGGATGGCATGATATTCTGTACCTGATTGAGATATGTTGCAGGTATCCCCAACTTTCTGAAAGATAATCTTAGTCACTTCACTTTTATAATGACCTACATTAGTACTTAATTTCACTCAAAGGAAACATGAAGAGGATTTTTGCTTTTACAAAGAAAAATTGTCAAAATATATTCCTCACAGTTTACCTTCAACAGTTTAAATCAAATTATTTTTACACAACAGATTCAAACATTATCTCATTGACTTTTAGGAGAAACATATCTATTTCCCTATATTTTTAATAAGAATCATAAATAATCAGAAGACAGTTGGTCCTCAGGAGAGATTTCTGATGATGAGTGTGAAGGAACAACTAAGGAAGATTTAAACTCACAAGCCAGCAAGACTCTACCCACTGAGAATGTCATACAGCCTACACTTCCTTCTTCGGTTCTGATACCTTCTGAGTTTTCTGCTGAGCGTTTATAATGTGTATTGCATTAATCTTTCCATGCCTCCACTAAACCTCTAATATAGCCCGAAAGACACAACCGTTAACCTCAGTTTCCCTCTTCAAATCTTCCCTTTGGTCTTAGAATAGAAGCAACACTTACTGAAGACTTCCCCCATCCTTACACTTGGATTACTTTCATATCCTATCTAACAGTCAAAAAGAAAGGAAACATATATAATTTAGACCAGATATTGTTGAAATGTTTTGTTCTCACCAGCAATTGCAAACTTGACCATGCTAATGAATTAAGTGCTGATAATACCATCTTTTAGACCTAGACCTTGTGTGAAGAGGTTCTATTTCTTTTGAATTTTAGACAGTCATGTAAAAGTTATTAAAAACAGTCACCCCAGTACCATGTTCAAAATGTATGTTTAAATTATAAAAGAAATAGCTCCAGTTGATTATTGGTTTTAGAAAATGACTTGTGAGAAGTACAATGAGTTGGAGTGTTGTCAGAAAAGTTTTGATGTATGAGTTATTAACAATGTAGGTTGACCTGGTATTTTCCATGTGCATGGAGAAATATTGTAGGTATTTCCCACTTTCTGAAAGTTTATCTTAGTTAAATCGATTTCACTTAGTTTCACTAATGGAAAGAAATCTCAAGTACAGTTGCTTTTACCCTCTTTCCACCCCCCCAAAATCCATGAATCCATTATCATATAAATGCTAATGGATTTTTGCATCGTTTTTCCATTTTGTATTGAATTACATCAATTTACAATCTGTGTTGGTTCAAGTGTAAAACAAATTGATTCATATATATATATATATGCATTCCTGGTGGCTCAGTAGTAAAGAATCTCCCTTAACAGGAGAAAGGGGTTAAATTCTTCAGTTGGAAAGATCCTCTGAAAAAGAAAATGGCAACCTTCTCCAGTAATCTTGCCTGGGAAATCCCCATGGACAGAGGAACCTCACAGGCTTCAGCCCATGGGGTCCCAAAGGAGTTGGGCATGACTTAGTGACTAAAAAACAACAAACTGTATATATCGCAGAGAGTCGGACACGACTGAGCGACTGAACTGAACTGAACTGAACTGATATATATATATATATATAATTTTTTATATTTTTTCCATTGTAGGTATCCATTGCAATGCTAATGTTGGTCTTTTGTAAAAGTGAAGTGACAGAACTTGAACCTTCAAAAAGGCAGTAAGGAACAGACTTGCACTGCTAAAATATATTGCTGCCATATAGAAGATTACAACACACTGACAAGACAGACAATGTGAGACAAGATTACAAAACACTGACACCATCTCTGTGAAGGACAAAGTGAGTTATCAAGACTGCAGATAATTTCCTCATCTACAGACTAATATATATCACAGACAGTTCTGTTTCATTGGAAAGAAAGTAAGACTGAGTTTTAAAGACCTGGATTGGAAGTTTGTCGGTGAAACTTTTGAAAGAAAGTTGTATTCCAGTATAATATTTCCTGACACACTTTGTGGGGGAAGCACGTGTGACGTGACACAAGTGAATTAGTAAACCTCTCTTGGCCTTAATTTGCTTCTCTGTAAAATGGGGGCAGTGGTAATAGAACAGCTAATTTAATAAGGTGGATAAATCAACTGAAGTCAATGTGCCTGATAGATAATAGGGGGTTCATGTGATGTGAATCTATGTATTAGACCTAAAGAGCAACAGATTTGGAACCTAGTAGTAGTAGCTCAGTTGCTCAGTCGTGTCTGACTCATTGCGACCCCATGGACTGCAGCACGCCAGGCTTCCCTGTCCATCACTATCTCCCGGAGCTTTTTCAATCTCATGTCCATCGAGTTGGTGATGCCATCCAACCATCTCATCCTCTGTCGTCCCCTTCTCCTCCTTCCTTCAGTCTTTCCCAGCATCAGGGTCTTTTCAAATGAGTCAGTTCTTTGCATCAGGTGGCCAAAGTATTGGAGTTGCAGCTGCAGCATCAGTCCTTCCAATGAATATTCAGGACTGATTTCCTTTAGGATGGACTGATTGGATCTCCTTGCAGTCCGTGAGAACTAAAAGAATCTTCTTCAACACCACAGTTCAAAAGCATCAATTCTTCAGTGCTCACCTTTCTTTATGGTCCAACTCTCATGTCTGTACATGACTAGTGGAAGAACTGTAGCTTTCACTAGATGCAACATTGTTGGAAAATTGATGTCTCTGCTTTTTAATACTCTGTCTAGATTTGTCATAGCTATTCTTCCAAGGAGCAAACATCTTTTAATTTCATGGCTGCAGTCAGCATCTGCAGTGATTTTTGGGGCCCGAGAAAATAAAGTCTGTTACTGTTTCCATTGTTTCCTCATTTATTTGCCATGAAGTGATGGGACTGGATGGCATCTCCCATGTTAATCCCAGTTACTTACACAGTAAGAAAGTCAGAGGGCAAACACGCCATTATAATATTAAGCAGGAATGGAATTTCAGATAAGAAATGACCAATTATGAATATTTTATTTCTATCATGATCTTTACGTTTTCCTTTATTTTTACTAGAAAGTTCATCCCATACCTCTCTCCTGATACTAACAACAACTCTGTAAGATAAGAGTTACTATGATTATTCCCATTTCACATATGAAAAACAAAAGTTCAAAGACATGCCTGATATCAGAGATACAGTTAATAATCAGATCTGAATTATTCTAAATCCAGACATGATATTCTTTCAACCATTTCAAAGGATATCAGAGAAAAATAATTTCATCAGAACCTCTCTTGTTTTGTAGTAATTTTAAATTTTCCTTTGTAATTACACATTTTTAAAATGTGCTTACATATATAGGCAGTTGTTTCTAAGAGAACTGCATGGCCTACTGGAATCTAGGATGATGTGGAACATAATATAGAGAGAAAATGCTTGCCATTACTCTCTTTGCACATATCTGATATATCTAGCATTAAAAATAATATTGTATTTCTTGATCTGTTGGGTAAAAAGTGTCAGTAATTAGAAAAATTAGTTGCACAGTATTTAAACTGTTGTGAAAGCTTTAAAGGATTTTCAAATGATTAGAACAATATTAAATATAAAATTCGGTATTCTTATTTTACTGAATAGATGAAAGATCTAAAAGGTTAAATAATTAGATCATAAAACATGTGAGTCAGCTTTGAACCCAAATATTCTTATTCTACAACCTGTGATCTTCACATCATATAGAACTGTTTGGGGTTGTATTTCATTATAATTTGTTATATAAAATGTGTTTTGATTATATGCCATAGGGGATGATACTTTATTAGAGTAGCAATTATTAGTCCATGTAAATGCAGATATTTTTCAAAAGTACACAGTAAAGTAAATTTATAAAACAATTTCACTATTAGAAATTTGTCCTTATACTTAGCTCCTTGAATCTGAAATCCTCTTTAAAAGGTGCTTTAGGGAATTTTACATATATTTATAAGCCATTTGGTGGCTCAGATGGTAAAGAATTTGTTTGCAATGCAGGAGATCAGGGTCGGTCTCTGGGTCGGGAAGATTCCCTACAGAAGGGAATGGCTACCCACTCTAGTATGCTTGCCTGGAGAATTCCATGGAGAGAGGAGCCTTGTGGGCTATACTCTGTGATAACAAAAGAGTCAGGCATGACTTAGCAACTAACACGTTCACTTTTCACTTCATGTATATATATATGATATATATATATATATATATATATGATATATACATCACTTCATATATATATATACTTATCACTACATATATATTTATCACTTCATATATATATGTTAGTCACTAAGTTGCATCCAAACCTTTGTGACCCCACAGACTATACAGCCTGTCAGGCTTCTCTGTCCATGGAATTCTCCAAAGAACATTGGAGTGGAATGCCATTCCCTTCTCCAGAGGATCTTCCCAACCCAGGGATCAAACCTGGGTCTCTAGCATTGTAGGCAGATTCTTTACCATCTGAGCCATAGATGGTAAAAGGAATCATTACTCCATAGTCGACTGAAAAAAAACATTTTCTCAGCTAAACAAGTGTCTAACTTATGAAAATTTTCTGTGAATTAATTTTGGTTATTTTTTTAACTTTAATTTTTATTTATTTATTTACTTTTTTTTATTGGAGGTGTTGGAGAAGACTCTTGAGAGTCCCTTATACTGCAAGGAGATCCAACCAGTCCATTCTAAAGGAGATCAATCCTAGATGTTCATTGGAGGGACTGATGCTAAAGCTGAAACTCCAATACCTTGGCCATCTCATGCGACGAGTTGACTCACTGGAAAAGACTCTGATGCTGGGAAAGGTTGGGGCGGGAGGAGAAGGGGACGACGGAGAATGAGATGGCTGGATGGCATCACCGACTCTGTGGACATGAGTTTGAGTGTACTCCTGGAGTTGGTGATGGACAGGGAGGCCTGGCGTGCTGTGATTCATGTGGTCGCGGAGAGTCGAACACGACTGAGCGACTGAACTGAACTGAACTGAACTGAATTATTTTACAATATTATATTGGTTGGTTTTGCCATACATTGACATGAATCCGCCCCGCGTGTACCTGAGTTCCCCTTCCTGAACCCCCCTCCCACCTCCCTCTTCCCTTTATCCTCCCTCTGGGTCACCCCTGCACACCAGCCCCGAGCATCCTGTAACATTCATCGACCCTGAACTGGCGATTCATTTCACATATGACAACATACATGTTTCAGTGCCATTCTTCCAAATCATCCCACCCTCACCCTCTCCCACAGAGTCCCAAAGACTGTTCTATACATCTGTGTCTCTTTTGCTGTCTCGTATACAGGGTTATTGTTATCATCTTTCTAAATTCCATATATATGCGTTAGTATACTGTATTGGTGTTTTTCTTTCTGGCTTACTTCACTCTGTATAATAGGCTCTAATTTCATCCACCTCATTAGAACTGGTTCAAATGCATTCTTTTTAATGGCTAATACTCCATTGTGTAAATGTACCAAAGCTTTCTTATCCATTCGTCTGCAGATGGACATCTAGGTTGCTTCCATGTCCTTGCTATTATAAACAGTGCTGCAATGAACATTGGAGTACATGTGTCTCTTTCAATTCTGGTTTCCTCAGTGTGTATGCCCAGGAGTGTGATTGTTGGATCATACGGAAGTTCTATTTCCAGTTTTTTGAGGAATCTCCACACTGTTTTCCATAGTGGCTAGTTTGCATTCCCACCAACAGTGTAAGAGGGTTCCCTTTTCTCCACACCCTCTCCAGCACTTATTGCTTGTAGACTTTTGGATAGCAGCCATTCTGACTGGTGTGAAATGGTATCACATTGTGGTTTTGATTTGCATTTCTCTGATTATGAGGGATGTTGAGCATTTTTTCATGTGTTTGTTAGCCATCTGTATGTCTTGTTTGGAGAACTGTCTATTTAATTCTTTGGCCCATTTTTTGATTGCTCCATTTATTTTTCTGGAATTGAGCTGAAAGAGCTGCTTGTATATTTTGGAGATTAATCCTTTATCAGTTGCTTCATTTGCTATTATTTTCTCCCATTGTGAGGGCTGTCTTTTGCTTTTATTTCCAATATTCTGGGAGGTGGGTCTTGGAGGATCCTGCTGTGATTTATGTCGGAAAGTGTTTTGCCTACATTCTCCTCTAGGAATTTTATAGAATCTGGTCTTAACCCTAATTTTGGTTCTTTCTATAAGTGAAGTCTGATATCAAAATACAAATGTGTATATATGTCATAAATATGTTTATGGCTTCTTCTTTTGATATACTGTTCCAGCCTCCCAGTTCCTGGGTAACATGTGCTTTACTGAAGAAATCAATGGACTCTATGATGTAATGATATTTAGCAAACATATTATTGTTATGAAAACATGGAGAGTGAGACCACTAACTTTAGGATCAGGAGATAGGAGTTTTCTTTCACACTCTGCCATCATCCTCTGTGACCTTCAGTTTTGGTAAACTGAAAAGTATTTCCAAGTTCTGTGATTCTTAGAAATATGTTTATTGCCATGAATATTGTTGTATTTGTTTCTACTTCAGCTAGAAGAAAAATTGGAGGCATTACAAGATGACTTTTTAAAATAAATCTTTATTTATATTTCTCATCTACAAAGTAATGATAAACATAGCAGGAGAAGAAAAGCACTTGAATTCCTCCTAGGTTTACAGTCTAGGGAAACAGTCATATTTTACCCATGGCAAATGGCAATTTACCAAGAATTTACTCATCACGATAGGTTTTGCACCCTGCAGACATATGCCAAGCTCTATGGTGAGGAAGGACATACAGTTGAATTGCTTAGGTATTCTGGTTGGTTCCAGGTATAACTTGGACTCAATGACATACGAAGTAAGAAAGTGAAAGTCGGTCAGTCCTGTCTCACTCTTTGCAACTCATAGACTATAGCCCACCAGGCCCCTCTGTCCATAGGCAATATTCTCCAGGCAAGAATATTGAAGTGGGTTGCCATTCCCTTCTCCAGGGGATTTTCTGAACCCCTTGAACTATGGTCCCCTGGATAATAGGCAAATTCTTTACCATACGAGCTACCAGGTAAGCCCTTCAATGTAGTATATATTTACCTAAACTTCCTGCTTATGATAGATATTTTTAATGGTATATTTCTTTCCCTTTTGGAGCTGAGGGTTCATGTGAAAATTCTCATGGAGGAGAAAATAACTCTTACCTCTGTGCAATACTTCTCAGCTTACCAAATACATCTGAGAATTATCATTTGTAAGCTGACACAGAGGAGGCCTCAGAAGAATGGGCACTGAAATGACTTTGAAGAGTCACTTGGAGGTGGAACAAGTAGAAGAATTCAGATCTCAAGTAGATATCCCATCTCAGTCAATTGTACATCAAATGTTGTCCTATTGCTGCTTTACAGGTGACTGGCACTGGGTGTCTGAAGAGACTGAAAGCGTCTTGGAAAAAATAAGATAGCCTTGAAACAAGTAATGGGTCAAAAGTGCCAAGGACATGCTCGACAGTTAAAGTCATCATTCTATTCTTGTTCTAAGAATTCAGACCAAAAGTTTCATGCTTAATCAGTATCCTTTTTCACTTCTTTGTAGATAATTCAGGACCCAAGCAGGTGTTACCTTCTAAATGGATGTCTGCAAGACTCCCAACAATGTGATTGAATTTATTCTCTTGGGACTCACACAGAATCCACACTTGCAGAAAATACTCTTAATAGTCTTTTTGTTCAATTTCTTTTTACAATGCTGGCCAATCTGCTAACTGTCATTACTCTTACCCTCAGTCCCACACTTTCTACTCCCATGTACTTCTTTCTCAATCACTGGTCCTTAATAGATGCCTCTTTGACCTCAGTCACCACCTCCAAACTAATTACTGACCTGCTGTAACAGGGAAGAATCATATCCTGGGGTGGCTGCCTGACTCAGATCTTTTTGGAACACTTCTTGGGAGGATCGGAGATCGTCTTCGTCATGATCATGGCCTATGACCGCTGTGTCACCATCTTCAAGCCTCTGCACTGTAGGACCTTTATGTGACAGGAGCTCTGTCAGGTCCTGGTGGTGGTGTCCTGGATCAGGGGGATCCTGCATGCCAAGGTCCAAATTCTTTTCATTCTCACCTTAACCTTCTGCGGTTCCAATGACATTGACCACTTCACGTGTGATTTCTTCTCACGGTTGAAACTGGCCTGCAGCGACACCTACAGGCTTGGAACTGTGGTGGCAGCTAACACTGGGGCCATGTGCAAATTTATTTTTCCCATGTTCTTCATCTCCTACACAGTCATCCTGTGCTCCCTGAAGTCCATGGCTGTGAAGGACGGCGCAAAGCCCGCTCTAAATGTGGCTCCCACTTTACAGTAGCAGTGCCCTTTTTAAGTCCCTGTGTATTCACGTACATGAGTCCTATGACCACTTACTCTGTGGACAAGTTATGTGGTTATGTTGTTGCAATCCTCACTCCCATGTTAAATCCTATCATTTACACAGTGAGAAACACAGAAGTGAAAAGTGCCATGAGGAGTTGGTTGAAGAGACAAGTGACTTAGGCTGTTTACGATGCAAATAAAGTATTTATATTGAAGAGAGAATTATATCTGTAGTAAAATATGAAATGAAACTTAAAAAATGCAGATCATTTTCAAAAAATAAAGAAGAAAAGAAAAACCTAGGTACTACTAGCATTTGTTAGTTATTGAATGTGGGTAGGCGTTTTTAAGGCATTTTGATAACTTTAATGATTTTTGCTAAAGTCTCTATGTTTATAACAATGGAGAGAACAACTATAAACCCTTAGTTTTGATATTTTAGAGTAACTTTTTCTCCAGAATCTTACTGCTATTTCTTTTCAGATTTTTTCACGTATGTTACTTTGATGAAATTTCCATAGGACCTTGATCTCAGAACTTTTCCCACTTTTGCTTTAGTCTGTTGTAAATTGAACAAGGAACAGAAATTCTTAGGTAGATACATGGGAAAGGGACAGTTTAGTGAAGGAATAGCAATCAGTGTTTTTTCTGCACTATGAATATGCCAAAAGCAAAATGAGTGACACCAACAAAAGGAAGAAAAAATAATTCACAATGTAATTTTCTTCCTAAAAGAATAAAAAGAAAGCAAAAAATTTGAAATTACTCAATTTTGTCTCTTTTCCAAACTATCTCTATAGCTCACAATGTCTTTGAATAAAGAAGATATGTTTTCATTTTTCATACCAAGATTGAGGAATCATTTGGAACAACAGTAAAAATATTCTACAAGTCTCAGGAGAAAGTCGTATAATTAGTATCCAAAGATATTGCCCTGTAGGTATGATACATGTATTCACTTTATATGAACGCCCTTTTTTATCTGCCAAGCATTCTTCTCAGTTGATTTATCCACATACTAAACTGATACTAAACTGATACCAGTATCATTATCCCCATTTTAGAGAGAAACAATTTGAAGCCAAGAGAGGTTTACTAATTTATTTACTCAGATCACATCAGAGGAACTATTTTACTAGAATAAATCTCCAGTACAAACTTCCAGCCTAGGCCTAATTCATGTTGATGTATGACAGAAATAGATTAATATTGTAAAGCAATAGCCATGTCTCACATATAGCAATATATTTTAGCAGTAGAAGTTTATTCCTTTTTTGAAAGTTCAAGTTATGTCATTTCATTTTTACAAAAGAACAACTTTAGTATGTTAAAGGTAACCTGTAATGGAAAATGATCTCAAATAGAATCCGTTCAGTTCAGTTCATTTGCTCAGTCATGTCCGA
The DNA here is from genome assembly GCF_049115385.1 of Moschus berezovskii. Taxonomy (NCBI): domain Eukaryota; kingdom Metazoa; phylum Chordata; class Mammalia; order Artiodactyla; family Moschidae; genus Moschus; species Moschus berezovskii. Next base: position 85,394,384 of record NC_142475.1, read on the forward strand.
CTCTCTGTGACCTCATGGACTGCAGCACATCTGGCCTCCCTGTCCATCACCAACTCCCAGAGTTAACTCAAACTTATGTCCAAACTGAGGCCATCCAACCATCTCATCCACCGTCATTCCCTTCTCTTGCTGCCCTCAATCTTTCCCAGCATCAGGGTCTTTTCAAATGAGTCAGCTCTTTGCATCAGGTGGCCAAAGTATTGGAGCTTCAGCATCAGTCCTTCCAGTGATCTCTTTTAGGATGGACCGGTTGGATCTCCTTGCAGTCCAAGGGACTCTCAAGAGTCTTCTTCAACACCACAGGTCAAAAGCACCAATTCTTCCGTGCTCAGCTTTCTATATAGTGCAAATCTCACATCAATACATGATCACTGGAAAAACGATAGCTTTTACTACATGGGACCTTTGTTAGCAAAGTAATGTCTCTGCATTGTCTAGGTTGGTCATCACTTTCCTTCCAAGGAGTAAGCGTCTTTTAATTTCATGGCTTCAGTCACCATCTGAAGTGATTTTGGAGCCCAAAGAATTAAAGTCAGCCACTGTTTCCACTGTTTCCCCATCTATTTGCCATGAAGTGATAGGACCGGATGCCATGATCTTAGTTTTCTGAATGTTGAACTTTAAGCCAACATTTTCACTCTCCTCTTTCACTTTCATCAAGAGGCTCTTTAGCTCTTCTTCATTTTTGATATAAAGGTGGTGTCATCTGCATATCTGAGGTTATTGATATTTCACCCAGCCATCTTGATTCCAGCTTGTTCTTCCTCCAGCCCAGCGTTTCTCATGATGTACTCTGCATATAAGTTAAATAAGCAGGGTGACAATATGCAACCTTGATGTACTCCTTTTCCTATATGGAACCAGTCTGTTGTTCCATGTCCAGGTCTAACTGTTGCTTCCTGACCTTTATACAGATTTCTCAAGAGGCAGGTCAGGTGGTCTGGTAGTCCCTTCTCTTTCAGAATGTTCCACAGTTTATTGTGATCCACACAGTCAAAGGCTTTGGCATAGTCAATGAAGCAGAAATAGATGTTTTTCTGGAACTCTCTTGCTTTTATTATGATCCAGCAGATGTTGGCAATATGATATCTGGTTCTTCTGCCTTTTCTGAAACCATCTTGAACATCTGGAATTTAATGGTTCACTTATTGTTGAAGCCTGACTTAGAGAATTTTGAGCATTACTTTGCTAGTATGTGAGATGAGTGCAATTGTGCATTAGTTTGAGCATTCTTTGGCATTGCCTTTCTTTGTGACTGGAATGAAAACTGACCTTTTCCAGTTCTGTGGCCACTGCTAAGTTTTCCAAAATGCTGGCATGTTGAGTGCAGCACTTTCACAGAATCATCTTTTAGGATTTGAAATAGCTCAACTGTTGTTCCATCATCTCCACTAGCTTTGTTTTTAGTGATCCTTCCTAAAGCCTGTTGACTTCACATTCCAGGATGTCTGGCTCTAGGTGAGGGTGAGTGATCATACCATCATGATTATCTGGGTCAAGAAGATCTTTTCGTACAGTTCTTCTGTACATTCTTGCCACTTCTTCTTAATATCTTCTGCTTCTGTTAGGTCCATACCAGTTATGTCCTTTATTGATCCCATCTTTGCATGAAATAGTCTCTTGGTATCTCTAATTTTTTGAACAGATCTTTAGTCTTTCCCATTCTACTATTTTCCTCTATTTCTTTGCACTGATCTCTGAGGAAGACTTTCTCATCTCTCCTGGCTATTCTTTGGAATTCTGCATTCACATGAGTATATCTTTCCTTTTCTCCTTTGCTTTTCACTTCTCTTCTTTTCACAGCTCTTCATAAGGCCTCCTCAGACAGCCATTTTGCTTTTGTTGCATTTATTTATCTTGAGGATGGTCTTGTTCCCTGTCTTCTGTACAATGTCATGAACCTCCGTCCATAGTTCATCAGGCACTCTGTCTATCAGATCTAGTCCCTTAAATCTATTTCTCACTTCCACTGTGTATCATAAGGAATTTGATTTAGGTCATACCTGAATGGTCTAGTGGTTTCCCCTACTTTCTTCAATTTAAGTCTGAATTTGGCAATAAAGAGTTCATGATGTCCTCATGAACCACAGTAGAATGTATGTATACACACACGCACACACACATACACATACACACACATGTATAATCAAATCACTTTGCTGTGCATCTGAACACTAACACTGTGTTGCAAATTAGCTAATTTTCAATAAGAGAAAATTTAAGGAAAAAAAAAACGTTTTAAAAAAATAACCAATCTTAGTAAGATGGATTTCTTTCTGGGGGGAAAACAAAGTCCCTTTTGGATTTTTTTTTTTTTATAAGTGAAACAATTACCATTGTTGGTCTTCATAAAAGTTAGTTGGCTAAGGTAAGCTTTCAGAAAGTGGATGACACCCACAATGTTTCTGTAAAGTCATTTTACAATATTAATAAGCAAGTAAGTGTTATTCACTCAATCATGTCTTATTCTTTGCAACCCTATGGGGTGTAGCCCAACAGGCTCCTTTGTCCTTGGAATTCTCCAGGCAAGAATACTAGAGTGAGTAGCCATTGCCTTTTCCAAGGGATCTTCCTAGCTCAGGGATTGAAACCGGGTCTCCTGAATTTCAGGCAGATTATTTACCATCTGAGCCAGGTGGACCATAAAGAAGGCTGGGCATGAAAGAATTGATGTTTTCAATTTTTAGTGCTGGATAATACTCTTGAGATCCCCTTGGACAGCAAGCAGAGCAAACAAGTCAATGCTAAAGGAAATCAACCCTGAATATTCATTGGAAGGACTGATGCTGAAGCTGAAGCTCCAGTAATTTTGCCACTTGATGTGAAGAGTCAAAAGACTCTTGTGGAAAAGACCTTGATGCTGGGGAAGATTGAGGGTAGGAAGAAAAGGGTGTGACAGAGAATAAGATGGTTGGATGGCATGGTCGGCTCAATGGACATGAGTTTGATCAAACTCCAGGAGATAGTGAAGGACAGGGAAGCCTGGCATATTGCAATCCATGGTGTCACAGAGTCGGACATGACTTAGTGACTGAGCAACTACAACGCTTTTAATACTGCTCATGGGGTTCTCAAGCAAGAATACTGAAGTTCTTTGCAATCCCATCTCCAGTGGACCACATTTTGTCAGAACTCTCCACCATGACCCATCCAACTTTGGTAGAACTGAATGGCATGGCTCACAGCTTCACTGAGTTGCACAAGGCTGTGATCCATGTGATAATTTTGGTTAACTTTCTGTGATTGTGGTTTTCGTTCTGGAGGCTGTGGAATTATAGTTCCTACTTCTTCTCTCTGCCCTCTGATGGATGAACATAAGAGGAATGTGCAGGCTTCTTTATGGGAGGGATTGGCTGTGGGGAAACCTGGATCTTGCTCTGGTGGGCAGGACCGTACTCAGTAAGTCTTTAACTGACTGCCGGTGAATGGGGTTGAAGCTCCAATACATTGGTTACCTGGTATGAAAAGCCAACTCATTGGAAAAGACCCTGACACTGGGAAAGATTGACGGCAAGAAGAGAAGGGGGCAGCAGAGGATGAGGTAGTTAGATAGCATCACTAACTCAGTGAGCTTGAGCAAACTCCAGGAGATAATGAAGGATAGGGAGGCTTGGCTTACTGCAGTCCATGGGGTCACAAAGAGTCAGATACTAGTTAGTGACTGAATAAAAACAACAACAAATCTTTTTATAATTTCAAACTGTTTCTTTTCAGTTGAGTCAAAAGAAGTATTGCATATCTTTTTAAAATAGCATAGTTCTCAGGCAGAGCATTAAATAAGTTTCAGTCAACTCCCCCCACACAAATAACCAACAAATACCTACTGTACAGCAAAGGGAACACTGGTCAAAGTAAGGTAACAACCTAAATGGGTAAAGAATCTGAAAAAAATAATAGATACATGCATATGTATAATTGAATCACTTTGCTGTACACCTGAAATTATCACAATATTATTGATCAACTGTTCTCCAAAATGGGCTTCCCAGGTGGATCAGTGTAAAAATCTGCCTGCCAATGTGGGAGATACAAGTTCACTCCCTGAGTTGAGAAGATCTCCTGGAGTAGAAAATGGCAACTCTATCCAGTATTTTTGCCTGGAGAATCCCAAGGACAGAGGATCCTGCTGGGCTATAGTCCATGAGGTTGCAGAGACAAACATGATTGATCAACTGAGCTTAATAGCAGTAGGATTTCCTGGTATAACTCAAGGAACTCCACTTTTTAATAATTCTTTACTGATTTAGCAAAAACCTTCACTGATTTAGACCTAACTACACTCTCTCCTTTTTATGCTACTCTAGGGTTCGAGGAGCTAGACTAGACAGGTGTAGGGGTTCTAAAGTAATCTCTCTAACCAGAACAGTAGCTATTTAAGTAGAGGCTGGGTGACCACTCAATGGATTATTCTGAATGGATTTCAATCTTTTATGAGTTTTAGGAGTGATGATTTGGTCCATATATGCTAATTCTCTGATATGACTCTGCTTTTCATTCCAGAGTTGAAACACAAGTTCAAGACATTTTAACGATGACACTTCAGCAAAATTCTTATCACACAAAGTTCTTTCAGTTCAGTTCAGTTCAGTGGCTCAGTCGTGTCTGACTCTTTGAGACCCCATGAATCACACTCCCTGTCCATCCCGGAGTTCACTCAAACTCTTATCCATTGAGTTGGTGATGCCATCAAGCCATCTCATTCTCTGTCGTCCCCTTCTCCTCCCGACCCCAATCACTCCCAGCATCAGACTCTTCTCCAGTGAGTCAACTCGTCTCATGAGGTGACCAAAGTATTGGAGTTTCAGCTTTAGCATCAGTCCTTCCAATGAACACCCAGGACTTATCTCCTTTAGAATGGACTGGTTGGATCTCCTTGCAGTCTAAGGGACTCTCAAGAGTCTTCTCCAGCACCAAAGTTCAAAAACATCAATTCTTCGATGATCAGCTTTCTTCACAGTCCAACTCTCACATCCATACGTGACCACGGGAAAAACCACAGCCTTGACTAGATGGACCTTGGTTGGCAAAGTAACGTCTCTGCTTTTTAATATGCTGTCTAGGTTGGTCATATCTTTCCTTCCAAGGTGTAAGCGCTTTTAATTTCATGGCTGCAATCAGCATCTGCAGTGATTTTGGAGCCCCAAAAATATAAAGTCTGACACTGTTCCACTGTTTCCTCATCTATTTCCCATGAAGTGATGGGACCAGATGCCATGATTTTTGTTTTCTGAATGTTGAGCTTCAAGCCAACATTTTCACTCTCCTCTTTCACTGTCATCAAGAGGCTTTTGAGTTCCTCTTCACTTTCTGCCATAAGGGTGGTGTCATCTGCATATCTGAGGTTATTGATATTTCTCCCAACAATCTTGATTCCAGCTTGTGCTTCTTCCAGCCCAGCGTTCCTCATGATGTACTCTGCATATAATTTAGATAAGCAGGGTGACAATATATAACCTTGACGTACTCCTTTTCCTATTTGGAACCAGTCTGTTCCATGTCCAGGTCTAACTGTTGCTTCCTGACTTGCATACAGGTTTCTCAAGAGGCAAGTCAGGTGGTCTGGTAGTCCTATCTCTTTCAGGATTTTCCACAGTTTATTGTGATCCACACAGTCAAAGGCTTTGGCATAGTCAATGAAGCAGAAATAGATGTTTTTCTGGAACTCTCTTGCTTTCTCCATGATCCAGCAGATGTTGGCAATTTGATCTCTGGTGCCTATGCCTTTTCTAAAACCTGCTTGAACATTTGGAAGTTCACGGTTCACATATTGCTGAAGCCTGGCTTGGAGAATTTTGAGCATGACTTTACTAGCGTGTGAAATGAGTGAAATTGTGCGGTAGTTTGAGCATTCTTTGAAATTGCCTTCCTTTGGGATTGGAATGAAGACTGACCTCTTCCAGTCCTGTGGCCATTGTTGAGTTTTCCAAATTTGCTGGCAAATTGAGTGCAACACTTTCACAGCATCATCTTTCAGGATTTGAAATAGCTCAATTGGAATTCCATCACCTCCACTAGCTTTGTTCATAGTGATGCTCTCTAAGGCCCACTTAACTTCATATTCCAAGATGTCTGGCTCCAGGTTAGTGATCACGCCATCGTTCTTCACGACCAAGATAATCACGATGGCGTGATCACTAACCTAGAGCCAAACATCTTTATTCTTATTAATGCAATTATATTTGAACATTGTAAGTATTATTCTATATAAGAATATTTCTGAGTTTAATTGCTTTAAATATATTTACAAAATAATTTCATACATCGATGTTTCTGTTCACGGATGTTTGTAATGGACTTACAGTTGGTGATATCAAACAGTTCTTTCTTCCTTAGTTATAAAACATTTATTTAATATAAGGATCCTGGTCCAGGATTTAGTGCTCTGGTTTCTAAGTTCCCCATGGCATTCTTAATCTTTGTCTTATATTTCTTTGCTATGGATTTTGAATATCAATGCTTATTTCTCTATACCATATGGATTTATACAATTAAATTTAAATGACTTAAATAGATGTTTTAATCATCTTTAAATATAATTGAATAAGGGAACTATTTTCATTAACATCTTGTTAATCTAATTCCAGAATTGTCAAAAAATAACTATTTTGAAAAGTACTGGTGTGAAAACTTCACCTGGTGTGAAGTTCCAATAGTATAATAGGATTCATGATTATCATTTAATGTACATCTGAAAACAATATTTAAAAATTATAATTTTCATAAGGGTAGATCAATCAAAACAAATTATTATAATAAAAATTAAAAATCAGATGATTATCTACCTGAAGGCTTATTTTATATAATATTAAATATTAAGGCTTCATCATAAACTCTACTGTTTTCCAACACCTAATTTCATATGTGGTCAATTTTTTTTTTCTCTAGATTTAGTAGTAGTTTGTCTACATATAGACTTCATGTAGAAGTTAAAAATTACAGATGACAGACATACAAGTTCTCTACTGTTCAGTTAACTTATGTGAAATAATTGAGTTATTGGCAAGATCTAATGATGATGCAATGCCTCTGAGATCTTATTAGTCGTAGCTAAGAAACATAGAATTCACCTGTATGCAGGACATGTGGTAGCACATTTTAGACTATCCAAAGGCACCATTTTTAAGTCAACAAATATACTCATTGTAGCTGAGCTAGTTGAAATTTTGAAATCTTACTACTTTACTTTTTTCTTGGTTTACTAACAACTGCTTGGGGCCCTGGCCATGAACCTATGTCAGGCAAAATCATAGGTAAATTTTTTTTTCCCAAGAAATCTCATAATTCGAGATGATCAGGTTTAAATTGACCTTAAAATCATATAATCACCACTCATCCACACCGGTATTGCATTAAAATCACTTTTTCAGCTTACAAAACCAAGAAAGATAGACTCAAATAATACTATCAATTTATAAGTAAAAATATTTTGAGTTCTTATTTCTTATGACATATTTGCATTAGAATAATAATAAAGTTAAAATTAAATTAGAATAATTATGCAATTCAAATTTGTATCAATTTTTTTCTCCATTTATGTTACAACTCATGTATGTTTCAATGATACTGCACAAGTTTTGAAAATATCTTTTAAAAACTACATATTACTCAAAGAGACACACTATATTTTAATTATCCATTTCTCCCATGTTGAACATTCTATTTCATTCTCAAATTTCCCACAGCTCTGAAAATTGTGTAGAATATAACTGTAAATAACAATTTTTCTCTGTTAAAAATATTTTCCATTAGAGTGTCTTCCTAGAAAGAGTATTGTTGAACCAAATAAAAGTGAAAAAGTTATTTCTTCATCATAATTTCTAAGCCTTATTAATAATATCTAACTCCTACTTGTTTACTCTATAACGTTTTTGCTCTGCTGTGGGTTCTCACTTTATAATAAGGAAATAAAATGAAGCCATTGTACTTTGTTTCCATACAGGTAGAAAATCTTCATCTTGGATAACTAAAATATGAAGATATTCATCCATTTATTTTTGAAAACAAAAATATATTTTTCACAGAATACATTTTATTATATTTATGTTTTCTCTTGTCTTTTCTTTGCAAAATTTCTGGCAAGTTTCACATCCCTTTAGTAATCCAGTAGCCTGTAACCAGGAAGGATGGATGACTGACACTATAGTAAGATGGGAGAAGCAGGAATAGGAATCATGTAGCAGAAACATAAAGGAGTGAGAAGGTCATCATATCATGGATGGATGAACTGCTGCTGTTTGGTAGTGGAACTTCAGCAGTAAGTGTAATTAACAGGGAAACACTTCGTGACAGTGTGTGGGAAAACGTATATTTATATACATAGCTTTGGTCTAAGAAAGCTTGTAATAGGTACTCCCTGATAGCTCAGTTGGTAAAGAATCTGCCTGGAATGCAGGAGACCATGGTTGGATTCCTGGGTCAGGAAGGTCTGTTGAAGAAGGGATATGTTACCCACTCCAGTATTCTTGGGCTTCCCTTGTGGCTCAGATGGTAAAGAATCTGCCTGCAATGCAGGAGACCTGGGTTCAATCCCTGGGTTAGGAAGATCCCCTGGAGAAGGAAAAGGCTAGCCCCCTCCAGTATTCTGGCCTGGAGAATTCAATGGACTGTATAGGTCTGGCCCAGAATATTCAATGGACTGTATAGTCCATGGGGTCACAAAGAGTCAGACACAACTGAGCAACTTTCAGTTTCACTTTATTTTCCCACTTCTTAAGTAAATACTTTATATGTTTGTGTTAGTCTCTGTATACAATAATGTATGTTTTGTTCTTTATTTATCTTACCTAGCAATCTATTATTTCTTTCTCTTCCATACATTATTTTTTTTTAATTTTTAGAACTTTGAAAATAAATATTTCCTTTGCTTGAAAGATCCTTGTGTACTGAATACCCATGCAAGAGCTTTTTTTTTTCCCTATGCAAGAACTTTTATATCTAAGTCTGTAGAAGCTGTTAATTTACTGAATATGACTATATTAAATTATATCATAATAGAATTTTGAAAAATAGAAGTATCAAATAATGAACACACTATCTTGAAAATAAATTAATCCAGAAAATACTGTCCTATAGGCAATTAAATATTTTCATACTAACATGATGCAGTGTGTCAGAAACTAAATTTTAGGAGTTCACCTTCCTTTCAAATGTTTATTTCTGTTTCTCATCAGTGTTCAGTTCAGTTGCTCAATCGTGTCCGACTCTGCAATCCCGTGATCTGTAGCACGCAGGGCCTCCCTGTCCATCACCAGCTCCCAGAGTTTACCCAAATTCATGTCCATTGAGTGGGTGATGCCATCCAACCAACTCATCCTCTGTCGTCTCCTTCTCCTCCTGCCCTCAATCTTTCCCAGCATCAGGGTCTTTTCAAATGAGTCGGCTCTTTGCATCAGGTGGCCAAAGTATTGGAGCTTCAGCTTCAGCATCCGTCCTTCCAGTGAATACCCAAGACTGATCTTTAGGATGGACTGGTTGGATCTCCTTGAAGTCCAAGGGACTCTCAAGAGTCTTCTCCAACACCACAGTTCAAAAGCATCAATTCTTCAGCGCTCAGCTTTCTTTATAGTCCAACTCTCAAATCCATACATGACTACTGTAAAAACCATAGCCTTGACTAGACGGACCTTTGTTGGCAAAGTAATGTCTCTGTTTTTTAATATACTGTCTAGGTTGGTCATAAGTTTCCTTCCAAGGAGTAAGCGTCTTTTAATTTCATGACTGCAGTAACCATCTGCAGTGATTTTGGAGCCCAGAAAAATAAATTCAGACACTGTTTCCACTGTTTCCCCTTCTATTTGCCATGAAGTGATGGGACTGGATGCCATGATCTTAATTTTCTGAATGTTGAGATTTAAGCCAACATTTTCACTCTCCAGCAGGAAAAAAAGAGCACTTGAAATCCTTCTAGGTTTATGGTCAGGGGAAGCAGTCATTCTTTTCCCATGCATGTTAGTCTCTCAGTCGTGTCCCACTCTTTGCAACCCCATGACTATAGACTGCCAGGCTCCTCTCTCCATGGGATTCTCCAGGCAAGAACACTAGAGGGAGTGCCTTTTTCTTCTCTAGGGGATCCTCCTGTCCCAGGGATTGAACCCAGGTCTTCTGCATTTCAGGCAGATCCTTTACCCGATGAGCCACCAGGGAAGCCCTATTTGCCATGGTGAATGGCAATTTATCAAACATTTTCTCATCACCTAATAGGTTTCAGGCACTGAAGCCGTAGTAGCAGATTCTGTGGTAAGACCCCCCAAGTGGTGCTAGTGATAAAATTCCCTCCTGCCAATTCAGGAGACATGAGATGTGGGTTCAACCCCTGGTTTGGGAAGATCTCCTGGAGAAGGGCATGTCAACCCACCTTAGTATTCCTGCCTGGAGAATCCCATGGACAGAGGAGCCTGGCGAGCTATAGTCCATATGGTCACAAAGAGTTAAACATAACTGAAGTGACTTAGCATGCAGGCACGCATGGTAAGAGTGGAAACAGGGCTGAAAAGTTTTTGTGTTCTGAATGGTTCCAAGTGTAGGGTGTCATCAGTGACACATGTATTTCCCTATGTTCCCTGCTTGTGATAGATACTTGTTGATGGTATATTTGTTTCCACAGTTAGAGCTGACAGTTCAAATGTAAATTCACATGGAATGGAAAATAACTCTTTTTTTAAAAAAAATTATTTTATTGGAGGCAAATTACCTTACATTAATATATTGGTTGGTTTTGCCATACACTGACATGAATCCGCCCCGGGTGTACATGTGTTCTCTTTCTTGAACCCCCCTCCCATCTCCCTCTTCCCCATATCCTCCCTCCAGGTCATCCCCGTGCACCAGCCCCAAGCATCCTGTATCATGCGTTGATCCTGGACTGGTCACTTATGATAATATACATGCTACAATGCCGTTCTCCCCAATAAGCCGACCTTCACCCTCTCCCACAGAGTCCCAAAGACTGTTCTATATGTCTATGTCTCTTTTGCAGTCTCGTATACAGGGTTCAGGTTACCATCTTTCTAAATTCCATATATATGTGTTAGTATACTGTATTGATGTTTTTCTTTCTGACTTACTTCACTCTGTATAATTGGCTTCAATTTCATCCACCTCATTAAAACTGATTCAAATGCATTCTTTTTGATGGCTGAAAAATACTCCATTGTGTATATGTACCAAAGCTTTCTTAGCCATTCATCTGCAGATGGACATCTAGGTTGCTTCCATGTCCTGGCTATTATAAACAGTGCTGCAATGAACATTGGAGTACATGTGTCTCTTTCAATTCTGGTTTCCTCAGTGTGTATGCGATTGCTGGATCATATGGCAGTTCTATTTCCAGTTTTTTGAGGAATCTCCACACTGTTCTCCATAGTGGCTGTACTAGTTTGCATTCCCACCAACAGTGTAAGAGGGTTCCCTTTTCTCCACACCCTCTCCAGCATTTATTGCTTGTAGATTTGTGGATAACCGCCATTCTGACTGGTGTGAAATGGTATCTCATTGTGGTTTTGATTTGCAGTTCTCTGATTATGAGGGATGTTGAGCAATTTTTCATGTGTTTGTTAGCCATCTGTATGTCTTCTTTAGAGAAATGTCTGTTTAGTTCTTTGGCCCATTTTTTGATTGGGTCACTTAGTTTTCTGGAATTGAACTGCAGGAGCTGCTTGTATATTTTGGAGATTAATCCTTTATCGGTTGCTTCATTTGCTATTATTTTCTCCCATTCTGCAGGCTGTCTTTTCACCTTGCTTAGAGTTTCTTTTGCTGTTCAGAAGCTTTTGATTTTAATTAGGTCCCATTTGTTTATTTTTGCTTTTATTTCCAATATTCTGGGAGGTGGGTCTTGGAAGATCCTCCTGTGATTTATGTCAGAGAGTGTTTTGCCTACGTTCTCCTCTAGGAGTTTTATAGTATCTGGTCTTACATTTAGCTCTCTAATCCATTTTGAGTTTATTTTGGTGTATGGTGTTAGGAAGTGTTCTAATTTCATTCTTTTACAAGTGGCTGACCAGTTTTCCCAGCACCACTTGTTAAAGAGACTGTCTTTTGTCCATTTATATTCTTGCCTCCTTTGTCGAAGATAAGGTGTCCATACGTGCGTGAGTTTATCTCTGGGCTTTCTATTTTGTTTCATTGATCTATATTTCTGTCTTTATGCCAGTACCATACTGTCTTGATGACTGTGGCTTTGTAGTAGAGCCTGAAATCTGGCAGGTTAATTCCTCCAGTTCCATTTTTCTTCTTCAAGATTGCTTTGGCTATTCGAGGTTTTTTGTATTTCCATATAAATTGTGAGATTATTTGTTCTAGTTCTGTGAAGAATATCGTTGGTAGCTTGATAGGGATTGCATGGAATGTATAAATTACTTTGGGTAGTATACTCATTTTCACAATATTTATTCTTCCAATCCACGAACACGATATATTTCTCCATCTATTAGTGTCGTCTTTGATTACTTTCACTGGTGTTTTATAGTTTTCTATGTACAAGTCTTTTGTTTCCTTAGGTAGATATATTAATATGTATTTAATTTTTTTCGTTGCAACAGTGAATGGAATAGTTTCCTTAATTTCTCTTTCTATTTTCTCATTATTAGTGTATAGGAATGCAAGGGATTTCTGTGTGTTGATTTGAAATCCTGCAACTTTACTGTATTCGTTGATTAGCTCTAGTAGTTTTCTAGTAGAGTCTTTAGGGTTTTCTGTGTAGAGGATCATGTCATCAGCGAACAGTGAGAATTTTACTTCTTCTTTTCCAATTTGTATTATTTTTATGTCTTTTTCTGCTCTGATTGCTGTAGCCAAAACTTCCAGAACTATGTTGAAGAGAAGTGGTGAGAGTGGGCACCTTTGTCTTTTTCCTGACTTTAGGGGAAATGCTTTCAGTTTTTCACCATTGAGGATAATGTTTGCTGTGGGTTTGTCGTATATAGCTTTTATTATGTTGAGATATGTCCCTTCTATTCCCACTTTCTGGAGAGTTTTTATCATAAATGGATGTTGTATTTGTCAAAGGCTTTCTCTGCATCTATTGAGATAATCATATGATTTTTATTTTACAGTTTGTTAATGTGGTGTATTACGTTGATTGATTTGCTGATATTGAAGAATCCTTGCATTCCTGGGATAAAGCCCACTTGGTCATGATGTATGATCTTCTTAATGTGTTGTTGGATTCTGATTGCTAGAATTTTGTTAAGGATTTTTGCATCTATGTTCATCAGTGATATTGGCCTGTAGTTTTCTTTTTTAGTGGGATCTTTACCATATTTTGGGATTAGGGTGATAGTGGCCTCATAGAATGAGTTTGGAAGTTTTCCTTCCTCAACAATTTTCTGAAAGAGTTTGAGTAGAATAGGTGTTAGCTCTTCACTAAATTTTTGGTGGAATTCAGCTGTGAAGCCGTCTGGACTTGGGCTTTTGTTTGCTGGAAGCTTTCCAATTACTTCCTCTATTTCCGTGATTGTGATGGGTCTGTTCAGATTTTCTATTTCTTCCTGGTTCAGTTTTGGTAAGGTGTACTTTTCTAGGAATTTGTCCATTTCTTCCAAGTCATTCATTTTATTGCCATATAATTGCTGATAGTATTCTCTAATAATCCTTTGTATTTCTGTATTGTCAGTTGTGATTTCTCCATTTTCATTTCTAATTTTATTGATTTGGTTCTTCTCCCTTTCTTTCTTGATGAGTCTGGATAGTGGTTTGTCAATTTTATTTACCTTCTCAAAGAATCAGCTTTTGGCTTTGTTGATTTTTGCTATGGTCTCTTTTGTTTCTTTTGCATTTATCTCTGCCCTGATTTTTATGATTTCTTTCCTTCTGCTAACCCTGGGGTTCTCCATTTCTTCCTTTTCTAGTTTCTTTAGATGTAGAGTTAGGTTATTTAGTTGACTTTTTTCTTGTTTCTTGAGGTGTGCCTGTATTGCTATGAACTTCCCCCTTAGCACTGCTTTTACAGTGTCCCAGAGGTTTTGGGTTGTTGTGTTTTCATTTTCATTCATTTCTATGCATATTTTAATTTCTCTTTTGATTTCTTCTATGATTTGTTCATTATTCAGCAGTGTGTTGTTCACCCTCCATATGTTGGCATTTTTAATAGTTTTTCTTCTGTAATTGAGATCTAATATTACTGCATTGTGGTCAGAAAAGATGCTTGGAATGATTTCAATTTTTTTGAATTTACCAAGGCTGGATTTATGGCCCAGGATGTGATCTATCCTGGAAAAGGTTCCGTGTGCACTTGAGAAAAAGGTGAAATTCATTGTTTTGGGGTGAAATGTCCTATAGATATCTATTAGGTCTAACTGGTCTATTGTATCATTTAAAGTTTGTGTTTCCTTGTTAATTTTCTGTTTAGTTGATCTATCCATAGATGTAAGTGGGGTATTAAAGTCTCCCACTATTATTTTGTTATTGTTAATTTCCCCTTTCATAATTGTTAGTAATTGTCTTACATATTGCGGTGCTCCTATGTTGGGTGCATAAATATTTATTATTGTTATATCTTCTTCTTGGATTGATCCTTTGATCATTGTGTAGTATCCTTCTTTGTCTCTTTTCACAACTTTTGTTTTAAAGTCTATTTTATCTAATATGAGTATTGCTACTCCTGCTTTCTTTTGCTCTCTATTTGAATGGAGTATCTTTTTCCAGCCCTTCACTTTCAGTCTGTATGTGTCCCTCGTTTTGAGGTGGGTCTCTTGTAGACAACATATATGGGGGTCTTGTTTTTGTATCCATTCAGCCAGCCTTTGTCTTTTGGTTGGGGCATTCAACCCATTTACTTTTAAGGTGATTATTGATAAGTATGATCCCGTTGCCATTTTCATTATTGTTTTGGGTTCAAGTTTATATACGCTTTCTGTGTTTCCAGTCTAGAGAAGATCCTTTAGTATTTGTTAGAGAGCTGGTTTGGTGATGCTGAATTCTCTCAGCTTTTGCTTGTCTGTAAAGCTTTTGATTTCTCCTTCATATTTGAATGAGATCCTTGCTGGGTACAGTAATCTGGGCTGTAGGTTATTTTCTTTCATCACTTTAAGTATGTCTTGCCATTCCCTCCTGGTCTGTAGAGTTTCTGCAGAAAGATCAGCTGTTATCCTTATGGGGATCCCCTTGTGTGTTATTTGTTGTTTTTCCCTTGCTGCTTTTAATATTTTATCTTTGTGTTTGATCTTTATTAATTTGATTAATATGTGCCTTGGGGTATTCCGTCTTGGCTTTGTCCTATTAGGGACTCTCTGTGTTTCTTGGACTTGGGTGATTATTTCCTTCCCCATTTTAGGTAAATTTTCAACTATTATCTCCTCATATATTCTCTCATGATCTTTCTTTTTGTCTTCTTCTTCTGGGACTCATATGATTCGAATGTTGGGGCGTTTAATATTGTCCCATATGTCTCTAATATTGTCCTCATTTTTTAAAATTCTTTTTTCTTTTTCCGACTATGTTTCATTTAATTCTACAATTCTATCTTCTAGCTCACTTATCCTGTCTTCTGCCTCCTTTATTCTACTGTTTGTGCCCTCGAGAGTGTTTCTGATTTCATCTGTTGTATTATTCACCGTATATTGACTTTTTTATTTCCTCTAATTCCTTATTGAATATTTCTTCCATCTTCTCAATCCTTTTCTCCAGTTTATTTATCTATAACTCCATTTTGCTTTCCAGTTTTGCATCATTTTCACAATTAAAATTCGAAATTCTTTATCGGGTAGGTTCCCTATATCTTCCTCTTTTGTTTGTGTTGGTGGGTATTTATCCTGTTCCTTTACTTGTTGGGTATTTCTCTGCCTCTTCATCTTGCTTATATTGCTGTGTTTGGGGTGGTCTTTCTGTCTTCTGACAGTCTGTAGAGTTCTCTTTATTATGTAGTTACCTCGTTGTGTGTGGGGTTGGTTGGGTGATTTGTCAAGGTTCCCTGGTTAGGGAAGCTTGAGCAGATGTTCTGGTGGGTGGTGCTGGATTTCTTCTCTCTGGAGTGCAATGAAGTGTCCAGTAATGAGTTTGAGATGTCAGTGGGTTTGGGGTGGCTTTGGGCAGCCTGTATATTGAAGCTCAGTGCTATTCTCCTGTGTTGCTGGATAGCTTGCGTAGTATGTCTTTCACTGAAACTTGTTGACCCGTGGGTAGTGCCTGGTTTCAGTGTATGTATGGAGGCCTTTGATGAGTACCTATCAATTAATGTTCTCTGGAACTGGAGATCTCTGTTGTTCTCAGGATTTGGCCTTAAGCCTCTGCCTCTGGTTTTCAGTCTTATTCTTGCAGGAGGCTCAAGTCCTCTCCCTCTTCTGTTTTCTGGTCTCCTCAGTGTCTAATTCCCGTCCTGATACCAGGATGCAGTGGTGGACACTTTTTTTTTTTTTCCTGGCTCTCCTATTCAGTCCTGCTATAGGGAGGGAGGAACAGCTAACAAATATCCCTGGCGTCTGTGGGGAGTGCTCGCGGTGTCTCGGCTACACTGGGAATGCTCCCGCTCGAGGCGTGTTTGCTTTCCCTGTTTATGCTGCTTAGGCTTTAGTTTGCTCTGCTGCAAGCTGTCCGCTGGTGGCGCTGGGTTGCATGCACTTCCCAGGTCTGAGCGGCTCAGGTTCAGGTCCTCGGGTACTCGACAAAGGCTCAGACTTGGCTGTGCCTGTGTTTTGTGCCTTCCCCGGTCCTAGAAGCTCAGGTGACCAGGCGTTTGGCGAGTGCGATCGCTGCGACTTATCGCCTTCCCAGGCCCTGCCACTCGGTTTTCTGGGGGTACAACCAGCGCAGTTTTTCAGGCAGATATCGACCAGCCCGAACCCAAGAAGTCCTGGCCAGCAAGGAAGCCTGCCTGCAGTTTGGCATGGGAAGCCTCTCTGGGGCCGCGGCTGCCCCCGCCCCAGCGCTGGCTGCCCTCCCCATCCGCGTCGGCAGGGGCTGGGGGAAGGCCTGCCCGCTGCCGCTCACTCAACTCAGCGCCTGGTTCTGTGGGCGGGGCTGGCTTGGGTCTTTTTCACAGGCTTTTTCCAGCCCTCTCGCCCTTCAGCTGCAACCTCTGCTCTGGTATCTTAAGTTCGAGCCCTCAGTTATCCCTGGGGCGTTCAAGCCCGGTTCTCCCTCTAAGCGCAGCTGCCAGTTCTCCCTCTAAGCGTGGGTGCCGGTTCTCCCTCTAAGCGCCGCCGCTGGTTCTCCCTCTAAGCGTGGGCGCCGGTTCTCCCTCTAAGTGCACTGCCGTTCTCCCTTAGCGCCGCTGCCAGGGCCTCCCTGCCCAGCCCCTGCCTGCTAGTGAGGGGCGTGGGCGTCTGCGCCGCTTCTCTGCTGAGAGTTTCCTCTGGGCACTTAGTCTGTGAGTTTTAATTATTTATGTCTTTTGTCTCCCAGTTATGTGGCCCTCTGAGGTTCCACTTGCCAGTGTCTCCAGGTGTTTGGAAACTTCTCTCTCTCTTTTTTTTTTTTAAGCCTCCCTTCCCGGGAGGGAGCTCCGTCCCTCCTTCTTTTGTCTCTCTTTTTATCTATTTCCTACCTCCTTTCGACGACTATGGGCTGCTTTTCTGAGTGCCTGATGTCCTCTGCCGGTATTCAGAAGTTGTTTTGTGGGATTTACTCAGCATTCAAATGTTCTTTTGTTGATTTTTTGGGGGGAAAGTGGCCGCCCCGTCCTATTCCTCCGCCATCTTCCCATGCTCCTCCGAAAATAACTCTTATCTGTGTGTAGCACTTCTCAACTTACAAGATGCATCTGAGAATAATAATTTGTAAGCTGATGGACAGAGAGGAGGGCTCATGAGGCACTGAGATGACTTTGAAAAATCGCTTTGAGTTGAAATAATAGAAGAATCTAGATCTCATGTAGACAGAACACTGATTTCTCAATAAATTACACACCAAACATTGCTCTATGGGTGTTTAACAGGTGACAGGCACTAGGTGTCTGTAGAGATGGAAATCATCTTGGAAAAAATTTTTAAAAGGCTTGAAACAAGAACTGAGACTAAAGTGACAAGGACATGCTCCACAGTAAAATAATCATTCTTTCTTTGTTGTAAGAAATTCAGATCAAATTTCTTTCACGGTTAATCGGTATCATTTTTTTTATACTTATTTGCAGATAATCAGGACATAGGAAGGTATTACTTCCTAAATGAATGTTCTCACACCTCCCAACAATGTGACTGAATTTATTCTTTTGGGACTCACACAGAACCCACATTGAAGAAAATGCTCTTCATAGTCTTTTTGCTCATTTTCTTGTTTACCATGTTGGCCAACCTGCTCATTGTCATCACCATCTCCCTCAGCCCCACACTTTCTGCTCTCATGTACTTCTTTCTCACTCACTTGTCCTTCATAGATGACATCTTCACCTCTGTCACCATGCCCAAAGTGATCACTGACCTGCTGTACCACAGGAGAACCATCTCCTGGGGTGGCTGCCTGACTCAGCTCTTTCTGGAACGCATCATGGGAGGTTCAGAGACCATCCTTCTCATTTCCATGGCCTATGACCGCTATGTGGCCATCTGCAGGCCTCTGCACTACACGGCCATCACGCGACAGGGGCTCTCCCAGCTCCTGGTAGTGCTGGCCTGGACCGGGAGCATCCTGCACACCACCGTGCAGATTATCTTCATGGTCAACTTGACCTTCTGTGGTCCCAACGTCATTGATCACTTCATGTGTGATTTCTTCTCACTGTTGGAACTCGCCTGCAGTGACAGTTACAAGCTTGGCATCATGGTGGCAGCTAACACTGCAGGAATGTGCTTAGTTTTTTTTTTTATCATGCTCCTCATCTCCTGCACAGTCATCCTGCGCTCTTTAAAATCCCATGGCTCTGAAGCACTAAACAAAGCCCTCTCTACATGTGGCTCCCATTTAATGGTAGTGGTGCTTTTTTTTGGCCCCTGTATATTCACCTATATGCGTCCTGTGGTCACCTACCCTGTGGACAAAGTTGTGGCTATGTTCTTTGCAATTCTCACTCCCACGTTAAATCCTGTCATTTACACAGTGAGAAACACACAGGTGAAAAATGCCATGAGGAGTTTGTTGAAGAGAAGAGTGACTTAGGCTGTTCATGTTGCCAAGAAAGTGATTGTTTATATACATTCAGAGGGCTATTCCTGTTGTAAAGTGTGAAAGAAAAGTAACAAATCTTGTATATCATTTAAAAAGAGGAAGAGAGAGAGATTGAGGAACTAACACTTGTCGGTTTTTTAATCTTGGCTAGCCATTATGTTAAGCATACTGACATTTTAATTTACACTGCCAAAGTGTCAGTGTTCATAGATTCAGAAAAGAATGTTAAATACAGTTTGATGATTGTAGAGTAAGAATCTCCAGAGTCTTCTGCTTTTTCAGATTTCTCATATATGTTATTTTGATGAAAATTGGCTTTTCCATAAGACTTTAATCTCAATTTTTTTTCCATTTTTACTTACCCTGTGGTAAAACAAACATTGGATAGAAATATTGGGTAAATGCATGGTGCAGAAGGAGTTGAATGAGGGAATAATAGCTAATTTTTCCCCTGCACTATGGATTTATCAAAACCAAAATGAGTGTCACTGACAAAAGGAGGAAAGAATATTTTACAATCTACCTCTAATTCTTTTTTTAATAGAGAAGATAAAGCAGAAATTTTGAAATTACTCAATTTGCTCTCTTTTTCTTAAATATCTCTATGGCTCACATTTTTTATTGAATATAAAGAAAGCATTTTCATTTTTTATACCAAGACTTGAGGAACCATTTGAAACAAGAGTAAACATCTTGCAAATCTCAACAGAAAAGCATATGGTCAATTTCCAAAGCTGTTGCTCTGTAGATTTGATTCATATAAGTACATTATGTGAACCCTTTATTATCTACCAGGCACATTTACTTCAGTTGATTTATCCACAACCACAACGTTAGTTTCATTATCATTGTTCCCAATTTACAGAGAAGTACATTGAAGCCCAGACAGGTTTACTGATTTGCTTGCCTCACATCAAGCATGCTTCTCCCATAAAGTATGTCCAGGACCTATAACTCTAGAATCAAGCTCCCTGACAAACTTTCAACCTAGGGCTTCTAACTCACTTTCTTTCAAATGAGTTGTCTGTGGTATGTTTTTTCATGTAGATAAGAAAATTATCTGTGATCTTGAGGATTTACCTCTTTTGTGAAGATGGTGTTAATGTGTTGTAGCTTTGTCTTACCTGTTATGATATACTTCAGTAGTACAAGTTTATTCATTTTTTCAAAGTTCAAGTTATACCACTTCACTTTTACAAAGAAACATTAGTATGGTAATGGTAATCTAAAATGGAAAAGAATCTCAAATATAATATATACAGAGATAGATAGATATGTATATTCATAAATAAATCACCTTGCTGTGCACTTGAAACTAGCCCAACAATGCACATTAACTGTACTTCAATAAAAAAAGAAATATTTAAAACCTCACCAACATTTGTATGATTATGGAGTCTTGTGTGTTGGCTTTTGTAAAAACTAAAATCCCGTCTTTCTTAATAAGTAAAATCAAGTATTAATGCTGTTCTTTGTAAAAACCAAGTGCTTAAAGTTAACTTCAGAAAACTGGGAATACCCGTAATGCTCCTCCATATACATGGTGAATACCAGGTCATCCTACATTGTTAACAACTATAAATCTAAACTTCTCTTACTACAACACAGAAATCCATGTTACTTATCACAGATGTCACTTTCTTAGAGTCAATGATGAACTGGAGCTATTTATTCCATAATTTGAACATACAGTAATGTTTGAACATGGTACTGGGGTAATGGTACTTAGTAAATTGTGCATAATTATCTCAAATTCATAGGAAACAGCACTTTTTCTCAGAATGTCTAGGCCTGGAAGAAGATAGAATCATCATTTAATCTATTAAAATGGTCATTTGAAATTTCTGGTGAGAATTAAACATTTCAACAAATCAAGACTAAATGATATATGGTTTATGATGATGAGGAGATAAGAGGAGATGAGAGGAGATGAGAGTAATCCAAGGGCAGTGAACAGAAAAGTCTTGCTTAAATGTTGCTTCTATTCTAAGACCACAGGGAAGATTTGAAGATGGAAAAGAAGACCAATGATTGTGTTTTAGGGGGCTATATCAGAGGCTCAATGGAGAAATGAGAAAATTAATGCTGCATGAATTATAAATTTTCAACAAAAAACTTGGAAAGTTTTTCAACAAAAATACTTTCAGCAAAAGGTGTCAGAACTGAAGAAGGATGTGTAGGCTGTATGGAATCTCAGTGGGTGAAGTTTTGCTTGTTGTAAGTTTAAATATCCTTTTCACTCATTTCCGATAATCTCTCCTGAGGAGCAACTGCCATGTGAGTACTTTTGATTCATTAAAAAAAAAAAAAACATATTGGGCATAGTTATGTTTCTTCTAAAAATTGAATGAGATAGACTGTCTTGATATGTTATTTAAGAATACTTTTTGTTTTAATATGGAATTTTAATTTGGTGAAAATTTTAGGAAGCATTAAGTCTGTGAAGTGAGTTCACTATTGTTGAAGACCAACTACAAGGCATACATTTTGACAGGTTCTTTACAAACTTTAAATCTCTTATCGTAGGGACAGGTATTAGTTGATCGAGTTTCACTCCATTGTATGCAGGAGGGAAATGAAACGCAATAAAGTTAAGCAAGAATATGAAGTCTCTTAGATTTGGATTACTCTATTCACCCCACTTCACAGAACTTCTCCTGTAATGACGTGAAAACATCAAAACACAGATCTGACCACTGGCCACATTGTGAAAATCATCATTGAGGCATTACTCTTTTTTTTGGTGGGCGAGGAGTTCAGTTTCTCTTTCTTGTTCTCTCTGCTGGTCTCCATGTTCCAGGCCACCTACGCTCTCTTGGCCCTTCTCTTTTGCAGGTGTTCATGCTCAGTCACTAAGGCGTGACCCCTCCAGTGTCAAGGAAAAGTCACTGATGATCTCTTTTCTGCAGACATATTACTTTCATGGGCATCATGAAAAATGGACTCAAGAAATGGAATTCAAATGTCTGAGTTTCAAAGGAAGTGCCATTTGGGTGAAAGAGATGCTTAGTTGAAAACAAGCACCTCAGTCATTGAGGAGATTGACATTCTGTTTGAGCATGAGATTAGCACCTTGAATAGTTAAGTAAGTACTATGTCCATAGGGCTTTTCACATTGCTATGCCATAGTGTTAACATGTATTACTGGGGGGATAAATGGCTTCATGAGAAATTCACCATCAGAAATTTTGACTTATTTAGTTTATCCCACATAATTGTTCTGTTTATTCAATGAGACTCAGAGTATACATAGGTATACATGTTAAAGATAAAGAGTTATTTTTGTGTGAAAATAAGATTCCAGGGGAATAGATGGATAATAATCCTGTAAAAATAAATGAAAAATATAATACTTTTAGTAATGGGTAAGACGAAAAATATTTTTAAAGAGTGTGATAAGGTGAGACTAGCTGGATATAGATCTGTGTAGTTGTTTGCAGCACAGCAAGAGTGTCGGTTTGGTCTGAGTTTAAATAACCACATTATGCCCCTTTCTTTTATTTTTTTCTTTTTTTCTACTGTGTATTTGAAATGTGGGCAGTATCTCTTACCACAAGGTAAAAGTAATTTCTTTTGGGGTGAACATTTCTTACTGTTTTTATACATAATGCACAGATACACATAACACATACATAGGTAGTATATTTGTGGTATTGATGTTTTAAATGAGAAGGTGGTTAAGAATAGAATTTCTAAGAAAGGAAATATAAGGGACAGTAGTGGGAAAAAAATTGAGGAATACTGTCTTAACTTGTGTCTAAACCTTTAGGTAAGACTGAGGAGTAACTTTAGAATGGTAGCAAAGGTCATTCAAACACAGACAATGGGACGTCACCGGTGATGACCATACTCAGTAAAACTGAACATCTGTCCTCAGACTCCTAGTAACATGTGTTCAGCTACATTAAGGAAACAGCTTTAAACCATGAAGTGTGTTGTAAATTCAGGATACTGATTTTTATTTATTTACTATTAAAGGTAGAAAAATAATGAAGACTATAACCCCGAGCATTTCTAACCTGAAAACATGTCTTTTGAGAATACTAATAGCTATGCAGTGAGAAAGAATTTAGTTCTTATTTTTATGGTTGAGGAACATTTTAAAATCCTTTGCAACATCAATTCTCCTGAGGATAGATGTGACACAATGGTATTAACTGTCTTGAGAAATGAAAAGATCATCAGATTAGGAGACAGAAATATTTAACTCTGAAAAATTGGGAAGAAGGGATGCAGGGCTGGTGCTGGCCATCTGCTGGGTGGGTCTCAGGGCTCAAGGTGTTCTAAGATAGCCAGCTTGATGTCAGGTGGGTGGGGGTGTGTCCTTGCCCAGCTAGCTGCTTGGTCTGGAGTTTTTCAAGACTGATGCCACTTAGTTGGTGAGTGGGACTGGGTTCCACCACTGAAACACTAGGTGAGGGTTACAATACGATGCTTGTTAGCACCATGTCCTTGTCATGGGGTAACAATGTTATGGCTAAAATGTTTGTTACTAGTATTTATGTTTCCAGGTGAATTGTAATTTTTCCCCATCTCTCTGGGAGGCTCTGCCCAATATCAGCAAGCTGTCTGACTCAGGTTCCTCTCAGAGTTGTATTTCTTCTTGGACTGTATCTGATTTTGTGTGTGACCTCTAAGAAATCTCTGTTTTCTGCAGGCCTTTGGTTCTCTGAAAAAGAATTCTCATTGTCTTTCAAAGTCCCACAATTTAGGGGGCATTTAGTCTTCCCCTGTGGCACAGATGGTAAAGAATATGCCTGCAATACAGGAGATCAAACCCAGGTTTGATCCCTAGGTCAGGAAGCTCCCCTGGAGAAGGGAATGGCCACCCACTCTAGTATTCTTGCTTGGAGAATCCCATGGACAGAGTGGCCTGGTGGGTTATGGTCCATGGGGTCGCAAAGAGTTGGACACGACTGAGCCACTCACAGTTTCTTTTTTCTTTTTTTTTCACTTTCCATGTGTGGGTACCCTGGGCTGAGTAGTACAGTGTAGGGCTCAGATATGTATGCTCCTTTGGGAGCAGCTGTACCCCTGGATTGCCCCCCTAGGTGTGTTGCCTGCCTGAGGTATGCGACTTGACTCTACCCTGTATACCCGAGTCCTATTGGTCTTTGTGTAGTTCCTGCTTTATGCTTTTAGTAACAGAATACCTGCTAGTCTTCAGGTTGTTCTCATCAAGAGTGGCTTCAAAAATAGTTGCAATTTTAGTGTTTCTATGGGAGGACATGAATTCAGTGTCTTTCTATTCCACCATCACAGCCACTTCAACTTGCCTGTCTTGATGCCAGTGTCACATGCTTCAGATTACCATAGTTCTATAGAATTATGTATGTTTAGAATGAAGACCTGTGATCATTTTGGTTGTCTTGAGTCCCTTGACATTTCATATGAATTTTAGGATGGAATTTTTATTTTTGCCAAGAAAAATTTAGGGGTTTTTCATAGAGATTGCATTGAATCTGTAGATCTTTAGGTCATCTTGATATCTTAATAATATGAAATATTATAGTTCTTGAACATTTTTCCATTTATGTGTACCTTCTCTAACATCTTTTGGTGATGTTTTGGAGTTCTCAGTGTGCAAGGCTTTTGCATCCCTACTTATGTTTACTCAATTATTTTGTTCTTATCAATGTTGCTATAAATTGAATTTTTTCTTAAAAAATTTTCCTTCTTTGTATTATTTAATGATAGTATAGAAATTCAACATCCTTTCATGGTAAAAATAATTTTTTTTCATAAAATTTGGAGGAGAAAGGAAGTACTTCAACATATTAATATAATAATTAAGACTGTACAAGACAGACACACAGCTCACATCATACTCAACATTGAAAATTTGACAAACTTTCCATCAAAATCAGGAACAAGACAAGAACTCGCACTCTGGCTACAACTTTGCAGAGTAGAATTGGAATAAAAACTCTTGTTAAATGTTTAGTAGTTTTACATATAAGCCAGTTCATCTCTGAAAGAAGATAATTTCACTTAATTACCTTTTCCTTAATTTTACTCCCAGTAAGAGTGCTTCTAATGGAAGCACTTTCTATCCTTTGGATATCATCTGGAGCACAACTTTTAGGTTTGGCCATGATTCATTACATTATTCATTGTAGAATGGATGCCTCTTATTTCTATCACAGTACTCCATGTCTAGTCTTAGAAACACTGAAAAAGACCTGCTGATTTAAAAAAAAAGAAAGAAAAGCACAATGTGAGGGTTGCAAGTGTTATTTGGAGCATAATGAGGACCTCAGCCTGAGAGACAGCACCTCAGATAGCTCTGAGAAGCTGCTCTGATGAGATGGGGAGGGGAGGTCATTATACATGTGATTTAGGTGAAGGGGAGTTCATGCAATCGAGAATGCATTTTTGCAGAAGGTTTCTGCTAGTCATAAGGACCAGATCTCACCATGAAGGAACTTAGTGTTTTTCTAGATATGAGGAAGATTTGACTCATAAAATCAGTTCCTGAAAGTATCTAACCATCTGAAAACCTAGTCTCAGTTTTCTCCTGAGAACAGAACGCCTCACCCTCCACCCTGAACTCCCTTCAGAGTGTGTTGAAGGCAGCAGCATGTGATTTAATCCTTGTGGAGGTAAATGACAAGTGCCCATTACAAGTACCAATTTGTAGTTGATAAGACTGAAACTACTTTTTTAAGCTGCCTCCTTCTTTTTTGTCAAATCTATTGTAACAATATAAAATCCAGGCAAGGGGAAACTTTTATATGATTTCACCCATTTTATTAATTGCCATGACCTAACACATAGCATGGTGTATGTGAGATTTAGTCAGTAAGTCGTGTCTGACAATTTGTGACATGATGGAATGTAGCCTGCCAGGCTCCTCTGTCCATAGGATTTCCCAGGCTCCTTTTCCAGGGTATCTTCCCAACCCAGGGATGGAACCTGCATCTCCTGCATTGCAAGCAAATTCTTTTCCCACTGATCTACCAGAAGCCTTGCCCATAGCATTGTTTATGTACTGAAATAGACACACTAAATTCAATATAATAATTGGTTACACATTTATATATTAATCTGAACTGATAGCAAATGTTTATATACTCAACCAAACACCAACGCAGAATGAATTGAGTACTAAAGAAAAAGAAAAATGGGCTTCCCTGGTGGCTCAGATGGTAAAGAATCTGCCTGCAATGAGGGAGACCTGGATTCGATTCCTGGGTTGGGAAGATCCCCTGGAGGAGGGGATGGCAACCCAATCCAGTATTTTTACCTGGAGAATCTCCATGTACAGAGGAACTTGGAAAGCTGCAGTCTCTGGGGTCACAAAGAGATGGACACGACTGAGTGACTAAGCATGCAGACAAAAAGAAAGAAAACCTTGCTATGGCAAGAGGGAAAGCACATGATAAATTATTCTCCAGTGGAATAAAATGTTCAGGCTGATATTTTGCTGTTGATGTCAGTAATTTGAAAATGTAACCATTTTTTTTTTTACCTTTGTCACATTTTTTAATAATGTAAATGCACTTGTTTTAATTGGAGGCTAATTACTTTACAATATTGTATTTGTTTTGCATAAATCAACATGAATATGCCCCAGGTGTTCACGTGTTCTCCATCCTGAATCCTCCTCCCTCCCCATACCATCCTTCTGGTTCATCCCAGTACCCCAGCCCCGAGCATCCTGTATCATGCATTGAACCTGGACTGGTGATTTATTTCACATATGATAATATACATGTTTCAATGCCATTCTCCCAAATCATCCCACCCACGCCCTCTCCACAGAGTCCAAAAGACTGTTCTATACATCTGTGTCTCTTTTGTTGTCTCGCATACAGGGTTATTGTTACCATCTTTTTAAATTCCATATATATGCATTAGTATACTGTATTGGTGTTTTTCTTTCCGGCTTACTTCACTCTGTATAATAGGCTCCAGTTTCATCCATCTCATTAGAACTGATTCATATGTATTCTTTTTAATGGCTGAGTAATACACCGTTGTGTATATATGTGTGATGTGGTTTGTAGTATCTTTACATACAGATTTATTTTTAAAATTTAGTTAAAAATCCCAGTGATTTTAATTAAGAAAAAATCAGTCTTAAACATATTGCAATTGGTTCTACAATTTAATGTTAAATATTGTAAGGGGTAAATTTCCAGTGACCTTCAACTCTATTGGGAAAAATATGATATCTTTTTAAGAACTGATATAAATTTTTAAGTAGGTCTTTTGTGAGGCTTAAAGCAGACATGGAAAAAAGACAGCACAAAAATATCTCCCAAAATCTCAAGTGAACTTGTCTGTCTACACCAACATGTGAGGATGAGAGGGACTAAAAAAAATGAAGGGTATTTTCTATTTTAAAGTTAGTAGGAGAAGAAATTACTTGAGATAAATTTCCCTTAGAAATGGCTGGTTTCTTAGTATGGAAACATAGGTTTGGCTGGTCTTTCCAATAACTTATCTTAACATGGCAAACACTTTTTTCCCCCTGTGCACTGTGGAATTTCTTTTGTGTGTGTGTGTTTCAGAGATATATTTTTATTAAAAGAAGATATATATGAATATATGAATCACCTTTTGCATTTGATCTGTAATAGCTATGAATGGTAGTATGCCAGTAATTATTAGTAAGTTTGCTAATAATATTAGTATATTTTCCATCAGAGAATAGTTTCAACTTCATCACATTTATTTTAGAGATATACAGTTAAACTGCTTGGCCCATAAAATAAAATTTAAAAAAAATTAATGGCTAACGAGTGTGGAATTTCTTTTAAATTATCTATAGTGTAAATAAAAACAGTCTCTTAATAATCAGAAGACTCTTTGGAAAAATTGCACGGATAGTTGAATGAAATAAAATACTTTTTTAAGTAGTAACACAGCTTTCAACTTCTAGATGAAAGAATTCAAAGATTTATGAATAACTTAAAAAGTCTTTCTTCAGACTGTGAACAAGCCTCCACAACGTAAGACCAACTAGTGTGAATCAGGCTTCACAGTTGTATAACTTTCTTTACTAAAGAATTAAATTGTTTTGAAAGAAGACAGATTCAAATTCTAGCTTTATCACTTAAAAATTTGTGACCTTATTGAAATTAATGAGATGTTCTGAATCTTAGTTTCTTCAAATGGAAAATGGGGATTCCCATTCTTGTTACTGTGAATGTTAAAAATGATACTTTAAAGTGAGTATAAGACTGGAATCCACTGTGGGAGTTTTGAGGAATGCAGGGATATAACGGAAGAAGAATTAAAGAGAACCATTGGACTGCTTTAGGATAGTATGGATAAGTCATGGGATATCAATAAATGAGCAAATAACACGGTGAGCTTTCTTGTCTGAGCAGTGACATTGAACAAATACAGTACCATTTAATGAAATGGGGAACACCGTTATACTGTGGAACATTTTAAATTATGGATATAAATTGATGCCCAACTGCAGATGTCCAAAATTGGAGATGCCTCTGCTGCTGCTTCTAAGTCGCTTCAGTCGTGTCTGACTCTGTGCAACCCCATAGATGGCAGCCCACTAGGCTCCTCTGTCCCTGGGATTCTCCAGGCAAGAACACTGGAGTGGGTTGCCATTTCCTTCTCCAAAGAATGAAAGTGAAAAGTGAAAGTGAAGTCGCTCGGTCGTGTCTGACTCCTAGCGACCCCATAGACTGCAGCCTACCAGGCTTCTCCGCCCATGGGATTTTCCAGGCAAGAATACTGGAGTGGGTTGCCATTGCCTTCTCTGAAAATTGGAGATATTGCATACAAAATTTTGAAAATTATTGTAGAGGTGAGAACAACATTGGACTGCATCAGTATTTATTGGTCAAGAAATGGGAACATCCAACTAAAGATTTTCAGAAAGAAGTCTCAGTGAGTTCTGCGATACTCCAGGGCTGTGATCTTCTAAATTCATAGTTTGATCTTTTCACACTGAATATGTAATTTAGTATAAGTGGGTCTCAGGTATTACTGGCTTTCCTCATGGCTCAGATGATAAAGAATCCTTCTGTTAGTGCAGGAAATCTGGGTTTTATTCTTGGATTGGGAAGACGCCCTGGAGCAGGAAATGACAACCCACTCCAGTATTCTTTCCTGGGAAACTCATTGAACAGAGGAGCTTTGAGGCCTATAGTCCATAAGGTTGCAAAGGGTTGGACTTGACTGAGCAGCTAACACACACACACACACACACACAGGTATTACACCATCTGTGACTTTATAAATGGTGTACCTTTTCATGGAATTCCTTTGTCATCTTTTCTTGTTCTATCAATTTTACTTTAAAACTCAGATAAAGTATTGCTTCTTTTTAGAAGTCTTCTCTGATTCTATCAACTTGCCTGTCTGAAATTATGTGACAAATTATGGGACAAACTTTATCTGCATTTGAAATAAGCTTTAAATGACTCATTTTGAAATTTTCATTCATCATATTTGGAAATCAATTCAGATATCACCTTCAAAGACAAAGCTTAAACTTAAAGATCTACCATGTCTGAAGGACATGATTTAAATAGGAAAATGTTTACAAATTGCATTTCTGCCCAGACTGGACTTTTCCCTTTTGTCGATATGACCCAAGCTGTTTCCTAAGATTTTTCTCTCAGAGGACAGGGTTTGATAACTCCTATTCTACACAGTGATTATTCTGGTGGTATCCCTGGAGATAAAGAGTCTACCTCAAAATTATGATTAAGGTCCCAGTGAATTTAATTAGACAAAAATCGCCCTTGGAGATGAACCCATTGAATAACTCATTCATACGTGATGTAGTTAAATGTAGACAAAGTGTTTATGGTCCTTCGTACTTACCTCAGAAGAGTGTTTGTAGCGGTAATCACATGACAGTTTCCTCCTGAATTGAAATCAAAATGTAATAAAGTTTATATGTGAAGTTATTCTCCATCCTTTACAAACTCAAAGTTCAACAATGCTGTAAAAAGACAGGAAAGCAGAACTGATTGATACTCAAAATGTTGTGAAGGCTATTTCACTTTCACTGGTGTAAGAACAAATAACAAAATCTTATTTGAAGCAATACATCACAGTTTGATGCTTTTTCTCTCTTTGATCTGTGTTGCTTTAACATGTTTGTTACCAAGACAAATTCCCACAACCGAGAAAATTCTGAGTTTCTTTTTACAATCAAGATTCAGAGCATTTAAGTAAGAGTGCGTTTACATTAATTTTGAAAACTGCAACAACTTGAAAAGTAATATTTCTCTGACTGACTGAGATGAAATAGGCTTTCTCCAAGTGTGGAGTTGGTCACACGGAACCAGTTCAAGGTCCAGTGATGGTGCTGTCTGTTTCCAGAGAGGGCGTCAGAGCATGAAGGACAAGGAGAAGGCACCAGAGCCCAGAACATGGACTGAACACCATTCTCCTTATGCAGGTAACCCAGGAAGTGTATTAAGACACAAAATTCTGAGCAAATCTTTATGTTTTCCAAGGGTACATTGGTGATGTAAGAATTAACTTTGTGATTTTTATGTCAGGAATCGTTTGTGAGTATTAAATATGTGAAGATGGATTCTGTTCTGTAATACTTTTTGGATACTTTCATATTCTAATGATCTGAAATAAATTTACCTTTTTGAAGACATTCTTAAAGACTAATTTCAAGTGTAATTATTTGAGGATATTATCATGGGCAGATATTTATAAATCAAAGTTAGATTCAATTAATATGTTATCTAAATGCTGTTTGTTCATCTGCCAAAAAAAAAAAAAAAATAGATAGCACCTGTAGACCTGATTGAATAATTTTAAAGAACCTAAGCTAATGTTCTAATAAGCAAGCCATTTCTTCAGTTGCTACTTTTCTGTTCACAAGTGAGCTTCAGCATGCGATCATATGTTTTTTGCCCATTTAGGGATAGTCTTCACTTAATTGTTTATACGTTATAATTTTCTTTTTCTTTTTTTACTTTTATTTTCTTTTTTTACTTTTTTTAAAATTTATTTTACTGGAGGCAAATTACCTTACATTAATATATTGGTTGGTTTTGTCATACATTGACACGAATCCGCCCCGGGTGTACATGTGTTCCCTTTCTTGAACCCCCCTCCCACCTCCCTCTTCCCCATATCCTCCCTCCAGGTCATCCCCGTGCACCAGCCCCAAGCATCCTGTATCATGCTATACGTTATAATTTTCTTTATTTCACATATTAGCTAATTGTTTAGAAATCCTTATTAAATTTAGATATAACTTTGTGTATATAAGCTAAAATTTAAATAATTTCCACAAGCTATTTTTGTCTATTGTTGTGGTATCTTTTCCTAAGTCCTTAGACAAATTTGAAATTGTCAAATATATCTATTTGGGATTTTGATGATTGGTAAAGAAGATTCTTCCACCCCAAAATGTAGACAGTAACATCCTTTATTAAATGGAAAGTAAATATGAGGTAAGCTTTGCTTTGTTTTTCTATTAAACCTTTAATTTGTGTTTATTTTTGTATAAGTTTTCTCTATATGTACAATTAGCTTCCATATGAAAAGCTACTTTCAGCACCTGATTTATTTAATAATGTGTCATTTTCCCACATTGGTCTCTAGCCACTTGCCTATGACTTAGTCTGTAAATTTCTTGAGGTTAGGAATTATGTTTTGTGTTTTGTAATATCTGAAAGTATTTGGTACATAATAATCCATACTGCTTAATTGTTGAAACAGCAAATTAGTTCAAGATTTCAGGAAGCCACTATCAATAATGTATACATACAGGGAATTATGAGCTGAACTCTGAAATAAGACAAACAGAAGTGCCCATGGAACAAAGGAACAACGTAACTGAGTTTGTCCTCTTGGGGCTCACTCAGAGCCCCCAGGGTCAGAAGGTATTATTTGCTGTGTTCTTGCTCATCTACATTGTCACAATGATGGGCAATGTACTCATAGTCATCACTGTGGTGGCCAGTCCAACCTTGGATTCACCTATGTACTTCTTCCTTGGAAATTTGTCATTTCTGGATGCTGTTTATTCTACTAACTTCATCCCGAGTCTGATTAAAAACTTCCTTTGTGAGAAGAAAGCCATTTCGTTCCAAGCTTGCATGGCCCAGCTTTTTACAGAGCACTTATTTGGTGGTGCTGAGATTTTACTCCTGGTGGTCATGGCCTATGACCGCTACGTGGCCATCTGCAAACCCTTGCATTATTTGACAATCATGAATCAGCGAGTGTGTGCTCTGCTACTGCTCTTGGCCTGGGTTGGTGGGTTTTTACATGCTATCCTTCATCCTCTTTTTGTTTACAACCTTCCATTCTGTGGCCCAAATGTCATGGACCACTTTGTGTGTGACATGTACCCCTTGTTAAAACTGGCCTGCACTGACACCCACATCATTGCCCTCACAGTGCTGATCAATGATGGGGCCATCTGTATGGTCATCTTCATGCTCTTACTCATCTCCTATGGGGTCATCCTGCACTCCCTGAAGAATCTTAGTCAGGAAGGAAGGCGCAAAGCCTTGTCCACCTGTGGCTCCCACATCACTGTGGTGCTCCTCTTCTTTGTGCCCTGTATTTTTATGTATGTGAGAACTCCTTCCACTTTACCTATTGACAAATTCTTGACTGTGTTTTACACTGTTGTCACCCCTATGCTGAATCCTCTAATCTATACTCTGAGAAATGGGGAAATGAAAAATACCATGAAAAAGCTCTGGACCAGAAAAAGAAAATGAGGACCCTGTATCATATTTTCAGTCAAGATTTTCTCTTCCCAGGAAAGACATGTGAGATTATTTAATTTAGTAAATGTATCCTCATGTTTAATAACTTGGGCATAATGAATGGATTTATGTGAAAACTTCCAATGATCAAAATATGCTTTTAAATATTTCATAATTTTCTAGTTCAATGAATATATCTTGTTAAAAAGATTTTTTAAGATATCCATAATTTCCTCAGAAAGGATGTATTGTTTGGGTTAAAATGTCTCTATTGAGACTACAGGTTTATATTTTATATGATGAGTTAAGCTATAGTTAACACCATACATTTATTTAACTAGAGGAAGATTTTCCAATGTTTCTCTCTTAAATAATGTAATCTTTTTTCAAAATAAATAGAGTTCATTACAAATAGTGACAGGCTCTATTTCTTGGGCTCAAAAATCACTGCTGATGATGACTGCAGTCATGAAATTAAAAGATGTTTGCTCCTTGGAAGAACAGTTATGAACAAACTTGACAACATATTAAAAAAGCAGAGACACTGATTTGCCAACAAAGGTCTGTCTAGTCAAAGCTATGGTTTTTCCAATAGTCATATATGGATGTGAGAGTTGGACCAGAAGGCTGAGCGCCGAAGAATTGATGCTTTTGAACTACAGTGTTGGAGAAGACTCTTGAGAGTCCCATGGACAGCCAGGAGATCAAACCAGTCAATCTTAAAGGTAATCAATCCTGAATATTCATTGGAAGGGCTGATGCTGAAACTCCATACTTAATAGTCACCTGATGCAAACAGCCAAGTCACTGGAAAAGATACTGATATTGGAAAAGACAGATGGCAGGAGGAGAAAGGGATGATAGAGGATGCGATGGTCGGATGGTATCATTGACTCAATGGACATGAGTTTGAGCTAGCCCCGGGAGATGGTGAAGAACAGGGAATCCTGACATGATGCAGTCCATGGGGTCACAGAGAGTCGGACATGACAGAGTGACTGATCAACAACACAGATATTGAAAAAAAATTAGAAATATGACATAAAACTTGTTTCACTGCTCTTCAAATAAAGACAGCACGTATTTATATTTCACATATGTATTACTTTTGTGTCTAATAGAACTTTACATGTATTTTTTTTTGTTTATGCAGCTTAGCATGTAACAGTTTAAGCTGAATGTCTCCTTTATTTGCTTACATTATTGCTATACATTTCTACACAAATACAGGTTTTGCTGTTGATGTGTAAATTTAGAATAATCTATAATCCATGAGCTTCAAATATACACTACAGAAGCTGTCACCAGATATTTTGGCTGATATCGTTGTTAACAAGAATGTTGACAGTATATATAATTCTTATTGTTCTTATTAATGAACTAAAGATTATTATAAAGAGGCCAGAATATATTTTTCTTATTTCACAGAGATATCATTCTTAAAATTCTCCCTCTGACTCTGAATCAATATTGAAGGAAAATATAATTTGCCTCTAATATATGTGACGGTATGTGGTCAAAGAAACTTATTTGTATGCATACCTTTCTCAGTTTCGATTTATGAAGGGTTAAGTCTATTGGACAATAGTTGATTTTTTTTTTCCACTAGTAAACCACACTGTATGAGAAACCTTATATCCTGATTTTTATCCCTTTACCTGGAGAATCCTTACATTATCTCAAAGTCTTCTCAAACACACTGCTGCTGCTGCTAAGTTGCTTCAGTCGTGTCCGACTCTGTGTGATCCCATAGACGGCAGCCCACCAGGCTCCGCCATCCCTGGGATTCTCCAGGCAAGAACACTGGAGTGGGTTGCCATTTCCTTCTCCACTCAAACACACTACTATTCACCAAATAATAGCAAGCATTTTGGTTTAACACATTTTCAGCGAACTGCTCAGAAAAGGTCAGTGTCTTTTGCTGGCATGAATTATTTTAGTCTCCAAAGCCATGAGCATAAATCTGTATCCAAACATTCATAGGCCTGATCCAACAACACACAAGTATGTATCCCACTACACACTCAGATTTGTATTCAACCTCATGTTAATCTCATTTGCACGTAAATGCTCAATCTTATATAGGTTTTTACCAAATTGCAGGGATGTGCCTATATGTGAACATACCCAGATTCTGTATCTGACAACACATGGCCCATTATTTGCCTATGGATAGGGTTGAATCTGTATATGTATATGCATATGCATTTGATGAGATCACACACAGGCCTGTATCTGTTGTACACTTGGGGTGTATTTTTGCATTCACTACCCTGTATGTGATCATAATGAATTAGGCAAAGCTTGGCTAAACAATTCTTCTTTTCCATGTGGGGTGGACAGAGGTCATTGTCTAGTAATTGTCATATTTCTGGGCTTTAAAGGAGGGCAAATATGACTGAAATTACATGAATGATGCCTTGGCAGGGATGGCTAGAAGATCAGGTTCTTCTGGATCTCTTCCTTCTTCATGGATACAGGACTATGTGAACCATGTCTGAGAAGAGAGCTTTTCAGACTTGCAAAAGAGCAGTGTAAGACTATCAGAGGGAGAAAGCCAGAACTATCAAGTCAGGTAAGCTTCATTCCATCATTATATCAGCCTGAAGTCCTGGATCTCAAGTTTTAAATCCAGACTGCATGGAAGGAAGCAAAATGAAAAGGTAACTTAGTCTAGGAGAGAAAATTTTTGCAAATCATGAATTCATGTGGAATTAATATCTAAATATATAAATAACTTCAACTAAATAACATAAAAACAAATAACTCCATGTAAAAATGGGCCAAGAACCTGAATAGATATTTTTCCAAAGAAATCATACAGATGCCAAGAGGAACATGAGAAAGTGCTCAACATAACTGATCAGGAGGAAATGCAAATCAAAACCAAAGTGAGATGACACCTCACACCTTTTAGGATGGCCAAATAAGACATATAGCAGACTACAGGGCTTCCCCAATGGCTCAGGAGGTAAAGAATCAACCTGCAGTGTGGGAGACACAGGTATGTGAAGTACCAGTACTATAACAGGATACATAATTTTAAATTAGTGCACATCTGAAAAGAGTATTTAAAAATCATGCTTTTGTAAATGGTAGATCAAATTAAAAAAACAATTATTGTAATGAACATTGAAAAATCAGATAGTTATCTACCTAAATGTTTAATTTACACAATGATAAATATTAGAACTTCATAACTCGTGTTATCAAATACATAAATATGTAAGTGGTCACCACTTTTTCTCTTGTCTCAGTGTTTTGTCTTCATGTCAACTCAAAAGAATTCAAAATTAAAGATGAATGTTGTAAAATTTTCCTCTGCTCTTCAGTTAACTTAAATGAAATAATTGGATTATGGCAGGATCTCCTAATGATGGTGAAACACCCCTGAGGTCCTATTAGCCATAGCTAAGTAACTTTACAGATTTTGCTGCAACAGGAAATGTGGTAGTACTTTTAAGGCTTATCCAGAGGTGTCATTCATAAATAGGCAAAGTTTTATTTCTTCTTTTCCAATTTGGATTCCTTTTATGTCTTTTTCTGCTCTGACTGCTGTGGCCAAAACTTCCAGAACTATGTTGAATAGAAAAAGTCTTATTTCTTCTTTTCCAATTTGGATTCCTTTTATGTCTTTTTCTGCTCTGACTGCTGTGGCAAAAACTTCCAGAACTATGTTGAATAGTAGTGTCACCCTTGTCTTGTTCCTGACTTTAGGGGAAATGTTTTCAGTTTTTCACCATTGAGGATACTGCTTGCTGTGGGTTTGTCATATATAGCTTTTATTCTGTTGAGGAATGTTCCTTCTATTCCTGCCTTCTGGAGGGTTTTGATCATAAATGGATGTTGAATTTTGCCAAAGGCTTTCTCTGCATCTATTGAGATAATCATATGATTTTTATTTTTCAGTTTATTAATGTGGTGTATTACATTGATTTGTGGATGTTGAAGAATCCTTGCATTCCTGGGATAAAGCCCACTTGTTCATGATGTATGATCTTCTTAATGTGTTGTTGGATTCTGATTGCTAGATTTTTGTTAAGGATTTTTGCATCTATATTCATCAGTGATATTGGCCTGTAGTTTTCTTATTTTGTGGGATCTTTGCCAGGTTTTGGAATTAGGGTGATGGTGGCCTCATAGAATGAGTTTGGAAGTTTCCCTTCCTCAGCAATTTTCTGAAAGAGTTTGAGTAGAATAGGTGTTAGCTCTTCTCTAAACTACTAGAGCTAATCAATGAATACAGTAAAGTTGCAGGATATAAAATCAACACGCAGAAATCCATTGCATTCCTATACACTAATAATGAGAAAATAGAGAAATTAAGGAAACTATTCCATTCACTGTTGCAATGAAAAGAATACAAAATTTAGGAATATATCTACCTAAAGAAACAAAAGACCTGTACATAGAAAACTATAAAACACTGGTGAAAGTAATCAAAGAGGACACTCATAGATGGAGAAATATACCGTGTTCATGGATTGGAAGAATAAATATTGTGAAAATGAGTATAATACCCAAATTAATTTGTTCAATCAATGAAACCCCTATCAAGCTATCAACGATATTTTTCACAGAGCTAGAACAAATAATCTCACATTTGTATGGAAATACAAAGAAACCTCGAATAGCCAAAGCAATTCTGAGGAAGAACAATGGAACTAGGGGAATCAACCTGCCTGACTTCAGGCTCTACTACAAAGCCACAGTCATCAAGACTGTATGGTACTGGCATAAAGACAGAAACATAGATCAATGGAACAAAATAGAAAGCCCAGAGATAAAACCACGCACCTATGGACACCTTATCTTTAACAAGGGAGGCAAGAATATTCAATGGAGAAAAAGACAGTCTCTTTAACAAGTGGTGCTGGGAAAACTGGTCAAACACCCGTTAAAGGATGAAACTAGAACACTCCCTAACACCATACACAAAAATAAACTCAAAATGGATTAAAGATCTAAATGTAAGACCAGAAACTATAAAACTCCTAGAGGAGAACATAGGCAAAATACTCTCCAACATAAATCACAGCAGGATCCTCCAAGACCCACCTTCCAGAATATTGGAAATAAAAGCAAAAATAAATAAATGGGACCTAATTAAAATTAAAAGCTCTGCACAACAAAGGAAACTATAAGCAAGGTGAAAAGACAACCTTCAGAATGCAGAAAATAATAGCCAATGAAACAACTGACAAAGAATTAATCTCCAAAATATACAAGCAGCCCAATTCCAGAAAGATAAACGACCCAATCAAAAAATGGGCCAAAGAACTAAACAGACATTTCTCCAAAGAAGACACACAGATGGTTAACAAACACATGAAAAGATGCTCAACATCACTCATAATCAGTTCAGTTCAGTTCAGTTCAGTCATTACCGACTCTTTGTGACCCCGTGAATAAAAGAATGCCAGGCCTCCCTGTCCATCACCAACTCCCGCAATTCACACAAACTCATGTCCATCGAGTTGGTGATGCCATACAGCCATCTCATTCGCTGTCTTCCCCTTCTCCTCCCGCTCCCAATCCTTCCCTCATAATCAGAGAAATGCAAATCAAAACCACAATGAGATACCATTGCACAGCAGTCAGAATGGCTGCTATCCAAAAGTCTACAAGCAATAAATGCTGGAGAGGGTGTGGAGAAAAGGGAACCCTCTTACACTGTTGGTGGGAATGCAAACTAACAGCCACTATGGAGAACAGTGTGGAGATGCCTTAAAAAACTGGAAATAGAACTGCCATATGATCCAGCAATCGCACTCCTGGGCATACACACTGAGGAAATCAGAATTGAAAGAGACACATGTACTCCAATGTTCATCGCAGCACTGTTTATAATAGCGAGGACATGGAAGCAACCTAGATGTCCATATGCAGACGAATGGATAAGAAAGCTGTGGTACAGATACACAATGGAGTATTACTCAGCCATTACAAAGAATACATTTGAATGAGTTTTAATGAGCTGGATGAAATTGGAGCCAATTATACAGAGTGAAGTAAGCCAGAAAGAAAAATTCCAATACAGTATACTAACGCATATATATGGAATT
Organism: Moschus berezovskii; assembly: GCF_049115385.1. Taxonomy (NCBI): domain Eukaryota; kingdom Metazoa; phylum Chordata; class Mammalia; order Artiodactyla; family Moschidae; genus Moschus; species Moschus berezovskii. The sequence goes on from NC_142475.1 coordinate 85,433,157, forward strand.
TAGAAAGAGGGTAGCCTTAAACCTGTATACGAGACAGCAAAAGAGACACAGGTGTATAGAAAAGTCTTTTGGACTCTCTGGGAGAGGGTGAGGGTGGGATGATTTGGGAGAATGGCATTGAAACACGTATATTATCATATGTGAAACGAATCAGCAGTCCAGGTTCGACGCATGATAAAGGATGTTCAGGGCTGGTGCACGGGGATGACCCAGAGGGAGGAAAAGGGGAGGAGTGAGGTGGGAGGGGGGTTCAAGAAGGGGAACACATGTACACCCAGGTCGGATTCATGTCAATCTATGGCAAAACCAAACAATAAAATATTGTAAAATAATTCAGTTCAGTTCAGTTCATTTCAGTCGCTCAGTCGTGTCCGACTCTTTGCGACCCCATGAATCACAGCACGCCAGGCCTCCCTGTCCATCACCAACTCCCGGAGTTCACTCAAACTCATGTCCATCGAGTTGGTGATGCCATCCAGCCATTTCATTCTCTGTCGTCCCCGTCTCCTCCCACCCCTAATCCCTCCTAGCATCAGAGTCTTTTCCAGTGAGTCAACTTGTCGCATGAGGTGGCCAAAGTATTGGAGTTTCAGCTTTAGCATCAGACCTTCCAATGAACACCCAGGGTTGATCTCCTTTAGAATGGACTGGTTGGATCTCCTTGCAGTCCAAGGGACTCTCAAGAGTCTTCTCCAGCACCACAGTTCAAAAGCATCAATTCTTTGGCAATTAGCTTTCTTCACAGTCCAACTCTCACATCCATACATGACCACGGGAAAAACCATAGCCTTGACTAGACGGACCTTGGTTGGCAAAGTAATGTCTCTGCTTTTTAATACGCTATCTAGGTTGGTCATAAATTTCCACTTCCAATAAAAAAATAAAATAAGAAAGAGTCCATAAATAGGCAAAGTCATTTATTGTAGCAGAACTAGTTGTCATTTTTAAATCTTACAACTTTTCTTTTTTGGTGAACTAACAGCTGCGTGAGGCCCTGATCATGGAGCTAAGTCAAATACATTCATAGGTGAGAATTTCTTTTTATCCAGGAAATCATGTTGTCATGGACTCTTTTAAATATATCTTACAAAGAATACAATAGTCTCACTTAAATGGATCTTACAAATTATACAATCACTCCTTACCCACACTTATCTGACATTTAAATCCATTTTGCAGTATATGAAATGTTAAGAAAGTTAGACTAAAATACAATACTATCAGTTTACAAGTGAAATTTTTGTGGGTCTTTTTCTTACATCAGTTCAGTTCAGTCACTCAGTCGTGTCCTACTCTTTGCGACCCCATGAATCACAGCACGCCAGGCCTCCCTATCACCAACTCCTGGAGTTCACTCAAACTCATGTCCACAGAGTCGGTGATGCCATCTAGCCATCTCATTCTCTGTCGTCCCCTTCACCTCCCGCCCCCAACCTTTCCTAGCATCAGAGTCTTTTCCAGTGAGTCAACTCGTCGCATGAAGTGGCCAAACTATTGCAGTTTCAGCTTTAGCATCAGTCCTTCCAATGAACATCCAGGATTGATCTCCTTTAAAATGGACTGGTTGGATCTCCTTGCGGTACAAGGGGCTCTCAAGAGTCTTCTCCAACACTACAACTCAAAATCATCAATTCTTCGGCGATCAGCTTTCTTCACAGTCCAACTCTCACATCCATACATGACCAAGGGGAAAACCATTGCCTTGACTAGACGGACCTTGGTTGGCAAAGTAATGTCTCTGCTTTTTAATATATTATCAAGGTTGGTCATAACTTTCCTTCCAAGGAGTAAGCGTCTTTTAATTTCATGGCTGCAATCAGCATCTGCAGTGATTTTGGAGCCCCAAAAAAAGAAAGTCTGACACTGTTTCCACTGTTTTTCCATCTATTTCCCATGAAGTGATGAGACCAGATGCCATGATCTTTGTTTTCTGAATGTTGAGCTTCAAGTCAACCTTTTCACTCTCCTCTTTCACTTTCATCAAGAGGCTTTTGAGTTCCTCTTCACTTTCTGCCATAAGGGTAGTGTCATCTGCATATCTGAGGTTATTGATATTTCTCCCAGCAATCTTGATTCCAGCTTGTGCTTCTTCCAGCCCAGAGTTCCTCATGATGTACTCTGCATATAAGTTAAATAAGCAAAGTTACAATATACAATCTTGATGTACTCCTTTTCCTATTTGGAACCAGTCTGTTGTTCCATGTACAGTTCTAACTGTTGCTTCCTGACCTGCATACAGGTTTCTCAAGAGGCAGGTCAGGTGGTCTGGTATTCCCATCTCTTTCAAAATGTTCCACAGTTTATTGTGCTCCGCACAGTCAAAGGCTTTGGCATAGTCAATGAAGCAGAAATAGATGTTTTTCTGGAACTCTCTTGCTTTCTCCATGATTCAGCAGATGTTGGCAACTTGTTCTCTGGTGCCTCTTCCTTTCTAAAACCTGCCAGAACATCTGGGAGTTCACAATTCACATATTGCTGAAACCTCACTTGGAGAATTTTGAGCATGACTTTACTAGCGTGTGAGATGAGTGCAATTGTGCGGTAATTTGAGCATTCTTTGGCATTGCCTTTCTTTTGGATTGGAATGAAGACTGACCTTTTCCAATCCTGTGGCCACTGCTGAGTTTTCCAGATTTGCTGACATATTGAGTGTAGCACTTTCACAGCATCATCTTTCAAGATTTGAAATAGCTCAACTTGAATTCCTTCACCTCCACTAGCTTTGTTCATAGTGATGCTTTATAAGGCCCACTTGACTTCACATTCCAAGATGTCTGGCTCTAGGTCAGTGATCATGTTATTGTGACTATCTTGATCGTGAAGATCTTTTTCACTTACTCATCACCTAATAGGTTTAAGACACTGTCAATATCATACCAGGTTTTATGGTAAGTGAGGAAACACAGCTGAATAACTTACGTGGTCTGCTTGGTACCAGGTAGTTTGTGTTTCCAATGATATATACATTTCTCTAAACTCCCTACTTATTATAGATAGTTACTGAGAATATCTTTCTTTCCATAGTTACAGTTGAAAGTTCACATGTAAACTGTCATGGAAGAGGAAATAATCATTACCTCTTTGATACAGATATAAACTTATCAGATATATCTGAAATTACAATTTGTGATCTCAGAGGTGAAAAAGGAGGACAGAAAAGCAAGGAACAGTAAGATGACTTAGCAGAATCACATGTAGTTGGAACCAGAATAAGAGTCCGGATCTTATATAGAGAGCCCAGTATTTGCTCAGTAAATTACACATCAACTATTGCCCTCTAGATGTTTTACAGTGACAGGTGATGGGTGTCTGAAGAGATGGAAAGCAACATGGAGAAAATAAGAAAGACTTGAAACAAGTACTGGGACAAACGCCAAGTACATGCTCCACAATTACAGTTGGCGAACTATTTTTTCCCTAAGAAATTCAAGCTAAATACTTTCATGATTAATATGCATCATTCTTTATTCCTTTGTAGGAAATTCAGTCCCTAGGAGAGTGTTGCTTCCTAAATGGATGGCTCAATGCCTCCTAAAAATATGACTGAATTTGTTCTCCTGGGACTGACACAGAATCCACACCTGCAGAAGACACTCTTCATTGTCTTTTTGTTCATTTTTCTGTTCACTGTGATGTCCAATCTGTTCGTTGTCATCACCATCTCACTCAGCTCTGCACTGTCAAAACCTCCCATGTACTTCTTTCTCACTCACTTTTCCTTCACGGATGCCACCTTGACCTCTGTCACCACCCCCCAAGATTACCACTGACCTTCTGTATCAGAGGAGATCCGTCTCCTGGGGTGGCTGCCTGAGTCAGCTCTTTATAGAACACTTCCTGGGAGGGTTCAGAGGTCATCGTCATCGTCCTCACGATCATGGCCTATGGCCGCTACGTGGCCATCTGCAGACCTCTGCACCACACGACCATCACACGACAGGTGCTCTGCCAGCTCCTGGTGGTAGTGGCCTGGACCGGTGGTGTCCTGCACACCACCGTGCAGATTCTTTTCATGTTCATGTCCGACCTGATCTTCTGTGGTCACAATGCCATTGACCACTTCACGTGTGATTTCTTCTCACTGATGGAACTTGCCTGCAGTGACACCTATAGACTTGGAATGGTAGTGGCAGCTAACACAGGGGACATGTGCTTGCTCATTTTTTCCACACTATTTGTCTCCTACATAGTCATCCTTAGCTCTTTGACATCTCATAGCTCTGAAGGATGTCACAGAGCCCTCTCTACATGGGGCTCCCACTTTGCAGTAGTGGTACTTTTTTGGTCCGTGTATATTCACCTACATCCGTCCTATGGTCATTTACCCTGTGGATAAGTGGGTGGCTGTGTCTTTGCAATCATTACTCCCATGTTAAATCCTATCATTTATACAGTGAGAAACAGAAGTGAAAAATGCTGTGTGGAGTTTGTTGAAGAGGAGAGTAACTTAGGCTGTTCACAATACAATGAAAGTGATGATTTCTATAACAAGGGATGATTATATCTGTTGTAAAAGGTTAAATTTAAGAAAATTTTCAGATAATTGAGGAGAAAAGAAGGGACAGAAACCAACATTTTGTTGCAGCCTGGAGGAACAGAGACCAGAACCTGTCCCATGACTCAAGGGTATGACAAACTGTAGGCATTTTTTAGGAACTTTAATGACTTTAATGTATATTTTACCCTGGCTTCAATGTCTAAACTGCAGAGTAGGCAATGGAAAGAACATCTGTAAACTGCAGTTTGATGATTAGAGTAAGTTTTTCTCTAGAGTCTTATTGCTTTGTTACGAAATTCTTCATATATGTTACTTGGATGAAATTGGATTTTCCATAGGATCTTGATTTCAGAACTTCTATATTTGGTTCGCCAGTGTCAAAGCAAGCACAGAGATAGAAATTCTAAATACATGGAGAAAGGACAGTTGAGTGAAGGAGCAACAGCCATTTTTTTTTTTTTTTTTGGTACTATGAATGTACCAAAAGCAAACAGGAGACACCCACAAAAGGAGAACAGAATAATTCACAATCTGTCTCTAATTCTCCCCTTAGAAAATAAAGGACACGTTTTGAAATTAGTCTTAATTTGCTTGATTTCCTTAACTATCTCCATGGATCACATTTTTAATATAAATAATATAATATAAATATGTATAAACATTTTCCATTTGAAGACTTAAGGAACAATTTGAAACAAGGTTAGGTATATTTTGCAAATTTCAAAAAGCTTAGGTTCCAAATTTCAAAGCTTAGGTTCCAAAGCTTTTGATCTGTAGGTCTGCCACATACATGTACATCAAATTAACACTCTATTATCTATCAGGGTTTTTCACATAAGTTCACTTTTCTAAATATTAAACTTATAGTTCCATAATTATTATCCCAGTTTTCCAGAGAAATAAATTGAAACCAAGATAGTTTTACTAATTTGCTTGACTCAATTCATATATGTTTCCCCTACAAAATGTGTCAGGAACTATTACACTGGAATTCAGCTTCCTTTCAAAAGTTTGACCTAAAAACTTGCAATCCAGGTCCTTTAAGCTCAGTTTTACTTTCTTTCAGATGAAATACAGTTGTCTATAGTATGCTGAGGCCTATAGATAGAAATCTATCTGCAGTCTTAATGATTCGATTTTTTCCTGGAGCCAGTGTTGTCAAACGTGTTGTAGCTTTCTTTCACATGTGGCAATATATTTCAGCAGCACAAGCATATTCATTTTTTTAAAGTTCAAATCATGTCACTTCACTTTACAAAAGACCAGTATAGTAATCAGTTCAGTTCAGTTCAGTCACTCAGTCATGTCCAACTCTTTGCGACCCCATGAATCACAGCACCCCAGGCCTCCCTGTCCATCACCAACTTCCGGAGTTCACTCAAACTCATGTCCATCGAGTCGGTGATGCCATCCAGCCATCTCATTCTCTGTCGTTCTCTTCTCCTCCCGCCCACAATCCTTCCCAGCATCAGAGTCTTTCTCAGTGAGTCAACTCGTCACACGAGTTGGCCAAAGTATTGGTATACAACCTATAAATGAAAAGAATATGAAAAAGAATATATGTATGTAATATATAAGCACATATTCTCTCCCTCTATATATATATCACTTTGCTGTGCACTTGAAATTAACACATTGTAGAATGACTGTACTTCAATAAAAGAAAAATGGAAAAATATCTTAAAAAGCTCCCCAACATTAGTATGAATATAGGCTGTCACTGTTTTTTAAAATGAAAAACCCCTTTGTATTTATTTTCATTCATGGAAATAAGTCCTAATGTAGGTCTTCATAAAAGCCAAATGGCTAAGGTGAATCTTCAGAAAGTGGGGGATAGATGCAATGCTCCTCTATGCAGGTGAACAATACCTCCATGCTCAGACATTACTGAATGTTCAAATTATTAATGAAATAGCTCCAGTTGATCACTGAATTTGAGAAAGTGACAATTGTGTAAAGTAACACACATTGGACTGTTGTAGCAATGTGTGTTTCTCCTAAAAATCAATGGGGCAGAATATTTGGATCTGTTGTGTAAGGAAACTTTGGTTTAATCTGGAATCTTCATTTGATGAAAATATTAGGCATTAAGTGAAGGGAGTGAGCTCATTACTGTTGCAGGCCAACTATGAGGTACATTTTCACAGGTTCTTTACAGACTTTAACTCTCTTATTGGAGGAGTAAGCATCAGTAGAAACATTTTTTTTTTCCCTCCATTTTATACTAGAGGAAAATGTGACTCAATAAAGTTAAGCAGGAATAGGTTTTTAGGTTTGACTATCTCTACTCCTTCACTTCACAATACTTCTTGTTGTCATGATATGAAAATATCAAAACACAGGTCTGATCATTTGCCACATTGCGAGGACTGTCACTGAGGCATCCTTCACTTATTTCCTTTGTGGAGGGGAAGGACTTTCTTCCCTTCATCTCTCTGTTGATCTTCCTTGCCCAGGTTACTTACACTATGTGGATTTCTGTTGTTTCAAATATATATATATATATATATATATATATATATATATATAATGATCTCTTTTTTAGGATATAGGGGGCTCAAGAAATGAAATTCAAATGTTGAATTTCAAAGAAAATGACACTTGAGTAAAAGAGACATTTAAAGGAAAACAGAGCAACTCCATCATTGAGAAAATTGATACTTCATTAGAACATGAAGGTAGCACCTTGAAGAGCTAAATAGGTGCTATTTTTCATATGGCTTTTCACATTGTCATCCTGTAGTGTTCACTCATTACTGGGAAAAGTGGCTCCATGATCAATTCATTTTAGGAAATTTTCAGTTATTTAATTTATCCAAACAATACTCTTCTATGTTTACAGTGGGTTAGAGAGTTATGGGAGCTGGATACAAAAATTTGAATAATTAAAAAACAACAACAACAGGATGGTTTGTAGGTGGAATTAAGATTCCAGTGGGAAATAGATGGATGATGCTGCTGTTGCTGCTAAGTCGCTTGAGTCGTGTTCGACTCTGTGCGACCCCATAGATGGCGGCCCACAAGTCTCCCCCATCCCTGGGATTCTCTAGGCAAGAACATTGGATTGTGTTGCCATTTCCTTCTCCAATACATGAAAGTGAAACGTGAAAGTGAAGTCACTCAGTCATATCTGACTCTTAAAGACCCCACAGACTGCAGCCTACCAGGCTCCTCAGTCCATGGGACTTTCCAGGCAAGAATACTAGAATGGGGTGCCATTGCCTTCTCCAAAATAGATGGATAGTAAATGAATAAAGAAAGAAGCAAAAAATATCATTTTGTTAGTAATAGGTAAGATGAGAAACATTCTATAAGAACATAATAGAGGTGAGCAATGGATAGGAACTTGTGTAATTGTTGGAAGCATGAAAAGAATTTCAGTTTGGTCTGAATTTAAATAGCCATAATAGCCCACCCCACCTTTTTAAAGAATAGGTTATTTTAAAATGTGTATTTCAAATGGGAGCAATAGTAGTTACCCAAAGTTTTTGCTAAAAGTGTCTACATCCCAATGTGAGTTCCAGTTTTCTTCTTCCACCCTGGGTGTCTCTGTCCAATGTCAGGAACAGTCTGACTCAGGTTCCTTTCAGGTTTCTATTTCTACTCAGATTGTGTGTTATTTCGTGTGTGACATTTAAGGCTGGAGTCTCTATTTTCTACAGCCCTCTAGTTCTCTGGAAAGGAATTCTCACTGATTGTATTTATTTTTAATTTTTCTTTCTTTTCTTTTTTATTGGAGGCTAATTACTTTACAATATTATATTGGTTTTCCCATACACTGACATGAATCCACCCCGGGTGTACATGTGTTCCCCTTCTTGAACCCCCTTTCCACATCCCTCCTCTCCTCCTCTCCTCTGGGTCATCCCCGTGCACCAGCCCCGAGCATCCTATACCACGCGTAGAACCTGGACTGGTGATTCGTTTCACATATGATAATATACATGTTTCAATGCAATTCTCCCAAATTATCCCACCCTCACCCTCTCCCTCAGAGTCCAAAAGACCTTTCTATACATCTGTGTCTCTTTTGCTGTCTCGTATAAAGGGTTATTTTTACCATCTTTCTAAATTCCATACATATGCTTTAGTATACTGTATTGGTGTTTTTCTTTCTGGCTTACTTCACTCTGTATAATAGGCCCCAGTTTCATCCACCTCATTGGAACTGATTCAAATGTATTCTTTTTAATGGCTGAGTATTACTCCATTGTGTATATGTACTACAACTTTCTTATGCATTCGTCAGCTGATGGACATCTAGGTTGCTTCCATGTCCTGGCTATTATAAACAGTGCTGCCATGAACATTGGAGTACATGTGTCTCTTTCAATTCTGGTTTCCTTGGTGTGTATGCCCAGGAGTGCGATTGCTGGATCATATTACAGTTCTTTTCCAACTTTTTAGGAGTCTCCACACTGTTCTCCATAGTGGCTGTACTAGTTTGCATTCCCATCAACTGTGTAAGAGGGTTCCCTTTTCTCCACACCCTCTCCAGCATTTATTGCTTGTAGACTTTTGGCTAGCAGCCATTCTGACTGGTGTGAAATGGTATCTCATTGTGGTTTTGATTTGCAGTTCTCTGATTATGAGGGATGTTGAGCAATTTTTCATGTGTTTGTTAGCCATCTGTATGTCTTCTTTAGAGAAATGTCTGTTTAGTTCTTTGGCCCATTTTTTGATTGGGTCATTTATTTTTCTGGAATTGAGCTGCAGGAGCTGCTTGTATATTTTGGAGATTAATTCTTTGTTGTTTCATTTGCTATTATTTTCTCCCATTCTGAAGGTTGTTTTTTTTTTTTTTTTAATCTTGTTTATAGTTTCCTTTGCTGTGCAGAAGCTTTTAATTTTAATTAGGTCCCATTTCTTTATTTTTGCTTTTATTTCCAATATTCTGGGAGGTGGGTCTTGGAGGATCCTGCTGTGATTTATGTTGGAGAGTGTTTTGCCTATGTTCTCCTCTAAGAATTTTATAGTTTCTGGTCTTACATTTAGATCTTTAATCCATTTTGAGTTTATTTTTGTGTATGGTGTTAGGGAGTGTTCTAGTTTCATTATTTTATGGGTGTTTGACCAGTTTTCCCAGCACCACTTGTTAAAGAGACTGTCTTTCTCCATTTTATATTCTTCCCTCCTTTGTCAAAGATAAGGTGTCCATAGGTGTGTGGATTTATCTCTGGGCTTTCTATTTTGTTCCATTGATCTATATTTCTGTCTTTATGCCAGTACCATACCATCTTGATGACTGTAGCTTTGTAGTAGAGTCCGGCAGGTCGATTCCCCCAGTTCCATTCTTCTTTCTCAAGATTGCTTTGGCTATTCGAGGTTTTTTTTTTTTTAATTTCCATACTAATTGTGAGACTACTTGTTCTAGCTCTGTGAAAAATACTGTTGGTAGCTTGATAGGGATTGCATTGGATGTATAAATTACTTTGGTTAGTATACTCAGTTTTACAATATTTATTCTTCCAATCCATGTACATGGTAAATTTCTCCATCTATTAGTGTCCTCTTTGATTACTTTCACCAGTGTTTTATTATTTCCTATATATAAGTCTTTTATTTCTTTAGGTAGATATATCCCTAAGTATTTTATTTTATTTTATTTTATTTGTTGCAACGGTGAATGTAATACTTTCCTTCATTTCTCTTTCTATTTTTTCATTATTAGTGTATAGGAATGCAAGGAATTTCTGTGTGTTGATTTTATATCCTGCAACCTTACTGTATTCTTTGATTAGCTCTAGTAGTTTTATGGTAGAGTCTTTAGGATTTTCTGTATAGAGCATCATGTCATCAGCAAACAGTGAGAGTTTTACTTCTTCTTTTCCAATTTGGATTTCTTTTATGCCTTTTTCTGCTCTGATTTTAAAGTCATGCATGTACGGGGGATTACCTTTCCAGTTCAGGACCCCTAAACTGAGGAGCTCTTTTTGGGTCTCAGATCCACTGGCTCCTTTGGGAGACTCTCTGCAACTGGGTTGTCTCTTGTTTTGCATGTTGCCTACCTGAGGGTTATGGGGCATGACTACACCCTGTATCTACTACTCCTATTATTCTTGTTGTGAATCCTGCTGTATGTTTTTAGTAACAGAAGATCTGCTAGTCTTCAGGTCATTCTAATCAATAATGATTCTGTAAATACCTGTAATTTTATTGTTTTCTTTGAGAGTTACATGGATTAATTGTCTTTCTACTCCATCGTGGCCACTTCACCCTGTATGTCTGTCTGTCTCAAGTATTAGAGCTTGGCAAATTTATAAATGTTGTAACTTCTCATGAATGCCTGTGGCATCTTTTCTTGTTCTGTCACTTTTCCTTTAAAACTCAACTAAACATTGTTTTGCTTGGAAGACTTCACTGATTCCAGTTTAATTGATATATTCCTACCCTGTGACCCTTTTGCCAATGTTCTAATAATATGATTTTTTATATTAGTTTAGGATAGTTTGATATGCCATTGTGTATCATATCACTGGAGATAGGAAACCATGCCTTTTTAACTTGGTCATCACAATGTCTGTGCCACACTGGACACAAATCAATAATCTTATAAACTGTTTTAATTTAAAAAATAAATTAAACAAGTTTAACTTATCATTCACTTAAAAGTTTTCCCATTTGTTCTGTAGGAAAACTGATTCTAATGTGTGAACTCAGCTCCTGTACAGACTTGCCATGTGCAAGGAACAAAATGAGTTATTTTATCCTCTTGGGCCTCATACAGAATCCGAAGGAGCAGAAAATCCTTTTAGTGATGTCTTCTTCTTCTATATTTTGACCATGGTGGGCAACTTACTCATTGTCATGATTATAACCATCAATCCAATTATAACCCTGAACCCAGCAAAGTACATTTTTGTTGGCTAATAATTTTTAGATCTAATATATTCTTTTCCTTCCTTAGGAAGCATTCCTATGAACAAAGCTAGTGGAGGTGATTGAATTCTAGCTGAGCTATCTAAAATCTTAAAAGATGATGCTGTTACAGTGCTGAACTCAATATGCCAGCAAGTTTGTAAAACTCAATAGTAGCCACAGGTCTGGAAAAAAGGTCAGTTTTCATCCCAATTCCAAAGAAAGGCAAGCCAAAGAATGTTCAATTTACCATACCATTGCGTTCATCCATTGCACTCAAAATTTTGAGGACAGGATGCTCAAAAGCCTTCAAACTAGGCTACAGTGGTACATGAATCAGGAACTTCCATATCCACATGGTGAGTTTTGAAGAGGCAGAGGAACCAGAGATTAAATTGCCAACATACGTTGGATTATGGAGAAAGCAAGGGAGTTCAGGAAAACATTTTCTACTTCATTGACTATGCCAAAGCCTTTCACTGTGTGGATCACAACAAACTGTGGAAGATTGTTAAAGAGACAGAAATACCAGACGACCTTACCTGTCTCCTGAGAAACCTACCTGTGGGTCAAGAAGCAACAGTTAGCTTGGACATGAAACAACTGACTGATTCAAAATTGGGAAAGGGGTACAACAAGGCTGTATATTGTCTCCCTGTTTATTTAACTTTTATACACAGAATATATCATGCAAAATGCCAGCCTGGTTGGCTCATAAACTGGAATCAATATTGTTGATAAAAATATCAACAACCTCAGATATGCAGATGATAACACTCTAATGGCAGAAATTGAAGAGGAATTTAAAGATCTTCTTGATAAGGCTGAAAGAGGAGAGTGAAAAAGCTGGCTTGAAACTCAACATTAAAAAATCTAGAATCATAGCATCCAGTCCCATCATTTCATGGCAAATAGAAGGGGGAAAAGTAGAAGCAGTGACAGACTTTATTTTCTTGGACTCCAAATTCACTGCAGATTGTGACTGCAGTTATGAAATTAAAAGAAGCTTGCTCCTTGGAAGGAAAAGAATGACAAGTTAGATACTGTATTAAAAATCAGAGACATCACTTTGCCAACAATGGTCTGTATAGTCAAAGCTATGTTTTTCCCAGGCATTATGTATTGATGTGAGAATCAGACCATAAAGAAAGTTGAGCACAGAAGAACTAATGCTTTTGAATTATGGTGCTGAAGAACATTATTGAGAGCCCCTTGGACAGAAAGGAGAGCAAACCAGTCAATCCTAAAGGAAATTAATTATGAATATTCATTGGAAAAACTGATGTTGAAGGTGAAGCTCCAATACTTTGGCCACCTGATGTGAAGAGCTGGTTCATTTGAAAATACCATGATGCTGGGAAAGATTGACAGCAAAAGGAGAAGGGGCTGGCAGAGGATGAAAAGGTTAGATAGCATCACAGTCAGTGGACATGAATCTGAACAAACTCCAGGAAATAGTGGTGGACAGAGGAGTCTGGCATGCTGTCATCCATGAAGCCACAGAGAGTCAGACATGACTTAGCGATTGAACAGCAATAACAAATGAAAATTTTATACAGTTGCTAGTTTCAAATTACTATCCACTTTATTTTATTACCTTCTCATTCTTTTTTAAAAAAATTTTTAAATCAGATTCTTATCTTTACCTTCATTCTATATACTAGTTAAACTGTTGAGTGCTGTATTCATTTTATTCAATTTCATTTGTCTTACATATGACATTTTAGTATAATATTTTAACTTGTTAAATAAGCCTTATAGGTATGATGGTTAGTAATAAATACTAAATAAAAATCCATGCAAAGTGAAATAATGTAGAATAAACCTTCTCCCATCCTAATTCAAATTTTCTCAGTCCTTCCAGATGTAGTCACTATATTATTTTCTTAAAATTCTTCAAGTAATAATCATAAACTTAAGCATGTTTTCACCTGTGTTTGGTTTATGTTTCAGTATATAAATTTTGTATTTTATTGCCCCACCCTCCTGATGATTTTTACATACCAATTTACATAGATCTAACTCATTCTAGTTCTCTTATACTGCTTAACTTTGTTATAAGTCTGCATTACAATTGATGCATATATTTATGTTTTCCCCAGTGGTTTTCAATGCTAAATTACTTTGCATTGAAGTTATTGAAGTTTTGTGCATATAAGTTCCTAGACTTAGCACTGAGTTAACTTCGGATGTACCTAAAATGTTGATGTTTGTAGTTATTGCCAGCATGCCAATAAATATGGGTATCTATTCCCCAGTTTTAACGGATTTGTATTTCTTTTCCATGAACTGCTTATGAATGAGTTTTCTATGTTTTCTTGGATTGCTAATCTTTCCCATACTGATTTTGATGGTGTGTTCACTTTGATAATATTTATTTTTTCAATTCATAAACATGGGACATCCTTGTGTCTTTAATTTCTTTCATCAATGTCATCTAGTTTTCAGTGTATAAATCTCCATTCCTTGGATACATTTATTCCTATTTATTTTATTTTTGTTGATGCTATTGTAAATGGGATTATTTAATTTAATAATTAATTAATTTCTCTTTTGGGTAGTTCATTGTAAATATACGTAGATATGACATTTCAATATATTGATTTTATACCCTGAAAAGTCGTTGGATTTGTTTTGTAGTTCTAAGAGTTTTGGTGCAATTATTTGCTTTTTATATATGTAAGATTAGGTCTACTCTGTAGTCTTTTACATATGGTTTCTTGTTCTTAGTATTGTACACATCACATTTATACATATTAATGTATTAGTCAGGAGTTTATTATTTTCATTGCTGAATAATATTCCATTTTATGGATGTATCACCATTCTTCATCTTTTCTCTAAACTAAGATACATTTTGACTGTTTCCAGCTATTTGCAATTATGATTAAAACTGCTCTCAATATTTACATAAAGTTTTGTGAGAAAAGCAAACAAACCAGAAACTAGTTTTGCCAAGAGAACGCACTGGTCATAGCAAACCAGAAACAATATGCACTAATTATTTTTAAGACACTAGTTGGGAGAAATAAGAAACAATGATCAATAAGAGATGAGAAACCAGTTGAGCTCTCATATTTTCCCATTTTACCTTTAAAAAGTTTCCATGTTGTGGTGCAGAGAGGGATATCTCAGAAAGATCCTGGTAGATTCACTGAGTTGAGCACATGACTTTCAGAGTCTGAGGACACCAAAGCACATAGAATTCTTAGGCTGGAACACTATGGAGGGCTGACTTATAGACCTGGGGTTGGGAGGGTGGAGTTGGAGAGCAAGAGACAAAGATTGACTAAAGACCTGGAGAGCTAGAGAGAGAGAATTCAGAATAACTAAACAGCATACCCCTCAAGTATTTATCAGAGAACTGATCTGAGCTTGTATTTGAGGAAAATACCTGAGGCTGGAGAAAAATCTACCAGATGGATTAGAGAGAAGAGGGCTTGGTCTCCACATGAGGAAGGAAGAAAGCCTGTTCTCACTAGCTGGAAAACTCATAGCTCACAGAGGCAGTGCTGTTGGTTGAATACTTAGAAAGACTTTGCCTCAGTAATAAGTCAAGATTAGTGCTCACCTGAGCACTTCTGATGACCTGGCTCGAAATCATATAAACAGAATTTTAAAAAATCTTAAAGAGAGCATCCAAAAAAATCAAAATAACTAACATGTTCAGAACTTTGTATCTGCCATTGTGAGATATTAATCTTTATTTTCCTTTTGATGCCCTTGTTTTATTCTAAGAGTGATGTTTGGTGCATAAAATGTATTAGGATGCATATAAATTTTCTCCTTTCTTTAAAGGTGTTTATATAAGATTGGTACTATACCTGAATTTGTTGTTACAAAGAACTGATTAATTACATTTACAAACAATGAAATTTGGGGGAGAGGAAAGGTAGGATTATAAACTACTTAGGTATTAGATTATTCCAGTTTTTAATTATTTTTCTGTGTGTGTTTAGAAACTTGTCTTTTCTGTAGCAGAGGTTCCATTTTCTTTCAGTTGGCAATTATGATGTCATAAATTAATTTAAAATATCATTGCATTAACTTTCTACAATCTGTGAAATCTGAAGTGATGAACTGCTTTTCAATCTTGATTCTGACAATTAGTTTTTTTTCTTGTTTTCCCTTAGTCCATTTTCTAGAAACTTGTCAATTTATTTAATGTTCAAAGAGTCAATTTCTAGTTTTAAATAGATTTTTTATTTTCAATCACTTTTTCAATGAAGTTTGTATTCTCAATACTGTTTCCATACCACAGCGTTTACTGGGTTTATTTTAATTTTTCTTTTCTAACATGGTAAGACAGAAATTCAATTCATTCCTGAAAATATTTATTTATTATTTTCTAATATTTGCATTTAAATCTATAAATTTGTCTTTACACACTCCTTTAGCTGCATACAGTTAATTTATATATACAGTATTATATTGTTATATTTAGTCCTTCATATATATGCATATATATATGTGTATATTTCATAGATACATTTCACATTTTTTTAATCTTTTATTTATTTTTAAAAATTTATTTATTTTAACTGGAGGCTAATTACTTTACATTATTGTATTGGTTTTGCCATACATTGACATTAATCCACCCCGGGTGTACACTTGCTCCCCATCTTGAACCCCCCCCCCACCTCCCCCAATCGCATCCCTCCGGTTCATCCCAGTACAACAGCCCAGTGCATCCTGCATCATGCATCAAACCTGGACTGGCGATTCATTTCACATATGATAATATACATGTTTCGATGCCATTTTCCCAAATCATCCCACCCTCGCCCTCTCCCACAGAGCCCAAAAGACTGTTCTATACATCTGTGTCTCTTTTGCTGTCTCGTATATTTCTTTTAATACTGTTTATCACACACTTTCTGTTGAAAATATACCAGAAAATGTTCATGATTCATTTCAGGCCTTTGTTTGCTAAGTAATTATAAAATATTATACATTTGTTATCAATTTCTAATTGAACTACATTATATATATATATAAACTGTATGATATTACAACTTGTGTCATGGTCTAGTGTATTTTCTACTTTGGTGAATGCCCCGTGAGCACTCTGAGATAAATGAGATAGCCCCACAAATTTTTTCTATTTC
This sequence comes from Moschus berezovskii, assembly GCF_049115385.1. Classification (NCBI taxonomy): domain Eukaryota; kingdom Metazoa; phylum Chordata; class Mammalia; order Artiodactyla; family Moschidae; genus Moschus; species Moschus berezovskii. The sequence goes on from NC_142475.1 coordinate 85,449,624, forward strand.
CAGACTTTGATAAACAGATTCTATCAACTTACCTGTCTAAAATTACGTGACAATTTTATCTGCATTTAAAATAAAATTTAAATGACTTGTCCTGAAATTAGTATTCATTGTTTTCGGAAGTCAGTTCAGAAATAATCTTCAAAGACAGTTTAAACTTAAAGAGATTTGCCAGTTTTGAAGGTCATAATTTAAATAAGAAGGTTTTTGCATGTATCATTTCTGCTTGTACTGGGTTTTTCTGTTTTAGTGAAATGATCTCGTTAGTTTTTTATTATTTTCCCCCAGAGGACAGAGTTCTATAAGTTCTTTTCTATACAATGATTATCCTGGAATCTCTGGATATGAAATGTATACCCTCAGAATTATGATTGCGATCTCAAATAATTTAATTAGAAAAGAATCACTATTAGAGATGCACTAATTGAATGACTCAATAGTAGGTTCTTCAGTTAAATGTAATTAAAGTTTAGAATCATTCGCCCTTATCACAGAGACAGTTTGCCTATAGTAGTAATCACATGATGGGCTTCTTCTCAAATCAAAGTGACAGAATAAAAGCACAATAATGTAAGTATATGAAATTATTCTCCTTCCTTCAGGAAATGCAAAGAACAATGCTCTGTGAAAATAGGGCAGTCTAACTGATTGAGAATCAAAATGTTGCAAAGGTTATTTCATCATTTCACTTTCATTGGTATAAATGCAAACAGAAAATTTTATTGTGAACAAATCTTACATAATTTGGATTTTTTCCTCCATGAAAATGTTGATTTAACATGTATTTGTTATCAGGACACATCACCCAATGGTGGGTATTTTGAGCTCATCTTCACAATCAAGATTCAGAGTATTTTTAGGTAATAGGACATGGATATTCACTTCGAAAATCCAAACAATTTGAAAGTAATTATTTTTTCTTGAATGTCTGAGATGGATTAGATTTCCTGCAATCATGGAAAGTGTTGGTCACTTGGAACCAGTTCAAAGTCCAGTGATGTTGCATGTGTTTCCATAGATGGCATCAGCTAACAAAAGTCAATGCTTTGAGAAGGCACTAGAGCCCAGAACGTGAGTTGAATGACTTTCTCCATATGCAGGTAAACATGGAAGTATATTTAGACACAAAATTCTGAACTAGGCTCACCATTTTGCTATAGTACATTGATGTTCTGAGAATTCAGTCGTTTGTTATATTTTGTGATTTTCATAATCAGCCATGTTATTAATCCTTTGTGATTCCTAAAATATGTGAATACTGATTCTATTCTGTTACACTTTTTAAAGATATTTTCATATTTTAATGATCTGGAATAAATTTGCCTCTGGAAGACATTTTTAGAAATTATTTTCAACTGTAACAATTTGGGGATATTTTCATGGGCAGATATTTGTAAATCTGAAGATAGATTTAGTTAATATGTTCTCTAAACATAGCTTATTAACCTGATAAAATTAAAAGATGAAGCAGCTTCTGTATACCTTGATTCAGTGATGTTTAAGAAAGCAAGTTAATGTTATAGTAATCAAGCTGTGACTTCAATTCTACTTTTTCTGTTCACAGGTGAGCTTCAGCATCATATCACATGTTTGTTCAACATTAAGAGGTATTCTTCCTTTAACTTACACTTATAATTTTAATTTTATTAGTTAATTGCTTATGCATATTTGTCAGTTTTAGATATTAACTCTATGTGGTGGCTCAGCTGGTAAGGAATTTGCCTACAATATGGGAGAACTGGGTTCGATCCCTGGATTGGGGAGATCCCCTGGAGAAGTGAACCCACTCCAGTATTCTGGCCTGGAGAATTCCATGGACTATATAGTCCGTGGGGTTGCAAAGAGTCAGACATGACTGGGTGACTTTCATTTTCACTTAATAGTTTTATTCATGTAAATTTTTCTCCAACCTACTTTTTTCTATTGGTGTTGTGACATCATTTCCTAAATTCTTAAAAAATTTGAAATCATCAGATATGTCTATTTTGTATTCAGAAATTCTTTAAAAAGATCCTTCCACTTCTAGAATGTAATAAGTCACATATTTTATTAAATGGAAAGAAAATATAAGGTAAAATTTGCTTTCTTTTTTTTAATTAAATGTTTAATCAGTTTTTATTTTTATATGTTATTAGCTTATGTAAAATTTAATTACCATCTACATGGAAAGCTAATTGTGGCAACTCATTTATTTAATACTATGTCTTTTGCCCAGAAATGTCTCTAATCACTTGCTTCTCCATTAGTCTATAAGATTTTTAAGTTTAAGGACAATATTTTAATCAGTCTGTATTATAATATCTGAAAGCATTAGAACATAATAAAACATATTTGTTGAATGAATAAACATATTATTGAAAGACTTCAGTAACTCACTTCTAGTAATTATATTCACAGGTAATTTGATACTGAACTCTGAATTAAGACATAAAGAAGCACCTATGGAACATAGGAATAATGTTACTGAATTTGTCCTCTTAGGGCTCACTCAGAGCACCCAGCACTCAGAAAATATCATTTGTCGTGTTCTTGCTCATCTACATTGTGACAATGTTGGACAACTTGTTTGTTGTCCGGACTGTGGTGTTCAGCCCAGCCTTGGATACCCCTATGTACTTCTTTCTTGGCTGCTTATAATTTCTGGATGCTGTTTATTCTACAACCTTCGTCCCAAATATGATTAAAATCTTCCTTTGTGAGAAGAAAACCATTTCCTTCCAAGCTGGCATGGCCCAGCTTTTTATGGAGAATTTATTTGTTGGTGCTGAGATTTTACTCCTGGTGGTCATGGCCTATGACTGCTATGTGGCCATCTGCAAACCCTTTCATTCATATTGAATCAGCGAGTATGTCTTCTGCTACTGCTCTTTGCAAGGGTTGGTGGGATTTTACATGCTGTCCTTCATCCAATATTTGTTTACAACCTTCCCTTCTGTGTTCTCAATGTCATTGACAATTTCATCAGTGACATTTACCCATTGTTAAAACTTGCCTGCACTGACACCCATATTACTGCCCTCTCAGTAGTTGCCAATAATGGCACAATATTTATGGTCATCTTTACACTGTTACTCATCTCCTATGGGGTCATTCTGCACTCTCTGAAGAATCTTAGTCAGAAAGGAAGGCACAAAGCTTTGTCCACCTGTGGTTCCCACATCACTGTGGTGCTCCTCTTCTTTGTACCCTGTATTTTAGTGTATGTGAGATTACCTTCTACTTTACAAATTGATAAATCTTTGGCTGTGTTTTATACCACTGTCATCCCTTTGTTGAACACTCTAATCAATGCTCTGAGAAATGGAGAGATGCAAAATGCCATGAAAAAGCTCTGGATCCTTCTATAGGATAGATCACATCCTGGGCCATAAATCTAGCCCTGGTAAACTTAAAAAAAAAACATTGAAATCATTCCAAGCATCTTTTCTGACCTTAATTCGTGAGTTGGTGATGGACAGGGAGGCCTGGCATGTTGTGATTCATGGGGTCTCAAAGATTCAGACACGACTGAGAGACTGAACTGAACTAAACTGATCTAAAGGAGAAAATCTATTAAAAATCCTAATATATGGAGGCTGAACAACATGCTGCAGAATAACCAACAAATCACAGAAGAAATCAAAAGAGAAATCAAAATATGTATAGAAACGAGTGGAAATGAAAACAAAAAACCCAAAACTTATGGGACACTGTAAAAGCAGTACTAAGGGGAAAGTTCATAACATACAGGCTTACCTCAAGAAACAAGAAAAAAGTCAAATAAATAACCGAACTCTACACCTAAAACAACTAGAAAAGGAAGAAATTATGAACCCCAGGGTTAGTAGAAGGAAATAAATTTTAAAAATTAAGGCAGAAATAAATGCAAAAGAAATGAAAGAGAACATAGCAAAAATCAACAAAACCAAAAGCTGGTTCTTTGAGAATATGAAAAAAATCAACAAACCACTAGCCAGACTCATCAAGAAACAAAGGGAGAAAAATAAAATCAACACAATTAGAGATGAAAATGGAGAGAACACAACAGACAACACAGAAATACACAGATTCATAAGAGACTATTATCAGCAACTATATGCAAATAAAATGGACAACGTGGAAGAAATGGAAAAATTCTTAGAAAAGTACAACTTTCCAAAACTGAACCAGGAAGAAATAGAAAACCTTAACCGACCCATAACAAGCACGGAAATTGAAACTGTAATCAGAAAGCTTCCAGCAAAAAAAAAGCCCAGGTCCAGACGGCTTCACAGCTGAATTCTACCAAAAATTTAGAGAAGAGCTAACACCTATCCTACTCAAACTCTTCCAGAAAATTACAAAGGAAAGTAAACTTCCAATCTCATTCTATGAGGCCACCGTCACCCTAATACCAAAACCTGACAAAGATGCCACAAAAAATAAAAACTGCAGGCCAGTATCACTGATGTAAATAGATGCAAAAATCCTTAACAAAATTCAGGCAAACAGAATCCAACAACATATTAAAAAGATCATACATCATGACCAAGTGGGCTTTATCCCAGGGATACAAGGATTCTTCACTATCTGCAAATCAATCAATGTAATACACCACATTAACAAAATGAAACATAAAAATCATACGATTATCTCAAAAGATGCAGAGAAAGCCTTTGACAAAATTCAACATCCATTTATGATCAAAACCCTCCAGAAGGCAGGAATACAAGGAACATATCTCAAAATAATAAAAGCTATATATGACAAACCCACAGCAAACATTATCCTCAATGGTGGACAATTGAAAGTGTTTCCCCTAAAGTCAGGAACAAGACAAGGGTGCCCACTCTTACCACTACTATTCAACATAGTTTTGGAAGTTTTGGCCACAGCAATCAGAGCAGGAAAAGAAATAAAAGGAATCCAGATTGGAAAAGAAGAAGTAAAACACTCACTGTTTGCAGATGACATGATCGTCTACATAGAAAACTCTAAAGACTCTACCAGAAAATTACTAGAGCTAAACAATGAATATAGTAAATTTGCAAGATATAAAATTAACACCGAGAAATTCTTTGCATTCCTATACACTAACAATGAGAAAACAGAAAGAGAAATCAAGGAAGCAATTCCATTCACCATTGCAATGTAAAGCATAAAATACTTAGGAATATATCTACCTAGAGAAACAAAAGACCTACATATAAAAATGTATAAAACACTGGTGAAAGAAATCAAAGAGGACACACACAGATGGAGAAATATACCATGTTCGTGGATCAGAAGAATCAATGTAGTGAAAATGAGTATACTAACAAAGCAATCTATAGAATCAATGCAATCCCTATCAAGCTACCAACAGTATTTTTCAGAGAACTAGAACAAATAATTTCACAATTTGTATGGAAATACAAAAAACCTCGAAGAGCCAAAGCAATCTTGAGAAAGCAGAATGGAACTGGGGGAATCAACCTGCCTGACTTCAGTCTCTACTACAAAGTCACAGACATCAAGACAGTATGATACTGGCACAAAGACATAAATATAGATCAATGGGACCAAATAAAAAGCCCAGAGATAAATCCACACACCTATGGACACCTTATCTTTAACAAAGGAGGCAAGAATATACAATGGAGAAAAGACAATCTCTTTAACAGTGGTGCTGGAAAAACTGGTCAACCACCTGTAAAAGAATGAAAGTAGAACATGTTCTAACACTGTACACAAAAATAAACTCAAAATAGAGTAAAGACCTAAACGTAAGACCAGAAACTACTAAACTCCTAGAGGAAAACATAGGCAAAACACTCTCCGACATAAACCACAGCAAGATCCTGTATGACCCACCTCCAAGAATATTGAAAATAAAAACAAAAATAAACAAATGGGACCTAATTAAACTTAAAAGCTTCTGCACAATAAAGGAAACTATAAGCAAGGTGAAAAGATAGCCTTCAGAATGGGAGAAAATAATAGCAAATGAAGCAATGGGCAAACAATTAATCTCAAAAATATACAAGGAACTCCTGAAGCTCAATTCCAATAAATAAATAAATAAAAGACCCAATCAAACAGTGGGCCAAAGAACTAAACAGACATTTCTCCAAAGAAGATATACAGATGGCTAACAAACGTGTGAAAAGATACTCAACATCACTCATAATCAGAGAAATGCAAATCAAAGACAAAATGAGGTACCATTTCATGCCAGTCAGAATGGCTGCTATCCAAAAGTCTACAAGCAATAAATGCTGGAGAGGGTGTGGAGAAAAGGGAACCCTCTTACACTGTTGGTGGGAATGCAAATTAGTACAACCACTATGGAGAACAGTGTGGAGATTCCTTAAAAAAATGGAAATAGAAATGCCTTATGACCCAGCAATACCACTCCTGGGCGTACACACTGAGGAAACCAGAATCGAGGGAAACACGTGTTTCCCAATGTTCATCGCAGCACTGTTTTTAATAGACAGGACATGTAAACAACCTAGATGTCCATCAGCAGATGAATGGATAAGAAAACTGTGGTACATACACACAATGTAGTATTACTCAGCCATTAAAAGGAATACTTTTGAATCAGTCCTAATGAGATGGATGAAACAGGAGCCTATTATACAGAGTGAAGTAAGCCAGAAAGAAAAACACCAATACAGCATACTAACACATATATATATGGAATTTGGAAAGAAGGTAACAATAACCCTGTATCCGAGACAGTAAAAGAGACACAGATGTATTGAACGGTGTTTTGGACTTTGTGAGAGAGGGCGAGGCTGGGATAATTTGGGAGAATGACATTGAAACATGTATATTATCATATGTGAAATGAATCACCAGTCCAGATTCGATGCATGATACAGGATGCTCAGGGCTGTTGTACTGGAATGAACCAAAGGGATGGGATGGGGAGGGAGGTGGGAGTGGGGTTCAGGATGGGGAACACATGCACACTCTTGGCGGATTCAAGTCAATGTATGGCAAAACCAATACAATATTGTAAAGTAAAATAAATAAGTTAATTAAATTAAAAAAATAAAAGCTCTGGATCAGAAAGTGAAATTGAAGCACCAGGGAAAAGCATCATTTCTTTTCCCTGAAGAATTGCTCTTCCCAGGAAAGTCATGTGTGACTACTTAAATGTAGTAAATCGAACCCAGGTCTCCTACATTGCAGGAGACCTGCATTTGATTCCTGGGTTTGGAAGATCCCCTGGAGAAGGGAATTGCAACACACTGCAGTATTCTTGCCTGGAGAATCCCATGAATGGAGGAGCCTGGCAGGCTACAGTCCATGAGGTCACAAAAAGTTGAACACAACTGAGCAACTAACACACACACACACACAAAAAACAACAACAAATATCTCCTCATGTTTAATAACTTTAACACACACACACACAGACACACACACACAAAAAACAACAAATATCTCCTCATGTTTAATAACTTTGGCAAGATGAAAAAATTACCATGTGAATAATTCCAATGATCAAAAATATTTAAGAGTTTCCTTCTTCAAAGTATATATTTTATTTAAAATATATTTGTAAGATTCCTGCAACTAAAAATAAAATTAAAAAAAAGTGTCTATTGAGACTTCCGTCGTGGCTCAGTTGGTAAAGAATCTGCCTGCAATGTGGGAGACCTGGGTTTGATCCCTGGGTTGGGAAGATCCCCTGGAGAAGGGAAAGGCTACCCACTACAGTATTCTGGTCTAGAGAATTCCATGGACTCTATAGTCCATGGGGTCGCAAAGAGTTGGACACAACTGAGCAACTTTCACTTTCGTTGATACTACAGATTTATCTTCTATGTAATACTTTAAGCTATAGGTAATAATGTAAACTTATATAATTAGTTGAAGATTTCCTCATGTTTCTGTTTTAAATATTATAACCTTTGCCAGAATTAACAACTCGTTACAGATATTGAAAGAATAGTATAGACATATGACAGAAAATCTTCGTTCACTTATACCCACACGGAGACAGCCTATATTAATATTTGAAGTATATGTCTTATTTTTGTCTGCAAGATAGTGACAGTGAAGTTGCTCAGTCATGTCCGACTCTGCGACCCCATGGATGGTAACCTACCACGCTCTTCTGTCTATGGGATTTTTCCAGGCAAGAGTACTGGAGTGGGTTGCCATTTCCTTCTCCAGAGGATCTTCCCAACCCAGGGATTGAACCTGTCTCTCCCGCATTGTAAGCAGACACTTTACCATCTGAGCCACCAGGAACAAATATAGACATATGACAGAAAATCTTTGTTCACTCATACCCACACAGAGACAACCTATATTAATATTTGAAGTATATGTCTTATTTTTGTCTGCAAGATAGTATATATGCATATATATACATATATTTTTCTTTGTATGTCTTAGCATGCTGAGGTTGAAGGTGAATATTTCAGAGCTGTAATATAAAACATAAAGAGAATATCTTTATAAGTAAATCTGATCGAACAAGGTACATATGCATAAAAATACCCAAATCTTACTTATTTTCCCAATTGGGCAATCACATTATCTCCTCAAATTTACCAGCATTGTTTAGAGTTACATTTTCATAAAGGTGACCAATCCTTCTTAGATAGTTTGGAATATCTGGCAAAGCCTCCACTATTTTTCAATATCCCAATCTATTATTTTGCTTATATGTTTCATAGCCTTCTATAGAGATCCAGCCTCTGCCCTTTACATGTGAATTTAGCATAATCCATGATCTATGGGCATCTAATACGCATGATGGAGCTTGACACCAGATATTTTGAGTGACAACATTATTAGAAAAGATTAGTCAAAATATACTCTTTTATCTTTCAGAGACATCATTCATAAAATTCTCTCCCTCTCTGAATCGGGCTTGAAGCAGCATATTATCCTCCTCTAATGTGTTTGGAAGCATATGATCAAAGAAGCCTGTTTGTATGTCCAAATATGGCTCAGCTGGTAAAGTATCCACCTGCAATGTAGGAGACCCCGGTTTGATTCCTGGGTTGGGAAGATCCCCTGGAGAAGGGAACAGCCACCCATTCCAGTATTCTTGCCTGGAAAGTCTCAAAGAGTCAGACAAGACTGAATGACTTTCACTTTTCACTTTCATATTTAGTCTGGATCCATGCAGGGCAAGGCTATGGGGTGATGGGTGAATTTTACTAGTAAATCACAGTGTGTAAGAAACCTCATATCCTGATGATTTTTATCCTGTTACATGGAGATTTCTTATATTATCTTTTGTCTTCTCAAACTCAATAGTGTTCACAAATTATAAGAAGCATTTGTGTTTGTCAGATATCATATATTTTGTTCTTCTACTTTTGGATGCTATTATAGACTGAGAGTTTGTGTCCCTATCTAAAATCATAAATTATATTTTTTCTAATGTGGTGGTATTTGGAGGGCTTCCTTTGGAAATTGATTAGGTCATGAAGGTGGTGCCCTGATTAGTGGGATTAATCCCCTAATAAAAAGACATCTTGAACTTTCCAGGGGCCTCAGTGGTCAAGAATCTGCTTTCCAATGCAGGAGCCACTGGATATTATACAGAGCCATAAAAAAGAATAAAAGAATGCCATTTCTAGCAACATGGAAGTACCTGGAGATAATATACTTAAGGCAGTCAGAAAGAGAAAGACAAATAACTTATGTCACTCTTATGGGGAATCTAAAATATGACACAAATAAATTTATCTATGAAACACACTCATTGACACAGAAAACAGATTTGTGTTTGCTAAGGGGGAGGTGTGTGGGGAGGAAAGGATTGAGAGTTTGGGATGAACACATGGATACTGTTATGTATAGAAAGTATAAACAACAAGGCCCCACTGCAAAGAACAGGGAGCTATGTCCAATACCTTGTGATAAATCATCACAGAAATCTTTTCAGCCATAAGTCTGTTTTCTGTGTCTATGAGTCTGTTTCACAGATAAATTTATTTGTGTCATATTTCAGATTCCCTATATGGGTGACATGTTATTTGTCTTTCTCTTTCTGACTGCCTTTAGTATGATAATCTCTATGTCCCTCCCCTGGAGAAGGGATAGGGTACCCCACTCTAGTATTCTTGGGCTTCACTGGTGGCTCAGACTGTAAAGAAACTGCCTGCAATGTGGGAGACCTGGGTTCATTTGCTGGGCTGGGAAGATCCCTCGAAGGAGGGCATGGCAACCTACTCCAGTATTCTTGCCTGGAGAATCCCCATGGACAGAGGATCCTACAGGCTACAGTCCATGGGGTTTCAAAAAATCAGACACGACTGAGTGACTAAGCACATACACAAATATATAACTGAATACTTTTGCTGTGTAGAAGAAATTAACATTGTAAATCAACTATGCTTCAATAAAATAAATTAAAAAAATACATTATTTACCCATCTAGAATTTATTTTTGTCTGTGTAAGTAAAATATGTAACCATATTTTTCCCAACAGTTAAAATAATATGTCAATATAATTATTAATTTCAGCTTGTTTCACAATTTTCTATTTACTATATCAGGTTTTGCAATATCTAGAAGTTTGACCTTCTAGTTAGGCACTTTCTCCTTCTCCTCCCTTTCCTTCTCTTCTTCCTTTAAACAGTCTTTAGGTAAAGTTTGAAAACTTCCCATAAAAATTTATTTAGAATGCCACAATGCTATATATTTATTTTGAGGAGAATGACATGGTTTTGTATTGTGTTTTTCTATCCAGAAGAGGACACATATCGTGAAGGATTTACTGATGTCTCAATAAAAATCTGTAATTATCTCCATAGAGTGTACATATGACTGATCTTTTGGTTTTGCTGTTAAAAAAATAAAAGAAGAGGGCACTATTTATGTTTGATTTGCATTTTCAGTGAGCTCCTCAGAAAGGGTTCAGTGACTTATGCTGTCATGAATCACAGTTCAGTCCTCAAGGCCACAGATGTTTGTTAAATCCCAACATCCATATTCCTGAGCCAAAACCACACAAGTATGTTGGTAACACTTGTACCTACATATTCAATGTTATGTAGGTTTCCACCCAATTGCACATTATGTCTATATGTGAACACACACAGGAAACCACACAAGTATGTTGGTAACACTTGTACCTACATATTCAATGTTATGTAGGTTTCCACCCAATTGCACATTATGTCTATATGTGAACACACACAGGTCTGTAGCTGATAATACATGGATTAGTATTTGACTATATATATGGAAACATTTGTATATGTATATGCATACGTATTTGATATATCACACACAGGCCTATATATTTCTAAAAAGAAGGCTATATATTGTCATACACAGGTCTATGTTTAATCACACACGTGGCTATAACTGTCCACACACAGGGCTATATCTTTTCATTCATTGCTTTGCTTTGTATTTGACCATAATGAATTTAGGGAGAACTTGGTTGTACAATTATTCCATTCCATGTGATATGGACTGAGGTCATTCTCTGGTAAACAACACATTGCTGGACTTTTATTGTGAGTCAAAGATAACTGCACTGCTATGAATGATGCATTGGCAGAGATGGCTAGAAAACCAGACTCTTGGGTCTTTTTCCTTCTCCATGTAGACACAGAGCTATGTAGACAAAGTTTATCAAATGAGGTTGTCAGGCTTGTAAAAGGCCAGCTCAGGACTCCCAGCTGCAAAAGCTATCAGATCAGTTAAACTTTACCCCATCATGACATCAGTCTGAAGTCTAGGATCTCAAGTTCTAAATCCAGACTGCTTCTACACACTGAAGGAAACAAACAACATGAAAATGTAACCTATAGAATGGGGGAAAAAAAAAACTTGCAAATCATGAATAGATATTTTTCCAAAGAAAATATAAAAAGGCCGATAGGAACATGAGAAGGTGCTCAACATTGCTAATCAAGGAGGAAACGCAAATCAAAACCAAAAGATAAATCACCTCAAATCTTTAGGATGACTAATTTTGTGAGAACATAGAGAAAATGAAGTCCAAATAAAACTCACTCCTGGTGATACAAAGCCGGGTTCTGTGGGGCTCCAGGGCCCAAAAGCTTTTCTGTGTCTCTCACTTCCTTGATTACAGGAAATAAGCTTCATTCAGTCTCCCCGACTTTCTGTGAGTTTCAATGGACAGGTTTGCAGTTGTTAATTAGGGAAGAAAGGTGATGTGAAATAAGGGAGAAACAAACACCCAACAGAAACAATAGTGCAGCCTTGGAGCAAGTTTCTGGTTCCCCATCAAAGGATACAGACATTCTCTTTGAGTTGTTCGGTAGATACTGAAGCAGAGACACATTTTATTTTCCTGGGCTTCAAAATCAATGTCGCTATGAAGTTAAAAGATGCTTGCTCCTTGGAGGGAAAGCTGTGACAAAACTAGACAGCATATTCAAAAGCAGAGACATTACTTTGCTGAAACATATTCTCATAGTCAAAGCTATGGTTTTATCCAGTAGTCATGTACAGATGCTAGAGTTGGACCATAATGAATGCTGAGAGACAAAGAATTGATGCTTGTGAATTGTGGTGCTACAGAAGACTCTTGAGAGACCCTTGGACTGCAAAGAGATCAAACCAGTTGATCCTAGAGGAAATCAACAGTGAATAGTCATTGAAAGGACTGCTGCTGAAGCTGAAGCTCCAGCACTTTGGCCATCTGGTGCAAAGAGCAGACTCATTGAAAAAGATCATACTGGAAAAAGCTGAAGGCCAAAGAAGAATGTGGCAGATGATGAGATGGTTAGATAGCATCACCAACTCAGTGGACATGAATCTGAGCAAAGTCCAGGAGATAGTGAAGGGAAGCCTGGTGTGCTGTAGTCCATGGAGTCAAAAAAAGTCAGACATGACTTAGCAACGGAACAACAAAAACAACATAGATGAAAAGTGTCAATATGTAGTTGACAAGTAATGTCCTGTTAATTAAGAAAGTAAAGAAAACAACTACAATTCTAAATTCTCCTAAGAGAGGAAATGAAAACTTCTCAGAGGAAAAAGGTAACATCTTTGAAATTCCCAATTTTCCAATCCATTTTTTAAATGCTTCCATGAATTAGGGCAAGAAACAGTGCTCTGAAAGACTTTGTTGATGGATGTTAAAGAAGGCTGCTGCTAAATATTTGGCAATATTTTTACATGGGAAGTAAGGTGAGGTCAAGACCAAGATCAGTCTTGAGGTCAGCCAGTCTTGAACTGTACTTTCAGGTCTGGTCCTCACTAACTGTATGTCCTGAGACACAAAGCTGAATGTCTCCATGTCTTAATTTTCCTGTAGTCCAGCTACATATAACTCATTTTAAAACTTTTAAAGGAGACAGTTTAAAACTTAAAGTCTTTGCACAATATTAGATTTTGATCGTTACATATCCTAATAATCTCTGATCTATAAAAAAATGCAAATTTATCCAAAATAACATATCAAGGGGAAAATGGCTTAATTTCCTTAGTCCTTAACCATCTAAGAACCTGCAGTCTTTTGGGCACCACAAAAATAGAAGCAGAGATGAGAAAGTGCTATTGAAACACTTGACTTCAAAATAAGTTTTAAAGGATATTTATTTTCCAGATTGATTAAGTAGGAGCAAGCCCCTCCCCAAAATAGAACAGAAAACCTGTGGTAAAGTAACACATAAGATGAGATTATCTAAACTTATATGAGTCTTTTAGCTTATCTCTCTAAAATGGTTTTTATTTTAATATGTGGAAGAAAAATACATTTGAAAAGTGATATCACTACTCATACAAATGTAAAACGAACACATGACAAAAATTTGATTTAGCTCATTGAATAATGAGGGGGAAAAGTAACATATAATAATTAGTCTAAAGGAGAATCCACTCTTATTCTGTTCCATCAGAGATGTGAAATGGGGCATCCTCAGTGGCTCAGTGGTAACGATTTTGCCTGCAGTGCAGAAGGCTCAGGAGACACGAGTTCGATTCCTGGTTTGGGAAGATCCCCTGGTGAAAGGCATGACAATCCACTCCAGTATTCTAGCCTGGAGAATCCAACGGACAGAGGATCCTGGCAGGCTCAAAGAGTCAAACACGTCTGAGGTGACTGAGCACACATACATAAATGAATTTACAAATGAGAAGAAAGCTGTCTTTATCTGTAATAGTCAGGGAAATTGATCAAACTTCCACCAGACAACATTTGCATTTTGCTTAACAAGAATTATTTGCAATTGTATTAATTTTCTCAAAGACTTACAAAATAGCTAACAGACAGTAGAAGGTATAAATCTCTTAGAGTCATAAAATCCAAAGAGAATGCTGTAAATAACACAGATTTCCATAAAGACATCCAATCATCTTTAGGTTGCAATTTTCTCTTTCATGAAACTTTTTCCTGACAAATGTTAAATTTATTTAGCATCTGTGCATCAAAAGAAGTACAGACGTTTTATAAATAAACTAAATTTATTAAAAAGAAAGCTACTTTCTGATTTGCTGTTTTTTGTTTTTTTTTTTTACAAAGGAAAAACACAAACTTTCTGCATCAATTGGAAACCTAACAAGAAACAACATATTTAAAATGGAAGATAAGAAGATGTTGGATTTCCCTGGTGATTCAGTGGTAAAAAATCTGTCTGCCAATGTAGGAGATGTAGATTCGGTCCCTGTGTTGGAAAGATCCCCTGGAGAAGGAAATGACAACTCACTCTAGTATTCTTGACTGGGAAATCCCATGGACAGTGGAATCTGGTAGGCTATAGTCCAGGGGGTCACAGAAGAATCAGACACAAATTAGTGACTAAATAACAATAACAAAAATATTTTAATATGTTTGCATAGCAAGGTATGCATAAAGTTAAAGGAAATTAATCAGGGATGATACAGTACCACTGAGGGGCTAGTGAAAGTAGGAAACATAATTACCATAATAAGACGAGAATAGCAGGGGACACAGTCCATCACCCAGAAGCTTCCATCCCTGGTAAACAACACCGGAGACATCCTCCTGGGATGAAAGAGTCCTTGGATTGGACCGACAACATGAGCTCTATTTTAAATGCTCTGTTACTTGGAGAACATGTTTCTCTACATATTGAAAGGCATGAAGCTGCCCTAAATACACTTTGGCAGGTACCTGGTTTTGTGAAATTAGTCCCTGAATCTATCAAAGCTCAAACTGTTCAACTAGTTTCTGATCAAATGTGATATGATCTATGATTTGCTCCTCCTGATTTCCTTCTGATTAACCCTTCAAATTTGAGAATCTGTGTTGCTGTCTCCTCAGGGTTTTAAACCACTCTATCCTTGGATTTGTATGAAACAGACTTTCCTTGTTGTATATCCAAGATTCCTTCTTTTGAAAAAAATATTTTAATGAACAACCTTCATTGATTTTAGACATAACTCCTCTCTCTTTCCCTTTTATGCTTCTCTAGGGCTTGGGAAGTTGGACTAAGTAGGTGATGAGGTTCAAAAGCAATCTCTTTACCAAGAAATGCATCTATTTAGTTAGAGTCTGGATAACCACTCAATGTGCCATTGTGAATGAATTTCATTTTTTTATGAAGTTGGAAATGACAGCTTTGTCAGTACATGTTAATTCTCTGAGCTGATTCCAATTTTCATACCAGAGCTTAAAGACAAGTTCAAACAATTTCATGATGACATTTCTGCAAAATCCATACCCCTTATAGCTATGTAGACAGTTTTAAATTCTCATTCAGACTGTCTTTGGCACCTGTCATCGCAATATTTTCACTACACTCTAATTTTGGAGTGTCCAGTCAAACTAGGTTTAGTCAAGTGATTTCAGTTTCCTTAAACTCTTTTCCTTCATGAGACACAATGCTCACAGCACCACCTTCTCTGGATCCAGTGAGAATCATATACAATTTAATGCAAGCATATTTGAACATGATGAGTAAGTACTGATCTATATAGGACTATATCTGTGTTGAATTGGTTTAAATATATTTACAAAATAATTTCATACATCAGTATTCATCTGTATTCATATATATTTGTAGTGGACCTTATAGTTGGTGACAGCATAGACATCTCATGATTACTTCAATTGTAAAAAATAGTTTAATATAAGGATCCTGGTCCAGGATTTAGTGCCCTCATTTTTATTTCCCCTTGGCAAATGGCATTCTTACTCTTTCTCTTGCATTTCCTCGTTATAAATTGTGAATATTATTGCCGATTTTTGTATCCCAATGGATATTAAACAATTTAATTTAAATGACTGAAAAAAAATACATTTTACCATCTCTAAATATATTGAAGAGAATAATTATTTTCATCATGATCATATTAATGTATTTTGAAAATTTTCAGAAGAAAAAACTAATTTGAAGAAGTACTGTAAACTTTACAGCTGTGAAGTGCCAGTACCATAATAGAATTCAGTATTATCAGTGAATGCACATGTAAAAATAAATGGTAAATCAATTAAAATAAACTATTATAATAGAAGTTTAAGAATCAGATAGTTACACATCTAAGTGTTTAATTTACACAATACTAGTCAGACACCCAATAAGCTCATATGTTATTAAATATTTAAATTCATAAGTGGTCAACTTTTTTTTCTTGTCATAGCATTTTGTCTTGTGTAGACTCAAAGAGGAGTTCAAAATTAAAAATGAGTGCCACAAAAGTTCTCTGTTGCTGAATTAACTCATATGAAATAATTGGGTTTTTGGCTAGGCCTTCTAATAATGTTGAAATCCCCCTGAGGCCCTAGTAGCCACACCTAAGAAACTACTGAATTCGCCTGTGAACAGGTTATGTGGTTGTACTTTTAAGACTTACCCAAATGTACCACTTATAAGTCAATAAAGACACTTACTGAAGCTGAGCTAGCTGGCAATTTTAAACATTATACCTTTACTTGTTTCCTGGTCTTAGCATGAACCTGTGTCAAACAAGTTCATAGCTAAGGTCTCTTTTTATTCTTTCTTTTTCCCCAGGAAATCACATAATCATAGACTCTCAGGTTCTAATCATTCCTGAAAATCACATAAACACCTATTATCCTCACCTATCTGACATTTAAATTCCTCTTTTAGTATACAAGCTTTCGAGAAAGAGAGATTCAAATGCCATGCTATCAGTTTAGAAGAAAAATGTTTTGAATCTTTCTTGTTGATATAAATTTAAATTAGTTAGATTTCAATAAATTAGTTGACATTATATTTGAATAATTACACAATTCAAAATTGCATCTAAACTTCTCTCCACCTTATAATACAACTTAAAAATGTTTCAAAGATATTGTACAATTAAAAACACAAAAAACTCTGCAAAAATTGCACGCTATCAAAGGAATGAACTATGTCATTTCTGAATTTTACACAGCTCTTAATATTTATGCTAAACTATTTGTAAATAATGATTTTTTTCTCTTTAAAAATATTTTCCATAATATAAAAATATTATTTTTAATATTATTTGTAAATAATAATTTTTTATAAATAATGATTTTTTTCTTTTTAAAAATATTTTCCATAATATTAAAAATATTATGGTTTATTCCTAGAAAGAAAAATGAAACAAAGAAAAAAGGAAAAACTAATTTGTATTTATTCAGAGCTATTTCTAAAATATATAGATTACTTGTAAGTCTTATTTTATGTATATTATAATCTTTTCTGAACTTTTGGGGAATTTTATTGTATTTATGTCCCCAAAGTATCCCTAACCAAGAATGGTGGAAGATGGATCTTACAGAAAGATGGGAGAAGGCATGACAGTGACTGTATCAGAAATAGAAAGGAGTGGAAACATTCCTCTCATGGATGGGTGCCTCGCTGCTGTTTAGTAATGGTGTTTCAATTATTAGTTCTTTGGCCCATTTTTTGATTGGGTCTTTTATTTTTCTGGAGTTGAGCTGCAGGAGTTGCTTGTATATTTTTGAGATTAATTCTTTGTCAGTTGCTTCATTTGGTATTATTTTTTTCCCATTTTGAAGGTTGTCTTTTCACCTTGCTTATAGTTTCTTTTGCTGTGCAGAAGCTTTTAATTTTAATTAGATCCCATTTGTTTATTTTTGCTTTTATTTCCAATATTCTGGGCGGTGGGTCATGGAGGATACTGCTGTGATTTATGTCGGAGAGTGTTTTGCCTATGTTCTCCTCTAGGAGTTTTATAGTTTCTGGGTTTACATTTAGATCTTTAATCCATTTTGAGTTTATTTTTGTGTATGGTGTGGCATATAACAGGAATACTCTTCTTGATTTTGTGGGAGCAAACATACATTCACATCCAATGTTCTTGCCTGGAGAATCCCAGGGATGGCAGAGCCTCCTGGTCTGCCGCCTATGGGGTCACACAGAGTCGGACACGACTGAAGCAACTTAGCAGCAACACAGTAAGGCTCCAGTTATTTGTTGAATGAGTGAATTTGTAATTGGTACTTATTGTAAGTCATAGATTTTATATGTGTTTGTATTATTTGTATATAGATATGGGTGCATACCTATATACATTGTCTGTCTTGCCACCTTACCCAGTGGACTATTTCTTTCTGCTCTCCCTGTTTAGAGCTGAGGGTTAACATGTAAAACCTCATGGAAGAGGCAGTAACACTTATCTCTGTGGGGCAAATCTCAGCTTGCAAGATACATCTGATTATGATGATCTGTGACTAAGGACACAGAGGAGGGCTCAGCCCGGTGCACTGACATGACTCAGCAGATGCAGAACGAATTGGAAGTAAGAGGATAACCCAGATCCCATGTAGATAGTAGGGTGTTTTCTCAGTAAATTGCACATCATGTGTTGCCCTATAGATGTTTTGCAGATGGCAGGTGTCTGCAGAAACACAAAACATGAGGAAAGTAATGAACATGTGAAATATGTACTTGGGCAAAATTGTCAAGGACATGCTCCACAGTTCTATTGATTGCTCTAGTTTTCTTCTAAGAAATTCAGTCTACCACGCTTTCACGGTGAAGATGTATTATTCATTCTTCCTTTTAGGTAATTCAAGCCATGGGGCTGCGTTTTTTCCTAAATAGATCTCACGTCTCCTTACAATGTGAGTAAATTTGTTCTCTTGGGATTCACATAGAATCTACACTTGCATAAAACACTCTTCATTGTCTTTGTTCATTTTCCTATTTACCATGCTGGCCAACCTGCTCATTATTGTTACCATCTCCCTGAGCCCTACACTCTTAGCTCCCATGTACTTCTTTCTCACTCACTTGTCTTTCATAGATGCCTCCTTAACCTTTGTCACCACCCCCAAAAGAGTCATCGACCTGCTGTACCAGAAGAGAACCATCTCCTGGGGTTCTCTGAGCCTGACTCAGCTCTTTCTGGAGCACTTTCTGGAAGGGTCAGAGGTCATCGTCCTCACTGTCATGTCCTATGGCCGCTACGTGGCCATCTGAAGGCCTCTGCACCACACGGCCGTCATGCGACAGGGGCTCTGCCAGCTCCTGGCGGTGGTGGCCTGGACCGGGGGACTCCTGTACACCACCGAGCAGATTCTTTTCATGATCGACTTGACCCT
Source organism: Moschus berezovskii (assembly GCF_049115385.1). NCBI lineage: Eukaryota > Metazoa > Chordata > Mammalia > Artiodactyla > Moschidae > Moschus > Moschus berezovskii. The sequence continues at coordinate 85,469,045 of NC_142475.1, forward strand.
TTGTGGCCCTAAAGTCATTGACCACTTCATGTGTGATTTCTTTTCACTGTTGAAATTTGACTGCGGTGACACCTATAGGCTTTGAGTCGTGGTGGAAGCACAGGGGCCATGTGCTTGCTCATCTTTTTCATGCTCGTCGTCTCCTACATAATCATCCTGAGCTCCCTGAAGTCCCATGGCTCTGGAGGAGGGCACAGAGACCAATCTACATGCGGTGCCCACTCTACAGTAGTGGTGCTCTTTTTGTCCCTTGTATATTCACCCATATGCATCCTGTGGCCACTTACCCTGCCGACAAGTGGGTGGCTGCGTTCTTTTCAGTCTTCACTCCCATGCTAAATCCTATCATTTACACAGTGAGAAACACAGAGGTGAAAAATGCCATGAGGAGTTTGTTGAAGAGGAGAGTAATAACTTAGACTCTCCATGGTACAAAGGAAGTAATTATTTATATATAGAGAGAAGATTAGGGGCATCCCAGGTGACTCAGTGTTAAAATAATTTCCTGCCATTTCACGAGACTCAAGAGATACGCGTTCAATCCCTGCGTTAGGAAAATTCCTTGGAGTAGGAAAGGGGAAACCCCCTCCAGTATTCTTGCCTGGAAAATTCCAGGGACAGAGGAACCTGGCAGGAGACAGTCTATGCAGACGAAAAGAGGCAGATTTACTCCCCACAGAGAGGACTATGTGTGTATGGAGGAGGGGGTGCTCAGTCATGTGCGACTCTGCACGACCCCATGGACTGTAGCCCATCGGGCTCTCTGTCCATGGAATTTGCCAGGCAAGAATACTGGAAGGGGTTGTCATTTCCTACTCCAAGGAATCTTCCCAACCCAGGAAGGGAACCCACGTCTCTTGAGCTTCCTGCATTGGCAGGTGGGTTCTTTACAACCTGAGCCACCAGGGAAGTGTCCAGGGAGAATTATACCTGTTCCAAATTCTGAAAGAAAATTAAGAAACTTTGCAGACTACTAATAGAAAAAAGGAGACCCAGAAACTAACATTTGTTGACTAATTTATGTTTGTTAAATAATCTTTATACATTTTAATAACATTTAACATACTTTCCAGAGACTTCAGTGTTCAGGTTTATAGATTCAGATTAGGCAATGGAAAGGACAGCTATAAATCCATAAGCTGATGATTGTAGAGTAAGATTTTGTCCAGAGTCTTACTGCTAATTTACCAAATGCTTCGTATATGTTGCTTGGATGAAATCAGCTTTTCCATATGACACTGATACCAGAACATCTTCCATTTTTTGTTTAGCCTGTATTACAGCAAACAAGGAATATAAATTCTTAGTTAAACACATCTGGAAGGGACAGTTGAGTGAAGAAATAACAGTTCAATACTTTTTATTTTTGTACTATGAATTTATCAAAAGCAAAAAGAGAAAAGACCAATTTGCAATCTATCTATATTTTCTTAACACAAAAATATAAGCAGAAATTTTGAAATTACTCAAATTTTTATGTTCTAAATAAGTGTATGGCTCATAGCTTTTCTTGAGTGTAAAAAATTGCTTTTCTTTTTTTCACCAATGTTTGAGGAACCATTTGAAACAAGGGTAAGTGTGCTTTACAAATCTCAACATAAAGCTTATGGTTAGGTTCCAAACGTATTGCTCTGTAGTTCTCTTACATATATTTACATTAAATGAAGCCCTTACTATGTATCAGGCACATCTACTTCATTCAATTTATCCAGGTACTAAACTGGTGGTTCCATTATAATTATTCCTATTTTACAGAAAAGAAAGTTGAAATCAAGGATTTTACTAACTGACTTGCTTCACATCACATATTGCTGTTCAGTCACTCAGTTGTGTCCAACTGTTTGCAACCTATGGATGGAAGCACACCATACTTCCCTGTCCTTCAACATCTCCTGGAGATTCCTAAACTCATGTCTGCTGAGTCAGTGATGCCATCTAACCATCCCATCCTCTGTTGTCCCCTTCTCCTGCCTTCAACCTTTCCCAGCATCAGAACCTTTTCTAATGAGTTGGCTCTTCCCATCAGGTGGCCAAATATTTTATCTTCATCTTCAGCATCAGTCCTTCAATGAGTATTCAGGATTGATCTCCTTTAGGGTGGACTGGTTTGGTCTCCTTGCAGTCCAAAGGACTCTCAAGAGTCTCTGCAACACCACAGTTCAAAAGCATCAATTCTTTGACTCAGGCTGCTTTATGGTCCAACTCTCACATCCACACATGACTATTGGAAAAACTACAGCTTTGACTATACAGACTTTTGTTGGAGAAGTAATGTCTCTGATTTTTAGGTTTGTCATAGCTTTTCTTCCAAGGAGCAAGCAAGAATCACATCAAATGTGATTCCCCCATCAATGATGTTAGAAACTGTTATACTGGAATGCAGCTCCCTTTTAAAAACTTCAGCTACTAACTTCCAATCCAGGTCTTTAGAAATCAGGTTTACTTTCTTATGAATTTTCTGTGATATATTTAGGCATATAGGTAAGAAAACTGCAGTCTAAATGATTGAATGTGTCCTTCAAGAAGACGCTGTCAAATGTGTTGTAGTTTTGTCTCTCATAGAGCAACATATTTCAGCAGAACAATTTTCATTTTTTTAAAGTTCAAGTTATGCCACTTCACTTTTACAAAGGACAACATTAGTATGGTAATGGTAAAGAATCTGAAAACTATTACATATATGTGTATGTGTGTGTATGTACATGTACATAAATAACTCATTTACTTTGTCGTACATTTGAATTTGGCTTTCCAGGTGGCCTTAATAGTAAAGGACCTGCCTGAAAATGCAGGAGACATAAAAGATGTGCGTTTGATGTCTGGGTTGGGAAGATCCCCTGGAGGAGGGCATGGTAACTCACTCCAGTATTCTTGCCTGGAGAATTCCATGGACAGAGGAGCCTGGCTGACTACAGTCTATAGGGTCCAAAGAATTGGACATGACTGAAGTGACTTAGCACGCATGCACACTTGAACTCAGACAGCATTGTAAATTAAGTGCATTTCAATAGAAGAAAAGTGGAAAAAAATAAAAATCACTGATAATGGAGTTATTTTTTGTAAAAACAAAAATTTCCTTCAGATTTCTTTCCCTTTGGTGAAGATGAGCACTACTGTTGGTCTTCAAAAAAAAAAAAAAAAAAAAGCAAGTGGTTAAGGTGAATTTTCAGACACTGGGAGAGACCTGCAATGCTTCTCTATGCATGTGCAGAATACCAGGTCATCCTACATTATTAAAAACTCTTTATAAATTTAAGTTTGAAAGACTACAACACTTCCCGGTGTGTTACTTCTCTTGAAAGTAAGAATTGGTGAATTATAGATCCTGTTGCAAATTGAACCTATGTAGAACGGTTCTCTCTGACAGACAGACTACTTAAATAGATGGAAATGCTGAGTTATATCACGTTCTGATTAAAATATGATATTGATTTTCTACCGTATTTTATGAGTATTGATTTCTTTTCAAGTGGTGAGCAGCCAGCCATGCTTCTGTAACAACAATTTTGTTTCCCACTACCCTGCAATAACCCTGTTTTCATGAATAAAATCTGTTTATCTATTATTCTATTTCTTATCTTTCTATTTTGTTCCATTAGTGTATCTATCAATGAGCCAATACTCTACTGTCTAAATTTCTGCAGTGTTTCAGATATAATTGCCATATTAAAAAATCACCTCCAAGTTTAGGGGTTTAAAACACCATCACTTATTATTTCAGATGTTTTCAGTAGGTGTGGATTTAATCAGTCCAGCTGAGTACTTGAGACTCAGCATCTCTTATGAGATTAGTCAGAAAGTGGCTGGGACTGAAGTCATTTAAAAAGTTTCTTTAATTTTTAAATATACCTGCAAAGTCTTGAAGAGTGAAGACTTAAATAACAGGTGCACCTTTAGATTGTAAGGGTGAATCCATAGTCCAAAAGAATGGTGTTCTAAGAAGAAATTGAAAGCATGCCAGAGCTTGTTGTCTCATGTTTACTTGGAGGAAAGTCTCTTTAGGGCCGGACTGAGAAGGTGGCCATCTTCAAGCTAGGAAGAGAGGCCTCACCTGAAACCAACCCTGAAGTCAATTTGATCTTGGACTTCGGCCTCCATAACTGTGAAAAAACAGATTTTTTTGTTGTTTGTTTGTTTAAGCTATCAAATCTGTTCATTTAGTTACAGCAAAATAAGCCAACTGACTTGACTATGATGAGGAAGATGATGATGATGATGATGATGATAGTGATAAAATATATTCCAGGTTTAGTGAAAGAGGTCTGAATTGAATGAACAGGAATCAATTCAGAAAAAAATCATGGCTATTGACTACATTTGGATAATTTCTAAATCCAGAGATTTTTGAATAAAATAGACATCAGGTATTTTTAAGTAGGAACTCTGTAATATTACCAGGAATAGGTTGTGCAAATCTTCAACCTGATCTTTACCTGAGGAATTTGAGACTATTTATCAGAGTAATTATGCTATAGGTAAGTAGAAATCCTTAAGTCTTTCCTGACATTACTTGAAGTAGGTTCTAAGCTAAAGCTCATTCCTGGGCATCAGAATAACACCATCTCCCACTGATCCGAAAGCCATTGATGTTTGCTGGCCTGAGACAAATATTCTGCCAGACATTTCTCCATGAAGATGGGTTTATTTGGGATCAGTAAGAAATATAATTTGGGGCCTGCAAATTATGGGGAGAAACATGTGTGATTCTCCCCAAGGTAAAGGAAGAAGAATGCTTTATAGAGGAGAAGAGGGAGTTGGGGTGGGGTGTGAACTCTAGTAAATAAAGAAATCATAGCCTTTCATGGGCTGAGCCCTTGCCAGAAAAGAAGAAGGAATAAGTGTTCTCCCTCCTGTTTCTCCAGGGTTTCCTTGGTGACTCAGATTGTAAAGAATTCACCTGTAATGCAGGAGACTTGGATTTGGTCCCTTGGTCAGTAAGATCTTCTGGAGAATGGAATGGCTAACCACTACAGTATCCTTGCCTAGAGAATTCCATGGACAGAGGACTTGGTGGGCTAGAGTCCATGGGATCTCAAAGAGTGGGACATGACTGTCCAAATAACACTCCTGGCCCTACATTTAACTGGTTTTCTATTTATCAATGTTTTAAAAGGTGACAAATTACTGAGTCAATGTTCTCACAATGGTTCAGTTCTACATATCTAGTAGACTTACTAGACCATGTGTGTTCTACAGAGGATATACATATCCTTGTTGGGTCCCTGATGCTTGAATAAAGTTGTTTTATAGTAAAGGACTGAGTAGAAGTATTTGGAACAAATCTCCTTTTTCACAATAATAACTAAAAAGGAGTACCATATTATTGTGTCACCAAAGAGATTTGAGAAATGCAGGGTGTAATTCTTATTCCATTCTCAGGTAATTTTCCTTTGTGGTTTAGGAATAAAATGGAGGATCAGGCTAAGTTGGTGTAGAAAATGGAAGCTTTAAAAATCATGTACCATTAATCTTTACTTTGTGAGTTTTTTCTTTTTTTTTTTTAATGCCAGAAAATCCTAAGGGATTGAGTTAAAGGATATATTTGCCTATGGTCTTTGAATATCTTCATTTCCCTAGGTAGGTCTCACTTGGAAAACAATGAGGCTCACTTAACTAATCACACATATCAATTAATCAAACAAAGCCTATTGTCTTCATTACTTGGAAGTGAGCATATCAGTT